>NC_139721.1:3693951-4293951 GCF_964211835.1 Anser anser
CCAAGTTGGCAACCTCCCGTCATATTCTGCTCTTTCCTTGAATTATTCCCAGCTTTTTGAAATGCATATTCCCACTTTATCCACCCTCTGTAAGACCTGCTATAGGACTGTAGAGGCAAACTAATACTGCCACAAGTGCCTGAGGGGGCTGTGGAATTAGAGATCTCCACCATAACCGATTTTAAAGGAAATTAGAGACACCACTGAGAAGGGGGTTTCATGGCCTTGATCATGTTTTGGGCCAGGGGACTAAACCAAATAAATTGCTGGCTTTATTTTGCACTATTCCAATGTGGTGCCTGGCATTTGTCTTCACTGAACTTCATTCTAGCAATGCTTCTCTTTAGATCTCTCTGCGATTTTTTTTGCTTTTCAAGTTCTTACTAGTCCATCAATTTAGCTCCACGCATACTTCTTTCGCTCCACCCAGCATACTAATACTGGTGAATTGGAAAAATGTCATCCAGTATCTGCTGTCCACCTAGCTCTTGCTACCACCTGAGATCAGTTGCTTTGATTTTAATCAACATCAAGGAAACATTAGTCAGTTTAATTCCGTCTGGGTGAAATCCACTTCTTCACAGAAACCAGCGGAGAAAATCAAGCAACAGGAAGGTTCTAATGAAGTTTTATTATCAACATCTATTTCTATCTGCTTTAAAAAGTAAACTTCATAGAATCACAGAAAGGTTTGAGTTGGAAGGGACCTTGAAGATCATCTAGTTCCAACCCCCCTCCATGGGCAGGGACACCTCCCTCCAGACCAGGTTGTCCAAAGCCCCATCCAGCCTGGCCTTGAACACCTCCAGGGATGGGGCATCCACAGGTTCTCTGGGCAACCTGTACCAGTACCTTACAAACCTGTATCCCCCTTTAGATACTGGAAGGCCACTGTAAGGTCTTCCCAGAGCCTTCTCTTCTCTAGGCTGAATGACACAAGTTCCTTCAGCCTGTCTTCACAGGAGAGGTGCCCCAGCCCTCTGAGCATCCTCATTACCCTCATCTGGACTTGCTCTAATAGAGCTATGTCCTCCTTATACTGGGGACCCCAGAGCCAAACGCAGTGCTCCATGTGGAATCTAACAAGAGCAGAGCAGAGGGGGACAATCTTCACTCTTGCCCTGCTGGCCACACTGCTTTTGATGCAGCCCAGGATACGGGTGGCTTTCTGACTGCAAGCTCACATTGCTGGGTCATGTAGAGCTTCTCTTCCACCAACACCCCCAGGTCCTTCTCCTCAGGGCTGTTCTCAATCCATTCTCCACCCAGCCTGTGTTTGTGCTTGGGATTGCCCCGGCCCAGATGCAACTCTGAGGATGCTTAAGGCTTTCTGTATTGTATCTATCAGATATCTTCATGAAACAAAGTCTTGGTCTCAGACCATACCCAAGTCTTTCCATCCCATTGCTTATTGGAGCTAAGCTATCTCTAAAGAGAGCAACAGAAAAGCGAAGCTTACTGTGATATTACCTGTGGCAAAGAGACAGGAATTGCTGGAGAATTTTTTTTTTCAATGTTCCCACCCATGCAATAGCTTCCATCATCATTTGTTGGATTACGCTGCTGTTACCTATAAATGATTGACCAATCTCTTTAACACAGTGCAGATTGCTGAAATTTTTCCATTTACCTTCTTTGATTCATTTTTTGTTGCTTTATTTAGGGATCAGCTATTTTTTTTCCTCTTAGTATTTGCTTTTTTTTTTTTTTTTCTTCTATGAACTATCGGCTTTATTTATGTGGCAGTGCCAAAAGGTTCACAAATACAATGCTTGTTAAGTATTTGTGTGTGTGCACATGCTGTTTTCTTTCTTTTTGTTATGACAATAATGATGATTATTAATGGTAGTCCCCTAGTGCAGGTCTCTAATCTGGCATGGACTAGTTCAAAGGGAATAGCAGGCTGCAGAGAACAAGATAAGCTATGTACACTCTAACTTACAGTGACCTTTCTTTCTTCTACAAAAACTAGTAGCTTAAGAATAATCTCCACAGTCATAAATCAACATCATTCACCGCTATTTGGAAAGAGCTGTATGACTTTGGTACATTTATCATGGTTTAAGGAATTTTGACATGTTGTTCTCTTCTGAATGTAAAAGTTCTTTTCTTTGTGGTTGTTTCCTTCCACCACACACACACATTTCAGAAGGTTGTTCGGGAAAGTGACAAAACCAATCGTCTTTGAACACTCAGGGGGGAGAGAAGGCACATTGTCCATGCTCCTTGAAGATGAAAGCACTGGAAGAATTTGACCTTGACTAAAAGAGCTTCCGTGGAAGATTAGAAAAATACAAGTTCACTAAATAGACGCCAGATCATAATTACCACTGATGACTACCTCATGCGTCATTCTAGGCACCTCTCAACAAAAAATATTGTCTTTTAACAAAGGTTTTGGCAACCACATGTGGAAAACACAAGGAAGAACAAAGGTTTAACCCATATTTCTAGTTTTGCTTGGTTGTTTTTTTTATTATTATTATTTGTTTTTACAGACTGATAGTCTTTTAATTTGACTGTAAGTAAATAACCCCTCAAAGGTAGACATATATATCAAGAGTAAGAAAAGTGTTTACATGTTACAAAAATATCTGTGGATAGTAAGATTTATGACTGGAGGAGATCAGAAATTAGATTTCTCTAACACTGAACATTCAGATTTTTTTTTCTGTCTCAGCATGAGATTTAGAACAAAATTTTTATTTAAAAAAAAAAAAGAAAGAAATCCTGTAAATACCTATTCAGTATTTCTCTTTTTTTTTGTAAAAAAAATAATGTCAATTCCCAGATTAAATATTTGTTTACATTTTTATTAATTTAATTGAAAGTAAATACTTTCACCTCTTTGATATGACTTGAATCTGTTTTAACTTTCTTCTAATAGAATTGTAACTCATGAGTTCCTGCCACTAAAAATCTTTATGGAATATTAAGCTGCAGCAATTGCAGCAGCAGCCATTTAAAATTTTCTCTGAGAGTAGAAAGAAAATATTGGCCTTTTCTTTTACTGCAGGGTTTTTAATGAGGATCTCACAGCTCCTACAGTCAGGCAGATTTTAAACTAGCTAGTTCAGCTGGTTCAAGCTGAGGAGCAGCACCAAGTGTTGCATTGGGTGTTGTCCAACATGTTTATTTTCAGGGTTAGTATAAGGCATGAAAGAATTTCCTCTCATTTGCCTTTTACTATAAAATAATTTGCTATAGACATACACATTTTACTTGACAAATCTGAATTTATGCATGCGCAAAGAGGTGTCTACACGTAAACAAGATGACCAGTTTAACAGCCTGCCTGTAGGTGTATAAAGACATTGAGATGCTCTGAAGTATACTTTCCAGCTTCCAGATGTTGCTCCAAAAGGGCATGGTCCTCTTGACAAGTCAAGCAGCCCCATATGGTTGCTTTGGATACCCTAAGAGAATTCAGATGATGCCAGATGCCCATGTATGTGCAACAGGGTTGACCCTTAGCTGTCTGAACTCCTGGTATAGTCAGCAGAGATCTAGCCAACAGAGTCAGTGAGATGGCTTTCAGCTGACTGAGAATTCAACTGCTCATCTCATAGCTCCTAAATTCACAATATATTTCTCTGTGTAGAAAACTGAGTCTCCTGGAAGACATATTCAGCCGCTTGGTGTCTACTTCTCTGTGAACTGAGTCACTCCATAGTTCCTCTTGTATTTCGGAACTCAGTTTGAGACATTTGCACCCAGTTGACGAGTAAAATACAGAGCCTAAAAGAGGCCAGTGCTGGTCCAGATCAGCAGCTGGAGCCCAGGTGGAATACGTTGAAGCATCTTAGCATGTGCCAGATGCTTCTATTTAGGTAGCTTGATTAATTCTTATCTTCACTGACTGTTATAGGAGCAGACACAGTGCATAGAGACACTTAATTAGGTTGTCTCAGTTTCAAACTAAAATCCCCACCAAGGCTAACTTCAGCTGCACCAGCATAAGGATCTAACCACAGAATTACAGAGTGGTTAAGGTTGGAAGGGACCTCTGGGTCCATCTGGTCCAACCACTGCTCAAGCAGGGCCACCTACAGCAGGGTGCCCAGGACCAAGTCTAGCCTGGAATGCCATGCTATAGACTATCCAAAGTGGGGAAAAGGCAGGAGACCTCTATGTGGAGTTGTTACAACTCGAGGAGGTCTACTCAGCATAGCCAAAGGTGTTAAGGTAAGGCTATGTTTGGCCCGATGAACTGAGTTATAAATGCCTTTAACCCTACTGCCTAGATTTCTGTTGTCCACAGCATAGCGTAGATACCCAAGTCAGATATTAAAACAAAACAAAACAAACTGAAAAAAATAAAAATAAATAAAAATAAAAACACCTAGACACCTCAAGTAAGGGAATATCAATCACATACCTAGTACAAGTCTCAAAATACCAAAAATTAGTGATGTGTGTTGGAATAGTCTATGACAACCTCCTAGGCCTGCATCCTTCGCAAAAGCAATTTGGGATCCTAGGGAAAGGAGATGATGAAGGAGCATCAGGTCTTCAGCCTCACTTGGAATTGTTCTCTGATTTCCTCTCGAATAACACTGTTGCTTTTGGTGCAGAGGTGTAGGTGAAGCTCAACAAACAATTGGTGTTTTTTTTGCTGAAGTATAAACACTGGGAATGTGTGACTCCATTAAACAAAATCTGACACAGGAACCTGTTTTCTGCTTAATGCATGATCAGTTGAATGAGCTAACTCCTTTAGCTCTCTGAGTTACCTGTTATGTATGCTGCTGACTTGGAAGCTCAACAGAAGATGGTGTGGGTAGTAAAGACCACGTCTTTACTTCATTAAATACAATAGGGTCGGGGACTATTTTCCAGCCTTCCTCTCTTTGTTGCTAAGCAGAGGATCTCTAGGTAAAAGCTGGAAGCTCAAATATAGTTGTGCTATAGTCAATGGTGAGTTCTTGAAGGTCCAAAGTAAATCTATGATAAGAGGTAGAGAAAGAGTCTTATCTACCTGATGCAATGCAGCACAGCACAGCTGGTAATGACTATGCTAGCTCAGGAGGACTAGAAAATAGTGGTAAGTGCTGGGATCTGTGCCCAAGCTAGCTCTTTTTCCTGAGAGGGAGTTCTGCTCTTTTTCTTTGTTGTCTCTTTCATTTCCTAGAAAAAAAAAAAAAGCTTCAAATAGAGTGGGATAACAAAATACTGCATGTTATGATATGACTCTATGATTCTATTAAAACTGCGTTTTCTCTATGAGAACAGACTGGACAGATGAAATCCAAAATTAGATCAGCAATGAAGATATAGCCTCAGAGTGACCATTCATACAGAGCAGGATACAACAAGGAGAGCAACAAAACCACTCACAGTAACTGATTCCAAGAAAGACCCTGAGATTTGTGCATGAACAAGGTATTCCCATCAGGAGTGAAAGCTCATGAGTTCAGTCTGCAAAGATGACTTTTTTTACGTAACATTCAAAACCCACCTTCAGTCAATGCCAGCTCTTCAGACCGAAGCCTTTCCAAGTTCAGAAAGAGAAATGTATATGAGGATGAATATATTGACTCATTAAATTTTGGACAAAAGAGTGGAATTTAGTGACAGCTTGAAAGAAAAATAATATTAAAACTTTATCAGCCAAAAGTACTATCACCATTGTAACAGCACACACTAGATGAAATATATAATGGAACTGAGAAATCATTAGGCAATGTGAAAAAAAGATGCTCTGGATACAAATGAACTCTTAGCATTACAGACAACAATTATGACTCTTCTCTATTGCCCTGATGCCCTGACTTGACTGCCTTGCTGCTGTCAGGCTCAAAGAAACTACAGGACCAAAATCTGAATTTTGATCGAGTTGCCCTAATGAACAGAAAACATTCATATAAATGAAATAAGGTGACATCAATGGCACACTGAAAAGCAAAGACAATAGAAGCTATCAAAATCCAAGCAGTAATTTGCTTTTGAAAAGAAGAATTTCAGATTTGCATAATCTTGAAATAGAATGACTGTAGCTTAGAGAAAATGATTAAATTTGCCTGCAAATTTCCCTGTTTCCTATGTTATGATTGTGGTATTAGGCTGGGCAAACCTTTTCTCGAGTACAATTTATTAGCATTACTTAGCTTCTTGTTCATGTCTGCAAATTATGCATTTAACAGCTTTTCATTTTTTCACATTTCTTCATGATTTGAATTTCTTTTGATGCAAACATGTGGACTAATAGTTTCTGGCAGACCTTTCAGAAAGTAGTAATGGTCTTGCAGTTTGTAAATTTACTCATTTCATTGTATGCTTGGTCAGCATACATTATGTGACAATGCTTATGATACTGTGAAGCTTTCAGGTTTGCTTTGCACATATTTTCTACATAAAGTGACATTCTTAAAATGTGAAATTCACCTGGGCAGGCCAACAGGTACCAATATCTCTATGTAATCTTAATTGCTTTGATTGATTTATTGATGTCAAAAAGTACATATGAAGACTTCACTCCTCTTGGTATGCCGTATGTGATGCAGAAAAACAAACAAACAAACAAAAAAAAATTAGTGCCCACTCCAAGCACAGAAAGAGTGAAAATGTATTCACAAACATGATGAAGAGTTATCTCAATAAGGTGCCTTACTTCTGGGTATCGTCTCTAGACCCAGGTGAAAAAGGAATTTTTAAGGAGAACATTGAAATGTGTTTTTTTGTTTGTTTGTTTTTTGGTTGCTTGCTTCTCACGCTTTTGCATAAGCAAAGAAATAGCACACAAACTGTTGAAAATTGAGCAAGGAGTGTAAAAAACTGTTATCTGAGGATAGCAGGTTATGGACTTGACTTCTCAGTAGCATAAAGGAAGTGATAGGCATTGAAAGTAAGGACAAGAAGTTTTTCTTTGGCTGCCCAATTAATGTATTGCTAAAGCCTTACTATTTTTCCATTTATTGCCCCAAATCAAGACAACGGTGGTATCCTAACAGCGCATGCAGGGAAACAAGGTATGGAGAGGCTGAGGCATGCCCAGGAAGTGTGTTAGTGAACTGAGTCCAGGTCTATCAAGGCTCAGAACAATGACTAAATCCGTAGAATCTCTTTATTCTCCTCCATTTGGAAAATACGGATATCATCTCTGCCCAAGCCTCAGAGTCTAAGAGAACTCATGGTCTAAAAATGCAAACATAGCTAATGATGGGGTAATGATGGGGTCACAACATTAGAAATTCATGACAACTACAACTTTCATTGTAATTGTGGGTCAAAATGCCATCATTCCTTACAGTCCTTATTCCTGCTGTGTCATGAGCTGTATAAGTCCAGAACCAGAAGAGTCTTCCCCAAACAACTTAACATACAACCACAGCAGCTGTGTGCAGAAGGATGGAGATAATGAAGTAGTATTTATGACTCGGACGTATTCATGCACCACTAGCCTAATTATCATAATCTAGGTATTAAATACTAAGGATTAGAGAATAACAGCAAAGTACCTCCACGGCTATTTTACTGACATTTCCTTCCAACTGCAAGACATTTGGAGGAAGATACAAAGCTGATTTCAAGGTGCCTAAAAAAACAAGCAGTGAGTCTTTACAGATGAAAGGAAATCAGAAACTTCCTAATAGCACTGAGTTCCTGATGGTTCAGGAACAGTCCTCACAGGCTTTGAATGCAAAGCCAAGGCTCAATTACAGACATGCAAAGAAGGCGTGAAGCTAATGTTTTTAATTGTGTCAGTGTCTTGTTAGTCCCATGGAGATAATGACATTTTGCTCAGTGGGAAGCATAGACACTAAGTGAGTGATCAGAAGCAGGTGGATGGCCAGAGAAAACAGGGAAAGCTCTCACTCACTCAATCCCAGGAGCTGCTTAGGAAATCTCTGCATTTCGCAGAACATTTTGCAGAATTTTAGTTGGAGATCTGGTCTCCCATGCATATTATATCTGTCAGGCTCTTGTGGGGGTGAACACTTCACAGGTGGTGGCTTTAGAGCCCACAGAAGTGAACCTCAGCTGGAGAGACACAACCACACTTGGAAGCAGAAATGCCAATGCTGGAGAAAGGGAAGGAGGGAAGACAGGAGCTGACAGGAGGCGTGTGGATGGCTGGAAGGTTACAGTGCAGCTGTAAAGGGTTCGCTAACTACAGAGCAGTTTAGTTTTACAAGCACAGAGTCCTATTCTGTTATTACCCAGCATTCAGTATGTGATAGAGTAAATGTTCACTACAGGTTTGGCAGTCTGGCCTCTTGTAAGAAATATAGCTATGGTGGGGTCACAGGTTGATGTGTTGTGTTATTATTATTATTAATTGCTTTTTCTGGGCTCAGGGTGCTCAGTTCTGCTGAGGTATCAGGAACAGATGCACCTGTAAAGGAAGCAGGCTAACAATGAAAAAATGAAGAGATCATTACTGTGCCCGTGGAAATCTGGATCCATGTCTCACAAGGAAAGTTAAAAGGCATTTCACAACTTGCAAGATTCCACTCTTAGCAGAAGCAGATCTCAGGAGAACCACCAAACTTTGGGTTTAGAGGGTTATTTTTATTTTCATTTGTCTCCTGAGGCAACCTCATTTGAGCAGAGTTTTTAAGGACAAAGCGAAGGACTTTAAAAGCATCTTTAAGCCTACAACTGCAGTACCTGCTACTACCTAAATCTCAAGTGTTTAATGGTTCCTAAAAAATATATTGCCTTGTTAATGCCTGCAGCAAAGCATACAGTTTATGGTTAGAGAACAGTAAAGCCCCTTTAGCCATCTGGCCAGCAAGAATACAATGGGGTGTACGATAACAACCATTTACATGTCTGCAGGAGATGGCTGCAATAAAATGAACAAACAAGCGCATTTACAGGGGGGCTGCAGTTGGGTAGTGAGACAGACTCAGCACCATAAGAAATGTTATGCAAATCTCTACGGCGCAATCACAGACAACTCCGCTGCTTTCAAAGTCAAATGGAGCCTGATGCTTTCTGTTACAAGAAGCAAATGGTTATTCCAACTCAATATGAAAGTGCCTGAAGAACCTTGAGGGTCCCTGCCATGATCCTTTTCATCTACTTATGCAATAGTTGAAAGATTTTAACTTAAATAAAAAATAAATAAAAATAAAAAAGGAAATTGCCCCAAAAGAGTATGTGCAATAGAAATGAGTACCTTGCGCTTACTCCATCGTCATGTTTATTTGATGGAAAGATTCTTACTGACTTCAGTGGATTTTCAATTAGGGATATAGTGACCAAATCAAAGTAAAACTGTTGCAGGGCATGGATGCAACCAGCAGACCCAGAAAGGATCTGAGACTCTAGCGTGAATTCAGATAGGGTCTTCAGCAATAAACTGGGGTTGATGTGGAAATTTCAGGAGAATCAGCTCAAAGTTTTCTGTTATTTTGTGTATTACAAGCAACCTACCCAAGTCACACTTAAATACTGTTTCATAAAAGAACTGTGTTTCAAGACACACTCAACTGCTGCCTTAGTTCTCTCCCATCCCTGAAAATTACATATTATTACTCATTCATCTGCCTGTTTTGCACCATCCACAGAAAATGTTGTGAAAGTATAACCAGGTTTTTCAGACTTTTAAACATGCAAATATAAACTGCAGTTAAGAGTGCATCACATTTCTTCAGTCAGTACCTAGCTCATAAACTGTAATGGCTCTACAGTATTTCCAGCATGGAAAGCAAAGTTTTTCCCTTAAGCCATAAAGAGAAGGAGAAATTTATGTCACCTAATTTAAACCATCTGAAAATTAGGCATCTAATCTAAGATAGTCATCTATGTCTTAGCTAATGCAAGGAATGAAACACCTTCAGAGTTTAATTCATGCAATCATAAGCCAGGGTGAAAATTGTCCCCAGAGAAAAATGCCTAAATGGAGATGTCTCCATGTGCATTGGCTTAAAAAGCTCTGAATTCACTCAAGAGAGATCTGTGGCACATTTAGTTCCCCTACCATGGGAACTTGCCGTCATTCTAAGCTTTATAGGGCGTCCCACACTGTCTTCAGATGGGAGTAGATCTCCTCTGGTTGTGCTGTCCTTGCCAGCCAGTGAGTCTCCCCAGGGCACCTGAATGGGTCTAGATGTCCATGCTTAGGGAATCAAATAATGCTCCTATTTGCTGGTCAGCATAATAGATTCTTCTTTATTTCTTTATTTCATTAACTGCATTACCATGATGCCCATTGTTTAGTATGAGAACTTAGACATTTAGTCCATTTGCAATGTGGAAACCTAAATTGCAGCTATTTAATCCACAGAATGAATCCTCCCATCGTCCCTATTGCAGGTGAGATGGATCAGTCTGTGGAATTGCATCTCTCTTTTCATTGAGCATAATGAGATCCTAGGCACAGAGCTTAGACTTAGCTCCTAATTTCTCAAGGACTAAATTTTAGTAATATGAACCACAGTACAGAAGTTCATGTTTTCGATACAGGATACTGACTTCTATCTCTCAGGATACTGGCTTCTTCAAATAATAGAACAAAATACCAATGAGAATGGTGATCTAATAAATTATTCTGCTTTTCCAAAAGTAATGTTTTCTTTCTTACGGATGATTAATTCTCCAACACCTCTTTTGCCTCATGATCTCGCAGTATTTCATTCACAGGCTTAAAGGAAAACCTCCTAAAATCTTTACATGAAAAAAAAAAAAGGGGGGGGGAGCGTGGAGAGAAAGAAAAAGCAGAGGCTTCACCATGGGCAGAAGCTGCCACAGGATGGATGAGCAAGAATCTAAAGAGGCTAACATTTACATCTTGATGCCAACATTGTAAATTGTAGAAGCAACGATAAGAATGGAATTGGATACACAACTGAGTGCAACACTATGTCACCAGCATAAATCATCAGAGCATAAACACTATGAAACAAAATATAGCTGCTTTCCTGCTTGAATAAAGTGGTATTTTTCACTCAGCTTATTCTTTGAACAGTGCAGCAAATGCACTGCAAATGCGGAGAAAGAAAAAGAAGAGAAGAGAAAGTAAAAGAAGAGAAGAGACAGGAAAAGAAGAGAAGAGAAAGAAAATGAAGCGAAGCGAATACAAGATAATAAAAAGATGATTTCAAACTCTAACTTTGTTTTGTTTTTTTTGTGTTTTTTTTTTTTTTAATATAATTTTCCTTGGACAAAACCTGGCTGCCTGTAAAGTGACCAGACCACCTGACCCCAGAATAAATTACATTTATGGCAATTTATGAAAATGCAGGAAGAAGATTTGTGATTAACTATGCTTGTCTTGGAACTAATGTTGGGTTAACCAAATTAAAGGACTGATTTTAAGGTTGTCACGTTACTTCACTTGTGAGGAGTCCACTGCTGAAGTTCAATTTTCTCATACAGAGCTTGCTAATCTGATTTAGCTGCTGCTACGAAAAACAGATACTATTTTGCCACTGACTGCTCATGTTTGCGTACCAGGGATTCATTCTGCATCATTACATTATGTGCTGACTGCGTGAAAGCTAAACCCACATTTGGAGCATGTCTTTTTTTCAATTTCAGGCTGCTGGTTAACAGTATGCTTGGTTGCAGCTGCAGTAAATTTTGTCACCTTTTCCAAAGAAAAATGCCTCTACAAAAATGTGTTTGCATCTTCTATGGTACGGTGCAGCTTAGAAACAACCAGGTACCTTGTGTCCCTAACAGTTATGTTACTGTAACCTCCTGGGGGATAATTTTCCTGTATTGGGAACTATGTTTTTTATCTCTGCTGTACAGAATTGTTCAGTTTGGACATATTCTGAGACATAAAATCCAGTCTCTCCTTCAGGATGCTATTTGGAAAGGACATCAGCTCTTGAAAGTTTATGTTTTTAGATAGTCTTCCAGCCTGCTCTATTCCAGTCCTTATATCACACCCATTATTATATCTCAGGTTATTGCCTGCATCACTGTAATATGTCTATATTTCATAGAACACAAACTTTGATTTCCAGGAGTGATGGATACTACTATTTATTGTCCATTCATGAGGTGACTCTTCTCCTTGAGTTTTAGTGCTGTAATCAGAATGAGGAAATGCTTCTGGATGAAAATATTATCTGTCAATAAATGAAGTTTTAAGGTGGCCAAAAATAATCATAAATTCACATGAAAAGTTTAGCAGGAGGGTAATTTACAAAAGCAGGAATAAATAGAAAATGACAAAAATAAAACATATCAGTTTTTGTCTGGAAACAGAACTTACTGGACTTTTTCAGAACTTAAGACAGCATTAAAAGGGGTAAGGACAAAAAGAGACCAATAGACTCAGCTGTTCCAGTTAACCCCATTTTTCTGTTGTTAAAAAAAAAAAAAAGAGAGAGAGAGAAATAACTGTCCAGCTAATTGTCACTTGATCTGCCTTCTGCCTTCCACTTTGTTTCTGTGGCCTCTAAAAGAAATCACAGGAATAGGAGGATTGCTAGGACTCAACCCACTACCAGTACACCTGGATGGACATATTTCTCTTGATGGCTTTTTTTTTTTTTCCCTAGAGTATTTCTATAAGCCCATCTCTTTCACCAAAAAAGAGCTGTTTTAGCCAACTACATGGCTTGACCAGATTTATCAGACACAGATTTTTTTCAAGGCAGTTAAGTAGGAAAGTGTAATACCGCTGTAAACAGGTGCCTAAACAGCACAATCTGGGATCTAAATGTCCAGCAGCTTGAATATAAGAAAAACCTATCTTTTGGACATCATCTGCTCTTCCTTTGGTTATTGTCTTCCATTATGTCTCCATTAAGTACTTCTTAACTGATTAATTTATTCCTCAATACGCTTGGCTCCAGTCATTCAGAACATACGCGGTCCATTCATGGGACAGATCTTTAAACAGTACAGTTGGATATTTCCCAGCTTGGTAATCCCTTCAAACACAGGTGGGTCATCACTATTTGAAAAGAGTGTGAACATCCAGCTTTTTGGTCTAATATTTAGCAGTTTATAAATGATGCGCTTCAGCTCCCCATTATTCTGGTAGTGTAGTTAATATAATCAGGCTTTGTATTTTTCAGACATTCATAGCAGCTCTTTGACATATGTCAAACAGAGTGAGTGTAAATAGATGTTATCAAGCACACTCAAATTCACCGCAGAAAACAGGCATGTTATCTTATCTTAAATGGAAGGATTTTATTTATTTATTTATTATTTACTTATTTCAGCTCACAGTATCTCAGTTTGCTCTCCAGTAATGCTGCAAAGACAGGGTGTTTAAAACATGCAGCGAAGCATGAACTGCTCCTCATTGGACAGAAAAAATCTGTCTTTGAAGAAATCAGCAGTTATGCAGTGTACGCATTTCCACGAAATGGCAAATCAAACACGTAGTCAAGTAACAGAGTATTAGAGTCAGGAAAAACTTCATGGGAGGGAAGGAGACACCTAACTTTAGTTATCTAAGTGAAGGTACTTGTGGGGTTTTGATTTAGTTGCCTAAATGCAAAAATCTAGAGTCATTTGAGATGCAATGAAGTATCCAAAACATCTGTCCCATACTGGAAGACATCTCACAGGACTCAACGGAGATCCAAGTCATCCTGGAGAATCCAGAGGCCAGAAAGAAATAGCAAATGGCACTAGATGTTCACATGAGCAACTGAGTCCTACACTTGTTGTCTTCACTCTATTGTAAGTGGAGATCTGAAGCTGACCCAGTTGCCCAGGCACAAGGGACAAGACATCCATTTTGGGCTGGCAGAGATAACACTGGGCTATAGAAAAGTCATACTTTTCTGGAGAATATCTTGTAATAGCCCAGCTAGCACTAAGCACCCATGTTTAAGCAATTTAATCCTGCGCCTAACTTCGATTTTTCATTGCACAGAAAGCATAAACAATTTTTCAATTCTTCACAGTAAATCACAGCTATAAACACAATGAGCATTTCTTTAGCAACTGCTGAAAAGCACCAGGCTCAGAAGTTAGCAGTGGATCTTGATAAAGAATATATTTGAAACACAGCTGAAAAGAGAACATCTGCTAAAGTGGCATTTGTACACACAAACAATACTTTGCTCCAATCCTGTGTATCTCAGCTACTCCACAAAGGAACACCTGTGGGTTGTAGGGGAGGAAAAAAAGCAGGGACTCATTTTCAAAGGAAATCCACAGTAAGCCATGGAGCTGTGACCTCAAAGAACTTGCTAAGCACCTGAGGCAGCAGTCTCTGAATCTGAAGCATTTTGTAATGAGGTTTTTAGAGAAATACAATTTTAGGAGATGCTCTAGCTGAAATCAACACAGACATCTCAAAAAAAAAAAAAAAAAGCCACTGGTCTGGACCACTGCCAAGAGCTGCTCTAAAACTGACTATAACTGTTTCATTTACTCTCGTGATAAATAGGATGGTTTAATGGAAACACTGTACACAAAACTGTACTGCTCAGGTAATTACCTTGATTGAAACAAGTGTTTTACACTGAAAGCAGAATTCCCTTGGAATTAAACCAAACCACAACAAGAACAAGACCTCTGTGGAAACAGAGGCATATAAACAAGTATGTGTGCTAATTATTTTCCAGTGGTTCTCTTAATGAGTCACTTGCTAGTGTCCGCTGGTCACAAAGATGATTACTTTAATGATGATTCATAGAAATGATGTGTGCATTGCAAATACCAAGTGACGCACCAGTTGCTATGGCAGGAAAATATGTGTGGTTTGCTCTAAAAATAGCAGAGTAAATAATGGCATGGCAGCTCGTTCCTTCTTCAGAGGGTCTCCCAGTGTTGGAAGAGGTCTGCAGGGAACTCCCCATGCTCAGCATCCCTCTCCTCCCCTCCCCGCTTTTTCCTCTGGGTGAAACCCTTAAGCATCCATTTGTACCCACAAAGCTCATTCTAGCTTTTTTGTTTTGTTTTGTTTTTTGTCCTGGAGGCTTTAAGCCTGATTCTTGTCTGTTACCTTGGTGAAAATCAGCAAATCAGAAGTAAATCTAATTTCAGGATAACTATATTACTGCAGTCGCCAGATACAGAAAGCAGCAAACTGAAGACAGAAGAGCACAGACTTCTCTCTCCACATAGGGCGGTGAGAAACAAGTTGGTATAGGACAGGTAGAAGATGTCCACTTTAAGCAGAATATAGGGTTGCACTCTTCATAATACTAAAAGGAGATTCTTACTGAAACACCTTGTCCCCCTGATAACACTCCATCATATCCTAGGATTTTCTTAGAGAAATGGGTTTGGTCAGTTTCAGTGTTGCCCCTCTTGAAATGCATTCCTGAATGTATTCCTGAAAATTTGGAGCACACTTTTTGCCTGCACCTTTTTTTTCTAAAATCTAAATTCTTGAACAATTTTTAAATTGGGAATACAGAAATAAGACCAGCATCCCTATAGCACTGGGAACAATATAGCACAGTAAAAAAGGATCTAAAGAAGAGGGATTCCTGGTAGTCACCCCTCCTGAGCACCCTGAGACAAGAAATGAGCAGGGAAACTGAAATGTCCCATACAGAGCTGAAAACCTGTTTTCAAGGGGAAGTTGTAAACACAAAAAGTAACTCCATGGGGGAGGCTGATGGAGGTGGTTTTCCCACCACTGGGAATTGGTAAACCTGCCAGTGAAGGTAGCTCTGCACACAATCTGCTTCACTGAGGCTTTTAAGCTGCTTCTTTATCTGAAGGATCTTTATGCTAAATAAAGGATGCTTCTCCATCCAGCAACTATTTGGTCACAGATTGCAGTGCTCATTGCCCCAGCAAGGAGCAGAACAGAAAGGCAGAAAGCTAAACCAGTACTGCTGCAGCTATGTGGGTATTAAGGAACTGGAGAGGGGAAGACCTTCCCAGAGGGAAAGTTATGGGTGATGTCTCTCCACCTTAAATGATGGTTTGGGGTCCAGAACCAGAAGTAGAGGACCAATAAATGGAACCAAAAAGAGTGAAATACCCTCCCCAGGTAAGAGAAGTCATAGCAGCTGAGACTCTTGAGGTCATTCCCCCGAGCCATACAGCCTTCAGCAAGGTGTTAAATCTTTCTACCACCCTACCACCCACCCTACCCTCAGGCCATTAATCATACTACAGTAAGTAGAGCGCGCAGCTGGGATCACCTCATGCCTGTCCATTGACCAGCTCATCAGGAAGGATAGTTCTGCCTTGAGGAGTTCACAGCCTGAACTGGCAGAGCAGAAAATAAATGCAGATAGGAAAAAAATATGTATCAGTATCCCTGTAGTATGGGATGATGCAAAAAAAAAAAAAAAAAAAAAAAAGGATTTTGCATTGGTTTGATTTTCCCGGTGATGATTAAAAGGTTGGACCTCACTTGTTTTGGGGTTATTACTGGAGCACACACGGAAATTCAGCAGAAACTGTCTTTCAGGGTTTGCAGTGAGCTTGGCAGTGAGCTCTGCAATATTCTTTTTTGTGTAGGAAATAAGTAGTTTTCATACCTGTAACTGTTTTTCATCCTAACAAACAGTGGGGGCTAAGAAGCCAGAAATTGGTTGCTCCAGAATTTGGGAGAGGGAACAAATTGCAACAATGATGATGAAGTTAAAAAGCCATCTGCTGCCATGGCTTGAGATACAAAAACATTTTCACAGCTGTAAAGGGATGGAGGGGGAGGCAGAGCTCTGGTAGGAACCAAAACCACCACACTGAGAAGGTAAACAGACAAGGAGAGAGGCAGGTAAGGCTGCAGAGATGGCAATGCTCTGGTTGGCGTCACCTGCAGCATTGCTGCAAGGAATCAAAACCCACCTAAAATTGATGCCTGCAAACAAAGAAAGGAAACAGCAGCAGCTTATCAGCTGGATCCAGCATCCAGGCTCCCAGATAGCTGGGAGCCAGTGCAGAGAGAAACACCAGTAAGGTGATGGTTGTTACCAGCACCACACATGGGCGAGACCCACAGCCTCTGCTGGGCTGGAAGAGCCAAAATGAAGCTCCAGCTTCATTCCCAGACAGGGAAGTTCAAAACCCCATTCTCCACAGTTTGCCTCTTGGAGCCCAACAGACCTGCGGAAAAGCAGAGAGAGAGCAGCAGCCTCATGAAGGTGAAGATAATTACCACAAAGCAGCTGTCGAGCTCAACTTCTCCACAGGATTTCAGAGAGCAGCAGCTGCTCATAAATGTGAAAAACGGTTCTTTTTTCAACACTGGGCCACAGGAGAGGTTCCCTGGAATCAGAAGAATGATGAAGAGGTGCTCACTCAGGGAAGATGTTAGCCTTGTAGCGAACACACAGGGAGCTGGGGAAAGTTTGCACTTTTCTTAGTCTACTGCCTGTCAGAGAGTTACAAGGTACCTAGTCTCTGGAAATAATAACAGGACAATAATGTCCCTACCTAGTCTGTGCAATTTCAGTTCATCCATGGATATCAAGTTCTCACAGACATCAAGGACCCCCAGATTTGAATACAGAGAGGAGACTTAAATTCACCAATGTTTTAACTCTGTGGAGCCCTTTCACCTTCAGGTCAAAAAACATCTGCAGCACTACACAAGATGAGTTACATACCCCAGATTAGGCTCAGACATAAGCCAACCAAACATTTGATTTTTCTCAGATAGGATTCATACCTTGCATTCATGCTGCAATGTGGCTTATGCCAGGTCAGTCCTTCCACACCTCAAATGTAGTAGCTTGAAAACACCTCCATAGCACTTTGGCTTTTTTTTTTTTCTGGCTTACTTTTTTTTCTTGCTTCCTGACAAGTGTGTAGGTCATGGAAGTTTGGAAGTATGGTTTCAAAGACAAGGATAAAAGGGGTTTGAACCTGTCTCCCATATCTAGTGCAAGTATTCTAACCATTACCCTAAGTCATAAAAGAATTATTTAAACTGTGTTGCCATCTAAGGATTACATATGTATGTTCTGAGATAAAAGACCACAGACAGGCCAACTGGAAGAATCCCTAGTTTATTAACCCTAATGAACTTGATAGCTGCTCAGAAGCTGTCCATTGCTCATTGGCAGGAATGAGACAGACAGGACACACTATTGACAAAAACCTCAATGATTTGAGAATTTCAAGTCCCAAAAGTTAAGCAGAAATTCTGTAGGGGTTTCAGGACCTAATACTTGGAGTTGGGTGCTAACAGTAGTTGAAATTTGTTGTCTTCTTGGGGTGTCTTTCTTTCCATCCAATCTACAGGGACACTAGACAGATGATTTGGACAAGACTCTTAGCTTTTAGGCTGCTAAAATTAGATGACATAATCCCCTAACACACTCCCCAGTCATTTTATACAGCTAGTCCTACTGATGGCTGGTTCTGTTATAAAGCACCACAGAAAAAAGATACTGCAGATCCTTGAAGAAAATAATGTTTCTCAGATAGTGATGGAAAGGAATGCCATCTGTAACTCTAAATCTCAATTTTGTTCTCATTAGATCTTCATTATATCAGTTGTCATTGTTGCGCAGAGACCTGAATCTATCATCTCTACATTCACCTGCAAGCTATCTCCTATAATTGCTGTGCATAGAGAAAATCAAATGTATTCTAACAATGGTGATTCATTGGCTCAGCTGTTAAATGCAATTTGTGCATCTCTCTATACAGTTTATTTATGTAGTACCCTTCCCTGCACCATCTGAATGTTTCCCAGTCTTTACTGCAGTTATCCTCACAAATATTTCCCCAGCTCCAAAGGGCAGATGTGGAAGAATAGCCAAAAACCTAATCCCTGCAGCATTCTCTCCAAATGTTTTATTTCTGTTGAAAATACAAGTTTACAGACCCCAATCCTAGGGATATAAAAGACAGCATGGCGTAGCATCTGTCATACCAGGAGATGAACTCTTGGCATGGACATTTCTCATGGGGGAGCTCTGAAGTCAAGTAAATATCTCAAGTGGACTTTGTCTAATTTGGCTACTTATGTGACTCCCCTTTTCTAACAAGATCAAGCCAATTGTTTGGTTGCTTCATTAGAGGAGTGAAAAGAACATAACAAATTTATAATTTTGCTGCTGGGGAAGAAAAAAAAAACATACAAAATCCAAAGTAAACATTGTTATGTCAATCACTGCTGAATGCATGTTGACTTCCTGGCATGCAGAAGAGCAAAACACAGACCTTTTGCTAGGACCAGGCATTATCAGCAGATTGGGTATACTTGAAATAGAAGTCATGTGTTCATTATTCCCATTCACTCCAACTGCACTAAGGGTGTTGGTTTGGAAGCCATGATAATTACCATTTCCATACACACATATGGAGTCATGCACATACCCATATGCTTTCATCACTGATCACTTCATCACTTCACCTTCCTTCTCCTGTGTTTTCCCCAAGCAGTGGGTTGTGTTCATGCTCCCTTCTTCCTCCTAAGAGGACCCCAAGAGGGGAAGGCTCTTGTGCCTGCACTCCCTGTCTGAGCCACAATGTGGTTATTATTACAGCTGTTGCACGGCAGAAAGCAGTGATATTTACCTCTTTTCACAGTCATGTTGCCAGAGAAGACAGCATAATTGCACATAGCAAGAGCCTTCATGTTTCACAGTATACAAGTATCATCTTCTTCTTACTTAGTTCCGTATGTCGGCTGAATTTGAAAAGCCTCTCAGTAACTGTGGGAGTATTATATTCTTTTTCTCCTGCCTTCAGAGATCAAATGAAGCATCCTCACACAAGAGACAACTTCCATGTATCTCATATTCCTTGCTGTTCTCAATCCATTATCTTTAATGTATCTTCATATTGTCTTAGCCATTAACTGCAGCAATGTAGTATTGTATTTACATGTTCAGCATCCCAGACACCTAGAATTCAACATCCAGTAATCAGTTTTACCCCTTCACCCTACAAGATTATAAGCTCAGATAAACATAATGAGATTTAAAATGAACAGTAAACATACAGGGGCATAAGTGGCAGTTCTTCTTGTTTGCCACCTCATGTCTGAAACATTTGCATCGTTAGGGTTTGGGCTGCTTGGGAGCAATTCTGTACAACAGAAATGTCATGGTGTGTTGTGTGAGCAGAGGAACCAGCAAAGCATCATATCTGCATGTCCTGTTATGTGCTACAAGGGCTGGGCTCCCCTTACAGGCTCCCTTTCGGGAAGGATAGTCATTGAATCTCTCTTCTCACTCTTAACAATTTAATAACCTCTCTACCCTGCCACCTACTTTAATAAAACTTAAAGGAGATGAGTATCTTTGAGACCTCTGTCATTCTGCCAGCTAGGGCTGAGAGCATCTAATGGACACAGAAGTTAACTGGGTGAACAGCTACACAAGCTACAGAGAGAAAATATCACAAAATCTTTTATTTGTGGGCTTTGACACAGAGCTCTCATGACTCCAGGACTCACTGATTCTGCCAGTTTGGGATCAAGTGAGAGGAGAGGCTGAGAGCTGGGACTGATCAGCCTGGAGAAGAGAAGGCTAAGAGGAGATCTTAACAATGTCTTTAAATACCTGAAGGGAGGGTGCAAAGAGGACAGAGACATGTTCTTTTCAGTAATAGTTTGGCTTGTAAGAGCAATCAGATTTGGCTGTAGAACATTCTGAGTAGTTTATTCCTCCACATTTTGGCACAGAAATATTATTGGTCAAAACCAACTGGCATCCATTAGTTATGGGATGGGTAGGTGAGACAGAATTCTTGTGTTCACTTTTGCCCATAGTAAAATTAAGAAAGCAGAAGGAAATCTTGTATAAGAAATGTGAAATATCAAAGAAATGGGAAATAAGAGCTCTCTCAGACCATGAACAATTTGCCACCATGGGACAGACTGTCACAAGGCACCAATAAATAAAAGACTGCTTGATGCAACCCTCAGCGATATGATCTTTTTATGGGTAAGGACAATAGCCAAAGTTAAGATAAAAAGCAAAAAGCTGAACAGGAAGTTTAGTCAGAATTAAACCCTCCAGCTTCAAGTCTTAAACCAGCCTCTAACTACTCAGAAAGAAACTTTGCCTGGCGACAGAAATCTTATAGGCCTCTCCAACATGATTTTGTACACTTCCTCTGCAGTCAGGTTCACTTAAAACTGCTGGAGACAGAATAGTGGTCTAGGAAAGATCCTGAGTCCGATCCAGACTGACAACTGCAAAATCATCCTCATCAGCAGAGAAATCTATTATCTGCTAATACACTCACAGTCCCAGATCCCAGGAGGACTGCGAAGCAAAGGCTTGTACCGCTTGATGACGCACATAATGGTTTTTCATCTAGTGTCTAACTCTTCTTTTTTCTCCCATGTATCTGAAAGGAAGTTTTTAACATTGATTAAAGTCCCTGTTCTTTTTTCCTGCTTCAGAGAATGATTGCTTCCAAATAATTTTCCTTGTCACAACGCTGTCAGCAAAAAAAAATTTAAAAAAAGGATTTCCTTAGAGGAAATGTTATTTGTACCTCTATATCCATCAGAGGATTAATAGGAATATAGAGACAGTTCTTTGTAGGGAAGAGGGGATTACAGCCAAAGGAAGCAAGCTCTGCTGTCTGTAATGTCCACATAACATGCAAGTGCCACTCCTTCTTCATGTTGTGTGACAAATGAAATCTGAGTCAAACACACTCAAAAGGCTCCTTGATGAGCACAGTCATGTGAGATGGATCCTACCATGAACAGTTCAGTTGTCTTGCCTGGTAAATTGTCCTCAATCCACACCTTTTCCTGTAATGCAAAAAGAAAGCAGCATCCCATAGAAATGAATGAGCTGCACTCCTGTCTGCAAAACCCTCTCCAAAAATTAGCTGCTTATTAAACCAAGTATTTCTCCCTAAACACTCTAAGCCATTCATTGGACCATTTACAGTCTCTGCCTTCAATGTAAATACTTGCAGATAACAGCATTCTCATATCTCTTCAGACAGAAGTGTTCAATTCTTCAGGCTTCACTTAAAAATTCAGATAACAAAAAACTCATCCCCACACCACCTGCTAAATAGTGGCAGATCCTATTGCCAATATCTCATTCCCATTTAACTTGATTTGTGGCTGAATGAGCACATAGTGTAACAAAGTCTCTTTTTAACACTTTCAACACTGCCTCACCTCTTACATTTCTGACTAGATTTGCTTGAGAAGAGCTCTCACCAAACTTTCTAGTACTATTTGTGCCTCCAGCTTTGGCCCCAGGAATTTCTAAAATTAACCATTTATTTTCTACCTGCATTCTCTGCTTAGTAAGCAAAGCATGCTGCTCTCACATTCACTTTCTACATACAAATACCCTTGCCTCCAAGTAGTGGTTGCTCTGCAGGGGCCGTGCTTACTGAGCATGGCTGGTAGACTGCTGGGCCTGAGTATCAGCAGACCATCCTTGCTCCAGCAAAGCTGAAAAATGAAATATCAGTAGCTGCTGCTGGCTGGCTGATTAGTTCATTTCCAGGCAGAAGGCACAAGCAGAAGGTACTTTTTCTAGCAAGGGTTTTGTAGTTTGTAGATGATTTTTTTTTAAAGGAATTCTTTAGGAATGCTTGCAATAACACTAGAGGATAAACTCATCTGGCCAAATGTGTAAGTATACAGTGCATAGTTTTTATCTCAGAAACTCACTGTAGACTCCCTTTAGAGTCAGTTTTCTCACTGTTTGCCTTATCCTGAATTAGATGCCTTCATTTGGTCAGGTCATTCTGCAGACCTCTTGATTGCATGGACTAGAGCTTCCCTGACTGTGAATGAATCTGAACAGTCCAGAGTCCAGAGGGTGGTAGATGTCTTAGGTGTAGTTTCATTGCCTGAACATTGGCCCCTGGTACCATCCAAGATGACATAAGGTACCTAGAGCATTCAGATGGGGCAGGAACACATGATACCTATGGAAGACCTACATCTTCGTGGATTAGCTGATAGAGGCCAGCTGGATTACTACACAGCATCTCCAAAGGCAATGACATCTATGTTTAGATGTGCCCAAAACTACACACCAGAAATCAAGGACATAAAATCATCCTTCCTACCTAACATACGCAAATATATCCACTTGGTGTGGTTACCGATTTGGTCACAGAACACAACCAGACATGGCTTCAACGTAATTGGCTTGGGCAGGGCTCCTTGTAGTCCTGCAGCCTTTTACTGGCACTGGGATACAATCCTGGCAGAGCAGACAGAGCTCCCCTGCCCTGTAAAGGCTTAAACTCTCACTGAATGCATGAACAAAGACAGGTTTACAAGGCAACTCACAGAGCCAAACCATGAGTTGGTTCCATACTTATCAGCTTTCATCCCCTTTTTTCTTTTAAAATAGCTTCAGGCTGATTTATCAACACTTCTGTCAGCTTTTTGTACTGAATTGCCCTTTCCTCCTCCACAGTTTAAAGAGGAAAACTAACCTAAGGCTAAAGCTAACCTTTGTCAATTAAAACTGGTTATAAAGCAAGAAAGTCACTAGACAGATAAGCTAATATATATTTTAATTCATCTCTGACCACTTCAATTCATTACTCTAAGTATAGCACAGCACTGCCTATATGCATAGGAAGAAACTTAAAATCACTGGTGGTTGCATTCCTTGTCAGTGTATGGAGATAACAGATACCACTTATTACTTGATTCCTTGCATTGTTCTTTCAGATTAACTTCTGTATAACAAATTCAGAAACAGTGAAATCAAGTAACCACAACCATAAAGGCCTCGGGTTCAAAATGCCTGATTAGATGATTAGATATTCATGAGAATGGTGCCAGCCTGATTTATCCTCCTCCAAATCATTTGAACTCAATTTACAGAGTATGGATGTGTGAGAGAGAAAAGATTAGTCCAACCTTATACCACTTAGTAGAAGAAAAGATCTGAGAGAGCTGAGTGTTGGCAGATAATTTGTTTTAGTTTTGAAATAACTATGTGTAAGGTCTTTTCCAAGGAGGTACCAGGAGGCAAGCAGAAGGGTAGGGAGGAACACAGAGGAAGTTAGAGAAATGGGGGATGCCCCTTTCAGAGGCACTAATCCTTCTCCAGGGATACAGAACACATGTCCTTTGGAAATGGATTTAATAAAAATTGGTTTGCTCTTGGCCTCCAATACAAACAAAGGGGAAATTTCAACAGAACTCATCAATACTTCATGTGCATGAAACTTCCAGCTAGAAGCATTGAAATGCAAAAAAAGTTTATGAGACTTTGGTTTGGCATAGGAGTTTAATTTTTAACCTTTCACCATCTCAGGAGATATATCAGGGTATTAACTGTTCGGTCTCTGAGCTATGTGTATGTAAGATAAAAATTTCTAAGATCAGTCTCCACCTACTACAACTAAGTGGCTTAACAAGATATACTCAGGATTGAAAAGAAACTTTTCTCTTAAGTATAGCATAGAAAATGGTCGGTAGCATAACTGATCACAATCTCACACATGACAGCAGTCAGGACAGGTCGTTGGTTTGACAGACTGTGACGGTCATAACCAGAACTATGCAAAAACAGCTTGGACGCACCTTTTTCTGCAGGAAAGTCTCCAGGAAATTCCAGCCCTGGCAACATCCTACCACTGATTTATATGAAATGCACTGCTTTTCAAACTACTTCTTCAAGAGCTATTTATGGCATGCAATTTAAGAAGACAGAGAGAGAAAGAGAGCAAAACAGAGTGAAGGGAGAAGAGAAAGGTAGGAAAGCCATTTGCAAATGAGTCATTTCCCAAGAATGCTTTGACAGGCTGTCAGCTGAGATCTGATAAAGACATCCAGCTAAAATACTCCACTATGGTTCCAGGTGAAAGAAGATTGACGTTCTGATGGTGTGCACACAGAAAACTCCAGGCAGGAGATGTTTAGTCTCTGTGGGATGCTTTCAGATAGCCCAAATGATTTGAAAGCCATTCTGCCTTTTAGCAAATAATGAACATACAAAAGAAGTATGTAAAAAAGAAGACAGAAAAACCTACCTGGAATAATAATCTCCCCCACCGGCATATTATGCCTGATTAATAATGAAATGTTTCTTCCAGTACTCTTCTGTTTCAGTTCCTGGTGGCATCCCCACGTTCTGCACTCCAGAGCTGAAGGTGCTCGCTGCTTGCTGGCTGCTGCTGCTGCCACAATCTCTCTAAGCCTGTCCATAGCAGTAGGAATACATCAGGCCCAGACACATGCCTCCTAATACTTCTCCTCTGAGTCTTTTGTGTCATCTGAGGCAATCAGTGAAGCAGTAGGTTGGTCTGAAAGAGACATCCCAGGCTGCTGAAGCTGTTTGTAGGGATCTGAGTGGTCTGTAGGTGTGCACAAGTTAAAGTGAGAAATAGAAACTGCTGTGAGGTCCACTTATAAACGCTAAAATTCACAGAGACTTCATGTTTCTAGGTTTAGCAGCAGCTCTCTTACTTGTCCAGTCTCTAAGATGTAGTCTGTCAGACCTCCAGCCTTCAAAAAGAGAAGCTGTACAGATCTCTGAGTCTTATATTAAACAACAGTGCCTTCTGCATCATCCAGGAGATGGCCAAAAGAGTACAATGACAAAATCACCATTCTAAAACCAAAGGTTACTGTAAATAACGAAAAGTTTTAGGCAAGGGAAAAAGATTTCATGCAGCCTTTATACCTGTTCATCTCACCTAAACGTTAACCATCCCTAGGCAAACACTGAAGGAAATTAGGTCAGAAAATCTTAATAGCTCTCTTAAGCCACACATAGCTATGTATCAGTCTGTCAGGATCTAAAGTAGTTTTTCACTCTATAATCTGCCCAGTCATTACATTTTCCCATTAGAAAGAATCCAGCATTTCATGAAAACCTCCTGACATGGAGCTGATATTGTCCTCTGCTTTATCACTTTATGTTGGTCCTAATTGCTTATTCATGAGAGTCCTTTGGCTTGTTTCTTCCCTGCCTTAACTGTTTACACTTTACAGATATTTGCACAGTGTTATTGCATTCTACCTTAGCTGGCATTTAAACCGCAGAGCGTTGCAGGATATCAAATCAGCCTTCTCCTTTCTCTGTCCTTGTATATACCAGCAGAAAAAAAAATAAAATAAGAAAGATAGTTTTGTCATCTGCCCAGGACTGTTGTTTTCATGCCTCAGTTTCCCTAACCTGTAATGTGACAAAGGGAGAGTTAGGCTCAACTGGATTCATCTACAGCTGTAAATGAAAGGACCAGGCTGGAGCACTATCTTTTGATCATCCAGCTTGGTTCACTGTAGTCTTGGTTGCAGGTGTAGCTTTGCCCTGTCCTAATTCACAGTCCCTCAACCAATGACCAGGCATGGTTCAGAAGACAGCACTAATTGCTATGAATAAGTGTAAATAAGGTCACCCTGTTTCAGCAGACAAATTTTCCCCTTTTAGTGCAAACCACATCATGCCACTTGTCTTCTGGGCTGGAGAATGAGTCCTGGCAGCGTTTAGTTTACTCTTACAGGTGGAATTCATGACTGATTCTGGTGCCCTTTGTGGCTCAATGTATCAACTCTACCATATCTTTGTGCTATTAAGGAACAGGTCTATACGCTATTCAGAACTCTGGAGCTGCCAGTTCATCTGTTAAGTCCTCTGAGAAAGGGACTGAAGCACTGAAGTGCAACTTTTGGTCAAGATCAGAGCTAAATAAGCAGCCAATTTTCTTCCTAAAACTCTTCTTACCAAACATATAAAGAACAGATTCAACTACATCTTTTTTGTTACTTATTTTATTTTTATTTTTTATTTATTACTTTTTCAGGGAAAACATACTGAAGTGACAAGGACAAGCCTTCTTAAGGGGAGCAAGTGTTAAATTTGGGACCTAGAGGTTTCTGTGCAAGATCAGTTTAGGATTCCATTAGGAAGAGAGAAAATCCATTAGGAAGAGAGAAAAGCAAACCTCTCCTCCAGAACTGCAGAACTCAGACTCATAAAAAAAAAACAAAAAAAAAAAAACTTGTACAAAGTCTGCATTCCTCAGCATCTCTGTACAGTTTGTCTGAAGTTTTCTATTCCAATTTCTGGTACTTTAAACTACCTGTTTTAAGGAAATGCCACACTACCATGGGTGATAAAGATCTGTCACTCCATAACAGTATCACATAAACTCTTCCTGCCATGTCAGTGGCATTGATGTATTATAAGCCTAAGCCACATCTAACTGCCACATGTGGCTGTCTTATCACCTACAACATCTCAAACAGACCTGGACACCTATAATCACACATAACAATTGCTGAAGCTTATTGTCAGCATCACAAACATAGGGCCAGGATGCGTCTTACGACAAGGATACTAGGTTATGCACAATAGCATCTGAGCAACTCATGGGAGGTGCAGAAATTTTCCATATAAACAGAGGTACAATGATTGATCATATGGCAACTGCAACAAACTTCAGACTATCACTCACATTGCTAATGACTGTATAATACATGCTTATGCAGGACGCATAAAAGAAATTCATCAGGCCTCCCTTTACTCTGTTGAATGGTTCAGCAACCTTGGGTTGAATTTACAATCTGTCATTGCCTTTCAAAATGCCATACGAAAGAGGAGGAGAGAGCCTGGAGAATTCAAGTGCCTAGAGAGGAGAAAAACAAACAAACAAACAGCCAAATTTCATCACATTTCAGTCTTTGTTTTCATGCAATAATTAAAATTAATTCTCCGCACTTGGCTTGGCCTAACTTAAGGGAAAATAGTCATAATGTGAAATGACTCTCAGGCTACTTAAAATAGCTCCATGGATACAGAAATGCCAAGATAAAAAGTAGACTAATACATGCCTTAGACTGCCTTCCTTGATGGGCCCAACAAATTGAACTAAAAGTATCATCATACTGCAGTTATCTGTAAAAGTACACAGTCTACAGTTAAAATTTTAACTGGATGCATCAGCTCCTTGCTAATTTCCCTTATCATTCTTTACCTTTGCCTCATTCTTGTATTTTCTGCCTCTTACCATACTAGAAACTGTTTTCAGACAGAAAAAAAAGGAAGGTGCTAAATCCCATAGAAAATTTCCAACTCATACCAAATGTTTACTAAGCTGTATTGAAGCTGTGGTTAGAACAAAGTGATCATGAAGTTTTCCAGGTATTGGACAGAGGATTTAGGAAAGGTAGGACCCTTATGAACTAACACTGAGCCAGGAGGATTTGTGGGACCTATTGTGAGCCAGGTGATAAGTCCCACCTCACTTTCTGGGTAAGATTCTGGAAATCTGTGATACAGACTAAAACTACCCCCAAGGCATAACTGAACACAAGAATTCTTCATGGTTTGTAGGAGCTCATGATGCTCTGTTTTCCCATCCATATACACATACTGGTTTCCATCTAAAGAAAACTGGCATGCATAGGACAAAAGGACATGAACTATGCTCTGGCCAAATCCGGCCCCCAGTTTGGACTCCTATTCCACAGGTACTTGATGTTGTTCATCCACTGCTCCCTCTAGGTGTATTTTCCTTTCATAATAGCAAAGCACTGCTAACATTTGTAGCAATAAAGGATACCAGAGAGACCTGATCTGCAGATCTAATTCTGTTGCAAGGTGCCTGTTCAATAAGCTAACGTTATTATACTCTTATCTGCAATCTTGAGATTGCCTGCCTGTGCTGTTGATCATGGGCACTTGCAATCAGTTACTGCACATTTCTGTAGAAATTAATATAGACCCTAGTACTGCCTCTATCTAGCTACAATGTTGCACTTTTTTAGTGCCCTCCAATTGAACATTTGTCATTTGTTTTACATCATTAAGACCTCTGGAATCATCCTGTGGTTTACAAAATATTATATTAAACACATAAATATATTAAATATATAAATACACTTAATATATTAAATATGACATTAAATATTTCTTCTTCATCTGTTACTAGCAGAACACAAGACTGAAAATACAAACCTTGTGCGGTTTCTGAAATTACATTTCAGCATTTAACATTGTGTGAAACATGCTATGCGATGGAATCTCGCAGAAAACAAGGTTTTTCTTATTAATATGAGCTCATTAAAAATGTCTGCCCCATTCTTGCACAGCTCAGTTTTCCTTTGAATACCCTGACTTTGTCATAACTGGGATTTGTGCAACAAAATATCATACTATTTGGCATTGTTCACTATGCAGATAATC
Organism: Anser anser; assembly: GCF_964211835.1. Taxonomy (NCBI): domain Eukaryota; kingdom Metazoa; phylum Chordata; class Aves; order Anseriformes; family Anatidae; genus Anser; species Anser anser. The sequence continues at coordinate 3,722,886 of NC_139721.1, forward strand.
TCAGGATAGGGTCAGCTGCCACTCTGAGCTGAATGCTGCAAGGAGAATTTGGATCAAGTGATGTGATGTCCAATGTGATGTCCACTGTAATCTCTAAAATAACCAGTAAAGTTCTGATTAGCCAGCAAAGTAGTCCTTGGCAAGAATGCAGCAAGACAGCCAGTGAAAGAGTATTATGACAACTCACAGAAAGAGACTTTAGAATTGTATTTAAAAGTGAAAGAAATATTTTTGGCATTACTCAACAGATTTCCTTCTGTCTGTCCTACCAACTGCAGGCATATCTTCCCTTTCCTCTCAAACTTCTTCCAGTTTGTCTTGGGTAAACTGTGGTAATAAAAAGTAAATAAGGAGGATGAGAAAGTAGGAAGACATATCATAAAGTTCACCAAAATCCAGTAAAATTGGATTGGAGAGAGACTATATGAAGATTGGATCAGATTGGAATTTATAGACAAAATAATTATGTTGAAGGAACTAAACTGTAATTTTATTTTGTAATGGTGGATCAGGAAGGAGGAAAGTTTACTATAACATATTGCTGAAATACTAAGGGCAACACCAGCAGACTCAGAGATTTGTGGGGAAAAAAATCATAAGAGTTATCTATCATATTTTTGCCAGCAGGTACCAGTGTGCCTATAATGTATTAGAAAATAGAAGCCCAGGAAGCTTCTAGGGCTGTGGTAAATTGTAACAAAAATGTGTACATTGATACAAATGCAGACTGAATGTGAATGCAGGAGCGCAAAACAACAGCAGGAGAAGGGCAGCAAAATGGCATATGTTACTCACACCTAGCAGGTCATCGAGATTGTATCATGCAGCTTCCTGCAATTTCTCAGGACAACCAGCTCTGAAACAGGCAATGACTAAATCCTGATGATTCACAAAGGTTGGGACAGGATAGAGAGGTTATAGAAAGATTAATCGCTGTCAGCTCCTGAAGCCTATGATGAGACACATCCAAAATCAGCAGCATGCACCTACGAAGTCAGGAAGTGTGCTGAGAGGCTCAAAACCCAATTTCCATGACTTCCACGTCATTGCAAGCAAACCTGACAGACTCCTTATACACAGACTTCTTAGAAGCTTAGCTTCTAAGCAGGCTGTTGGCTCTATTCTGTGTACAAAACATAAGCAGGACACAAGGGAAAAGCATGAAGAAATCTAGAGGTCTTCTCACCAAGCCTTGTCAGCAACAATAGAGGCTGGCGGGAGGAGAGGAGGACATGAACCACCACACAGGGATGGATGGCCCAGGCTCCAGAAACTCAATCTGCTGACTTTGAGGAGCCCTTCTTTGCCACCCCTTCCTCCTCACCCATGGCCCTGCTCCAGCGGGGGCCCTGCCCCGGGCTGCAGCCCTTCAGGAACACCCTGCTCCCGCGGGGGCTCCCCACGGCCGCAGCTCCCTCAGGAAATGTCCCCCTGCTGCGGCGTGGGTCCTCCCCGGGCTGCAGGGTGGAGATCTGCTCCAGCGGGGGCTCTGCAGGGCTGCCGGGGAATCCCTGCTGCCTGTGGGCCTGGAGCCCCTCCTGCCCTCCTCCTCCTGGGGCCTGGGCCCTCTGCTGCTTCTCCCTCGCCCTGGGCCTCCTCCTCAGCCCAGGTCATGCAATTAGTCATATACCTACATGTAAACCATCTGAAGTGCTTGTGCCAGTTCAGTTTTTTTACAGAGCAGAATTGTATTTTGTGACTGATATTCATTTTAAACATAGTAAAAGCTCTACAATACTTTCATTTGAATAGCTTTTCTTATCTGACCTTTCTTTGGAGCATGTTGAGGCCCTGGAGATTTGAGAACTGAGTTTCATGAACTACCTGATTAAATAATGTCTCTTGGCAGTTGACTGCTTTGTTCCTATTTATGATCAAAAGATACTTATAAATATTGGAAGTACAGACTAGATACCAAAAAGAGCAAAAAATCAGGTTAATCTCTTGACCTATAGATGTTTCAGTGAAAATAATCACAGTAAAAATGTTGAGCTGTTCATTATGCTGTAGAAAGGCAGAAGGAAAATGCTGTGTACAGATCCACTTCCCTTATGATTTCATGCAAGCATTCAAACCAGGTTTCCAATCGTGCAGGTGTATCACATGACCAGTAGGTAATTTTGCATTAAGGCTGTCCTTAATCCTTAATTTTGGATTTGTCCTTAATTTTGCATTAAGGCTGTCCTAGATGATCTTCAGGGTCCCTCCTAACCCAAACTATTCTATGATTCTAAAATTTCCACCTAGCTTTCTCTGTTCAGACATCTAATAATTGATTTCTCCAGGTCAGATGACCTGGTAATTAAAACATTAACACTCACTAGTTCTTGCATCCCTGAAGTGAAAAACAGAATTAAATGGAAATAAAGAAAGCTCAAAAAACATGAAGATTTGTCAACAATGATTTGCCTTTGCTCTCCTTTTTCATATAATTTTTGGCTTCCACAGGAACAGCAGGAACAGGTAGCTGATGGATAGAGTTTGACCACAGCAGCTTTACCTATTTTAATGTGTAGATGATAGCAGGGAACCAGTCACAGGAACAATCCCAAAAGAGAAATGTCATGAATCTTGTACTAATTTAAAATTACAAATTACTTCTAGCTGGTAACTTACCCAAGTTAATGACAAGAGCCTAAAACTGAGCACAAATTGCTGGAACTATCTACAGTTATATGCGAGATCATCAGTCAAAAATGCATTTCACAGCTGCCCATTGCTAACTTAACATAAACTCTTATTGACCACCTCACATTGCACTGCGTGTTTTCCTTTGATTTACACACAACATAAATACTTTGGAATGGTATGTACACACATACACACACCAATAAAACTTCATCACATCTATTTTCCTTTGTTTGGGAAATGATTAAATAAATGGTGATAAATTCTTCCATATATACATCACAAATCCACTTTCTGTTTCTCTTCTACAAGTAACCGAATACATTTGGAGTCTCATCTCTATGAAATCCAAGGAATCTAGTCTGAAACCCTATCTTCATACCCAAATCAATGATCATGAAATAAACACCAAAACTCATCATTGTTGCTATTGTTTACAGGCAATACCAAATTTGATGGATTATGAGAATACAGGAGCAGAATTAACAGAGAGGCTGGAAATGACTATATTTCTTCCAAGACCCAATAATGGTGATGTTTAAAAATTTCCTGGATATTATTGAGAAATAGCCATGTAACTGTTTCCATACAGCCAAACACAGCTTTGTGCCCAAAAAATTAAGGAGATGTTATCTAATGAGTGTGTACCATGGTATCAGCCATCTTGCGTAGGCTCTCAAGAGAGTAACACCCTGTAATCCATATGCGTGTGTGTGTATATATATATGTCCTGGGACATGATTTCCCTTACACATCTGGTCAGATGCATTTTTTATATTCTATACAAAGCAAGAGCTATCCAAGTCTGAGGGATGGAAAAAATACCACAAGAAATTTAAAGGGCATTGAATAATTTTAGCTTATCAAAAAGTAGAAGTTAAAAGTGTTTTGATTACAGCAAATGAGAAAATTCATGCAGGGGAAATAGTAAAGGCAATAGGGCTCTTCAATCTGGAGAAGGAATGCAGATCAAACACCAGTGGCTGGGAGCTAAATCCACACCATTTCCTATTAGAAATTAGACACCATTTTTTTTGTAAGACTGAAGATGATTAGACTGCAGTAAACTCCCCGTAGGAAATGATGGATTCTCCATTTGTCAAATCAAACTTTGATGCCATTTTAGTAAAACACAGATAAGTGAAGTAAATATAGGGCTATCAGGGTGAATTCTAGTGGTAAAATAGTCTTTTTCATTTGTGGATTATGCTGAGCTTGATTCATGATAATAATGAAATTCAGTGGAAATACTTACCAGTTTCAGGACTGAATGCTAACATTCTTCTTTGCAGGCAGTATCCCAAAATACAGTTTTAAGAGTTTTATGTGTTGCTTTTGTATGGGTGGAGGGTATTGCTTTTTATAATAAAATATCAGCTTCTTACCTGAGGAAGAAAAAGTGTTTTCTGACAACCCTTTTGTCTTGGGCTGACTGTTTAAAACCAGAATATTTTACACTACTCCAAAGCCACACAACAGGCCCTGTGCCCTACAATAAAAACATCCAGTGCCTACCCTGCCAAACACAAGGCAAGTAATGATCCACAATGTAATATCCTATGCATTTTTTTTGTGTCGTGATTTATCAAATTAAGTGGCTTGTTCTTCCCTGCTGGTTCATTTTCAGTCATCCAGTTCACTTAGACTCTCTAACTTGACCTTCTTAAGATTTCTCACCCCTGCAGGAAGGGTGCAAGAACATCATTTTCCCATGGCTCATAGGAGAGAACTGAAGAATGAGAAAACGGCAGGTGATGCATATATCTGTCAGCTGGCAGCAGTGAATGTTTATAAATCTTTATGAATTTAGAATACCCATTTCTTGTTCCATTAGAGAGTGACAATTTAAGATTTCTGGATTACAACAGAACTAGTGATGTGTATCGGGACCCTGCTGACACACATCTCCTATTACATGGTGGTTGACTTTATATAAAAAATTAGCTGCTCAGTGCCAACAGTTTCTGCAAACAGCTGCTGAAGGAAAATTAGTGATGGGTAAAGGACTCTTCTATGATTTCCATTAGGGAATTTAAAGATAGGAAGTATCCAGATTTCTTCAACAACATGGTGTATATTTTTGTTCTTGTTATACAAACACAGATAATGTCACTAGAACTCCACTAAACCTGGTAAGAATACACATCTCTTTTCCAGCAAGGGCATCTGAGCTTCTCCAACAGAGGTCTTCTGGATTTCTTTAACGTGGACAAGGTGTATTTTTGTTTTGCTTGGACCAAAATATTCCTGGTGAATTTCTCCTCAGGGAAATAAGTGGCAGAAGTTCATCTCAAACAACTCAGAGATTTATAGTAGGAAGTCTCGAAAGGACCAAAATGATGTATTGGATTGCTAGGTCCACTTATAATAACCTGGAATGACTTATATGTTGTATTATTGGAATAGTAATGTGTGTGTGTATATATATGACTGATATGAATGAGCAATAGATGCATTGCATATATATCCCCCAGCAGGACTGAAATATATATGTATTCATCATTACAACCAAAATGAGAAATTGGTCCATACTGTTCAGATTTTTCAAAGTGCTCAATGAGAACCAATAAATACTTCCAGCAAAATTTGCTGAATGAGCTCTGGAAATCATTTTTTATAAAAACTTCTGCTGGAATTTAAAGCACCAGATGGACCGCAACATGGAATAAATTAGGGGAAACAGTTGTCAGCAAGGATTATAATGAATAGCATAAAGTAAGTTGCCATGCAAAATGGGGGGGGGAAAAAGAAAGAAACCTACATACCCAAAAACTTTCTTAAATGTCTTTTAGCTCACTAATTTAAGCTTCATTAAATTATATCTGCTTAATGTTAGGCCTTTTGTCTTACTATAAGGAAAGAGATGTTTAAAACTGGGGTGGAAGGATAATCACCATACCTGTGATTTATTTTGTATTTTCTGACTGTCCTGGCCATGCTTATGTTGTTAGGGACATAAACAAGTAGGCATCCTGACAGGCTCTATTTCTGAAAAAGTGACAAGCAATCCTAAAACAAAAAGCAAAGTCAGTTGTTTGTTTCTTTTCCCAAGCCTATATTAAATTTATTTAGAGAAAACATTTCTCAGATACAATAAATCTGACAGGAACACTGCCATCACATCGATGGCCATACTTCTTGTTGTAAGATCATTAGAGAAGACCACAATTACCCTATAGCTGAAAAGGAGAAAAAAAAAATTGAGATAGGGGATGGATGAGGCCTATCTGACTGAGTTTTCACCTGCATAGAGTAAGTCCATAAGAAAACAGAAGGATGCTTTTTATACTACACATATTCCAGCCACGCTACAAGCCACTGCATGCCTCCCAGTGCCCAACTGCAGTCTATAACACAACCAGCAGTTCTTGGATATAAGAAAACATAACTAAGACATTTTAAGTGTAAAAAATTGTCAGAGACCTTCAAAGATGTCTAGGATGTAATAGTTATTGATTTCAGGCTCAGATACCTGAGTCTGAGCTAAATTTTAGGCCTCTAACTGAGACAGTACATCTAGAAGAATAGGTGCCTCAATGGGTAAATAGTTAGAGACACTAAGTTGATAAACTTCATCTTTCTCTCTCCAGGTATCACAGAGAGAGTGCTGGAGGTGACTGCAATAACTATGGGTCCCCATTTAATACCTTACACTACATCTTAAGGCTGAGCGCCCTGGCCCGTCATGAAGAGATGGAGTAAAACAACCAGCCAAAGTTTGAGCTGGCAGCCACAAACTTAGCGTGCACCCTGCACAGATGCTCAGACTGTTGGATCATCCCCAATTTTGTGTGTAGCAGGAAGAAAAAGCCACCAGACCCCGTCCCCACAGCCTATCAGATACCTCCCATTCAGTGAATTTATATCTCAGCATAAACTCTTCCTGCTGTACTTGTGCTTGTCTGCATCAAGACAAAATTTTTATTGCCACATCCAATAGAAAAAAAAAAAGGAAGAAAGAACTGACAAATACTGCCTGGATGACAGTTTAGCTGGTTATGCAACATTATAGTCTTCAAAGGTCAGAAGAGGTTAGTATTTCTATTAGCTGCTATTAACAGATATATCATCAGCTGCAAAGCTCCTTGTGGAGGCCTCAGTATGAGACCACTCAAATATCTGCTAGGGCACCAAAATGTGTCTTTGAAATAGGTGTAACTGCATGAAATAGGTGTAACTGCATTTTTTAAAATGGAGTACTCTGCAGGAAACTAACATCTGGCTCTCTGCATGTCTTCCACACAGGTTTTGGGGGCTGAGGGATCAAGAATACATCAGGCTTGACTTAAGCACAACCTAATGGCTACTATCTAAGTTATACAGTTTTACAAAAAAAATAAAAAATAAAATAATAAAAAAAAGGTAATATCAACATCAGGGGGAGATAACCAGTAGCATCCTCAATGGTACTGCCAACATTTGTTCTATTATGTAAAAACCCCAAGAACAGAAACAACCCAGATATCCCCATACACCTCCTTGTGGCTCTCCTAGCACAGCAAGTTACCCTATTATTACCAAAATGTAAGAGAGAGGCTGAGTTTCCTCTGCTACCTCTCAGACCCAAGGCCCCAGGACATTTCATTGAATATGCTGACAGATGGGAGCCAGACCTTCTTTCAGTTCTTAGACAGCCTCTCTCAGATAGATACCTATTTGGAAACAAGCGTTTTCTGGTTTTCCTCTGTTACCTCCCTCTACTTCTTTGCTATGTAGAATTTTCACATGAAGCATCTGACCGTATTGGAAATAACAAAACTGTCTCCACTGTGCTTCTCACAGAGTTGCATTACATAATAAAATTAATGCATTATTTTACATTTTATTTTACATTAGTTACATACATATTTGTCTGAAAACTGTGGAGAAAAGAAAACTGCATATGAATATCCTCCCCCACTGCTAGCAAATCTTTCCCATGCTATAGTGAAAGACGGTATTAATGGCATGGTTCTGGCTGTGAAATGTCATTACAGATTGTCTCTGGTAACCCCTGTGGTCCAATCCCAGTTGCTTACTTTTTGCCCCCATTGTTTAATGGATCTTCCAGTATTTGGATGGAGAGTATTAAGTCCAGCTGTGAAAATCCTTCAAGAAACCATCACAAGCATTTTTTGAGTTTAACTGTTCTTCTGAGATTCATGGGAAGGACTTCTGCACGGGGCAATTAGCAGAAGAATTCCCTGACAGCACTTTGCTCTCAGACCCAAGTTTATCCATGCCTCCCTCCAGCCCTTCAGACAGAGATATCTGCTGCACAGGTGCCTCCAGGAAGCACTTAGAGCATAATTAGCACCTTGCATAGGTAGAAAAGCAAAGTTGCCAACACAGCAGTGTCTAGAAGAAGGCAGGGATTAGGTGTGATATAGATTATAAAATGGTGCAATCTAAAGGAATTTAGCTAGCTGAAATGATGGACAAGTAGCAGCAAGAATTTGGATTGACGTTGCTAATGTCAGTGTGATGAGAGACTGTCCATTCAATCCTTATCCCAGGTTTAAGGCCTGAGACAGTACCTTATCTCCACTTTTCCCTGTTCCCTCAAAGCTTTTCTATAGATTCAGGTTCTCCAAGTGGAGTCTGAGTCTGAATTATCAGAAGCCCCATAGCCTACTACACATCAGATACCCCAGGCAAGTTCTCCATTAACACATGGCAAGGTACAGTTATCTGCTCTATGTAACTGCCAGCAAGCTGTCACCTCACCTGATGAGCAGAAAACCATTTCACGGTCTCAACCACACCATCCATTATTCCAAAGATCACGTCTTAGTTCACAGCAGTAAAAACAGTAAGAAACATAACACAAGGACCTAAATCTCAAGCCAGTTCTCCTCTCCAATTCCCTCTTCTTCACCTCAGCTAACACCTGATATTCCCATTGTCTGCAAGATGCAGCTGATGTGATTTGGTTTATGAATGTAAAAGTGGAAAATTAGTTACAGCTGCAGCAATTGTCAGGCAGGAAGATAATTGATAAAGCCAGCAAAACGATCAACTGTTTAATTGCTTACATTAAAGAAACTAATTGACAGCAATCAAGACAACCTATAAAAGGTACCAAAAAATGACATGAGAAAATAGATTAATTTTCATAAGGAACAAGTAAAAACAAAATTGGAAAAATTGAAAAAACAAGGTTGTGTTGTTTATAAACCTTAATCAATTTAAAATTCATTTTCAGTGTATTAAACTTTACTATTTAATGTGTCCCAATGAATTCTGCCTTTGGCGTTGTTCAGCCATGTACAGTTCAAAAAGATAATTTGATTCTATGATCAGCTTTACCTCTGCCAAGCATGTTTAAACTGGGAGGCAGTCCCCAAAATCATGAAGGAAGCAGCACTCTGAGATTTTCATAGGGAATTTTTCCTGTTTGTAGGATTGGTGATTGCCTGGAGAGATTTTTTTAGAGGGGAACACACTTGTGCAAAGCATTTGGCACTGTTCCCCTTGTCTCTAAAATGGTGAGACATGGATTTGATGGACAGACCTCTCAGTGAGTAAGGAATTGGCTGGGTGGTCACATTCAAAGAGTTGCAGTCAATGGTTCAATGTCCAGGGAGTGATCAGAGACGAGTGGTGTTCCTCAAGGGTCGGTGTTGGAACTGGTGACATTTAACATTTTGGTTGGTAACAATGAAGTGAATCTTTTGTTGGAACCGAATGATCGTCAAGGTCCCTTCCAACCAAAACCATTCTGTGATTCTATGATTCTATGATCTAGTGCAGGATTTGGCTGGAAGTGTTCAACCTTTGCTTTTGGCTCAGGTCTAGAGGAAGAGTGAAAACTAAGAACACATTTTCTTTTCTTTCAGTGACCCACAGTTTTGTACTTGTACAAAGGGACTGATATCCAAGTAGAAACATACTGTCTGTTCATGAGGGAAATGAGGGTCTGCTGTTCATGAGGGAACTGAGGTGTGATAGAGCTCCCCATCCATCAACAACACAGCCAAGAACTACATCTTCTTTCCAGCCACCACTCTTCTCCAAGGAATGCATTGTCCCACTCCAAGCAGCCAGCTGACAATGCTTCCTGTACTTCAACCACATGCTATAGTAACATATTTCAGTTATTTTATTTATTTATTTATTTTTACAGCTTTTTTTCCAAGTTACAAGCTTGGAAAGTTATTTAGGAAAACAGTGAAGCTGTGCTTTGTCCCTGACAGCGGGACCTCATCTAAGGGCACAGGGAAAATGAATGCCAGGCACGATGCTTGTCTGCTGGTATGTGTGCGCTTTCTCTGTCCCACCATACCACCAAGTTGGGATTTTTTCTTACGCTGTATGTCAGGACACAAACCCTCTCCAACACAGAACAGGAGCTCCTGAAATGTTCAGACCCATAATCAAAGTGAGCAGGGATGTGGACTCTATTGTACCAGTGTATGAGACATTTTTGAATGTCATGTGATAATGAAGGAACAGAAAGAGAACAATTCCAGAATGTCTCCTTGCTGTTTCACACATTAGTTTTACTAAAATAAGAGAGTTTGTTATTTTTTTTCACACTTACATAAATCACTTGAAAGAAAATATTTTCCTTTGAAAGGAGAAGATCGATTGTATACCATCTCTTTTTTTCCCTATCATCAATTTTTCATTTCACGATAAAAATCTAATTTTGTAATAGTGGCACTCAAAAAAAGAAAAAGAAAATAAAATAGCTGAATTCAAAGCTTTAGATTTACTGGCTGCCATCCAGCCTCACTGTCTGGCTGACCGAGCATAGGCCGAGTGAAGAGTCACCCATCCAACGATTATCCTAATATTGACAACCTTCATCCCGTGAAACTGAGGTGTAAAGGTCTTACATAAAATCAATACTTTTTGAAGCTTTCTGGTTTTGTTTGTTTGTTTTTACAGTTTTCTCTGTGTCATCTGTTTCATTCTCACATTCTTCTTTTCAATAACTTGATGTCCAGGTATTCTGTTTCCACACCGCAGATCAGCCACTCTGTTTGAGTAAAGCACTGTCACCCAGAGACACTGAGAACTACATAGTGGTGGCAGGGATCGAGAGCCAGCTGCCCTTCTGAAAATATAAAGTCATTTCATGTGAGCTGAAGGAAGATCCTGCTCTTCCCATCCCCAATAATAAAACACAGAAGTGTGATGTGTGGGTCTGAATTCTGCGTTTTGTACACCACGGAGGATTCCAAAAAGGGCTGCTGACCTGATCACAGGGCTGGAAACAAATCTCCTGAAAAAAAAAATCTCAAGGGAGGAGAGGTTAAAATCAATATCACATTGATTTTTTTTGACAAAACCAAAACCAATGCCATTTACTACTGTAGTGCATTACTTAATAGACTAGAAATACTGAACGAATTAAGTAAAAAATTATTCTAAAGGAAAAAGGAAAAAAACAACAACACAATTATTTCCTTTCTGAAAAGGTCAAGATTACAGATTACTCCACTAAAATTCTGGGAAAATAAGACTGGGAGGAACAATGTATGCCTTCAACTACAGAAAACAGATAGCAGAATTTGAGTGAAGGGATACAAAGTATTGACTCCATTCTGGCACCCTGTAGGATGATACCTCCCTGCCTAGTGCCATCGCAAGAGCCCTACTGCCTAGGACCAAACACTCCAGATACCACAATGTGCCACAGTAGAAGAGACTGTGGGTGCTTTAGGTGGCTAGCAATGGTAAGGAAGCACTGAGAATAAATATGCTTTTATGCCTTTGTGATACTAGTAAGAGGACTTCCCACGCAAGCTCCCACCTCTCTGCATTTCCTGGACAAAAAAAAAAAAAATAAAAAATCAACAAATCTAGAACTAGTCACAGTCACTGCATATTGGTATATCCAGATAGTTGGTCTGCTTTTTCTAGATATCTGGATTGTTTCCTAGTTTCAACTCCAATCAAGTGGCCAGATGGCAAGAAAGCCTAGAGAAATGGCTGGCTTCTCCTTTTCCTGCCAGGACAAAAATTTCTTGGTGGAAAAAAGTGCTACCTTCTTTGAAACCTGGGTCTAGGGTACTCGCAACCAAGTCCTCACTTGTAGAGAACGACATAAAAGTCACCAAAAAAATCAAATTTATTTGCCAATTGTACCCACAGGGAATTATTTTCTGAATTCATCCTTACATGTTTTATTGACAGCAATAGTTATGACCCTTATAATGATCTTATAATTCCCTCCCTTGCCCTAAGACATAGTATATGGTGAAGGAAACTAATGAAGCAAAAGACAGTCGATATCAGCTTTCAAATGTGCTGTTTATAAAATCCTTTTAAAGGGAAAAATAAAACAGCCATTTTTATAAATTAAAAACCCTGATGCGCAGCTTGCTGGATGGCAGGTTGAATCAAGATGGTTGACGTGTCACACTGTAACTACTTCCCCAGTGAATGATGGCATAAATTTCATATTTGCCCTTCTTACTGGCATTGATGCATTCAGGCAAAACGATATATCAATCAGTCTTTAGGACCTAAGTGCCTGTTATGAGTCAATCCTCTGAGGCTCTCGGCTTTCCACATCTCGTAAGAATCTTAGCAGTGATTTGTAGTCATTTGAGTCTTTTATAATGCTTCACATCTCTCAAATTGTTTAGAGCCTAAAACCAGAGTCCTTGCCCTGTTTCATTTCAGCCACGTTATTGGCACAGGACAAGTATGTATTGCTGTATGTTCTCCTTACCACCACGCTAAAGCCAGCCTCACACAATGAAATATGGCTAGTACCCAGTGTCATTCCACACATTTAATGGGTTTATGGCCTGATTTCTCCTTAGATCATTATCAGGGCCTCTTAGATCTTCCCATTGAACTGCTCCTAGACAGGAGGACTCGTATCATACCAAAACGTTCATGAAACAGAAAGAAAGGTGAGCCAGATAATTTGAGTGTATATAATCAATAATCTATAGTATATTATGTAATAGATATATGTCAAAATGACTTGTACAGTGTTGCTGGATAATATATGCCAGGCAAGTGCTGACCTCACAACTCAGATGTTACTGCTAGCAAAATGATACAGAAGACATCAGGTAAATTATACGCTCCTCCCAAGATATAGACCACTTGAAGGAAATAGGCATTTGAGTGTTTGGAAGTAGTGACAGTCAAAAAGGAATGCATGACTCCCAAAAGGTTGGGTTTTTGTATTTCTTGATGCCTGAAAAAGACTCGTTACATGTACCTTCCCTTGCTTTCATCAGGTTGTTGGAACTATAATATTTGAAGTGGGTACTCCTCTGAAAACTAACTCACTGCACCCCGAAATTCACAACCCAAATCTGAAATCATTTTAAAAGATCAGACATATCGAATGGGTTGTAGGTTACATCCACTGAATGTGCATTTCAGCAACTGAGAATTTTTCTCCTGCTAAAGTGTTTAGGGGGGTTGACCAAAATGCTCCCATTCTTTCTTTTAACTACTGAACAGGTTGTAAGGTTGCTTGGTTTTGAGGTGCTGCTCCTCCCCTCCCAGAAAGGAAAAGAAAAAAAAAGAAAAAAGAAAAAAAAAAGAAAAGAAAAAAAAAAAAAGATTTCATGGGAAGAACTCATTAAAAGAAGGCACTCTGATTGCCATAAAAGTGCCTGTGATTTATAAAGGAAAATCTGATTTTCAATCATGATTAGATGGTCTTACAAAGGAATAAACTATCAGTCCCAAATGAGACCATTCAAAACCCCATTATAGCTAATTAAAATCCTTTTTCCTAGGCTTAGTAGAAGTTCTGAGTGTGAATAACTTTGCTTAAGCAGTTTCACAAATCTGGCTGCACTAAATTACAGATGAGACCTCCCAGGAGCAGAACAAACCCCATCAAGACCCTCATAAACAAAATGCCAGCATCTGGAGCCAGAGAGAGAAGCACAGGCAGGATAGAGAGAAGAATTACAGGCCTGGGATTAGCCTATACATCAACAGCATCTAAGGAGAGAGAAAAGCTCTTTATTTATTGCTTACCAGCCTCCAGGGCATGAGTGTCACTCAGCATTAGCATTCACCTTTATAACTGTGCTGTGATTTACAACTCCACCCCCGTGCAGAGGGAGCAACCAGTTACATGCCTATGAGAACATGCATGCATCGAGTATATCCCAGCTGCTTTCTCTTCCCTCTCCTATGTACATACTGATTTTCTTGGTCTGAGCCTGAAATAAAGGTATGAGAGATGGAATCTGATCTGCATTACTATATGAGTGCCAACAGAGTATCACATTACATATGAATTTATGTTCATACAGGTTACGCTGCTGTAGAAAGGTTTGGAGATGTTTGGCACAAAGGTGTTACTCCTCATTAGTCAAAGCTACACAGTTGCTTTAACAAAGCCCAGGCCTAACACACCAGCAGTCCACATCACTGGTGATGGATGGATGTAAACCTGGTGTGCCAGAGGAATTTACCTTCTACTGAGATGGTCTAAAGCAAAAGTGCCTAATGCTGAAGTGTAGTTTTAGCCACCCAGCCGCTAAACACAGTGTCCAGACTTTTGCTGTCTGAATTCAAAAAAACATCTTTGTGCTTATGCTTTTTTGTGAGATCAGCTGTCTCACCCACCTCTGAAAACCAGTCTCAGAGCTTTGAGAGATGCAATTCAAATGGTAGCTTTCTTTTTCTAGCTGTCAAATCAGCAGTAAGAATGGAACTGTTTGTGTTTATTCACTTTCTCCAGCTTCATATTTATTTTGCTTAGGGCAGGAGAGGACTAAAGATTTAGCTCGTACCATCAGACAAGAAAGGAGCCCCAGTCAAGGCCATTACAATCAGCCAAATTGAGGTTGAGTCTCCACATGTCCTGATTAATACTATAAAGAAGGCATTTTCTTTTGGTTTCCAGTAATATCAAGCTAATGATTAAAGGATGCATCTTTAAACAGGTACTCATTAGATTTGAAACCTTTGATCCAATCCATTTTCCCTCCCACTTGTCCCTAAATAGAAATGCTCCTAAGCACTTCAGAAACTCCTGAGCACAGTGACCCATGCATTACATGGTCACCACTAACATTAAGTCTTACAGCAGGGCAAAATTTATCCCTCCCTAAGGAGGAATGAAAGGCAACTATTTTTTTCCCTTTAAAGGTGATTCAGAGGACAGACTGTAGCAAAGGTTTTGTGCAAGGAGAGGCTGGAGAGAATTACTGCTAAGATTTTATTAGCGTGCATAAACACTGTGACGTTTTTGATGCCTCAGGCTATAGAAGCACAATCATTACAATGAAGACCATATTTCTTTCCATCTTTCCATTGGTCTTATAAACACATTGAGCAATCTATCTTGCTCACATGCTCTACATAGCCATGTATATGTATATATTTATTTATTTGCTTCTCACAGATAGCGTTTAACCTTTTGAGCGCTGCAGGTAGCTCAAGGTGTCAGGCATGCACTCTGTAGCATCTGCCTTCCAGCATAACCCTAGTGGAGTGCACAAGTGATGTTACAAAATATGATGGGTGCAGGCCAAAAGAAAACACCAGCTAAAGAGGCAGGAATATTCTGTATGTGTGTGTTCACTGTGGCTAAATGTGTCTGGCATGAACAGGTAGCAGACATTTGTTCATAGCACCAAATTTTTGAAAGCTGCTGCATGAGCCTGCTACGCCACTGCTGCCAGCAGTAGCCTATTCCACACAAATATCCCAAAAAGAATGTCTGGAGTCGTGTGGCAGAAGAGTAACAGGGTATGGGTTACCCACACTTCTCAGAGGTAGCAAATGGAACATATGCGTTAGTTCACAGACTTAGCAATGCTGTTGCTTTTGTCACCCAAACACCATTTAATGAAGGATGTACCACTAATTCTTCACTTAGAAATGGCTGGAAACTCATAAATCTAAGTGTTTAGCAGCACACAGCAAAAACACCACTCTGAGCTGGTGGATGATCAAAACACTTAATAAATAAGGAAATAGTTCTCATTGAAAAAATAAGTATTAATATATGCCTTTTTTTTAGTTCCTGAGCAGGAAACAATTTTCTGAAAATTTCATTCAATTTTTAAAATGGCAAGTGTCTCTGCACACAATCCTTACCAAGCAAACTGCAAAACTGAATCAGTTGATTCAGTCATGTGATGCAGTTTCTCTGTAATTAAATGATTTATATAACTATGAAGCCCTCTGTGAATTTTACAATTGAATATATCGTTGATGATTGTCTGCAATGAGGCTTGAAGCTTAGGATTAAAAACTTATTAGTATTTTCATTAGGAAAGTTCAAGAGCTCAGATACTGAGGTAGACCATATCCCAGAGTCCCTAGCAGATTTGTACTGATTTTTTTTCTGCAATTTTTCAGAATTTTCTCATTGCTATGAATTATTTAAATGAAACCCTTCCACAGACACAGACACAAGATTTCAAGGCCAGAAGGGGCCATTGCAATCATTCAACCTGATCTACTTTGTAATGCAGATCGCGGTCACACTTTTATCTTCTCACTGGTTTTCTGGTCATGCCATTGGCATGTCCTAAACTCCTGTCCTCTGTAATAGCTTTCCTGTCCTAATGCTCAACACATCCCAATATCTACAGCAATGCCCTGATTTTCATGCCTTTACTATGTCATCTAAAATGAGTTTTTTTCTGCCTACATGATACCTTCCCCTTTTGTATTTTTTTTGCATTATTCAACATGAAACCCTGCTCACCCCTTATTTTCACAGCCCTGCTTTGCACCCTTATTTTCCCAGTCTGACAAGTGCATCTGTCAGTGACGGAATATGCAGTTGCAGTGATCTAGGAGGAAATGTCCAGTTTTAACCATTAATAATATTTAATAAGTAATTAATAATCAATAATTGCATAAAATTCCAGTGAGGCATTTTCCCCAGGTGCAGCTGGTGCTGTTTACTGTCAGAAAATACCACAAATACTACTGGTAAAGGATGATCCATGGATAACTAATTATCATGTCTTTTTCTCTCCCTCAAATACACATCAGAAAAAAAAAAAAAGAAAAATAAAAAAAAAAAAAGATTTTAAATCTTCATCCTTACAAATGAATCTGCCTTTTTAATCAGTTTAATGTGTGCGTGGTTGTATGACAGGTACTTTAAGCTATTTTCCAGCTTACTTAGGGTACCAAAAGCTCAGGTTGAGACTGAGCCCATGCCGGGGCTGACATGGGGAGTGAACTGCTCATTCATCATGGTGCACAGATGCAGTCATGCTCTAATGACTTTCTGTCTAACAGTCACCTTTCTTCACAATGAAACTGAAGATGCCAATATCTATTTGAATGTAGCAATCCCAAAAAGTATCCTCTTGCTCCTGGAGCAATGTGAACAAAACCAGACTCATTAAATTTAGATAAGGAGTTTAACAAAGGGTTTTATCCCAGTATAATTCCCAAGAAACTTGATTCCAGCCAACTTTTGCTCTTTTGCTATTCTTTTGCCACTGCTGCATGCATGGCCAACTGTATCTTGGGTCCCAGAGTGGTTCTGAGAAAGTAATAAAGAGAGGCAATAACTTGCATGTGTTTGCTGCACTCCGACCCAACTTGCTGGCTTTAGGAGCAAGGGACAGACAGCATCCCTGCCCTTAGAAATTTGTCAAGTTGCATGAACTTTCCAATTCAGCAAACCTGTCAAAACTTGAACTTTCCAGTGTTGTGAGCAAAATACACCAGCTGAACACGTTGAGCGTTATACATCTGCCATCCTTCCAACTTTCAGGACAGTGTCCTCAGTACCACAGCTGCTGCATCTCAAATGAATACCCAAACATCATTTCAAGTAAGGAAGTATTCCTAATTCCTAATTCTCTTATAACCTTCTCAGTGATCCTATTCATGTTTCATTTTTAATATCAAGAGGAATACTTCTAACAAGCAAGACTGGCATCCACCTACATGACAGTAACACCACATCACCATTTCTCATGTGAAATGTGCAGGTTAAAGCCCCTGGACTAACACAGGGGATTCAGCCCTGGGTTTTCACATCCTAGATATTTACTACCACTATTAATGTCTTTGCCTTTGAGGAGCAGTCAGATATTTTTCTCTCCCTCAACCATAGCTAAGTAACTTTAAAAAAAAAAAAAAATTGGGTGGACATCAGAGTAAGGACTGAAATGCAAAAAAAACGGCAGAGACAAGCCCACATGCCCCACCTGTCTTTTCAGAATCTGTCATGTTTCTTGTAAATATCTCTCACATTTGTTTACTCTTAGCAATGCTGATGCCAAGGAAATACAGACACTTTGGTTTCATGGTCAGAGGCAGGTTTCGTAACCTGGGAAAAAGAGGTTTCTTTTAACACAGACCCTGTGAGGGAAGCCTGTTTTCAATGGTGTGCCTTTTAAATTATGCTGCATATATACTTCTGAACCTTAGAAAAACTTGGTCTACCAAATCCCATATTTCAGTAAATGCAATCAGCATCAAAACTTCTAATTTACTTGACCCCTAAAAATGCCAGAAGGGGAAAAAAAAAAAAAAAAAACAGACTGAAGTTACCACAATTACCTGCTCAATCTTCAGAGAAAGCACTAAAGAATTCACATAAATTATGTCCTTTATGCTCCCAAAAGGAAATTAATCCTTCTCCCCTAAAACCCCTTTCAAAACAATGATGTTTCATTGGAATGGCTTGAGCCAACAGATTTCAATATCAGGAAGACTTATTGAATTTTCATTTCATCATTCAGGTCATTGAGAGATAATTACAGTATAAATAAGTCCAGAGATGAGTTTGGAACTGACAAGTGATTATAGAAATGCCACAGCACTCTTTCTACTTTAATTGTTCCTCTAATAAGAAAGAAAGAGAGAAAGAGAGAAAGAGAGAAAGAGAGAGAGAGAGAGAGAGAGAGAGAGAAAGAGAGAAAGAGAGAGAGAGAGAGAGAGAGAAAGAAAGAAAGAAAGAAAGAAAGAAAGAAAGAAAGAAAGAAAGAAAGAAAGAAAGAGAAAGAAAGGAAGGAAGGAAGGAAGGAAGGAAGGAAGGAAGGAAGGAAGGAAGGAAGGAAGGAAGGAAGGAAGAAAAAGAAGGAAGGAAGGAAGGAAGGAAGGAAGGAAGGAAGGAAGGAAGGAAGGAAGGAAGGAAGGAAGGAAGAAAAAGAAGGAAGGAAGGAAGGAAGGAAGGAAGGAAGGAAGGAAGGAAGGAAGGAAGGAAGGAAGGAAGGAAGGAAGGAAGGAAGGAAGGAAGGAAGGAAGGAAGGAAGAAAAAGAAAGAAAGAGAGAGAAAGAGAGAAAGAGAGAGAAAGAGAGAAAGAGAAAGACAGAAAGAGAGAGAAAGAAAGAAAGAAAGAAAGAAAGAAAGAAAGAAAGAAAAAAGAAAGAAAGAAAAAAAGAAAGAAAGAAAAAAAGAAAGAGAAAGAAAGAAAGAAAGAAAGAAAGAAAGAAAGAAAGAAAGAAAGAAAGAAAGAAAGAAAGAAAGAAAGAAAATATCACATTATTGGTGGTTATTATTTCTGTAGTAACATGTATCTCAAGGCTCCAGCTGGGAACAGAAGCCCATTCTGTTAAAAAAAATGGCAAGAGATAGCTCTGCTTTGAAAAGTGTGATGGGAAATCTAGTCTAGTAGGATATTTTATCCACAAAGCAGAATAATAACATAAGATCCCAGTGCAGAACAACAGCTGTAGCTGCACTCCAAGTGGAAATCATTCACCTTCATTCCTATGCCATCTTCTTTATCCATTATTTTACCCTCAGTATAAACTATTACTCCAACATTTCTTACTGTGCTTAAAACATAAGTTTTTAGAACTTATATATCCTTTAAAGAAAACTGCAAAGTTTAAGAGTTTATTTCAACAAGAAAAACAAATCAGTCTACAAAGTATCTTCAAAAGTTGATGAAGCCATTCTCTCCCCAGAGAGAAATTAAGCATGAGTTGGTGCCATCAAGAGAGCTTCACTGATTTTTATCCCCTGGAAATGCAAGCCTTTCCATAAATCCCTCTCAGTAAATCTTTTCTGGTGTGTAATTAAGGCAACACATTCCTGGTTTACTGTCATTGACAGACTTGTTTTACATTTTGTTCATTGTTGGGAGAAATTGCCATTTATCCCACATTTAAGATAATATGTACCCCTAATTGCAATACTTTTTTCCCCATTTTCCTCCACACACAAAAACATCTCTGTTTTTCCACTTACCAAGGGCCTGAAATATCCTGGTCTCAATACTATGTTCTGAGCTCAGGAAAATATAATTAGGAGACTGTTAGGAAATTCTGAAGCAAGGACCGTGGTCAGTGATTTGGGCATTTCCATCATTACTGTGCTCTGAATACTCAAAAGATCCTCAAAGGCACAGAAGTTAAACAGTTTCCTCAGAAGACCTAGGTGTGCATTGCCAGGATGTATTCTTGGATTTCAGAGGTTTATGTGTGTCTAATGTCCATTTACTGATAAAAAGCATAAAGGATGTTGCAGAGGTTAAGGATCTGTTCCATGACCATACAGTCTTAGAAAAAGACAACACAATCTGCATCTTCCACGTAACAGCTTCAACTCCACCCCAAATTCAAGAGTAAGGCTTGTCTCATTCTCTAGTTCATTGCAGAGCACTGATCACCTCAAGGCACAACTGTATTAGTAAATAAAATTTGGGGCATTCTCGGGCACTGACAGCACCTGGCATGGCACAACCCATGTGCGCACTGTGGAACTCTCCTATCCTTCAAAACGAAGTAACCACATTCAGACTCTTTACTAGGAATGAGCCTTGGTTTATTCTAGATCTCAGACTGTGTCCAGGAATTTTTGGTGAAAGGTGTGGTTGCCCAGACTAAAATCAAGAACAAGGTCTAATCTAACAATTAATTAGCAGCTGAGTGTCACTGTCTGTGAATTGGGAATGTACAGATTCAGCTTGACTGCCCACACTGAGTCCATGTTAATTCACTCCTTGCATCCCATTCAAAGAAGAAACCCAGCAACAGTAGACAGGATAATTAGGGCTGGTGTCAACTGCAGACATTAATTACAGACATAGATCTTATCAAGTACGGCCATTCACCTCAATCACTCCTCCATCAGGCTTTGTGGGCTCACACGCTCTCCTCACATGCCCAGGGGACACAACATAGACAGTCTAGGGATCCTTGTAGAAAAACCCTTCACCTTTGGCTGCAAGAACATAAAACAACAGTAATGGGATCTCATAGCAGTAGGGTTGCTGCAAAAGGCCAAAAGAAGAGTCAGGCCAGGTCCTAGACAATGGAAATATAAGCCAGCCTTAATCAGTTGGCCCAGGAACCATCATATTGTCTCTGGTGCAGCCCACAAAGACTTTCAAGACATCCTCTTGGATGGCATGGTCAATGTGGCAAGATGGATTTGCAGCTGCAGACATTTTTCTGAAACTGGGCATCTAAGGTCATAGTTCCTCACATAGTAGGGTGGCAGGGTGATTAACAGTGCTGTCAGTGCCTCTTCACCCATGGTTTATAAAGCAGCAGGTGAATACGTCAATAATTTTTGAATGGTATCCAAGCCCAAACCAGCTTGAGCATGTCTGCACTGTAGTGGTGGCTGTGAAGTGACACACTGTCAGCGTGTATCGGTTAGGTCACTCGGTAGTAACAATGACAGAATAATAAAATAATATTTTAAAGGGACCAAGAATCAATCTTACATGAGCTATTACAGTATATGAAGGAGCATCCCATTTTTCACTGGACTTTCTTATCTTGAGTGAAGGGTTATAAATTCATTAACTGCTCAGCAGGTGACAAACTACCTTCTGTGTCACCGCATAGGTAATTATAAGGAGCAGATAGGAAACTGTTTATTTCTTTTTATCTCTTGTGTTATGTCTGAATTCCATTAAGATGCAACTGTCTGTCCTGAAAATAACAAATAATGTCATTAGAGAGACACTGAGATTCAACCCTTTTCCCTCAGAGACAAAGCAAACCACAGCAAAAGTGGTTTTGTCTGCATTCCCAGGTGATTAATATGCATTGGAAGAGGTGCTAGACATGATTGCTTATGAGGCATGCCAATTAGGCCTGCAGGAATGGAAAGAATAAAAAATAAAAATAAAAAAAAATAGTGTCTGAAATGAAGCACAGTGTACACAATCACCATTTTTATGGTCTTGGCACCCTGGTGTCCATGTCATGGCCCAAGGGAATGGAAGGCAAGGCAAGGTAAGGCAAGGCTGAAAGGCATAGGGAAATATTTCTTGTTCTACTACTATGATACAAGTTTACTTGCATAACTCTGACAGGTATTTTTTTCAGTTTTATTTAAATCATTTAGTAAGTCATATAAAGTAAACTGGAAAGAGGAATGTTATACTCAGTCAGGTTAAGAGTACGTAAGTGAGTATCCAGCTGGGAACTAATATGAATGGGATTATTCTGCTTACCAATCACTCCCTACATCAAACCAATATAGCTATATAGGCAGTTTTTTGGCTCACTTCAGCCCACTTACCCAACATTCCAGATTTAAGTCAAAATGCATCCCTTCGTAGAATTCTGTCCAGTTCCCAACAAAATCTTACCTTTGCCAGCAGCTAGAGATAGTACTGGGTCCACCAATGCATGGATGCACGTTTTGTTCTGCCACCTCTGATGAAACAAGCTTAGGATAGTAAGACCTGATGGTGAGAAAGGCATCATAGGATGGCAGTTTTAAAGCAGCTGAAGGAGGTGCCTCCAAATTCATCCATCAGGGCTCTAAGTGATCTCTAAATTGGAGACTCAACTAATGTCAACTGGAGACTGAAGAGTCAAAATCAGAACCCAAAAGACTTAGCTGAAGCACTGTAATCTTGGCCTGAGACAGTCCCTGGCATGTAGGGTCATTGTTCTCCTACCCTTAAAAATATTCTCTTGTAACCAGTTAAAAGAACAAATATGTTTGATAAAGCACATTTTAAAGCATGTGTTTTGATAGCAGTAAAACTGTTTGGAACAAATGAGCTTGATGTGGGCAGAGCCATGGATGAGGATAAAAAGTGCCCATGGGCCTGATCTTACTCAGACAGAAGTTAATAATAAAATTCCCTGTGACATGAAAGATACAGGAGTGAACCTTTCCTTAATACTGAGGTGTTCTGAGATTGCCCAACTACATCAATCGCAGTTCTACCTTTATAATTAAAAAAAAAAAAAAAAAAAGAATTCTTCTTTCAATGGAATAAAAATAAATTCAAAAATATTCCTAATCCTGTAGGGATGTTCTTCTGTTGCAAGACAATCTCATGTTTATGGCCTTTTGCAGATTGAATAATTATTGTTGCAGCCAATTGGAAATGGATATCCAAAGCCCAGAATAATTTTTGGTAATTTGTGCTGGGCTTTTTAAAATCTATCCCCACAAAACAGCACAGGAGGTTGAGTTTTCAAAAAAGAAAAGGTCACAACCAGATGGTCTAGGGAAAATGTGTTTTAATTTACAAGTTCCACTCAGTTCTCCTCAATCCTTCTCTTCGTGTCTTAATTTGACAGGTAGTATAGTGTTTCTAACAGTGAATTCACCTAGAGTGCACACGGTATAACTGAAAGCTTGATACTTGTTTTTAAAAAGAAAAAGAAAAAAAGTGTTATTACCCATACCTGTTAAAAATAATGAGAGAAATGTGCAAAGTATGATAGAACTGATGCTAGAGATGACAACAGCTTCGACTACCTACTTTAAAATCTAAATAATGGAGAGAAAGGGAATAGCAGATGCCCCATATCCATCCCTTTATATAGAAGGAAATACAGCCATATGATGCAGTTTTAATTGGATTTTCTCAAACTGTGCATTCCAGTCAATAATTTTGGTGGGTGGAGAAGAAATCGTCGTCTTAATACTTTCATCAGTGTTAATCACAGCTCATCTGCTTCTGCAGAAGCCAAAGATAAAAGAACTGAAAAGAAGATAGAAGTGCCTTCATCTTACGGGTTCAGGGAACCCATATGCCGGGGTTCTCCTTGTCCGACTGAACCTTTTTCTAAGCACTCTAGCAACAGCAGGAAATGAGACAGCACTAAAAATAGATAACTATGATAAAGAGGGAATATCCAAAGGCATTTCACCAGTGCTAGCACTTTTCAGAAGGGTGGTGTTTTATGTTCAACATGACGATGGAATGGAGAGACCTGTCACTGAGAAACTGATTGAAAGCACTGAATTGATGAAATTCTCAGACATATCTTAGATTACAAGCATCTAACATGCTTTCCCTGAATAAAGCATACTACTTTAATTCATTGCTTCTGGAGAAATCACATGTTCCAAGCTTTTAAGGGTTACCCAAATAAACTTTTTAATACTTGAAATAGGGTCCATGAGTGCAGGGTGCTAAGGCTCAGCACCTTCTCTCTTTTTTGTCCCTCTGCTGTCAGTTTTTGAGGCCGCAATGTTGTAACAACTGCACCAGTACATTTCCTTGCTAATTGGTTTGCTTAATAGAGGAGCAATTTGAATACACAGCAAAGGATTGGTTGACAGAAGAAATATGCTTCCTAAATGTCACTTAGATACTAAGACAAAACTGAAGAAAACTGAGATAGCTATGCTGTTATCTACTATTCTTCATAGAAATCAACATATTTAATTACTGGCAAGAGTGATACCTTATTAAATGATCTGCTACTATGTTTTGGAAAGTACAGAATGATTTAGAAATGTAGGCTCTCTCACTTCAGGAGCAAAAAAAAACATGTGCAGACTTGTGCTGTGCTTCATTATCATCTTCATTCTGCCATTTCTGACTAGGTTCCCCCTATAGAAGGTTTGCCTGAACAACCCGTCCCATCTGAAAGAGCGTCCCTACACCCAGGTTCAGTTACTGTCTAACCTGCTTTGTTCTTTCTACTGCAACTATTTCCCCAGAACAAAGGGGCCCGGTTCTACACTTCCTTTGAGAAACACGGCCCAGACTAATGGTATGCCTATAAGTTAGATCACACCCCCAAATGTGAAGTGGAATTTAGGAAACAAAATTTAACTAGTGGGACATGAATATTTTGTTTGGGGAGTTATTTCTGTTGGTAATCACAAAATGGGTTAAATGAAGATTCATTTGCATGGACAAACTGTTTAACAACAAGATATAACTTAAACTGAATATAATAGCTGTTATGTGGCAATTCTAGCAAATGGTCCTGCACTATGTTGGGTGCTCAGACTCACCCTAGTTAGCAGTAGCATCTCACCTGCCTAAGCAATGAGATGAACTTCCATTATTCTCCCTCTGATCTAAAGTGGAGAAATCAGCTAAATATCTAAATCACCTTCTGAAGGAACCTCGTTTTCTCTACCAATTTTCAGAAGAGCATAGGGTGATCGTGCATCCCCTGAAGAACTCTCAATTAAGTGACTGTCTCCTCCTCCATATTTCTATTAGTCTACACACAACAGAGTTGAATATATAAACTCCATGTCAAGATTCAATCTTTTACTTGAACATGAAGTTTCTGTTACCTGAAAAACACCTGAAACTTGTTCATATTTACAGTAAGAAACTCATCCTCAGGCCCTTCCTGCAATTACCTAATTAACTAATTTCTCTCAATGCATTCTAATAAGTAGCTGCTGTAGAAAGGGAACGGCTTGATTGTATGCTTGAGAAACAGTATTTGAAAGTAGGAGACAAAAGAAAGTGGGCTGATGGCAGGTGAACTCCTTTCTGAAACAAGGAAAAAGTCATCTTTTGTCTTGGAAGGCCATGTCTCTCCTTTGGGATTTTCAATATGCTGTTATTTCTATTTTACGTCTCTTTAATGAAATCTTCCACATGGCAATTTAGTGTCTAAATGTCTTTTCTGCTTCCTGCAGTCTCAGTGTGGTACAGATGAAAGAGGCCATAATTCTCCATTGTGCATTCATCACTAAAGATAGCTCACGGTCCTCTTTCTCTTTGCGTTACTTTGAAGTTCTCAGTTTCCTAAACCATTTTGTGTGTGTGTGTTTTATTTCATTTTGGCAGTATTTAGAGTGCAGGCTTTGATCTTCTACCTTCCCATTATAGGTCTTCATATCCTCTGGTGTATCTGTTACCCAGGTTCAAGAGGACAGACCAGGTGACCTCTTGATTCTTTCCTGTCCTGCCAATTTGGGGCTCTGCAGGTGTGATATTCATAATTAGAAACTGTCAAAGTAACCCACACCAAAAAGCAGGTGTTGGCCCCTTTAGTAAAAGGAATCGAGCTCACTAAAAGCCACATCAAAATACATAAGGCAGAAGCTAGCTGTAGAGTATAATACATCTTCTGCTCTTCTAACTCTGTGTGAGAACAAATGGTGGGGTGAATGAAATTGTCCTTGTGAGCTATGGAGAGTTTCCTGGGATTTATGAGTCTCTCTCCATCTTTAAAAGGACTTTACTTCATGTTAAATGCGTATATCTGCCTTTCTAGAGCCAAAAGGGAGGGCAGAAATGAGCAGCACTACATGCATCTTTAATGTGTATTGGCTTTGTTTCTTTAATGTATTTATGGTTGCTGCACTTGCAGCATTTTTAGTACAGTTTCTTAGGTAATTATGTTTAAAGGCTCTTCCATCTTTCAGTGCCTATGCTATCTCACACCCTCTTTTTGCCCCATCAGCTCTGCAGTAGCTGTCAAACCCTAAGGCCAACTTAAACCACATTTGACAAATATGTAAATGGTTCAAAGTTGCAATGATCCTGTAAGTTTTGTGGAATTTTACAGCTGGCAAAAAGGATATATTAATTAGTAAAACACACACTTTGGGGACCTCATTCATCAGACCTGTTTTATACATTCACTGAGATATTAAACATCTGTGAGATAGGTCTGACCCTTGAGAACTTATTTCTTGCCAGCTAGTACAAAAAGAGTCTAGACAATTAGATCATACATAAACACCTTCATAGAAGACATCTACAGTTAAGTGGCTGAACCCTGCCTCTTGGGACTGAGCTATTTCCAGGGTAAAAGCCAGTAAAAAAAGGTAGCACAGAGGACCTGGGTCTCACAAGACTTTTGCTTGCTCTTTCTTCTTCTCACCAGCCTACCGGACTTTGCTGCTGCCAGTTCCAGGAGCTACTGGTACTTTGTGCTGACACAAATCGTCCTCTGTATCTACTGACTAAATTGACTAGATTTCCATTAACTGTGATGGGAGCTGAGGTAGCTATATTTACATGAAAATCTCAGACCTAATCATGCCCTTATGCCTCAACTCATTTACCTAAAAAGAGGCTTTTTAGTGATATTTCAAATGTCCTACTTAATTTATCTGAGATACCTGTAGTTTCTGTGCCAGTCAGATATGATAAAGAGTCTGCAAAGAACTGAGCTCTGCTCAAACAGCTGCTAGAAAAAAAAAAAAAAAAAAAAAAGAAGAAAAATAAATTACAAATACTTTCAATTGGAAAATTAAAATATAAGGAAATATTAAAAGTAATTAAAGGCCTATATTTAGGCACATGACTGAGGAGCTGCAAAAAAACTACTCATGAATGCACACCTTCACATCCTGCTCCTCTTAGATCCAGTTTCTTCCATGACACTTGCCATCTCACACCAAAATCGTCTTGTGGTGAGTTGTTCTCCCTTATTTTTGCTTTATTTTTTCTGCTCAGCAGATTTCCTTGAGGAGGACAAAAGTGCTACATGCCTTTGTTTGCTTGACCTATTGCAAAGTCTGACGCTGGTTTGTGATGGAGCCTCAAAAGGAAATTACATGTTCCCTCATCATACCAGTATAATTAAAAATGAAAAGTTCAAATCATTCATTCAGTGATCCCTCCAAACATCTAATTCACGTTTATATGTCCAATCAGGAAATTTAAAATACTCCATTTGGCTAAGTAGACCAGTCATGCAGTAGTGATGAGTGTCCAGGAGCAGATGCATATGAAATCTGTTAACATAAAACATTCATAAAATTTTTCTGGATATATATAAAAAACAAAAATTAAAAAATCAAAGTGTCTCTGTGATCAGAAGTAAACCACAAAATTAATTAAATACACAGAACAAAACAAACTGTTTATTCTGTGTCAAATGACAGAATCAGGAAACTGCTTTTGAATTTGCACAACCATCTTTTGGAATGGCAGCACAGAGCAACAAACTCTTTGAAATCTTCTGAAAAAGTCATCCCAAGACTGGCATATGTCAAATCTCATTTCTTCTACAGAGCTAGGCTTTTCAAAACACTAGCTTGGCAGAATAACAGCCAAACCTAGTAGGGTAGGTGTCAAGAGGTTTCCCGTGAGACCAGTTAGTTAAAAAAAAAATAAAAAATAAAAAAAATAAAAAAGAAGAAGAAGTCTTCTGTGAAGACCGAGCAAGGGACTGGGACTGGATAATCAACACTATTGTGGGAGAACTCAGTTATCTGAGTCAACAGCTGATACAGTCCTCTAATGACTACCATAACTATGCATCTGAATGTTATGTGGACATGTTCATGGGCTGGGTCATTAGACTTGACGTAGTTTCAAGCAGAATGATGGTGTCACTTGACAGAAAAGGCAAAAGTTTTTTAAGAACTGACAAAATGTTATCTTTTCCTCCTTCTGAGACATTCAGGCCTCCCTCATCAGACTACAGAGAAGCTGAGAAGTCTTGTTTGACTTCTCAAGACTGGAATTGTTCCCCAGCATTAGCTTCCCAAAGGCCTTTTTCCTTTATCTTTCAAACATAGTGCTTCCCATCCTATCTTTCAAACATAGCGCTTCCCATCCAATCAAACAGAGACTTGGCCAAAGTGGGCCCTGTATTTATAAGCTTCATGCTGGAACACCCAGGTTTACCATATGTGAAGCTGAATATGAATATGATGCACAGACTCTGTTTAGTTTGTATGGAAACTGTGACGTGCTCTGTGTCTCAGCCTGTGCTTGTATCTTCCAATTGCCTATTCACTGGCTTCTGGTTCCAATACAAGGTCTGGGTCCTGTTTTTCAAATGACTAATGACATATGTCTTGTAGACACCAGAAATTGAATTCTGTGCAAAATTCACAGCAGCAGCTGTGATCCTATGGGAGAAAAAGCATCACCGAGCATAAGTTGAAGTATGAGCACAAAGCATCCTCAGTTAATAGAATCAGCTTTACTTCTAGAAGAAACCAGTTAGACTTCTCTCTGTGTGCCACTTCTTTACTGTGAGGATGAAGAAGAACTGGCACAGGTTGCCCAGAGAGGCTGTGGAGTTTCCTCCTTGGACACCTTCAAAAGCCCTCAGGACATGGTCCTGGGCACCCTGCTGGAGGTGGCCCTGCTTGAGCAGGGGCTGGGCCAGATGGACCGAGAGGTCCCTGCCAACCTCAATCAGTCTGTGAATTTTGGTTCTGTGGAACCATGCATTTGGCATTCTTTAAGAAGCACCATTAATAAATTGCTTCCCTTCAAAAACAAGATGCAAGCTATGAGAGTTATGTGTGCTATCCTAGTACTTCCTGAATGGGCCTCATCATATGGAGTCATGGGCCTAGAAATTATCAGTGAAGTCTCCCAGACATTTCTGTACTTCAGTTTTCTCAAGCAAAAGGACAATTAGCATGTCAGCCTATTATGCTTCATGCCCAGGAGTGCTATTCACTCTCCAAGTAATCCTCTCCTTCAGGTTCATCCTAGCATGACCACCATTTCTTATCTAAAGAAGACTGAAATGGGTGTCTTGAGAAAGGAGCTGGTTTTGCCCTTGATAAAGGAGAAGCTGCCAAGAAAAACAGGCTATGCCTTTCTCTGGGCTTCGACCTACAGCCAGCATGGTACCTTCTAGTTATGCCAACAAAGTCCTTAGAAAACAACCCTGGCAATCTGTATTTGAGTATCTCCTGTGGTAATACTCAACTGGGCCATCTGCAGCAGTCCTTTACTGTGGCTCTTCCAAGTGCCTCCTTAGGATGAGGCCAAACATGTTTGTGGCGTAACACAAAAGTGCCATCTGCTCTCTGCACAGAGCCTGAGGAAAACAGCACAATTTGATTAAACAGGAAATAACTGATCCTACATCAAAACAATTGCAGAACTTAGCTGCAATTGACGAGTTTCAAGGGAATATGCACTAGAATAACAGACTGGCTTTTTTGCCAGTTACACTAACTAGTCATCCACTTTGAATGTGAAACCAAAGCAAAATACTATTTTCCATCCAATGCCCAGCTTCTAGGGCACAGTTGCCAAAAATTATCCACACAAGTTTATATAATCCCATTAGCACTTGAATCTTCAGTGACATTCAGTAGCTTCATCTAGCTCATTTAAAACATTATTTATTTGAAGACACTGGGGGGAAGCAACTAAGTGCTGGTGCACATTCACTGTCCTGTTTCCTAATGTTGATGGAAAGGTAGTATGGCCTAACACGTAAAGACCTGGGCCATCAGAGAGTAGTTCCATATTTGACCTCAGTTTATACTGTTGACCAGTGAAGACAGATATTTTGTCTATCCAAATAACGATGGTCTTCAGGACATGGAGGGCTCATCTTACCTAATAACACACATCCTGCTTAATTATAGTAGTCTAAAAGGGACAGGATTGATTTACAGTTATCCCTGCCTTGTCATTGGATCCCACAAGATATAAGTCATCCCGCTTATTCTAGATGCATTTAGCTAAAAATTCCAACCCCCCCAAAAAAGCAGAATTGGCTAAATATAAAATCTAGTTGGACTGTTCAAGCATTGCTCTGACACAAGTCACAATCAGAAATATCAAGAGGATAAAAAAAATATATAATAATAATAAAATACCTCTCAAATTCCCTCCTCCTCCTCCCCAGGAAACCCTCTCCTCTTAATATACATGCCCCAAACCCCAAGTGCAAGCCACATGGCAAAAACAAACAAAGAAAAAACCCAACCAACCAAAACAAAAAAACACTTTCTTCTTCATCCAGCTCTGGGTATTTTCACTGGGGAGAGAAAGAGAAAGGCATACTCACCTGTCAGTTGAGTGTCTTGTCTATCCATACATCAGATGACAGCCACTTTTTTATACTGATAGATTCTAACACAGGTTGGGAGTAGACTTACTTACTGATACGATTCATTACACTTTAAAGCATGATACTGTCTAGTTGCCGTCTGGAAACATTGACTAAGTAGAAGTCCAGTACACTGATTTATTGGAGCTGGCAACTTGAGTCCAATGAAGAATCCAATGCAGAGAACTTTTTGCCAATGCACAGTAACTTTGTTTACTCAATTGAGGATGCATCCATCTTTCAGCTGGCATTGATTGTTTTTACATTTTTTTACATGCTCAGGCTGTAAAGGGGAAAATAAAAAAAAAAATAAAGAATTCCACCACAAAAAAAAAAAATATTTTGGCAGAATAAAAAATGTTAAACCTCTGCACAGATTAACCAAACAGGATGAGAAAAACAGAAACTGGCCTCTTCTGTAGCATAAGGATTTTAATTTGAAGCACAACTCACACAGTTGATTATTCCCCAGCTTATGATAGGAACATTCATCCAAATGCAAACAAAATACCACAGTTTTTCTGCACTGAAAGCTTTGAGTTTTTTAATGGAGGGAGACGTGAGATATTGTACAGGATGCATGCCTTGTCGTGAATCCACCTGTACATGGAACTGCTTCATTCTGCAGGAGTCTTCATCAGTGCCAGGGACTGGCAAATGTGCCCCACTGTAACATTGGAAAGACTGATGGGGAATGGATACAACAATCGTGTCCTGGTACTCAAGTGACAAAATTAGTCTTGGAAGAGGGTACAAGGAATCCACTAAAGGGTTCGCCTTTCAGACACCCCTAGAGACAGCCAAAAACCTACTAGCCAGTTGGGTTAGATGGATGGGCTCAACCGAGAGGAACATCTAGTCTGTTTTTGGACTGGGGGGTTTATATTCTTAGGTGACAGCCAGGTAGATCTCAGAGAACTGCCAGAACCCTTTTTCCACCTTCTGAAGTTGTGGTTTAACCTAGAAGGCAGCTAAGCACCACACAACTGTCACAGCCATTCGCTCATTGCCCACTGCCCCACAGTGGGATGGGGGAGAGAAGTGGGAAGAAAAAAAAAAAAAAGTAAAAACTCATGTTTTGAGATAAAGACAGATTAATAGAATGGAAAAAAAAAAAAAAAGAAAAAAAAAAGAAAAAAAAGAAAAAGAAAGTAAAATAATAATAATAAGAGAATATAGAAAACAAGTGATGCACAATGCAATTGCTCACCCACCTGCTGACCGGTGCCCAGCTCAGTCCCAAGCAGCTTTCCTCCCCCACCCCAGCCAACCACCTCATATTAATTGTACAGCATGATGCCACATAGTATAGGACATCCCTTTGTCCAGTTTGGGTCAGCTGTTGTGGTTCTTTCCCCTCCCAGCTCCTTGTATACCCCCAGCCCGTTATTGGAAGGGCAGTAAGAGAAGCAGAAAAGTCCTCAGCTTAGCACTGCTCTGCAACAACTAAAACATCAGCATGCTATCAGCATTATTCTCATCCTAAATCCAAAACGCAGCACCATGCCAGCTACTAGGAGGAAAATTAACTCTGCCCAAGTTGGAGCTAGGACAGATGTTTAGTCCTGGTCATGACCGTCCACAATTCATGTTTTAGAAAACTTCAATAACATACAAGTCGTGCTTTATTAACCAATATAGCTATTCCTCTGCCATGTACTTAAAGAAAAAAACAAGGATCTTCTGAAAGTAAACTGGATGATGTCAGGAAATTTGAAACCTCAACAAAAAATCAGAAAACATTCTCTGATAGCTTCCTACATAATTGTTTTCATTTTTCACTGCACTCCCTTGAATCACTGTAGCACTCTCCACCTGAAGAGCGTAAAGTGTTACACAAACAGTAAATAATACACCCAACAAAACAACAGGTTCAATCTGGAGATGGGTATTATCTTTTCAAGAGCTGTTTGGGGGTGCACATTCAGTGACCCTGGCAAGTTGAGAGGGGTATTTAATTCTCAGAAAATATGAAGTAAATTGTGGCTACCCAGACTTTCTGGAAATCAGGTCTTATGTTTGCTCACATCTATAAAGGGAAGGTTGGATGTGAAGGCTGAAGAATCATTCAAGTAACTGTTGTCTACACAGAGCTGAAAAGGGAATAATACCTGGCAGATACTTTTTAAATTGTTGGTTTTGGCCAGAAATTTCAAATATGATTTATCAAAAATATCTATAGATTTGTGCCATTTTATGCAAACTGTCTCAAACAAAACATTGAAAATTATTGTCCCTAGAAAATCTAAAAAACAACCATTGCAACCTGCAGCATTTTCTTTCAAAGTTTTCTTTTCAAAGTCATCTTGGTTTGCTGTTTTTTTCAGTACTGGAATTATATTTCAAATTATTTCTGTATTGTCAGTGTACCTAAAAACTGGGGGGGGGGGGGGGGGGGGGGGAAGGTAAATGAAAAATTTCATGAGATGTATAGTAAACATATTTCCCTTCGGAATGTGCTTATCTTTTAAGAGAAAACCATGACAACTTGATCCAAATGCTATATATGCTGGTTTAACCAACAAGTCAGAAATCGGTTATTTTCATCATTCCAGAGCAGGTACAGACCCATACCAAAACACAAATCTATCCTTTGCTTTGAAAAAATTGCTATTAAATTGCATTCAGATATCTTCTGAGAAATGTCACATGCCCTCTGGCCTCAAAATGGACTAAACATCTCCTGAGATGAAGCCTATTACATGCAGAAGAATATTTGCCACCATTCTGTATGATCTCTGCTGCAATTGTTTCAAATGCTACATGATTTAAGCCTCCTGGCAGACCCATGACATACATATCTCAAACACATAGCTTTTGGCATTGAGGATATCCAGTCAACTTTATTTATTTTTTTTCAAAAGCTAAATGTTTAAATCCCATTGCTGCTCAAAAACATTTAGGCTTAGTAGCCATGAGAAAGTAGCTTCCTGTTAGATGTCCATCCTTGCTACGTTGCTGCTAGCAAATGAAGGGGAAAACTAAATTTGCCTGGAGCTACAAATCAACCAAACAAGTTTTCCATT
Organism: Anser anser; assembly: GCF_964211835.1. Lineage (NCBI taxonomy): Eukaryota > Metazoa > Chordata > Aves > Anseriformes > Anatidae > Anser > Anser anser. The sequence continues at coordinate 3,756,395 of NC_139721.1, forward strand.
CCCACCCCACCATCCTGAAGTTCTCTGGAAATGAGGTTGGTGCAGGGGGTGTTATAAATCTCTGCTGAGAAGCACACAAACACAGATCTCATCAGCCAGCCCTTAGCTGTCTCCCTTTTCATTTGACTCTGCACCTGATTATGATTTTTGTCATTTGTATGTGAATGGGCCAGAATGCGCTGTCCCTTTGGAGAAAGAGATTAAAGACATTTTTGACATTATTTTTCAGGGCAGCTTTATTCAGAATGCCCTGAGCTGGGCTGATACAACCAAAGCCACTGACAAAGCATTTGTTTGTACTTACCTGCAACTCCTGTAACTTGAAAAGACTGAGGTAAGACTCTTCTGTTTGCTGGTTCACAAAACACTGGAAGGACACTTTTTTATTTAATTCTTCGTGGAAGTTGTCTGTAAGCAAATTTGCAGGGGCCAGCAAAGGGGATTTTCAGCCTCACCCAGGTGTTCTTGCAGTGCTCTGCAGGATTTACAGGATGTCGCCATTTTAGCTTATACAATAACCAGGAAAAGATCTCAGAAAGGCCTAATGTAGAAGTCAACATTAAAGAGACACAGAAGTCTGGGATGTAGAAATTTATGGCAAGAACATGATATTTATACTGCAAGGCAAGCTGTCATGCTGTACAGGCTACACATCTGCAGGGTCAACCTGGTTCTTAGTCATAAAAAGTCATGATACACTAACAGTCCAATAATTTAATTTTCTTTCCTCTTTTTTCCTAAGATCAGGTTGGGAACATGGAGGGAATATCTGCAGGAAAAAAAAAAATAATAATAATAATAAAAAAAATCACTAAAAGAAACTGATGGTATGAGCTGAAGTTTTCCCATTTTTATTCACATGGAGAGCAGCAAAGTTCTGCATAAGACTTCAGTCTTGCTGACAAATAGAAGACAAAGTAATGAAGTCTTTTTATAGACAACTTTCAAACAGGACAATTTTCAGGGCAGAATGAGTCAAGAAAAAAAGCTTTAGACTCCAATGAATTTCATGAGCCTTCTGGTAAACCAGATTAGAGTGGCATTGTAATTCTGGGTAAAGGATTCTCCAGACCCACACTTCATTCAATGTACATTTTGCTAATCTTTCTCTATGCAGGTGAAAACTTCTCTCCAGGAACAGAACAGAAAGAATCTTTTGGCATTAAGCAAACCTTTAGAAGCAGTAAATACTTGCTGCAAATTACTCTTTCCACACAGTACCCCTCCTACACAGACAGCAATGAACACTTCATGCCCCAAGAGTGCAAAAAGGCAATTCCTCGTAAATGTTAAGTGCTGCCTGTTGCTACCTTCCAAATGTCACTTCAAACAGTTGTGATTGAACAAGCGAGGTCTGTTGCGTCTTCCCTTCCCCGTTTTCCTACATCATTAAACATCACGCTGAATTCATATTCATGCACAAACATGCTGCATTTGTGACAGCAGAGCAAGGGTACTGAAGGGGTTCCACTTAAGCAGGGAAGTAGAGGAGAGAGTTCGTGTGCCTGGGCAAACTGCAGGGCAATTTCACTTTATTTTGTTGTGTTGGAGACAGACACCCTCAGGCTATTTTCTAAAACATGCACGATGAACTGTGCCTGGAAGCACCCATTTCTCACCACTGCATGTGAAGATGGTGTAAGCAACCACCTTAAGGTAAAATATGTACACTGTGAAAAAGCAAAACCTATCCTTAAATAGAAAAGCCTTTAAAAAAATCATAAAAATTCAAAAACTTTAATATTAAAAAGAAAATACCTGTAACTAGAAATGTATCAACAATACTGATATTTAATAATTATTTAAAAAAATTAAAAGACATATGTGCAGTGCACAGATGCTTTGAGAGTGGAAATGTGTAAGGCAACAATAAGAAGGACTATCTTCCTAATGAAGCATAAAACAGCTCTGTAATATCAAGTCATCAAACATCAGAAAGAGCTCAGCCCTCTTTGAACTTCAGTAGGAAACCTTTGCCTTTCTGCAAGCAATGCCCAGTCTTGTGCTGTGGGCACTGCACAATCAGAAACGTTACTTTTAGTAAACATAGTTCAGCTTAGCTCATTCAGTACATTCAGAACAATACAAGCATATCATTAGGATTTAGGGTTATTTTTATTTGGAGAACTCCAGATGAAAACAATTATATAAGCAGTAAAGCAAGTGTTGAATAATATGATAGTTTCATTACTTCTTAAAAAATGCTCTTGGTGTTTTTTTAACCAACAGAAGGGAAGATTCTGATCAAGTATGAATACTTTGGGATAACTTATATCTCTAGAAATTTCCAGTGAATGATGATTTTTTTGTTTCAGTGTGGTTCCTAAACTGCTATATATAGTTTCTGAGTGCTTTAAAACAGCTGTTTCATTCAGCTCAAGAGATTTCTGCACATTAGAGAAGGATGAGACTTAAACATTTGAAATTGTTTAGGGAAATTCCCTGTGCAAGCAGAAACTGCCATTCTGGGCAGACCAATGACCTATACAGTCTGGTACTCACCTTGCAAACCATGTACAACACAAAATAATTTCTTATCATTCATTTGGATGTTTATTGTCAAATGGTGCCTATCAGCATTTCTGATGGTATTTGAAAATCCATATGACTGTATTCACTATGTTCCTTGGCTAAAAGATTGTTGATCTTCTTATGAGAAAATAATCATTAAGCTAAAATACAGCCCATTAAAACAGATTAAAAGGAGTTTGATTTTCCAGTTCTCCAGACATTTTTAGTTGGCATGGTTCCACTACAGTCAATTAAACTAAGGTGATTTTTAGCATCTGAAGGTCTGAAACAATGTCTAAAAGAGACAAGAAAGGTCATGGTACGGTACTTGTGCATTAATAGTACAGTAGCAATAGAACTAGATGGGCTGTTTAAGATGGGTAAGAAGGGCCATAACAGGCTGCAATCATTAGAGCAAAAGAGGCTGAAATGTAAATTGGATTTAGCAGTCAATATACTATCTAGCATCAAAGCAATTAGATTTACAACCAATATGGATGTGATCCCACAGCACCTGGCAGGAAAGGCAACTGGCACTATTACATTAATATTCCAGCTGTGTGTATACCTCCAAGCAGTATAAGTAGGTATAATGTTGCCATTTACACTATGGTGGTGTAACAAGGCTGCAGGAAGATACAACAAATGTGTGCCTTGATCAGCATGGTTATACATAACCTGAACCCAGATCTCTACTCCAGTAGGTGATTTTGTCCTTGCTGGTTGTTCAAGAATTCTCCTAACAGCCTCCTCCACATCCCAAAGATAGGTTTAAATAAAAGAGAAAACTTTAAAATATCAGCAGCTCTCAAATGAAGCTCACATACAGTGAAGGCAGTAAACAATCTTAAACACCAAACTGAATAGTTCCAAGAAAACCCAAAAGCCTGTTGTGAAACAAACTCCTCTTTTTGACTTTAATTGCAGATCTCAGCAGGCACTGTGGTATAACACCATGCGGGATACTTGTTAATAAACTCAAATAGTCCCATTTTCATTTCTTTACCCATTAAATAGATTATCACATTTTGAAAGAATGAGAACAATTTCCAGCATAGAATAGGTCATTATCAATTTGTCCCATCCTGGGTAAGTTCCTTCTGGGGTGGGGACCAAGTTGATATCAAATTAACTGTTCTTCATTTTGGCCAGTGTTTGTTGTCCTCAGAAAGCAAAATCAAGTCAGGAGTGGCATGAATTTGCATTTTAATTCCTCATGGGTTACTGCAAGATTCTGGTCAGAAAGCATATAGTTGTGTTTAGTGAAAACCTCATTAAAGATTAATCCAGCAAAGACTGGTCATAAACATTTACTACTGTAATACCATAAAAGTTAACAGTATCAGTAAATAGGACACTGGAACAAGCTGAGCTCCATGAGTCATGGTGGAGGGGGAAAAAAACCCAGCCTGGCATAGCAACTTGCAATCAGTTGGCAGGACCTGCCTTGCATGTGGCATTCAGAAAGCAGGAATTGAACCCAGTGGGAAAGGCTGAAGTGGATTCTCTCTCTAGATTTGCTCAAGGCAAATGATTGCTTACCCCATCTGTTGTTAGGCTGGAAGGGAACAGCTCCATGCGGAGAGATCTAGTGCAAGCACTGAGCTGGCACTTGGGAGGAATCCAAGAAACAACCAAGTCAGGAGAGCAGCACTGCTATGAATTTATGATGGTTGATGTCTTTCTTTGAGCAGTCATACCTGAAGAGCGGAAATTAGTCCATCAGCTGTATTCAGAGGGCAGATTGAAAAAGGCACTTAACAAATATAAACTAGGAAACTGTAAAATAATGATATTTGATGACAGGGAATTTCCTACCAAACATCGCTTGTTGAATTTCAATTGGAATTGTTGCAGTAGCATTAGTAAATAATATTTGTCTTTCCTTACTGTTGTCACTGTTTTTGATAATTCATCACATTCTATTTATTACATGGTAATATTCTATACACAATGAGACAAAAAGTCACATTTTCCCTTAGAAAAAACAGCCTGAATGCAGACAATGTCATTATACATATTCACATCTACAAGATGAATTCCAGTGCATTTATAATGCTTTATTAATCCAGAAAGAATTTTATCATCTTTTAACACAACAGTTATGTTGCATTCAACTGTCTAATAAAAAACAAATAAAAGCTGGGAGTTGTAAATAATTAACTAATCCATCAAGACTGTGCACAAAATGAGTATTGACTATTTTTTATTTGGGGATCTTTCAAAGCAATTCCTATCCTTTTCTCCTCCTACTCCATGATATCAAGTATAGAGTTAATCGTGAGAAAATGCCTCCATTAACTTACTAACATATTAAAAGGCAACCCAACAAACCTACATTACATGGGGAAGGTTCGAAAGGACAGTAATTATTTTAGAGTGATACCACAATAAATAAATAAATAAATAAATAAATAACTTTTTAAACTGCCACATATCAGAAAAAGCAAGGCAGCATGAATTATATACTTATGTAAATAAAGCTAATAGGCGATAACATTAATTAGTGGCATAAAACTTTTGCTCATCATTCTGCAGATAGCAGGTATTTGTTTGTGAGGATTAATTTATATTTTAATTAGAAATTTGCATATTTAGCAGCCTTACCATGAACAATTAGCAACTCAAGTGCATTTAGATTTTCAATTTAGACCAAACATGCTGACTTTCAAAGGGTCATTCTGGAGCAATCTGTCTCATCTCACAGTAATAGGTAGCTACACATTTTCTTCATACCCACATGTTACTTTTGCATAAAAAGTTCTGAGAAGTTGTTTGTAGCACTTAAAACATGATTTGGCATCCTCTTCTGATGTAGTTCTCATAAGACATTTATGTTAAATATTAATTGGTTGGGAAGGTCTCCATGGAGGTTGAAGAAGATAGAGTTATTTGTGATGTAATGAATTGGGACTGACAATAAATCAGCCTTACATGTGTTGGGTGAGTGGAAAAGTGACAAGAATGTCTCCATGTATAATTAAGTTTTAAGTAAGATTAGTGAATTAGAGGGTAAATACATTTCAAATAATTCGATAATGTGTTGGCGATATACATAGCATGAGGTTTGATCTGTGTAGAAGCAATGAGAGGAGAAACCTAGGTTGGACAGCTTGCATGATTTATTACAAATGAACAGATGGGAAGATTCAGGCTCTGCTCTCCACAACATCATGGTGAAGGCAGAAGAAACACACCACAGGCAAAGTATATGACATCTTTTAACACACTGGAGTTTTTCACATGATCACTTCCTTCAGAATCTGGCCCAAAGAACTGTGCTAGCATGGGTGGTGAAAGAATTTGACTTTAGAGGTCATTGTAAAAAGTAGAAGAATTTTTGGTTTCTGAGAAACCAGATTAAATTTAGTTCATAACATCAGTGATCTGGGTTATATTCCCAGAAGATTTATGCTTATTCCTCATCCTGGGACTTGATGATAATACCTGGGAAATCCAGAGCAAAACACCAAAGAAAGGGCTGTTTCACCTGAAATCTCATTCAGAGTTAATGGCATGATGGTATGATGAAAAGAACACCAAGTTTGGCTAGGACTATTGTTTATGATAGAGACAAGTTCTTTTTTTTGCTGTTTGTTTAAAAAAAAAAAAAAAAAGATTTCCATCAAACAAAGTCTTTTCCCTGAGTTCTCCTCTGGGACTGCTGCCATGGGAGCTGTTGTATGGTAGGAAGAGGGGAGAGTGGCTCAATCCCATCAGCAGACTGGCTCCTGCATGACGACTTGCAGCCTGACTTATGGGCATGGTCTTCATCCCAATCCACATACTGTTTCATAATCCAAGGCAGGATTATCTCAGGTCATAGAATCATAGAATGGTTTGGGTTGGAAGGGACCTTGAAGATCATCTAGTTCCAAACTCTTCTACTAGATCAAGTTGCCCAAGGTTCCATCCAACTTGGCCTTGAACACTTCCAGGGATGGGGCATCCACAACTTCTCTGGGCAAACTGTTCCAGTGCCTCACCACCCTCATAGTAAAGAATTTCTTCCTTATATCTAATCTAAACCTACCCTCTTTTATTTCAAAGTTATTACTCCTTGTCCTATCACTCCACTCCCTGACAAAAAGTCCCTCCCCAGCTTTCCTGTAGGCACCCTGAAGGCCCCTACAAGATCTCCCAGAGCCTTCTCTTCTCTAGGTTAAACAACCTCAACTCTCTCAGACTCTCTTCACGGGATCATCTGAACTCTTTGATTCAGCTTCTCTAACTGGTTAAAAAACTAAATAAACAAATTAAATTTTCATTAAAATTACTGAACTGTATTTACCTGAAAATTAGTAGGGAAAATTAGCACTCTTCTACCTTACAAGATTTCTCTGAGACATATGAAATGCAGCCAGAAGCACCCTTAGGTGGGAGGCGATCTCGTCCTGTCAACAGGTACGATGCTGGTTACTGTTTTTTCCCCATCCCCAGTTTGCTTATTTGCTCAGTAAAGTCATGCCATACCAAACAGAGCTTCACAAACCTCTGTGTGCAAAGCTCACTGATGCAACTTGTGCTGGCAGGAAAGAAGTAGAGAAAGGATAAGGGAGACCTCCAGAGATATTCTACTCACTGCTGATAACTTCCTCTCCCTTGATATTTCCTTTCCCACGTCATAAACAACTTTAATCCTCAAAGTGGTGGCTGAGAGGTGTCTGAAACTAATAGCTGCAGCTGAAAACTTCCATCCTTTCAGAAAGTGAGGTTTTGCCAGCAATTAGGTAGCCAGCGCTTTGCTGGCTCACTGTCTTGTCAGGAAGGGTGGAGCCATTTTCAGCTAATATTGTCTTTCTGAACATTTCACAAAGTTTTCTGAATCCTTGCAGTACCGTCTAGGTCCTTCTCTGCTAATTAGAGAACACTGGTCATCCTCCAACACTTAAGCAGATTCATATGAGAGAGCAGTACTACACTGACCAGCCAGAAGATACAAAAATATAGCCTGTTAATTCTCTGATGCCGGTGCACAGCCCTCTTGTGCCATTACTGACACCTGTACCATTTCTCAAAGTGCTTGATAACCTGGGCGGTGATGGATGGTCCAGATGTCTCTTCCACAGATACTCTTTTTTCTTTTTGCTGTCCTTCCCAGTAGAAATTCTTTCCTAGGGACTGAATGAAATCTTTTTTTCCTACTCAACATGAGAGTAGAGAACAGTCCTCTCCTTCAGTCCTCTCCTTCACAGCTGAATCAGTCCCATTATTCCAACTCATACTCTTCAGTACTGGTTTTATTTACTTCCACTCATTGTTGCTCATTTAGCCAAATATTTGTCTTTTTCCCTCTTTTTCTATGTTACAATAACAGCTTGAGGCTCTAGCCAAGACGAGGGATGTATTATGTTGGATTCTCTGTGTTTGCACGTACAAGCACACACAGTGGGGAAGGCCCACTGTCCCAAGAAGTGTACTGAATGTATAAGGAATATAAGGCCATCAAGAGAGGCCTGGACATACTGGAAAGAGCCCAATGGAGGGCCACCAAGATGATGGTGGGACCAGAGTACCTCTCCTGTGAGGAGAGGCTGAGAGCTGGGACTGCTCAGCCTGGAGAGGAGGAAGCTCAGGGGGATCTCGTCACTGTGCACAAACACCTGAAGGGAGGCTGCAGAGAGGACAGAGCCAGGCTCTTGTCAGTGGTGCCCAGTGCCAGGACCAGAGGCAATGGGCACAAACTGGAGCACAGGAGGTTCCCTCTGAACATCAGGAATCGCATCTGTATTGTGCAGCTAACAGAGCACTGGCACAGGTTGCCAGAGGGGTTGTGGAGTGTCCTCCTTGGAGACCTTCAAAAACCACCAAGACGTGGGCCTGGGCACCCTGTTGGAGTTGGTCCTGCTTGAGCAGGGGCTGGACCAGGTGACTTCCAGAGTCCCTTCCAACCTCAACCACTCTGTGACACAGTGATTTAAAGAAAAGAGTCTGGTAACCACTGGCAATCAATCAGGACAGAAAGGGAGAAAAGAGAAGAGCCCTGCAATGCAGATGAATTTCCCTTACATCAAATGTTTTATTTACAAAAGAGCTACAGAGAAAAACTACCATTAATACCCTGCAACTCCCTGCAGGTTCTTCACAAAAGCTGTCCTAGCCAGAATTGGCTCGAAGCCTTGCAATTATTGAATATGATTCCATCATATTTTTGCCTTGGAAGACACCAGGCTTAGGTCCATACAAATTATGTCTATTTTTCCCCACAGTTATGATACAATAATTTCCCTGCTCTAAAAACTTTCACTGCCAGCCCAACTGCATTTTTCATTCTAGCAAACTGCAAATCTCCCGGATTCTGCCCCCTGTGCCACTAGCTCTTTTCAGAATATGATGATTTCCAAACACAAATAAAGATAAAAATTTCCAGACAGAAAACATTGCTATTACCAAAAAAAAAGAGAGAGCGAGTATGAGAGATGGACCAAAGAACCTTTTGGCCTGCATCTATTAACAGTCTCCCTTAACACTGGATATGTTAATGGATATTTTCATACTGTTTGAACAAAGCAGCACAATCTGCCTCATTTAAACCACAGGAAATGATTGTTCCATTCATTTGGTACATCTGCCAGGTACAGTAATTCTCTGCTAAATATTGCATGTGGTGGAGAGTTCTGGATGTTGAAGCAACAAGAGGTACCTTGGTATGTGATTAACTCTCACACTCATCATGGTAATTCTTTATTAGACCCAGCAGTGGCATCAGGCTGGATAACACCATGTGCCAATGACAGTGAGATACCGACCTCCTGGGAGTGTTTGGGTTTCAATATCTGCCTCTCGCTCAGTGAATCTCAAGCAAAGGATTTCAATGAGGGGCAAGAAGGATGGCATGCACTCAGCCCTGGTGAAGGATCCGTAGAAGATTTGCTTTTTCTGGAGGTTACAGTGGGCAGACCCTGAAGGGAATGGATGATATTTACCTTCTTAGCTTCACTTTGCAAGTCAGTCAAAGGAAGGTTGGTTTGTTGGCCATCAAATCTGTAGGATGACAGTGACACTACAAGCTAGAAGACAGTTGGGTCTCTACTGTCCTGTGGAAAAGGTTTGGCCTGAAGTGGTTCCTGCCTCCAGTAAGCTCTTGGAAGAATTCTAATTCATTTCAGTGTCAGAGGCATCAGAATAGAAATATTACCCTAAAAAAAAAAAAAAAATTGACGCTGAATTGAGCCAAGCCACAGATAACCACTGACTACTATTGACTGATGCTCAGCAGCAAATCTCCCTCCAAGAAAGATGCGCATTGAATCCCAATAGCGTAGTCAATCCTGAATTTTCCTACCTCGCAGGAGATGGTCAGAGTAACCCAGATCATCTCCATCTCAGCCTCCTGCAAAGAGAAGGTTAAAAGGCAAATTGGGAATATCAGGACAAAGAAGAAGTAGACTTGAATTTTGCTTCTGCAGTCAGTGTTAAGGAGCATAAGAAAGCTGGAACCTATGCTTGGAACTGCAGAGTGAACATAAATTAAAAAATTATCCATTTAAGATACAATTTCTCTAGACGTTGAAGACAAATATAAAATGTCCTCATTTTTTATGGCTAGAATGTGCTAAATATTAAAGCAAGTATGCATGACAACCTGCACTTTACTGAAATGTGTGTACACTGAAGGAAGGAACCCATCAAGGGTCAACATTAAAACAGAAATCCAATCCACAGAGCAAATTGGAGAGACAGAAAGTAGCAACTGAAGTTCTGTTTTTACTGACAACTTAAAAATATATATATATAAAATACCTCTTCTTCATCCCTCTCTTCTTATCACATTTTTATAATAAAAGAACTTTTTTTTAAATATATAAAATGTTATTTCTTTCTAGTCGGCAGCTCTACAGAATCAGATTCTTCATCAGAAGATGCTGTGTCTGCTTTTCTTTTCTTAATTCAAGCAGAACATTACATCTTGGATACATTTTTTTTCACACAAAAAAAAAATTATTTGTCATCTATGACTGAAAATCTTTTGTTTTTCAATTTACAAAGGAAAATAAATAATGTCTTATTCTGTAGACTCTTGAACAGCAAAGAAACAAAAACATCCTACATATTAGTTATTCTTGTCATGATTTTTATTCAGAAATATAATCATCTGTGAAGCATCATGCATCCCTGGTGGTAAATATACATAAATAACCAATCAGACAAAACAAGGACAACAGAGGTTTTTCAACTGCTATTAAAAACAGCCTGAAATGCAATATGTTTGCTTCCAAAAGGCTATAGTGATCTGTTACTGTGGGGAGAAATTAACAGAGCAAATTGCTGAGATACAGAGCATAATCCATTCTGCACTGATGTCATGCAAATTGATTTGAATAGGCCTGATGTAAAGCTGCTTTGAAATCCCACATAGAGTCAAAACAGGCTTGAGCCTCTGCACATTTATACCTCCAGTATTCAGCAGGCATTTTCAGGCCAGGAAGGGCGAATGTGGCTGTCTTGCCCTGGTAGGTGGGACACGCATGACATAGCTTCATCCAATCAGACATTTTTCATCTTAATGATTTTTAAGTTACATATTTTCTATACAAATGAAACATACTACAGTTTGGGGAACTATCGTGTACTTATTAATAACAAATGTTAACAAAGCTTTGAACTTCCTTTGGAAAAATTCATGTTTACGTCACAAATCATCACAAAAGAGCAAATAAATTAAATTACACAAATTATGTATCTGAAATAGAGGAACAATATGGGTTGAATTTGAAGCTTGATTCATGGCTTCGCTTTGCATGTGGTGGTGCCAACACTACAAGTTATTCTTGATGCATTTTGGATTTAGTTAGATAGATGATTCTTTACATGTTTTTTTTTTCTCTCTAACAGTCATTACTTCAAATGTTATCCATTTATCTCCTCCATTTAAGCAACATTATTCATCTGAACAATAAATTATGTCAATACCACCTGTGGAAATTTTCCAAATGCATTTGGAGAAAGGCCTGACAAACAGAATGTAGGCGTGAAAGCCAGATGAGATATCGGGGAAAACCTCGGCTTCACTGAAGTCTAGAAAATTGTCATTTTTTCACGGGGACTATATTTTTATTATTAGACACTCTCAGTTCAGCTACTGTCTCACTGTGTGATTGGACTAACTCCTGACCTCTTGCAGCCTTAGATCCCATAAATATAAAAGGCAACAACTCTTTCAAGTTAGGGTTTTATATTGGATTTACGTAGGATTTAGATTAACAACACAAAGCACCATTCTACAGTTGTTACTCATATCCTTTTTTCTGGAATATATTCACATCCAACTTCCCACAAAACTGTTGCCTCTTAGCTTCATTTTGGATGCAGCTGTGTGGTGACTCACAGCCCTCACCTACCACAACTAAATTCTTCCTATTTACTTCCACACGTTGTCTCCACTGTCCACACGCTTTACTTCATATCCTATAATCTATAGTATTATCCAGTTCACAATATTTCTCTCCACAGCGTGCTGTTGGAAGGTTTACTTGCAGATTCCAGTCGGGCAGTAAAGAAAATCAATCAGAGAGGAAGCCAGCTTGCCAGATATTAGCATGCCAACAACAGCTGGGAGAGAGCCTTGAATTTTTGTACCGCTGAGCTGAAATTATTGGGATTGATGGTAGAAAAATAACTTCACGGTGAAAAAAAACATTCCGCTATCCCAGCCACAACAGATTTTGTTTGCATTATTATGTACAACTAGTGCTGTGAATGGAATAGGTTTGGCAACATCAGAAAATTCTTCTGGCATCTGACTTCACAGGACACTAGGGTGCCTGCAATGCATTTACTTACATTTTTGGAGAAGTCTTCCCTTCTTTCATGCTATATTCCCCAGTGAAGAGTCTGTTTACTGCCATCATGGTTAGACTTTCACATGGCATCTACTGACATTAAGAACCACCGTAAAAAGCATTATATAAGCATCACATAAGCAGTAAGGTGAGGCAATTTGGGATTGTAAGAAGTTTAGAAGAACAAAACTCCTGTCCTTCATCTTGGATGTTATTACAAACTTGAAACACAGTCAAGTGTACCACTTCCTAACTCTTAGTCCAGTGCAAACACAACTTCATATGTTTTGTGATTTTTTTATCAATGAAGGCATACTTCAGGCATCAACATTTTGGGTGGGATTTCAGCTGAGACTAAGACATGTAAAGGCAATAGCTCCATGTGCACTAACCTCCCATTGCTGTCAGTGGCACAGTTTAGCTTGCTGTTAGCCAGACAGTAACTACTTGGTTTGGTTGCCCATTTGTAGGTGAGCAACGATGTTTACAGTGTTGTAGAAGACATCCAGCCAGCCTAAGTCTGATTCTCCAGAAGGGTGTGGAGCATGGGTCCTGAGAAACACGATCAAGTAAGCTTGGATGCCTTGATATCCTGTGATAACTCAGACATCACTGTTTGCTACCTGAAAGTATTTCAAATAAATCCTTCTACCTCGTCAGCTGAGTGGTTCACTAGGTTTCCACTAGATATCCACGGACTAGAATGAAATTTCAGATAACCTGTTCACAGTATATATAACAGACATATAATTATAGGCTTTTAGATTTTGTTTCCTTAACTTCAAAGTGAATACCACTTTCCCGCATGCCACTTTTCTACCAGACAGATATCACAAATATTTCTGTTGTCAAAGGGCAGTCAGGTAGTGCAGGAATATTAAACTGGGAGATGCCACTATATATATATATGAGACCAAATGCTTGTTCTTTCTTCCACCTGCAGCAGATTAAACCTATGATATAAACCCAACACCAGAACTAATACTTTCATTTCCTTTCTTTGGACAGACAAAAAAAGCTGCAATACATTTGAGAATGGAGAAAGTAAAAAAAGAAGCAGAGACTGATCAAGGTGTGGATGCATCTTTAATGAACCTTGCTTGAGGCAGCTACAGAGCTCGTATTTCTGTTCATGTCAGCCTTACATTTTTTCTTTGTGCCAGGCCAATGGGCAGTAATGAGATGGCAATGATTCTTGTCTTATTTTTTTTTCTGTTGTTGGTTGTTTGGGTTTCTGTTGTTTTTGGTTTTGTTTTGTGGGGTGTTGCCCAGAGTTTTTAGAGCAGCTCTACTTTCACATGTGGAGACTGTCATGATCACAGTGACTTTCACATAAGTTATGCAGCTTCATTATGTGAATATTTCTTTCCATTCTCCCATTTGTCCTACTCCAATGACAAGCTTTCAAAGGTATGTCCAAGGGCTGAATTCCAGTGTTCAAGAGCTGGAAAGGTGTCTATTGCGGATGCTGCTTATTAAGTAGTTTACCAAGTCATTACCCCTTAGGATGCCTCTTCTTGCTTACACTGGAACAGGCTAGGGAGTTAAAGGGATCTCTGGGAATTTGGTTAATTAATCCAACTGCAAACAGTAATTAGACTTTATCGTAATCAACTAATTAATTCTTCCAACTCAGTAGTTAATGTAATGAGCGAAAGAAACACAACCAGCTCTTGCAAGACATGAACCTCAGCTTAGAAAATAAAGGAGCAAAGGCCATTCAAACCAATTAAGGGGGAGTATATAGACAGTTACTCAGAGGAGAGGTGGCTGTAGAATACGTTATGGTTTAGCTAGTATTTTTCCTTTACAGAATCACTTTGCAACTGATTCCTAGTCAACTTCAAATGTCCTCCACACTTTCCCAGTTATGTGCTGCACATATCTTGTCCCTTCTTCTTTAACTCCTCTGAATTAAGTATCTTGGAAATTATACTTTTTTATTCCCAAAATAATGATACTAACCAAGCACTGAGGAGGAAGAAGATGATCTTCCATAAATATAACTTTGCCTCCTCCTTAAATAAGGGCTTCACTGTTTCAGGAATGTCAACTGTAGTGTTTTACTGATGCATTTTTAAATGTTTTGTCATGCAGATATTAGCTGGTCAACGCCAGTGCTGGTGGAAGGACAAAAGAGTCCTGGTAGATGGTGGAGTCCTGGTGGATGACAAGCTGACCATGAGCGTGACAGCAACATGTCCTTGCAGCAAAGAAAGCCAATGACTCCCTGGGCAACACTGGGGAAAACATCGCCATCAGGTCACTGGAGGTGATACTGCCCCTTTACAAATACTTCCTCCTAAGAAAAAACAGGGGAAGAGGCTAACAGAACTATAAACTCTCTCCCTCTCTTTAGCACGTTATCCAGTTTATATCATGTGCTCTGTAGCTCCCACAGTCCAGGTCAGGGTTGTTGGATCCAGAGAATATTGCAGATGTAGCTCCACTATGAGAACTATTTAAGGATAAGCCAATCCCAAAAGTTTCCCAATAAAAACTATCTTCTAGGACTGTACCATCAATTGAAATGATGCTTCTCCTGTCCAACAGCAAGTGCCAAGGCAAACATTTGGTACAAACATTTGCTAGCTGTTTGAGTCAAAACTTTTCATTCTGCACTCACAGCAGGTGAGGCTCCTGCATTCTGTCATTAGGAATGTTCAGCTAACAAGAAATAACTTGTTAAGCTGCTATAACTCTATTGCTTGCACATGTACACACATTGCCCAGCTACCTCCATGCTAATACAGTTTTACCCTGGCTAGTGACACAACCATTATTAAAAAGCAGTATATCTTTGTCAGACAAAAAAAACACTAAAATGTTTCTGCACAGAACTCGTTTACCCGGTGTGTCCTTGCATGCCCTTACTTGAATTAACTCAGTGAATTTTTGAGCAGCAGCAAACCCTATCCATTCCCCTCTCCTTTTTAGCAAGTTCTTGTCCTCCTTCAGGCCTGTCCCGACCTCTTGGTCATCTCTCACTGTCTCTGCATGAGCTGCAGTTCTTCAGCCCCATGCTGGGACTTCCTAACCTGTTGCACTCTGTGTTCCACCACCTTTTGGTTTCAGTAGCAGTTGAAAGGAAGGAGCAGTCTCCCCTTTTTCCAGATGGCCCATCTGACAGCCTCTTGCCAAGGAACATAACAGACTCAGACAAAAAAAAACAGCATTTTCCATCAGAATACCTTAAAAAAGTCCTTCCTGGTATCTCTGTCTCCCCAGATAATTATCCCAGATCTCACTGCCTCTGAGATCTCTGATATATTTGTGTCGAAGACATTTATGGTGTTAGTACCTTCAAGGTCAACTCCATGTAATAAATCTAAAGGGTAATTACCTGTTGCTGAAGCCAGCGGTCCTGGCATGGCCTGTGTTCTGACCTATTTAGGTTACAAATATAGATGTCACCCAGCTCTACTCCCTTCAGCTCTGCTAGACTTTACTGCTCCTCAGCTGAACAGTACCATAAGGCCACAAGTACATCAGTCCAGGCCAGGTTTATTGTAGCGCTGCACATTTAAGGGTATTTTAGCCAAATTAGTCAGTTTGTGAGCTCGATGATTGAAGTCCAGATATCTGCATCCCTCTGCCTTCTAGCATCTTCAAAGTCCAACACTCCCTGGCAGCAGGTGGTTGCATCTCACATCGTGGCAGCAAGCTCTATGTCATCTTGTCTGTCACAGTCTTATATCAGCTGTGTAGGTGGCTAAAGGAACAGAATCACAAAAGCAATAAAGAAATAGCTTCCTATAGCACTTAACTATTTTACATTTGAGAATGAGATGAGAGAATGGCTCGATTTTGCTTTCCCTCTGAGAAAGGGCTCTAAGTCAGCTAGCGATGCTGTGCAGGAGAAAATAAAAGTATTACCTCAAACAGCAACACTGCTGTGAAAATTCAGTAACTAATGGCACTATTCAGTAGGCACTGTGTGATTCTGTGCAGGGCGGGGAGCAGATAGAGAAGGTTATAAGGGATATGTAATCATGCGTGATGTTTATAGATGAGGGGCGTTTAGATACATGGTGATAGATGAATTGTAAAGGAAGAAAGAGAGGGAGAGGGAGTGATGTGCATTACAGAATAACAAATAGAACTTAAAATGGTGAAAGCTTGACACCAAGGAACGAGAACAAGGTAGAAATGGAGGTGGAAAGAGAAGGGAGGGTTACTTGCAGCCTTCTCTATCTGTCTGTCTAGACATGGTAGTGATAATTTAGCATTTAATCATCAAAAATTAGGGTTGGCAGGACATCAAGAAGTCATGTAACAGCCTAATTCCCTGTCCCTAGGTCATTCTTCCCAGATGTTTACCCATCCCATTTATAAAGCCTTCCGGGACAGAATCCACATTTAACTCAGACAATTTATTCTAGCATTTCTCAGTACTTGCTGTCTAGAAATTTCCTCCCAATGTCTAATCTGAAACTCCTTTATAGCAGGAATACTACTTATTTCATGACTTGCTCACGAGGAACACAAAGAACGGATTATTGCTTCCCCTGTTCCAAATTTTGCACTGCAGTACTGTTGTAATGTCTTTCCTGTACTAAGCAATACCTGTTCTCTCAGTCTTTCATCCTAAATCATGATGATGAAATCCTTTGCTTAATATTGTGATAATTCACTCTGTCCAACAAGTATCTTTATTTTTAATATCATTATTCTCCCCTTCCTGAGGACTATGCTAACTTGACTACAGTGTTTACCATTTTTACCATTCGGGAGAGCTGCTGAATTTTATGAGACTTCCCTCAGTTTCAGACTATGTCTCAGTTTCTCTCTGCAGAACACAGGCAACATTTAGTTATTTTATATGGTGCATCCTTCACCCATGCAACTCACTGTCCTTATACCCAATCAAAGTCAAGATCATAATAGAGCAAAAGTAGCATAGACCTGTGAGGTCCAGTTTAATTGCCCGCACATGAGCACCTACTGCCTTTTGAGATGTCCTAACCTACCCCTTTCAGGCTCCTGGCCCAAAATACCATTGTGCTCCTGTATGTTGTTTGCCATATTTGTTGACCCTGAGAAGTCTCAGATACTCTGAAATCTCTAAAATGTCATTAAATTCTCTATTTAACTGAATTGCACCCACAGTTGTGATTATAATACCTGTGTTACAACAACATACTACTGTTCCAATGTGCACTAGGTGTCCAGATACTTCTCCTAGATGCTGAAAATGTACTCAATAACATCAGCAGACAGAAGAGATGGGTTCAGCTGACCTGACACTGGGAACTTCATTACCTACACGTAAGCCTCGAGGTGTCCTTGGGTTATCTTTCCCAGCCTCTAGATGCAATCCAGTTAGGATTTTCCATTAATCTTGTATCATGTCTAGTAGCTCCACAAAAAAGATAAGGGATAAGCTAGGGCATCTCATATGGTGTTAGATACCTATGTCTATGAATATAAATACAGATAAAATAAAATACACACAAACTTTCATAACACAGACCTAGGCAAAGCACTGTCAGTAGCATAAATTTTCTACTTGGAAAGGTTATTCCTTAGCTGACTGCTAGGAATTTTCATATTCTTTCTTCGAAACGTATGAGCTGTGTCATACTGTCTGTATACTTCATTCTAGCACCTGATTGCAATTGTGCAGAATAGGGTACAGAGGTACTAGAAGAACCACATCCCATAGAGACAAAATGCTGTTATCATGAGTCCCAAGAGGCTGAGACAGGAGAGACCTTCATTCAATATATAGATCTGTCTTAGACCTTTAAAACAGGCTTTGTCACATGTAAATATATGTATGCATGGAAGATATTCGGAACAACCTATCCTCCATCACCAAGTGATGAGGGGAAATAGCCTCAAGTTGCACCAGGGGAAGTTTAGGTTTGATATTAGGAGAAATTTCTTTACTGAAAGTGTTGTGCGGCATTGGAATAGTCTGCCCAGGGAAGTGGTTGACTCACCATCCCTAGAGGTTTTCAAGAGACATAGACATGTAGAAAGTGTAGATTTAGAGTAGCATGGTTTAGTGGTGGACTTGTCAGTGCTACTTTAAAAGTTGGACTAGATGATCTTAGAGGTCTTTTCCAACCTGAATGATTCTATGCTTCTGTGAACCCACCCCAAGAGCCTGTGGTCCAGATGAGCCACCCCATAACCTTGGCCCTCCATCAACCTCAGATACCTAAATACCTTCCAGCACTCATGAAGCAGGACAGAGCTATTCTCCTACTCTTATCTCTGGCAAGTCAGGATGCAACATGACTTTTCTAAGGCCAGGCAAGAAATCAACAGAGCAGAGAACTGAACAAGGGTCCCTGTAGGAAAACACTGTAAGCATTAGGGCAGGTTCCTCTGCAGCTCTCTGTAAATAGATAGATAAATAAATAAATAAATAAATAAATAAATAAATAAATAAAAATTGCTCTTTTCTCCCTGTAATATGTAATCTGAATAATTCTTTTGGACTGAAAGGTCTTGGAGCAATTGTTTATCCCTTACTACATGTATGTGAGGCACCTGTCACAATGGGGTTAAATTCATGGGATGTCACATCTGTAGAATAAACCATTGTTACAAAAACATCTCACTCCTAGTAAATGTTCTGCATTGAAGAGTATTCTTCAGTTTGTGTTTTGGTCCCTAGTTCCCTTTCCTCTTGACTTTCTTTTTCAATTTAGTATTTTACTCATTCCTTGATAAATCAGGAAACTTTCCCATTGCATTCCACTCAGCTTTTATCAAGGGGCTTTATAAATAATAATAATGACCATGCAAAGATGCAATTCAGTTAACAATATAATGACTACAGGGATTAGCACTGCTGTATATTTTTATGGGTGTAATATGTCGTTTTCATTCTGTTGCCATAATGAAAATAACAAATTAACAGAAGCATTATGCAAATTATACATTAAAAATGTCATGTTTATTAGTCTATCACAGCAAAAGAGAAGCTACAGCAATAGCACTGTTAACTGCTTAATATCCACACTTGTAAAACAGAGAAGGAACTCATTTCAGCATGGTTTGGCTTAGCTTTAAGGTCATTTTCTGTGAGTTCAGTGGTGATATATGAGTGCCCAAAACAAAACATATGCTTAAAACATTTCTGGAGAAAAGATGTTAGAATTGGTTTCAGTTCAAGGACAATTCTTTTCAATTAACTTATCTCAAGTACCTGTCTTTGGAACAAATTCCCCAGAAGATCTCCTGCTCATTGCACCTGCAAAATATTTGTGTACAGCTTTTAAGAAAGTTCCTTGAAGTCTCGTCCCTAAGTCAGAATTGTCTACAAATATTTATCCAAGGAACAACTTCATTATGTTTTGTGTAGGAGACAGTTTTGCCCTGCTCTCTTTGACATTAAGTGACATGTAGATGTCTTTTCCAACATACCCTGAACTTGATTTTGCTCCTAACCAGGAGGCAGATTAATGAAAATCCAGCAGTGATTGTTTTCTAACAGCATTCAGTGGTTAACCCTCAGTCATAAGAATTTCTTTGTCTTTGTAAAAAGAATTTGTTATTCACAGAAGAGGATTAGCAATAGTCAAGAGATTCACGCTTTGCTTTTGTTTATTAAATGTCAAACTGAGTAATATAGTTATGAAGTTTTCATAATATACCATATTATTGAAATTCATCAAACTTAATATAAAGACAAAAGGGAATTCATTTTCTGCATCAGATTCAGACTGAAAAACCGATAGTGCCAGAAGCTGTTTTTTTTTTTTTTCAAGAGAAACAGTCTTTTCATTGTGAATTTCCAGTCAGATAGCAGAAGGAGCCTGGGAAAAAACAACCTAGAGAAATTAAAAGGGACAATGTCTTGTCTTGTATGGGAAAAAATGGAAAAGTCAGAAAGAGTACCACATTTCAAGGTTTTCACATCCCTGCCTCACTGCCTACATCATATCACTTTTCTATGCTCGTGGCCATGTAAATGCCATATATGCTTGAATCTCCCTTTGGCTCCAGTGGGGTCCTACAAGCTGTCTGTACATACCCAGGAAGAGCAGATGCTCTGAGCTAAAGACTAATTTAAAAAACGATACTAAACATAATTAAAAAGAAAGGGGAAAAAGGGAAATAACCATCAGACAAGTTCAAACACAAGCCAAACTAATCACAAGTTAAAAGAAATGCATTCATTTTACAGTTACTGTATTGGAATAAATATATGAAGTCATTTTCACAGGAGTTTAGAAACCTATAACAATAAACATGAAGCTGGTAGAAATTTGAGATTTCCATTCTGTGGAAATTATGACATCTTCAGAATAGATTTGTTAGACTGAAATGAAACAAAACCGGTTTTTGACATTTCTCACAGAATTTAATTGCCTGA
Source organism: Anser anser (assembly GCF_964211835.1). Classification (NCBI taxonomy): domain Eukaryota; kingdom Metazoa; phylum Chordata; class Aves; order Anseriformes; family Anatidae; genus Anser; species Anser anser. Next base: position 3,777,020 of record NC_139721.1, read on the forward strand.
AACATTTCTTAATTGTTTCAGTTCAATCAAGACATTCCATTTTGCTTTGATACATTAGAGTATTTCTAGTTCATTTCATTACTGAAATTCATATATATATATAAAACACTCTTTTTTAAATTAGGATTTGATTATGCTTCTTAAATTAAAACGTAAAACCAAATGAATATACATTGGTATTCTAAATAGGCAATAGATATTCTAACTGTACTGGTAATTAGAAGTTAGGCTGATTGTCGCTGGCAATCTGACCTCTCAGTGACCATTTCTTCTTGGCTTCCTAACAGGTAATTGCAGAGCCAAGCAATGACAATGGGGATATTCACTTCATGTAATATAGTCAGGAGACCATATTTAAGTCAGGAACCCAGGTCCCATGCAGGGCTCAGGCTGCTCAGGAAGTGGTTCTGTGCAGACTAACTCTGCTGAAATCACCAGCTAACAAGAGTCATACAGGATGGGTAAATACAGATAAAGCCAAGATTAATAATGCACAGGATTTTCTGAATTGAGAATCTGAGGTGTTACATTATTTCTATGATACCAAATTTTTCATGCTTTCATAAAGAATTTTTTTCACAACCGTCCTATTTTTTTTAAATGACATTTTACAGCAAAAGATGCATCTAGAAGAGCATTCTATATATCAATTTTAAAGACTTGTGGGGTTTTCTTTTTGTTTGTTTGTTTTTGGTCTGAGGGTGGAATTCAGCTCCATATTTTGCAGCTGAGATATCTTCCTTCTCACTGAGAAGGTTCACTGGGTTTGTCTTGTGGCCATCCCACCTCTGCTGCCTTCACACCAGTGCTAACAACATGGGGTTGAGCTGTGTAAACCCTTCCACACCCATCAGGAGTTGTGGTCCAGATGGGGTACACTATGCTTCAGCACTCCCATGCACCTTTTACCTAACAATATTTTTAGTGATTCAAGAGAGAGAAAAAGAAACCAACCACACGTCGTTCCCACCTCTTGTTGTTCCCTTCCCTTTCAATTCGCCTCAGGGAATGCTTCTGAGAGCAAGATTTGTATCAAACCTTAATTACCATCGAACTACAGTCAATATACTTGTCAGGTGGCTAGAACGGGGTTCCCTCTTTCACTGATGCCCACTGTGCAAACAGAAGAATTAGAGGTTGAGCCCTCAGTCTGAGCCCCCAGTCCCGTATAGACATTAGGTTTGAAACTCTCACCTTAGGTCCATTTTCAGAGAGAATAGTCCTAACGATTACTTCTGCAGGTCAGGACCAACAAGTAGCGTAGAAGTTCTACCAAACTTTCTTACCAGTTATTACGGGTCCTAAGGTCAAGATGGTTCAGCAGTACCAGACTGTTGGAGAGGGAGAGAAAGAGAGAGAAGACACAGTATTTCTGCCCTACCGATAGTGATCAGTACTTTGGGAAACATGACATGCAAGGGAGGAAAACAGGAACTGAATTCCTTTGCCAGGGATGGAGAGACCAAGGAGAGACAATACATCACTCTCCATTCCGACTGAGGTATAAAACATGGTTCTGAACTGAAATAAGGAAATTTAGGCTCTGTTCTCTGGGGAGTAACAAACTTTCCAACAAGAGCATATGTGAAGTCTGGGGTAGATAGCACAGGGATGAGACAGTCTCCATCCATGTCCAAAAACATTGCATGTTCTCAAAAGCAGTCCAAACACCCATCATGTAATAATACAGAATTGTTAATTCTGTACATTTTCTCACAGTCCCTTCCAGCTCTATTTTCTGTGTTTCCCTGGATGATATAAGAAGGGATTAATGAATAAGTATTCAGAACATGCTAATTTTACACTGGCTAGTTTTAATTAAGAAAAAAAGTAAAGGTCATTCTTAGAAGGGCTCCCATCCAGGCCAGCATGTTCCCTTGGATACTCCAGTTCCTTGGGTGGTTTATTGTGTCCCTGAGATTTTTTATGCTGCATGCTGTGGGTAACACATGAAGAGGAAATCTTTTCTGCCCACCGCCATTGATATCTCCCACAAAGATTCATTTGATGCTTCTGATCTCTGGAAAGGGGAGAAGAAAGAAATCCAATCCTGGTAAGTCTCGGCTTGCCAGCTTCATTGCTGAACTAATGCATTATTCATGCACCTCTGACAGAGAGCAGTGAGTCTAATGGGCAGAAATGAGCTTGGAAAGCTGTCGGATTATTGCTGGGGATTGGAAGATGCTCTGCTGTGGCTGCAAAGCTCTTTGTGTTGGTTGCTGCTGCTGTGCCAATACTCCCATGCAAAATGTGATCCCACCATCTAAAGACTATTAGAGCCTTTTGTTTGCATTGCTTTTTGCTTTGCAGATCCTGTCATCTTTTCCTATCTGCAATATTTACCAGTTGCTATTGGAAAACCTCAATGAGATGAAAAAATGATAGCCAATCTCGCTAAAAAACTAAAAAATAAAAAAAAATCCTGGTGAAAAGAGTAACTCACATTGCCCTTTATGTTGTTATAATCAAAGAGTCCAAGCCAAAAAGTATTTTATTTTAACTGACAAATAAAATATTTGGTGCTACGATATAACACCGTCAAGAAATCCTGTGTGCTGTGGTGTAGTATGTGGTAGGCTTGCTGCTTTGCTGACTGAAGAGGATATTCAAGGGTGAATTTTCCTTCCGTGCTTAGATTCATATCCCCATACACACATCTCAACAAAGCTGGACAGAGTAAGCATTTTAGCAAAGTAAACATTTTTATCCAGTCATGTTATATTGTATTATAAACTAGAGCAAAGAATTCTGTCTTGTTATAGAGTTGACTGAGTCTGTTGATTTCAGTAGGGTAGCTATCAAATCAGCAAGTGGTACATCAGCATGGCCCAAAGACTAGACGTGCTCAAGGAGCATGTGATAAAGATGGGGCAAGCAATGGAAATGAGCTAGACAGATAGTTTTCATTGCATCATTAGCATCAGTGTCCCTGTCATTATCCATTAGATCCATTGTATGTAGTGCCCAGATTGCATTCAAAGGTTTGCGCTTTTCCACCTTGGGACAGCAGCTATTTCCAGCCTCTGAATGACCTCTTCTGTCTCTTCAAGCAGTCAGCTGGACACTTAGATAAGGACTTCAGGTTTGAGATGTCCTCATCTCCTGATCTCCAGGAGGTGATGTGAGAGGGCTGAAATGGATCCCCTCGTGATCAACTGCAAGAAGACCTTGAGGTTTTGTTCCCAGGAATATGTACCTGAAATCACTCTCATCTTGTGATGAATTTATAGACTTGGAGACTGATTTTGAGTGGTTTGTGTTGGCTACATCCAGTTAGCAGGTTGTTCAGTACTACTAAAATGGCATTTGGGGAAATAATGAAGACATTATCAAGTATGGCCAGACTATGCTTTTCCAGTATCAACATAATGCATCAGATTAAACTCATTTGCCTCTCAATGTCATGTGCATAGCATTAACGCTCTAGGCTAATGAAACCAATTGTAGGTTTTCCAGTAACTGTCGAACTGTAGTGGACTGGAGTATGTAAGATTATTCTGCACTGGTACAATCTGGAGTTTTATGACCAAGGAATCAGAAATAAACATCACTGCTATCTATTCCAGTTGTCTGGCCATTTCAGAAAACTGAGCTATCTGCAACATGAAAGCAACAATATCAGTAACATTACAAGCCCATCGATGATTTCATTGGAGTTTGTGTTGACAGAAAAGCTTTAATATTTTCCAGGCAGACTTCACATCCTAAATGAGATTGAAACACCCTGAAGGGCCTCCAAGAGCTAGCCTGAGCTTTGTCCAAGCACTGTAAATCTATTACAAAGAGACATGCTGAGAAATAAACTGGTTAAATTTCATGTTAAATGGGATAAACATCTCTTCCCATCATAGTTTCTGCACTGTTCTTTACCAGAACTGCCAGGGTACAAACCAAAAATTATCAAAAATGTATTTATGATTTTTTTCCCTATACAAAGCTAAGACAAAGTTAAAATTTCTCCAACCACTGTAATTTTGACCTACTCCACTGATTTCTATTAATACTGTTTGAAGACCTTTCCCATAATTCATAACTCTTGAGACAGAAGATGCTGCCCTTGTTTTACAGCAAGTTTTCTTGTGTTATGTATAGTGCCATTGAGGACATTAATTTCCTATAGAGTAAAATAATGTCTAGTCTAACTTGCAATTCAGTGCAATATATTACTCCATGCTATAAAGGCTAACAAAAACTTTGATTGTACAAATCAGAATATATCAGGGTGACATGTTATTTTCCCCTTGTTTAGTTTCACTGTCCCCAGTGAAAGAAGGAGACATGCAAATGATACCAAGTTCAGAAAATGAAACTTTGAATGGAAAACAGAAAGAGCTTGACCAGTTTAGTGGTTTTTTTTAAAAAAAAAAAAAAAAAAAAAAAAGATTAAGGGGACTGTAATCAGACTATATAAATCTCTATGAAGGGAAAAGAAATTGCATAAGAGGCTTTCAACTTGGCAAAACACTGAGTAAGAATATCAAAATGGTTGTACCAGATAAAGGATTATGTGGTTCCTACATCTCTTTCTAATAGATGCCTGTAGTGGATGAGTAGGGAAGACTATATAACAAATGTCCAGGAGGTTAATTTATGAAAATTCAGAGTGAAATGAATTTAAGATTTATACTTGCAAAGGTAACGAAGTAACAAAACTCACTAATGTTGCAGTGGATTCTGCAGTAGTGGGTAGGGGGAAAGGGGCTTTCTTAAACTTTAAAGTATTGCTTACACATTAATGAACTCCAAGAAACCCCCCAGTTTCTCTTGTATGGCAAGTCAAATGAAATAATTTCAATTGTTGCTTCTGGCTGTGTGCTGTTTGGATTCATCACTGATGTAATTCATGGTCTGATCAGGATCAGCTAGTCCTGGCTCTGCTATGTCTTCTATCAGGCTTGCAAGAAGTGAGGGAGAAAAAGTGTCATGAAATGTTTGGGCATTTCTGAACAAAGACAGTTTGTGCTTCCTCCGGAGAGAGGCAAATAAAAACAAACTAACAAAAACAGATGGCATGTTATAGCATTATGTCTAGGACTGCAAGATCTGAGAAAACAAATGCACACACGCAGAGAGCTCTGTGTTCCCAAAATCAGGAGAATCATCTACTTCATCTCCTACCCATACGAGATCACTTTCAACTGTGTATTGGTTGAGTTATTCAGAGCTAGTAGATTTATTGTCAGGTAGCTTTTATGACGTACAAAGATTTTACTTAGCCCCAAAATAAGATAATAATTGCTAATCACATCACTCTAATGCCCATTAATTTGTCCAATATTTGTCATAATAACGTTATTATCCTGGTGAGCAAATGTATAGAATTAAAATGATCACCATCTTTATGTTATACCTGTTGCTGCTCAGTGCTCAGTAAATACAACATTTGCTATCTAAGAAAATGTGCAAGCAGGCAATTCCATTCTTATAAGGGACTTTGAATACCATATCCAGAATTAAATGGGGTTGTTATTAAGGTGGAATCCTACAATTCTGACAATGAAGCTGAGAATCTCCAAACAACACCCAGCTGAAAGTAGAAAGAATTTAATTACATGTCACTGTGCCTTAACTGACAGTGGTAGAGATCAGATCACTTTGACAGAGTCCAGCTTTATACCTACATACATCCAGTCCTCAGAGATTTCTGCTACTTCCCCATCACCACATCCCTCTACAAGGCAGAGGATTAGCATCCTCATTAGAAAGATGAAGGAGGAGGAGTGGATGTTGAAATTTAAATGACTTCATAGTATGAGAGAATCTTTGAGGTTGGCAGGGCCCTCTGGAGATTGTCTAGTGAGAAGCTGAAAGCTCAGGCAGGATGAGATGGGGTGCGCTAACTTCTGTTGGTGTGGTTTTATGTCAGTCAAAATTAGGATCTAGATGCTTTCTCTCACATTCAGACTGTGTCAGGCTCTCCAAGGGGTAACACCTTCACTGTTTCTCAGAAGGGTAAAGGTGCTGGCTAGGGCAAGAGCCCAGCTCTTTTCTCCTCAGTGTCTGGTCTGCTACACTTTATTCCACCTCTAGAATACCTGATGGGTCTGCAGAAATATTCTCCAGACAAACCAAGAGCCAGGATATATTCATCAGACATTACCATTTAAGACAGATTTTATTGTCTCTCCAACCGGAAAATTAGGATGTTAATTTTCATCCAGAACATGACATCTTCACTTGCTCAAGTCCTAGCATTAAGAATTAAGCTGTATCCCACCACAAAGTCTGCAGTTCCACTCTTAGATCCTAGAATGCAAAATAAGGGGGAATCTTCCAGACCTTACTGCCACAGATGGACGGCAGTATACCTTCCTTTCACCAGTCCAACACAGGGAACTCACGCTATAAATCCTTAAAGGATGATCTCCCCAGACACCTGTAAGATGAGTCTGGTTAAGATGTTCCTGTTGCTGCATGATAAATTGAGAATGAAAATCATGTTTTTGTATTTCATGCTCTCAGGACCTAACATTAACTGAGTTCTGTTCTTAAACCGACAGCTTCCTGCTTGACATTTATCTGTAGCTTTGGCTCAAAAAGTATATTTGGACCGTCTGTTCTGTTTTCCTGAAGGGAAATCACCATCTGTATTTGCAGTTGTTTGATGATTAGCTACAAGTAGTATCACACAGAGCTTTTTCAGGTGTTTGCGCTGGATAAAGATTCACCTCTTTTTGTTGTTTGGCTTACTATAGAGCTTCTAATTAATCCAAAACTTTGTTCTAAGGATCCTGTTTTCTCCCAGTGGCACTGGTTTCCAGCCATGATAGTGTAGCCACAGGGTGCCACTATCAGGAGTGTCTGTGCAAAGCACATTGGGGTCTATTGCGTAGGCAAATGCCAAGGCCCCAATCACAACACTCTGTTTGCAAAAGATATGGTTCGTTATTCTTGCCTCATATTTCTTAACTGCTCTTGGCACTACAAAAATGGTGAAAATATATACGGGAAAAAAAAAATGGCAGATTTCCATGCAAATATAACAATATTTCAAAACAGTATTTCACTGTTACACTCATGTGACTGGTCTCTGTATCTCTGCATAAAAATGGGGAAGCAAGATACCCTTGATGAAAAGAGAAAGGCTCTGCCTTAGTGCAATAACTTGGGGGAAAAAAAGCACACAAATATACTCACTTTGATTTTTTTTTTCTGGCACAATATCCCTGTTTTTCTGTTTTTGCTTTTGTTCTTTATTCATTCTGGGTGAGGCTATTAGTATGTGGTATAGCACTCTTTTTCCACAAAAGGCTCAGAAAATACTTGCCAAGCTCTCCCTTCATATAGCGAGAATTTTGTACTGCTGACCTAGAAGAAAAATGAAGTAGAAGCAAAAGATAACTTTGTTAGATATACAAAGGACAGTTTTGTAAGGTCATGAAAAGAACTTTAATGCTTGTTAATATATTTGGCAAGTTCTGCACTTGCCACACGTAGACTAAAGATTAGGGGTATATTGTTAGCTAAGCACAAGTACAGCAAGAATCTCAAATCCCAATCCTCAAAACCAAGTGCATCACCCTTCTTGGGTATATTCCTGGCAGTGGAAGCCATGCAATACTACCACTGATTGCACTTATTACGAACAACAGAAATATGAGGTGAACCACATAAGAGATGCATGCTTAGTAAGGCACATGGCTATGGTCTTTAGGACAAGATCTAACTTCACCCAGATTGGATGGCATTTGTGTGCACAAGAGTAGGCATCTGAGTCCTCCTAAACATCAGTGGTGAGGACCCCAGTGTGTTTCTTTGCTTGTTTTTCCCCCTAAGTAGCTGCTGTTGTTTATCTCCTTCTATTGTTTGCTTCACCTTCTTTCCAGAAACATAAAACTCAGCTCAATAACAAACTTCGTGTACTCATTACTTAGGCAGGTAGGACAAGTGTCATGTACTGCTGCCCAGACTGCAATAGACAGGTCCATGTCAACATCCAGCAGTCCAAAGACCCCTAGTCATAGCTGCCTTTAAATGTGGCATCTTTGACACACCTGGAGTACCTGGAGCTGTAGCAGCCTTCAAATTGCCTCTGCACTAAGTAAACAGACACATCTTGGTTGTGTAAGGTCTGACCTCCAGTAAACACTCCCTGTGTCCTCACTCTCACCATTGTAGTCCAGCAAAAAGCCTTTGGGATTAACTCACACAACTTCACTTTTCCCATTTGCAGCTTTTGCTGCGGGGTGCAGTTCAAGTGCCTACAAGCAAGCATTCAGCGCCAGCTGAGGCACTTCAGTGTCTGAGATACATGCACAAAACTGACAGCTACGGCAGAAAACCTACTGATGGTGCAAACCTTGCTGCAGAAGTACCTGGAGGCCAAGAAAGATACTCACAGGATTCTCAAATGGCACAAGACAGCTGTGTTTGCCACCTGTAATAGTCATTTACAGTCATCTAAGCAGTCTTTACAGAAAAATTGGACCCTGCCAGTCACATGTGTGCATTAACAAAGCAAACACTGCTTTTGATTTTACTTTGCATTTTGTTCCCACAGACACGTCATCCCCTAAAAACTGAAAGCATGTGAGTCAAAATAATCTGAGGTGTTTTGAACCCCAACCTTCACACCGAAGGGCCCGCCGTGTGTTTGAGCACAGCTTGTCAGAGTTGTCACTGTTACAGCTCTTCCCTTTGCAGCAACAGATCAGAGCACAGTGAAACCAAATGAACATAACATAAAAACATGGGTAAACATAAAAAAAAATAAAAAAGAAAAAAAGAAATAAAAAATAAGGAAATTACATGAGGTTTTATGTCATCAAATATTTTACTTTTTAATATCCAAATCTTGTCTCCCTAGGGAGGAGCATAAGTCATCCCCATGGCTTATATTTCCCTAAGAGAAGTTATTAATCTGCTTAAACTACTTCAGACTGTAATTATCACCACTTACTGTGAAACTAAAGCTTGAGAATTTTTGATTTTTACTATTATTTACTGAAGCTGTCCAGGACTCAGTAGTAATCTCCTAAGAAAAGCTGTAATCAATATCTTATTAAGGATTTTTTTGGAGGCAAATTGGCTTTTATTCCACAGAAACCTATACATTTTCTTGTTTTAGTGAGCCTTTTCTCTCTGGCTATCTACTCCCTTTTCATTTCTTTCCAAATCAAAAACCAGATCCTATGATTTATTTTTAAAGAAAGTGAAACAAATGGAATTTGGAGATAATGGGAAATGTGTATACAGTGCAAGGAACAGGGACTCAGGAGACGTGAGTGCTCCCTCCTGACTGTGGCATGAGGCACCTGGCATCTGTGACTTCACTTCCAAATGTAGTCACCTTTTCTTTTGTGGCGATGCTTATTCTATACCTCTTACTGAAAAGAATAAATAAGTAAATAAATAAAAATGCTGCAGCTCAAATATCAGGAGCAGGCACAAGAAATGATCTATGGAACAACACTGAAGTTTTGTCCATGCCGATTCCTGTAAACAACATTACAGACAGAGAGAGCTCACGTCCCCTGTCCTTAAGACAGACCCTTATAAAGTCAGAAAAATTCAAATCGCAGAGCAGACTCTTGCTATCAACCTGGCTTTTCTGAGTCTTCATCTTTAATTAGCACAAAAGATATAATTTTCCCTCTACCTTATATACTCAAAGCTCGATGGAAAGAATTGCAGTATGCAACTAAAATGAATGAATGATACTTGGGAATGAACATGTAGCCATGCAAAAGTCAATAAGCAGTTATTTTAATAACTGAAGGGCAGTAAGTTTACAGTTAGGATGCTTTAAAATCTTTGAAGAAGTCTTTATTACAACCTTCATTAAATAAAAAGTATGTACAGCTAGAAGGAGTCAACAAGCTATGTTCAGACTACTATGTAACATGTTAAAATAATAGAAATGAAATTGAGAAGCTGCCAGCAACAATACAAGACTGAACTGAAGTGTGATGGATGGGAGCTGAGAAATGAAACCCATTGGAATAAAAGAGGTAAAAGGGTGAAATGGCAACAAGAAACTGTTTAGGACCACAAATATGCTTGATGGAAAAAGGAAATGGGAAAAGTATCAGACTGAAACTGCAGAGCAGGAGGCATCTTTACTGTCACATTGATGCCCTCTTCATTTGATGCTCAAGTTCACAAAGTCTGTAAGTCTCTGTGCACTCCAGGCCTTCTCGATGTGTATGTATTTGGCTAGGGAAATCAAAAACAAAAAAAAATCAATGTGTATTTTGTGTGCCCCATGCCTTTGTTTAAAGACTTGGCTATTTCTGGCTTGTGCCCTGGCTTCCATCAGCCTCCTGCTTCCACCTCACAGCACCCATGAGCACTGAGGAAGCAAATCTGGCTTGGCCATCCTGAGTCATACAATGTCCTGGCACAACCCTTCTTGATCCTGCATCAAAATTACCTTCCTCTGCAGAGGGTTTTCCAGGATTTCCCATGTAACCACTTGAGCAGACTGATAAAACTAAGCACCCTGTCTTTATTTCTTATTCTCCTTCCTAGGTGAGGCAGTCAGAGGCAAAGCCCTTCCCTGATATTCCCTGCCCAAACTCACAGCTCGATAGGTTATTGCCATAAGGGGTTTAAAATCTGCATGAGACTTCTACAAATCTTTTCCTTCTTACAGGGGTAGATGATATTTATGGTGTGTTTAGCAGCTGTGGGGAAAAAGGGACTGAAAATTTATGATATCCTTCCCACCCTGCAGTGTCTGGGACATTTTCAAAAATCTGGAAATGCTCAGCATTTTAGACGAAGGCACTCTGAAAGGCTCTCAGTGCAGCAGCCAACATTTGCTTAATGTTCTGTTAATATTTAAACAACAAATCTGTCAACAGATTAATTGGCACTGTCACTTTCCAGCAGTTTTATGGGTACTTCAAGCCACTAGCAGTCTATTCCTAAAAGGAAGCATGTAACATTTAAATATGTATGCATACGAGATAATAGGAATATTAAGCATCCTGAGGAAAAGCCGTAATCACTATCATGCTGTTCTTGTGCTGAATTCCCAATGCTTCCAGCTTTCTCTGGAGAGGTGTTGGCAGAAAGAAGCGATCAAAGGTCTCTAGAAATTACTTCAGCACTTCTTCCCATGGCAGGGGTGCCATCAATAGCACGAGCCAAGGAGCATGACAGGAGAGAAGAAGCCGGATAATGTAGGAAGCCATTTTAGACATCCTGCCCTCTTCTGCTGCTGGAATACTTGTGAGATGGATCAAACTGGGGCCCCCAGCACAAGAAGGATGTGGACCTGTTAGAGCAGGGCCAGAGGAGGGCCACAAAGATGATCAGAGGGCTGGAGCACCCCTCTATGGAGAAAGGCTGAGAGAGCTGGGGAAGTTTGGCCTACAGAAGAGAAGGCTCCAGGGAGACCTCATTGCAGCCTTTCAATGCCTAAAGGGAGCTTATAAGAAGGATGGAGAGGGACTTTTTTCTCGGGTAGATAATGATAGGACAAGGGGGAATGGTCTTAAACTAAAAGACTGGACGTTTAGATTAGAGGTTAGGAGGAAATTCTTCACTCAGAGGGTGGTGAGGCCCTGGCACAGGCTGCCCAGAGAAGCTGTGGATGCCCCATCCCTGGAGGTGCTCAAGGCCCGGCTGGATTGGGCCTTGGCCAACATGATCTAGTGGGTGGCATCCCTGGGTATGGCAGTGAGATGATATTTAAGGTCCCTTCCAACCCAAACCATTCTATGATTCTATGAAGTTACAGCCAATTAACTATAGTACTCTACCCTATCCAAGTCACAATCACTTGAATAGTGATTCATTTCAACTTGTTTACCATCTCATAATTGGGCATTTCTTCTAATTTGTTGGTCAGGTTTTCTGAGGTGTCACTGGTGACAAAGAAGTTGCAGAAACAGGCAATTCTTGGACACCTCTTTTAGGATGCCACGTGTCATTCTCTGAAGACTCCCCTATCCTTTTTTCCAACTCATTGTTGAGGGAATTTGGATAATTAGATTTGAAATGATGCCTAAAAGCTGAAGTTAGGTGAGAGGAATCTTATCTCAGGTATGTGACAACACATAAACCCCACTTAAATATTCTGGCTTTGCCACCCCTGCTTTGACAGCGACAGCTAATTATGGGAAGGATTCAGTCAGATGGGCAAAGATTAATGCATGCACTTTCTCAGATATGATCAGAGCTAATAGACTGAGGTCAATTTTGCAAGACTGATAGAAGCTGCCAGTGCATAATCCCTTTGCCCTGCTCCATAAGCAAACGTACCAATTTCAAGAGCAGTGATGCAGCCTTATTTGCTCTGCGGAGTGCTAAAAACACGTAAGAGTGTGACAGAGAAGAAAACAGAAATAAAAATGAACAAACAAACAAAAACACTGAAGACCCTAAGTGATTCTTCACAAAACTTATTTACTTTGTTCTCATTCCCTGGTAAATCCATTAGCTTGCACTTAGCACCATCCTTTGGTTCAATGTTTAGTGGCGAAATAAATTACAGCAAATTATTCAAGAACTCATAAAATAATATTTTGTTTCCATTGTTTGATTATATAACCCCTGAAAGCTATTACACTTCCAAAAAGAGGTTGTTCTGTTCCTGGCCTCAAGAGTATTTTTAGAAGCAATTCATGCAGACTTGTGAGTGTGTGTGTGTGTGTGTGCACGGCAAGGTAAGGAACATAAAAGTTGTGTGGTGTTGCTGTTCCACTACAAGGAGCTTAGGGAAGGTTTCTGATAACCTTCCACATGTTTATCCTGGAGCATTTCTCGTTTGCACTGTAGTTTAGACGGGGATAATCATAATCATTTATATGTGCATATAGATATTTATATATATAAAGCACCTATCAACACATTGATAAACACTCTTTGGAACCACTCTGATGGCAGCGGTAAGAACAGAAGTTGGCTTGTTGTACCTTAGCACTTCTGTTTCCAAAATTGGTTGCAATTTGGAAAAAAAAAAAAAAGCCCCAAAACTTTGCTGTTTTGCTCTGTGTGCTTCACCACATTTCCTTGCTTAGCCAGAGGGTGAGTAAATGAGACATAGTTAGAGTTTACGTTTATAAAGATTCATAGCTTTAAATTTTCCCTTTAATTTCAAGCAATCAAGTAATACTTCTGTTCATTCAGCAGCTGTTCAGTGTCTCTTTGGTGAGGCAGGTATCTGTGCATTTGGGAGCTCAGACCGTATTTCTGGAACATACAAACCAGAAGGATTTTGATATTTACCACTGAGAAGACTTTTTAACGTTTACCTAGTTATACTACCAAGCCATCACTCCTTAATTAATGACTGTTTTCTGGCTGCATCTGAGGTCTGTTTTGTCACTGGGGATGTCTGTAATTAACATTTAATTTAAAACTCAATATCATTATTTGGCTTTACAAGTGGCATCTTAACTGAAAAATGAATTTAAAGAAAAAAAGCCCAATTTTAAGATGTTTGCTTTTTACTTTTTTTTCCCTTGTCGGACTTTTATTGAACACACTCTTTTCTCCTATAGTACAATATTCCAAATGCTACTAACTTTGTTCAAATGCTTGAACTTCAGAAATGGGCAATTTCTGACCTTCCAAAAATGTCTCTGATCCTCTAGGAGCTCATTACAGTTCCTCTTCCATTCAGTCTCTGCAACCACTTTCTCAGTTACTCCATTCTGATGTCACTTGTTAATAAATGTGTGAGGTGTCACGACCACTAGAGCTGGTTATTTAGAATAAAAGGCTATTATGTGTTTTAACAAAGGAGCTAATGAGATAGAGCTTTGATAATGATCTGCTATATTACTGTGAATAGATTCATTCTGTAAAATGTGTAAATTATTTAGGGACAAAAGAGACAAATTATCTACTGGAGCCCCACATGGCTAGAAAGTTGGCACCATTCTCCCTTTGCCAAAGAGTTTTTCCAAATGAAGAAAGGAATATTACTTCAGGACTGTTAATTTCTCTGTTGAGGTGACCATTAAAATATTTCATTACTATTTTCCTTCTCCCTGTAGAGGACATGAGAACATCATTGATCTGGGGATTTCTGACTTCAAATGAAAGACAGCAGTGTTGATGAAGAGATAGAAATGCCAAGGATAAAGCAGGTGTGGTTATAATTAACATGTCTAGTATGTCCATCCTCATTGCTTTTCTGATCTGTGTTACAGCTTTAAGTATTAGTAGATCTCAGCCTTGAATTTACAATTTCAAGGCTTAAAGAGACATGGTTTCCTCTAAATTTTATTAGAGCTTAAAATACAATTATAAATCATGTATTAAATTACATTAGAATCTCTTTATATACACAGAATATTCCAGTTTGCTTTATCAGTATGAAAGATGGAGATGGCTTCAGCGTGATCTCTGAAATCTCCAATATAACAATTAATTCACCCAACACAAGCAACACAGTCAAAACAGCAATCCTTAAGTGCCAGCTGCAGCAATGAACTCCTTGAGAACCAATTTATCCTTAGAACATTTAATTCAAATTTGGCAAGTTTTATTTAAGGGAGAAATGAGAGGAAACATTCTCTTTGCCAGATTGGTGAAGAAGAATAGGGTGAAACCATGCCCTTAGCTCTAAACATAGAATGAGACCCTGTTTACTGCATTTTGCAAGCATAGGATGCAAAGATGGTCTTTGCCCTAGAGATCATACACGTTGCCCAGGGAGGTTCTGGAGTCTCCATCCCTGGAGATATTCAAAGCCTGTCTGGACAATCTGCTGCAGTGGCCCTTCTTGAGCAGTGGATTGGACTACAGGATGTCCAGAGGTAGCTGGCAACCTCACCCATCGAGTGATTCTGTGGCATTATCTATAGCCACAGTACAACACGGAAAACCACTGTGAATTTAAAATAAATTGATGTGTTTGTCACCGTCCCTGGGGGTGTTCAGGTGATTAGGTGGTGATTAGGAACACCGTTTAGTGGGTCACATTGGTAGCAGGGGGATGGTTGGACCAGATGATCTTGGAGGGCTTTTCCAACCTTAATGATTCTGTGATTCTATGATTCTATATCACCAAACTGCTGCTCATTTCCCCACAACAGATCTGATGGGCATGAGTCACCTTCATTGAAGGACTCAATGTGTTGCCTTAAACCACACTCGTGGAGTTGATGTGTCGATGTATAGTTGAACAGATTTTGTACAAAAAAAAAAATCTATGTAGCTAGTTCTTACAGTTTAGTTGACGATCAGCAATTTATTAAAATGAACCCAATCAGGGCATGTTTGTTGCCCTTACCTGAGAAGAACATACATGAGAAAAATGGAGCATGTGAGTCGTACTCCAAAAACTTGTCAAGCGTTGATATGTAAGGGGGAAAACATAAATCTGTTCTAAGAGAATAAAACCTTGAAAGCAATCTAATATACTTGCAAGAAGATTTTAAGGTAAGAATGAACACATATATGGAACTTATTATTATTATTTTGGGGAGTAATTCTGAAGAGATTTTCAATGAGAAATATAACAGAACTGGAAGGAGACTTAAAGAATATTCCTTTTCCAGGACAAGCAGTTATTCTAGTATAAGCAGGTAGAATGAAGCGAGACAAAGAAATAAAAGTTAAATAACAAAAGAATTAACCTTAATTTACCCTAATTAACCTACAGATAAATTGGTCTCTGCAACTATATTCTGCCATCACATTATGGTTTTTAGAAGTTATTTTTATTGGCCAATCCATCTTCACTTTGACTTTCTTTCTCAAGTCCTCATTACTATTCCACAGCTCAATAGCTTTTTTTTCACTGGACATGTTAAATGGTGGAAAAATAAAATGGATCAATACAGCGACTCAATTAATTCCTCATCTTAAATTCTAATAAAATCAATTTGGAGAAGTGGCGTATCATTAAGCTTACATCATAATGCAGTAATTAGAAACAACTTTCATCTTGCCAATTCCTTTGAAGATTTTAATGGCAATCAATTAAACATGCCTTGCTTCTCCATTAAAGATTTTCAAAATGGAAATGGGATGAGACGTTAAAGATAAGCTAGCTGATTACACAAGCATACCACCCATTCCCTTTTCAAATATTCACCCCAGAATGTGCAAAGTCACCATTAAAAAGTTTGCTTAAATTAAATCCCCTTCTCATAATAACCAACAGTACGTTCTCAGTTAATACATCATGTGTTAATAGACAGAATTGCAGAGAACTTTGTGATTTGCATATTTACTAAATGGAAATTTTGGTGTGGCTCATTGTGATCAGTCTGGTTTTTAGGTTTACAGCCAGCCTCTTTTAGAAGTTTAGCTGCATACATATTAAAAGGATGCAATTTAAGATTCAGTGTCTGCTATTTAAATACCTCTGCAGATTTTAAAGAGAAACGGAGAAATAGTGCATATGCAGATTCATTAATACTAACAATTATATTTTCAGTAGTGATTGCCTTTGTACTTGGTGCTGCAAAAACAATGCAAAAAGACAGCACTGGGCTCAGATCACCTACAGTCTAGGCAGAAACCACCAGGTGCCTCCGTTAATTCTTCTGCCAAGGCTTTAAACCCAGTAGGTATTTGCATTCATAAGGAAAACACGCACACCTAGTCAGTGGTTGAATATCTAATTAGTGACCACAGCTCTCCCCTGCTTCCCTCTGAAAGCAGAGAAATCCAGCTTCCATCATTGTTCATGTTTCATCTTATTGAAATGCAGCAGCATCATTCTGACGCTGAGATGTCAGCACTGCACATGCTGTTCGTGGTGAAGTCCCAGTAGGACTGAGCACAACAGGCGTCTCCACACCACCATCCCTGTATTAGCACCCCATGCACCCCAGAAAGAGCACTTGGCTTTTTTCGTTCTTTGTTTTTTGGGTGGGGGGTGGCTAAGTTGCTCATATCTTACATATTAATGCTTGCACAACAAATCATCATAAGCAGATCAGAAGTATTGCCACTGAGATAATCACAGGAGAATATATGCTTTGAATTAATTCTAAAACCTGAATACCACTTATTGTCAAGCTCACTACATGGTCTTTTTATGTTATTTTTATTAATTTTAAAAAATATGTGTTCTTTCTACAGTGAAAGAAAATAAAGAAGCTACATTTAAGTAAAAACCACTTCCAAGAACTGAACAACTTGTTCTTTAGTCCATGTCATCAAATTTTTATAGATAAAGCTATTTTGGGATATGTCAGTTAAAGAGACCTCATTGTGCCTACATTTGCAGTCAGCCTGAGTATTGATTAAAATATGAAATGTTATAATTAAAGTTCATTGGAGTTAGATTTCATAAAAAGTTATACTTTTGTTGAAAATGTAAACCTAACTTCTGTCTAACAATTTTAAAACTTCTTTCCTGAACATTTTATGAAATATTAGTATGTGTAAACAATTCTATTTTTAAGTTTTCCTGAACCTTCTTGCATTTCAAGCAGAAAGTGAAAACTTTAAAAAGTGTTCTAAGCAGGAGGGATTTAATGCAGTGATAGTGAGGGGGAAGAGGGACAAGAACCAAAGAGAAAGAACAAAACCAAAAATGGAGAAGAGGAATATTTCATTTCACTGTTCAAAAGATAGCAACTTCAAAGAAAACAGTTTTAAAAGTATTTATGTAAAACAATTCCAAATAAAATTGCATTCTTCAGTCTAAACAGACAGCAAAAGGAGCTATCCTTCATTTAAGTTTCAGAAACTGGTTTTGGTGTTAACTTAGCCTGGCCTTCATTTGGATTTTAGCAATACCTTATTTTTGACACTGAAGGATCAAATGGTGTGTTACAAGGAAGCAATGGGCAGAAGGGGCTGGTGGAAAAGGCATCGCACAACATCAGGAAGGCAAGGAAATTCAAATCAAAGGCAATTCTCCTGGAAACTAGCTTCTCGCTAGAAAGAAACCCAAGTATCCACCCGTGGAAGAGATCAGGATATTAATGGTTTATGGGAGTGGAGCCATTCTCAAAACAGAAAATGTGGGACATGCTATATGACTTGCAGACATTTCCCAGAAATTATTAGCAGCTGCATCTTCTAGGTCATTGCCTATGCTACAGATATGTTAAATAAATGTGCAGCAGGATGTGGCATTGTTAATTAGTGTATTACAACAGGAGGCAGAACTCCTGTGCACTTCTAGAAAGACACAGCACTAATTTAAAAGTGACCACCCCCCATGGCAGGTCCATCACTGAGTTAGGATTTTCCAGACAGAGAATAGATAGCTGTTTACCCCGAAACTTCTGGAAAAATCAATTAGACCAAGTTAGCAGCTGAACTTGGTTCAATTAACCCTGATACACAGTCTGCACTCAGAGTGAAAGCAATTGCAAGGGGCATTTGTCATCCCTGAAGAAACTATTTGCTTGCAGAAGTCCAACCAGAAGTCAGGTACTGGATGTACAGCCCTCAACCTCACAACTGACTTGCTGGTCAAGGAATTAATTCAGTTCAGACTCAGCTAGGGCACCAAGTTGGTTTCGAATTCCCACTCAAAACAACTTTGTAGATACTTCTAAAAAAGTCTTTTCTGCAGCTCTGCCCTGCTAATGTTTTTTATTTATTTATTTTTTGTCACAACACAATATCTGCTCTTTGTGAAAAGAGTTGAGACACCCCAGATTTCTCCTGTTGTCCAGCATAATGAAGCTGTTTAAGTGACAATTGACTGCTTTGCCATTCCCATGCACACCAACTTCTCCTCCCTGCTCAGCAGCAACATCCCTCAGAGATGTTAGGGGTCAGCACACATCCATATGGTGGTTGCTCTCCAGCAATGATATTAAGGCCTGTTATCGCAGTGAAAGACATATTAATTTGCTAATGAATTGAGTCTGTCACTGCTGCAAGATTTGCAGGATGCTGATTTCTAGGAGGTTTGAGGAGACACAAAGACATAGCTTTTCTCATGCCAGGCCTGTTGCATTTTGTTGAATACTGTGGTTGCCCACATCCTTCTTCTAGAAGTAGCTAATGAATACATTCACCAGCTATCCCCTGCAGCTGGGAGCAGGATGGGAGAGAGAGAACTGAAGGCTGGAAAATCGCATGGCTGGGATGCGAGCACCAATAATAGGCCACTTCCAACAGCATACACAGGGATTTGTTGGACTTGAGGTTCACACTAAATATTGTGATAGCAGTCTAGCTGGACAGCATCTAACACAGATAGCCATTAATATATCGAGGAAGGGACAGTTAAAAAATACTGTTCATTTGCAGAGAAAATAATTGGAGATCTGATATACTGTGTTTCATGCATCTATTCAAGAATTGCAATCTAAGTGGCCTTAATGGTATCATCAGTCACTGCAGACACTAGGAGAGAGGGCAAGATAAGGCTGATACAAAACATAAAGCCATAAATATCTGAGAAATGTTTACCTTCCAAATATCTGCTGTGGGATATTCACCAGAGTCAGAATTTCATGCTGACGTCCCTTAAGAATTTCATAACGGGGCTCACGGGCTATTGGCAGTCCTTTTGTTATGCTCTGGAGAGAAATCAAGCATGAAGGGAAGATTATTTGAAACTAGAAAGAAATACCAGTATTCCTTGCTGTTATTTACATTCCCACTGAGTATCAAAGTACTGTGCATGTACTCTTCTTGTCTGTGGCATTTCCAGCCAGGTTTCTGGGATTTCACTAGTAAAAAAGTGCAACAAGTCTTCTACTCTTCATTAGCAGAAAGAGACAATTCAAATTTTAAAACAGAAGTCTTATAGATAATTAATTATCTAATGTTTAAAAGTCTCACAGGTGCTGTTTCACGCCTCTAACCTAATGGCATATGAGAGTCTCTGATTAGAAGATGAATTTTTATGTATGTAATGACCTGAAAAATATTGGGGGGGGGAAAAAAAAAAAAAAGAGCTTTCTAGTCTGATTTTATCTTCAGATACACATCCAAGGCTCTTAAAGAAGTCCACATTGTGCAACCATGTAGTCCACTTGTAGCCACGGCACAAATCCTGTTTTCCTGAAGAAGCAACAATACAGGAAAAACAGAGAAGGAAAGGGATTTCAGGGAGGGAAGTAAATTAATGGATTCTTTGAGAAAGGAATGCAAAAGCATTAAAGAGTTTAATTTTGCAAAACACTTACAAAAAGAAAGAAAAAGTCTACAGAAATTATTAAAACATAACTGGGAAGCTGCATTTCCTTTAACAGAGATGTGTAAGAAAAGGCTAGACTGCCATGGCATCAATCCAAGTCAATACCCTCTTGAGGAAACGGCTTGACCAGATAAGCCCTCAAAATCTTTTCTAGCCTAATAATTCTACAGCATTCTCACACTCTTCTTCACCTCCTTTATGCCAACTAAAAAAAAAAAAAAAAAAAAAAACACTGAAGCTGCACAACAACAATTTTACATGTCTGGTTTCCAGCAGAGGAAGGAGTTTTTCCATGCAGGAACTGAAGGAGACCACAGAGGATATTTTCTACAGATCTATGTGCTGTGGAGAGCATTGCACGGATCCAATAAGCCATTCTGATTGGGGTAACTGCCAGCACCACAACCTGGACAGGTGGCCATAACTCAGCCCTTGGGTCAACTAAATTTTATCTTCCACAGCCATGAACTTGTGGCTGAGATGTCACATTCATATAGGGAAAGATGTTGCCTGCAGGCTGTGAGAGGAGATTTTTCTCTGCTGTCCATGTGAGAGCCTAGGCATAAGGATCAGATTTTTTTCATGTTTTCTTTTAAACAGAACAAATTATGCTCCTTGTCTATTTTCTTCACATGGAGGAATTCTTGTGCCAGGGGATGGCTAAGATAACAGTCAGCCAGAGGGTGCTGAACTATAGAAATGTTAAATATTATAAATTACTTTTATTTATGCCTCCCATTATGATATTCCTTCCACTGTCTCTTACAGCCATGCTATAGTATAGAAGGGTCTAGGGATCCATGGTATAGATCACTTGGTTTTCTCTCTTTGGCCAGGTTTAGTGGGTTAGATCGTGAACTGAGGGACTCAAAAGCAGGAGTGCGGTGAATTTCAAGTGGTAAATCCATCCTGGAAGTAAAAACCAATATTGTGCTCAAGGTCCTCCTTCTCCCCAGTGGTGGTCGATGCACATCCCACCTCACCATTAACATAGTCCATTTAGAAACCAAACCGTCTTGAACAGCAGCTCATTAACATTGCTGAATACTTTTTTTTTATGAGGGCATGTTTGTGTATGATTTACCTGTTCGTGAAGCCTCAGTAGACTTGCACAAGGATTTGGCTGAGGCTAAGGAGCGCAAATGGCTTTATCTGCCCCTAGTAGCCAGTCTTCTTCCCTCACTCTCACACCTTCTCCACTCCTACTGATTTTAGATGCATATTGCGTATCCCTGAGTGCAGATTTAGTGCAGCAGTACAGGTTTGGGAATGAAAAACAGGCACGGAAACAGCTCTGATGCATGGAGGGTGCAGCTTACTGCATGCTTGTAGGGTTTGCAGTGGGCACCTGAGCTGGGAGTGTTGCTCACTTGTCATCAAACCCTGGGTTAGCCTTCATAAACTGGTCTCTACAGACCTTTGATGGGATGAAGACTGGCCCAACCTCTGTGGCAGTGGCTGTTTTCTTGAGGAAAAAAGAAATATAATTGGGAAACAAAGTCACAAGAATTAGAAGTTTTCCGCTTCCTTCACAATGTAAAAATCTGTGATATTTGTGCCCATGAGGCTTTAAACACCTGTGGCAAGCAGGACTCCAGGAGAAGCCTCTAGAGAAGCCTCTAGTTCTCCCATCTCTCTCCCAGTTTATCAAGAAAAGCAGGAATAGAGCAAGAAAGTGCAAGGAATCTGCTTCTGCCCTGTCCTTCCTGCTATTTGATGGTGTTTGCTTTCCTATGGCTAGCAGACAGAGAGTTTAGGGATACGATAGGAAACAGTTATTGACTCTTCTCGTAATTATTTATATATCACTCAAAGCATACAGATTAGTGAAAATATAGATTTTTGTCAGTGCCTACTTCACAGGCAGAAACAGCCACAGGAACTTCACTATTTTCTGAGATGACAGGAAAAATAAGAGACATCTCATTGTGCCTGCTGAGTCTGTTGCAACGCGCATTTCAATTACTCCTGTCAACGAAAACATCTTATCATGTGTTTAATAAAGAATAAACAGCTCGCCTCGCCTGACCCCAGATTTCCTTCTCTTTTTCTTAATCAGCACAGTTGGCAGAAATATTCTTGATTTTCTCCATGAGTTCTGATATTGATTTGAATTAAGTGCCTGTATCTGAGGGGGAGCTGAATGGAGAGAATGAAAATCAGTTCAGATCTCCCAGCAGCCAGCTTCTGCTACCCCCCTTCTCTGCTCCATTGCCGGAGGGTCTGAAATTCATCAAGAGGTACATCACCCCTTTTTAGAGGACGAAATAAAGGAGCTTAAATCCAGAAAGAAACTACGTCCTTTCTCCACCCCACATGGAAATGAAAGAGATTGAAACACTGAAAGCATCAGAAGAATGAAGCTTCTATTTTTCTCTAGTGCAGAGACTGCAACCCCATGAAGTTTCCAGAAGGCATTCAAGCTCATCTTTCTGACCATCTTTGCCAAAAAAAAAAAAAAAAACAGTTCTGCTTAAACTAGAGAGATGCAATTATGCTAAATTGTGCTAAGGTAAATGAGACTCAGCCATGCGCGAGGGCCTTAGAAGAAGAAAATGGGGCAGATCCTGTGGTTTCCATGGAATTAGTCTTCACGACAATCAATTTGATCTGAAAAGCTGGGCTGTGAATTCTTTCAGAATTTTATTATTATAGCATCAGGAAATTGCAATGACTTGAGAGGCTATACACAAGCCAAAAACACTTTTACATTCTCAGACATTTTTGCAGCCTTTCAACAAAATTTAGGGATTAAAAGCACCTGTCTTTGGGTGTGCTATCCATTTTCTGAGTTTTGTTGTAAATGCTGCCAACTGATTAAGCATGCTGCTCTTATTTATTTTTTTCATCAAGTGCTGTCAGAAGTCCTGGCTTTTTACCACCACCATCACCTGAAGTTTCTTTGGGTGTTAATAGGTAGAATAGTGAAGAGGTCTTACATGTGACTAGCAGTTAGAGGTCTAGAAGGTGGGATGAAACACTAATGGATTCCTAGAGAAGCAGAGAATAGGGAATAGTGCTGTACTCTGGCCAGCAGAAGAAAACACCATGAAGGCATACGGAATCTGTAAAATGACCCAAGGTATGTATAACAATAAAGTACAGTTGAAAGCAATGCTGATGGGACGTTGGAGATAAGGACTAGATAGGGCGGTGAAGGATGAAAGAGTGGAAAGAACATTTTTCTGAGTGCTTTTGTCCATGTTGATAATTTGCTTAAATTAATCTCTATGTAAATGAAAAGCTCACTATTTTATTTATTTGGAGGAGGTTTCTGATCTCTGTGCGCTCAAAGACATACGTATGCAAACACAAGTACAGAGATCCCAGAATCCCAGAACCCCAGACTGGTTGAGGCAGGAAGGGACCTCTGGGTCCATCTGGTCCAGCCCCTGCTCAAGCAGGGCCACCTCCAGCAGGGTGCCCAGGACCACGTCCTGGTGGCTTTTGAAGGTCTCCAAGGAGGTGAGTCCACAACCCCTCTGGCAAGCTGTGCCAGTGCTCTGTTAGCTGCACAATACAGATGCGATTCCTGATGTTCAGAGGGAACCTCCTGTGCTCCAGTTTGTGCCCATTGCCTCTGGTCCTGGCGCTGGGCACCACTGAAAATAGCCTGCCTATGTCTTGTTTTCACCCTCCTTTCTGGTGTTTATAGACAGTGATGAGGTCTCCTGCCCCAAGCCTCCTCTTCTCCAGGCTGCATGGTCCCAGCTCTCAGCCTCTCCTCACCACAGAGGTACTCCAGTCCCACCGTCACCTTGGTGGCTCTCTGCTGGACTCTTTCCAGTATGCCCACATCTCTCCTGTAACAGAGGGCCCAGAACTGGGCGCAGTACTGCAGGTGCAGCCTCACCAATGCTGAGTTAGTGGAAGTATCTTAGGAAAAGCCAAGGGCAGGGCTGAGCTAAATCTCTGCCTCTTAGGTTTCCAGGGGACTGGAAGTCAATTGAAATAACCTGTCGGTGTCAGTGTCAGCTTACATACTTCCAGAAAAGTAAAAACTGATGAATCCATGGGGGCTGGAAAGCCTGGAGGACCCTGGAGAGATCTGAAATTTCGGCCACCGCAAGCACAGGTCAACCTGAGCTCAGCTCTGGGACTCAGCTCTGGAGGCCAGCCTGGTAGAGCTGACAAACTATTTATACCCTCTGCTTTCTTCTACCAGCAAAACAACTGGGACTTCCTAGCCCAGGAAGGACTGCTGTTTTACAGTCAGGGAAGCACAACACGGGTATCAGCACAAGGCAGTGTCTCAAAGAAATTAGTTGGTGGCCAGGGTGTGCCATCTCCCCATCCAATCTTCAAAAAAATCTCGAATGGAAGTCAGGACAGATTTTTCTCTATGTGTTATCACACCTGGTCCTTTTTCTTCCAGTCTCCTTGTCTGCCTGTGGCTAGGCTCAGACTGATAATGAGGTCTCCCCCTCTGTATCCTCAATGCTTTGTGCGTCACAGGCTTTGAAGCCACCAAATCTAAGCAGGAGCTGTTGTTTTGCAAGCTCTCTTGTGCTCTTGTGTCTGTTAGCTATCTGTGGGTTCAGCTCACAACTTCCAGGCCATTCTGCACCATTCTCACAGAAGGAAATAAACAGTCTCTGTGACTTTTGTCCATGGCGTGCTGTAAAGGAAAGCAAATGAATTGTGAAAAATAAATAAATAAATAGAATTTTATTCCCTGCAAACCTGAAAAGAGGAGGAATCGTCCAGTTAGGAATGAGGTGAACCTAAGTTCATTAACTTTTTTAAGCCTAATGAAGTCCATGGGAAAGTGGAATTACAAAATAAAATAAAATAATAATTATTATTATTATTATTATCATTATTTTTTTTAAAAAAAAGGTCATAACTGAACATAATGCTATCAGGAAAATGAAAGAATGAGACACGTAGCTAAGTTACTACAGCTCCACAAGCCATAGGCTACTCACAGACAAAAAATGAAGCAAGTTTATGTTGACACAATTTACCTCTCACTTGCATTAAACAAAAGATTGTGCTGTGAGCGAGAATTGCATAGCTAACGCAGGGTGACCTCACTTGGCAGTTGTACCTCCACTTCCTGATGGAGCCTCCAGAATGACCATTTGGACAAATTATTTAAATATTGATACAATGAAATCTGGTCCCAGTGTCTGTTTCTTGAAATCATAGAAGAAAAAATAGCAATATCAGCAATATAACCCAAACCCTCTGTCTACATTTTTGCTTTTCATAGGGACCAAACTAGAACCCCACAGGAAAAAAAAAAAGTCATAATAATGATGCAAAAAGTCCTGCCTGAACGCTACTATTTTTTCAGAAACTATTCACTTGATTTATTTTTTTTCCTGACAAACTGCAAATGCTTTCTGCCTTCCTCAGCCTTCATGCATAGCATATTTGTAGCGAGAGAGATTCCGTGGGCTAGGTCCATTCGGTTGGCCGTACAGCTCCGATCAGAGATTGTTTTAGATGAATAGAGCCTGTCATTTTTAAAGCAACAGCTGTTGCTCCCAAAATTGGACATTTTCCAGCCAACCGCTGGTATGAACGGAAGCGTAAATAGAATCCATTTAGAAGAGGCAAGAAACGAGGCGCTGGTGTCACAGGTGACAGCTGTCCTCAGTGCTGGAAGGAAGGTCAGGTGGCAGAAGTGTCCTCCCAGCTGCTGCTGCTTCAACGATAATTGTCAACCTTATGGTTTGTGCCCGTGATTGCCTCAGGTAAATCGAGCCTTGGCGCTTCTTGTCTGAAGAAAACTCACGGAAGAAATAGCAGAGTTTTTTGCAAGCTGTTTATCCAAGCAGCCAGGAACTGGAGGAGTTCACCCAGGAAAAGGTGCAAACGCTCCCTAAGAAAAGCTTTCAGAAATTAACCCTTTCATGGAGCCACAAAGCAGCTTCTTTACCCCCCAGTATGCTCAGATACTAACTGACTTGCTAATAAATATGAGTATACTAAAATGGTTAATAAATCAGTGGGCCAGTCTTATTCTTCTCTGAGGGGTTTGTATTCAAGGGTCGTGTGTTAGCTGGGATACAGGGATTCAGTGTTGTATTAACTGCTGTAAATACGTGTAATGTAAGTGTCAACACTATGGATGTCTGCATCTCTGGTGTTCTCTCTGGGCAAGATTTATTTACCTACAGTTATGCATCTCATACTATTTTGGGTTGAAATTATCACATTTCTACTTTATCTGTAACTATCTCCACCTGACTGAAGAATGGTCTGCGACATGCTTCTATGCAGATATTAAAAATTTAGAAGCTCCCACACAGTTGTATGAATTCTGCCCTATACACCCCAGGACACCACAATTTCCAGTGATCTAAACCAGCCTAAAAAGCTGGAGATTTCCTCCTGGAGAGTTACACTCAATGGTAGACTTCACACACTGCAGGAGAGCTCAGGTCAGCCAAGTTTCCTACCAGGAGGCCTTACTGATCCAAGTCCCCCTGCTGAAGTCAACACTGGGACAGCATCCCTGTGAATGAGATGCTGTATAATACCAGTGGATCATCTGTAAGCCCTGCAAGGTTTATTTCACTTCTGAAAGAAGCCCTACACACCCTGAGGTCCCTCTCTTGGCTTGGCTGCTTCTGACATTCCCCTGAGTTGTCTGCTGTTACCGTTATGTAGAAGTAATTTATCCTACATCCTACCTTACAGGATGTGGCCTGGCGATGTCCTTCCCAAACCTTCCCAAATAAATGTGTGTTATCCCCATACTTTTGGTTTTAGTGCCATTTACTAATAAATCTACACTGAGACTTACAGACCAAATGAGTCTTGAAGTTAACAACTAGGAGGTTAACAAATTTTGGAGGAAAGTGTGAAAGAGGTCAACTGATGTTTTTCTCCGGAGGCTGCTGCCAGCTGACAAATAAAACTGGCCAACCCAAAATATTGCACCTGTTTCAGTCCAACTGCCTCATATTGTGGATGAGGAACTGAAGGTGAACAGCATGTCCAAAAGTGCCATGATCAAACAACTCAAGGAGCTTTTAGGCCCTCCAGTAAATGCCTCTACTATTGAGCCATTGCTAAAGCAGGTTTAACCAAACCTCCCCAGGATTCTCTCTTTTTTATTCCACGTGGAGGTCTTGCTGTCTCCCAGAATAGCACTGCCTACTGTGGGTTCTGACCCATTCTCAGATAAAACACTTGTTCCACTCTGGATCTCCTGGACTTCAAGGACAGTATGTGCTGTCAGTGGTTGCACATACGATGAAAGATTCATGAGCTCTGTTTTGAAAGGACACACCAGCCTCAAGCACAATTCACATCTGGGTTTTGTTTTTGAAAGAGCTGAATTTCAGCATCCAGTAGTTGGTATCTCTACTGCTGAATAGTAATACCAGATACTGTTGAATAATTACCAGATTGCTCCCAAGATCAGATGATAACTTCAAAAACATCAATGGGGAGAGAATCTGCTCATGGCCATGCATCCCAAATGGCTGCTTGCATCTGATCTTAAGGGTTCTCCCTGGCAAACAACCCCTTTTCTCCACTGCATGGGGGTTTGTCTGGCTGCCTCCCAGAAGAGGTCAGAACTGATGTGTGAAGGGTTCACCCCCTTCGTGGACCCAGAGAGCAACAAGCTTCTTCAGCTCACTTCTTGCAAGTGCTGGAGTGCTGTTAAAGTCACAGAGCAAACTCCTTTCTGTCTCGCATGAAAACATTATTAGCTGAATCTCAGCACTCTATGAAACACAATGAGCTGGGTCCCCAGATCATCTTTTCCTTCCCTGTTCTCAGTGACTGAACTATCGTGCCAGCTAATTTAGAAGGAAAATTCACTGCAAACGAAGGGAGCAAAACAAATGATTTTCCTTTCACGTCAGATGGCCTCCAGTTTCTCAATTCAAACCACGTCCAGGATACGCAACAAATGGAAGCTCTTAGCATGGTCTTACAGCCACACCTGCTGGGGAAGGCTGCAAACAGGAGAGCCCTTATCGTCTCTCCCAATTCATCATGGTCCCACTCCATGGGACCAGCCCATCACTTGCTGGACATGTGTTGGCTCTATGCCTTTTTTTTTCCAGTGAGCTCTTGGAAGTCTTTACATCAAACTATAGGCAGTGTCATATCAGGCAGATATATGGGATAAGAGGTCCAGAACCATAAGGAAAGTGAATGGCACCATGATAGATATTGCAGGTGGAAATTCCTGTTATTGCACATGTCAATAAAGGATTATCTCTGATGTTCCATCTACAGAGCTATTGATTTCCCAAAGCCAACAAGTTTTGGCCACTGCTTCTGCTACTAGGCAAAGGAAAATGAGGCAACATAACCGTGGTCCTGGTGGCACGGTAGCTCTGCTACACAGGAAAAGAAGGCAGCAAGGAGAAATTTGCCCTTCTTGTGCGTTTGACCTGCCAGCTCCTATGCTGTAACAGTGACCGACAACTTCATGTTAGTGTCCGCATAGTCACTCCTGTTTGATTGTGCAATTATAAGCAGCTCTGTGGAAGAGTGAGAAAAGGGAGAAGCGTGGGCAGGAAATGAGAGAGGAGGATTTGTCAAGAGGAAGAATGCTAATGTGCAGCTGGAGACGGATGTGGCTAGAGTAAAACAATGACAGGGAAAAAAGAAAACAAAACAGAACAAAACACAAAGAGTGGTGAGGGGAACAAACTGCATATGGGTTTGTTATTTAATGAATCTTGCGCATGCTGATAATAGTGTTGGTTGGTCTTCATGAGGTCAATGTCCAGCGGGAACCGAAGGGAACCAACCCTTTCATAAAGACCATCAACAGCATTGTCAACTTCCCTCCTTGCATTGAAGGACTCACTGGGAATTTATGAAATCATAGCTCCTGGAGAGAGACCTGTTGTCTGTGCACCTCACTGATGGCTTGAGCATACAGGTGAGGGCATGAGGCTTGCTCCCTCCCTCCCTCCCTCCCTCCCTCCCTGCCTCCATCCATCCATCCATCCATCCATCCATCCATCCATCCATCCTTCCATCTGTTGCGACTCAATGGATGAATGCAGTCTTCTGTCAGCCCGTCAGCTACTTTTCCCACTGCTGCATTTAATTCTTTACTGGAGATGAGAATACAGAGAAAGAGTCTTAGAATGGGAAATTGATTTCAAGTCAATCCATGGGTCAAGTTTAAAACAATCCCAAGGAGGTTCATATTGAAGCTGGGGAGATCCACACCATGTTGTAAGTTCTGAAAGTGGAGGGCATTCATGTGCGTTCTCATCCCTAGAGAGCCACTGATTTTACAAAATACTTAGAAACCACCTGCAGGTCAGGAATTCCCTGAACAGAAAGTGGCTGGATGCCAGGAGAGTACCGGAGGAAAATGTATTATATGCTTACCCTGTTCTTATGTTTGGTATCACCCTGGGCCACTGTGAGAAACAGGGCACTGGGCTACACAGCAAAAGTAGCCACTGATATTCTTCTGTTATTCCATGACCTGCTACATCCTTCATGTAAGCAACACGCCCTCATCCCTTAGGTGCACACACAAACTCACAGCCCCTCACTCCAACACACTACCTTTGGGCTTTCAGTATGTCCCACCATCACAGTCACACCTGTCCCTCAGACCCCTCTTTCCTATATTCCTATATTTTTCTTCTTCTAATATACACTTTTTTTTCTGGTTGCCATTGCTGACGTTCTCAAAAAGATGCTTTTAGAGCTTCTTTTGTTACTTCCTAAACGTTATTTTTGTTGTGAGATGCATTGAGTACCTAGGAAATCTCTTGTACCCTTATCAAAGAAAGAAATCTATCTAAAGAAGATATATTTTCTTAGAAAACAGCTTGTACCCAGTCCAAAATAGGTCTACGGTACAAAATGACTTCCAATACCAAGGCCTATCTTTGTCTCAGAAGCTGTTGGCCTCAGGCATCCTGTATAAACAGGAAAAAAGTGTGACATGTAGAGGATGGTTTAGAGCATCTAGTTTGACAGTATATGTGCTAGAATAGACCAAATGGCATTACCACATTTCTTGTGCTGGAAGGGAGGTGTATACCCACCCAGCTATCCATCAGAACATAGTAATTTAGCATTACCATCCTGGCATTGCAGCATGTTCCTTCAGGTTCCTACAAAATTTTCACTCTGGTGGTAAACATCACCAAAGCGGCAAATATTTCTTCTAATGCAGCATTGTTGGGCATGGTTCTTTTTTCCAAAAAATGATTCTCTAAAAAGGACTCTCAGATCCTGAAACCTAGTCAGGGCTGTGTGTGTTGGGAGGGGATGGAGGGCAAGAAGCCACACCAGTTAATGGATCGGTGATGAATTGTGTGTGTGACCCAAGCCATTATTTTTGCCTTTTGTGGCTCAAATCTGAGAGCTGCCCCAGCAGAACAGCCATCCTCCCGGGGCACTGGCAAGTCACAAAGCTCTGAAAAGTGCACTTTCATGTGCAGAAACAATGGTGATTTTTAATCTGCCTAGCACTTCAGGGCTCTGCGCTGCTTTTCCTGCAGCCGGCAGAGGTAGGTGAGACCCTGCTGAGGATCTGATGGCTGTGCTGAGATTGTATATGCAAGTCCACGCACAGCATATTTATTAAACAGGACAAGAGAGAGGAGAGCCAGTACATGACATGCAGATCAAAAGTTATAGGCTCAGGCTGCCCAATAAAGTCAGAGGAACCAGCTGGAACAGCAACCTGAAGCACTACAGGCTTGTTTCCTTCCAGTAGCAGCCACTGATGATGTATGGCCCTAAAATGTGTCATGAGAAGGATTCAATGACCCCTGGGGATCTCTTCCAGCTCAGGACATTCTATGATTCGATGAGTTTAGCTGAATATTTCTATTTTTTCCCATCATCCTACCACTTGAGAATGATGATGCTCAGACTTAAGCACATATTGGAGGGCCACCTTTCTTTGTGGCAACCCCACTGTATATGCAGTGACCCCACGGCTGCAAGATGTTTATAACTAGGACAAATATGTCTTCTCCATGTACAGTACCTGGGCTGAACTGGCCTGTCTCTGCAGCTCTCTATTTGCACTTCTCATCCTGGGACAGTTCTCTGTCCACAGCCTCCTATGCTGCCCTCTTCAGTTTTACCCACCCAAGTGAAGCATGTGGGTGTCTGCTGTTGACAACAGGAGATCAAGGCAAGGATTCCTAAAAAATCATAGATAGTATAAGTCTAAAACTCCAAACAGTTCGGTCCAGAATCATACTTTTAGCTACTTTACCTTTTCTATCTCTAGATCCAAACGTTGTCCTTGCACCCTTCTCTTTCAACCTTGTTCCCTGTTTACCTTCCCCAGATCTTTGGTGTCCCCAAATCTTATTTCTTCTTCTGGACCACTAAATCCCACTCCCACCTACTGTTCTCAGCAACTTCCTTTCCTTGTGCTGACCCTCTGTGGTGTTCCATGGTGTTTCTTTTGTGTCCTTCAGGCTGTCGCATCCCCTGGCCTTATGATGTCTTCATCTTGGCTTAGTACCCTAGCTTTGCTTCTGCTGTAGCTCCAGATGTGACCGCCCATGCTCTGATCAACAGCTTCTCCCACAGATATCCAGTGTTTTCACCCCTTGCACTTTATGCTGGATAAGCAAGCAGAGTAAAAACAATTCAGGATAAGGGCTGTTTACAAATTATAGGCTTTGGATTTGGCTACTTGCTAAGGCAACATATCACTGCTTTTCAGCGAAAAGCAAAATCTGACTTTTTTGGCTTTCTGCATATGTTTCCACTGAAATTTTAATTTTCTAAATTAACTCCAGTCAGGCTGAGTTCAAAGACTCTACAGGGCTTTGAACCCAGGAGGGGACACAGATTTTAGTACTGCCTCTGTTGTACTGCAGTGACTGAAATTAAATTATTGCACTTCTTCGTGTAGAAGTCTCTGAGATTTGTAAAGTTTCACTTCTCCATCAAGAAGAGTTGCTTATATGAATTAATTAGAGGTTTAGGACATGGAATTCCATCAGGAAAAAAAAAAATAGAAAGATCCTTCTTGGGAAAAGGTTAATGACTTTTATAAGGAGAGTCCTTGGCTCCAGCGTTTGCTGGAGGACCACTGCACCTGAGAGGACTACATGAAGCATACCAAGGGAATGGGAATTACTGATTTTGTTGGCAAGAACCCTGACTCCTGGTTTCTGTGTGAAGGCAGAGCTTCCTGCTCTGCCTTCTCTTACGCATGAGGATGGACTTTGCATTACTGCTGTAATTTTTGAGAAATCTCCTATAACCCTATGTTCCTGTAAGAGTTGTATCCACATTAGCAGAAGTCCGCAGTGAGTGGTAGGCAGCATTTCAGGACAGCCACAGCAGTTGAGTAGTATATCCTTTAATACGCCTTCTAATCAGGGAAAGAATAGAGCAAAAATAGAGGAGGCAAGGGCCAAGGAGGGAGGAAAACAACACAGGACAACTTCAAGGGTATTCTGCAAAACATCTGTGTACATTATGGGAAAAAAGTAAATGAAGAAGTTGATCTCAGCTCATGGAATAGGTCTACGTAAAAGAAGCATATCCAGCAGCATTCCTATGGGTCTGCACCATGTGCTAGGATAGCTCCTGCATTCGAGTTTTGGATAGCTCACTCACCAAGAACACGCTGAAGCCTGCTGAGTCAGGAGGCAGACCTGGCACTTGTTTTACCTCCAGCCAAGTGATTGCCAAGCTAGGCAGAGGGAGCAGTTTGCAGAAAAACAAGTCCATTGACACTTCCTTCCTTAGCCAGCTTTGTGTTTTGCTGCTTTCCTTGCATGCATCCAGACATATGCAGCCTCCTAATACTACACAGAGAGGAGTTGCACTAAATACAGTTCAATGGGATGGTTTACACGGGTTTCTGCAAGGCTGGGATGGGCATTAGTAGGAATTTTAGGTTTTTAGATGACCATGTTCATCTAAAAAATTAGACATAATTTCTGACCAGTGTTTAGCTTTTGATCAAGTTGCCAAACGAGAAGCAAAATGTATATTACTAAAAGAGGGCTGGCGCTCTACAGGACATAAAGAGAAGCTTTGAAGTCCACAAACATAATTTCAGAGAGAGAAGTAAATAATGAATACATTTTCCCTCCATGAGTAAGCAAACAGATGGGAAGCAATGCTGAAGCTTCAAAAGGGAAAATCACCAAGCCGTGCTCCAAAAAAAAAAAGACCTGCAAGATCCATTTGGATGCGTCTCTCTGGCTCATCAGACTGTGGCAACCCTACAAGCTGGGTGAAATCCTGCTTTGTGAGATGGAGCTTTAATTTTTATCTTTTGGTCTTTTATCCTCTGGCTTCTCTTGTTTTTCTTGCAGAAAGAGAAGGAGCCCAGGGTGGCCTCTCCCCAGCTCCTTTCCATGTAAAAGCTGTAAAGCAGGATGTGCTCTAAAAGGAACTGGGTTTGCCAAGCAACATTCACCCCGATGCTCAGGACTCCTCTGCAGCTTGCCATACTCTGCAACTGACTTTTGTTTGTCATGTAACAGCCACAAAATATGAGCATGAGCCCCCACCAGCACAGGAGTATAAATTGCCAATTTGCTGACTCCTTGGACTCTCACTGCTCCCTTGCACTGGAAGGTGGCACGTTGATGCCTCTCTGATGGGTTGTGTCACCCAGGGCAGTGGGAGCATCCATCTCCGCAGCTTCCTGCCCCTGGCCCAGCCAGCAGGTCCTCCAGACTCCTCCACCTAAAGAAGAAAGCAGCAGGCATTCACCAGTTAAGGAAACACCATCAGCAGACTTACCAGAAAACACGCATTGCAGAGACTCTTACCCTTTGATCGTAACGTAAGGGTCTTCAAGAAGTCCATAGGCTGTGATGCGGAAAGCTCATAGCAAAAACTCCTAAACACTCAAGCTCTCAAAATTAAGTAAATGGAGGTCTCCCCAGAGAGAGCAGCATTTCAGCACAGGCTTAATAGTCTTAAAAGCTGATGAAAGAGGAATGAACAGCCAACATCCTATGTGCTTGCCATCCTACTCACAAAAGTCTAGTTTCCATGTTGATCAGGCACTAAACCAACACTGCCTTGCAATTTTAGCCTTCTTCACTCTTGGTAGATTTATTGGCTCAGCACTTGCTTGGAGAACCATGGATATGACGTTCCAGTCACATTACCTACACAGAGCCCCCCCCAGAGCCTCACACCCATCTTCTGAGACCCTCCAGTCACAACCAATTACTATTTCTGGAGGTTTCCCAAGCAATATTATGCACAGGATGTTTGTACGTGCAGAGGGTTGAAAGTACATATTTTTCTTGGTTGAGGTGGATTGCTCACACTCTGCTCAAATTTCTTATTCTAAGAATTCATTTCTATAAAGGGCACATTTCAGAGCAAATTCTCAACAGAAAATGTCTCTTTAGGAGGTATATTCATTACATATAGTATCAGGCAGGGATAAGATTATCTCTCACTTACGAATGACTCTGATACATTTCAGACAATATAACTACTGATTCTCATGCACAAACAATGGAGTAAACATGACAGATTATTTCATTGCTTTGAGAATTCCAGGTAGGAAGGAAAATAAATAAATTCAAACCAACCAGTGTGTGTTTTGTCAGATGAAATCAGGAAGGAATGATATTTTCTTTCTAAGAGTACAAGAGCATACTAAATACAATGAAGAGTTGGCTTTTGTCTTTTTTTGTTTGTTTGTTCATTTTTTTTGTTATTTTTTTTTTTAACAAGGGAATAATAAATGCACACTTGTATCCACTGATAGTCTCTCTGTTGGCAGATACAACCAACAGCTTTCTCCAGTTAAGGACAGGAAATTGAAAGAAATCTTAGGGGAAGTAAGGCAGGCATTAAAAAAAAAAAAAAAAAAGTATTCTGAGTGGCAGAAAGTCACTCAAAGTTTAATAACAGCAGGAAGACAGCCGTGCAAAGTGTAGTATGTCAGCTATGTGCAATAGCTCTGATTTTTTACCTTTCAGATTGTACTCATCTGGTTTAAAAAATAAATAAATAAATAAATAAATAAACCCAGAAGGCCAAAGGGGAATCATTTGAATGGTAGAGGTTGGATTAGAATAAATAATCCTTGCAAGAGAGTGGGAAACCTGCCTCAGGTGGGAAACTTGGAGACACTAAACAAAAGAAAAATGCAATAAGGGCATGTCAAAGGAAAACTCTTTGAATACCTTCAGCAAAGCACCACACAGCTTAGAAAACAAGAAAACCCAAGCTCCAGCTCTCGTGTTTCTTTCACCAAACAGCCAGCCTGCTTCATCTCAGCCTCCGGTGAAGGCTTTAGCCACGTTGGCTGTGCCAGACAGACGATGATCCCACGATCATTGTCAAGTAAACTTTGTCAACTTCAGCACATCAGTACTGTGAACGTTCATTCCCAGGAGACAGATGAAAATGGGAATAACCATCACTGAAACCTCAGCAGCCGCCTGCAAATCTCAGAACTCAACAAGCTGATTTCCCATTTGTCCAAAAGAAAAACACAGAACAAAATGAAGCCCCCACTCGGTTCCTTTTTCCATGACACCCAAGGCCAGGAAACATTGCTGTTTTCCCATCACTGTGAACACTGATCTCTTCAGGTACAAACTTGAAAATACACCTCACACTTCCCTAAAATGCAGAGCTCCTTTGTAGTCCCAAACCCTATGGACAACTCCTTGTTAACCCACCAAGCACACAGCAGTAAGGGCTGGTTGTGGATGATTTTCCATACCAAAGGGTACAAAATGATTTAGAAGGCTGTCTTCCAGAGGCCCAATTTCATCCTGATGGACAGGAATGTACATTGGGAAGGGATCCAGAGAATTCAAAGTGTGGGAGGAGAGCAAGCAAGGTGAGAAGAAGCTGCTAAGGAGACACTAGCAGTGCAGACAAGCAAGTTGTTTGAGAGTGAAAGAATCCAGCCACCTTCCTCAAACCTATCCTGTACCAACAACCCTAATCCCAAGTGGCACTATACCATGCTTCTTATTTTAGTCATATCATCATATAACCACATTTGCTGTGGGCAAGGCAAAAATGCAGAGACTTATCCTGGGCCCCATTACCTGCCGGTGGAACCTGGCATCAACAAACTCAACAGCTTATACCCCTCAGGAGGAGCTGAGAGCTTCCTAGGGAGTTAGTCCAGACTAAACACATGCCAGAAGTAAGTCCTGCAATGCTCATTTCATATGAATTTCAGGACAAATGCAGGACTGAGCCCAAAGCAAAGGTTTTCTGTTCTTGAGTTTAGTTACAGAGCAACTTCCCAGGTTGGTCTGGTGAGCAGGAGCAACAGCTGCCTTTCAGGAGACCATTTGTCCTCTAAGACCCACAAGGTGTGGGCAATGCTCACTATCACTCTGCCCCAGCCATTGCCCTCCAGCTGCAGCCACCAGGAGAGAGAAAAGCCCTGTGTATTACTGACATACGTGTCATTGCTGCACAGGGCATCCAGAAAGACCGAGCAGTTGAACTGGCTGACCAACGTAAGATGTGCCCATGCCCTATCACAGGAGTACAGGCCTGGAGAAGGATGGCTTCATCCAGTTCTGTTCCCCCCTGGGGCAACTGCATTGTATATTCCCTATCATAGCCTTACCATATGCTTATTTAGGGTTGATAATCGTATTCTTTCCCAAAAACACACTGCATTGTTTCGCCCCTGTCTGGCAGCTTCAGTGAAGCACTGGGGAAGCAGCCTGAATGAATGCATTTGAGCATCACATAAATTCTTGGAAGAAAAGGTTATGCAAATATTTCATCTGCACAGCAGCAGGCTTTGACCTCGGGGCAACCTCTGTGGCTGTGTTGTCTCTGCTAAAGGCTTTCAAGTACTCTCAGATCTGGCATGTGAGATTAATAGCCATGTAAAGGGGATAGGTTTTGTGCAGAAACATTGCTGAAAGGCAGCACAGTGATTCCTCTGACTCAATAGGAGAGAGGTCTTGCTATACAGCTACAGTTGGCCAGCGGGAGAATTTCAATCCAGCTCCAGCTTCAGTACAGCTTAATTCTGCATCACCCAGCTCCTCAAAGGCACTAGGGAACCCCATTCCCTATAGAGAGACATTTAAGGGGAGCAACTACATTCATTTAATCACAGTCCCTGCCTCGTCCTGGTTGTTGCTCCTTGGCTGGTGATCCCTGACACAAATCCATTGCTTGCACTGGAGCAAGAGCGCTGTCGTCACCTCTCATCTCTAGACTTTTCTGGGGAATTTATCCAGAACTGTGCTGACTGCAGTGTGACTGCCAGAATATGGTCTGAAAATGAGTAATGTCTTTCACAGCAGGCCAGCTCTAAACCCACATACCATTCAAATTATATCTCAGACAGTAAGGGGGAAGTAAGTGTTGAGCAAGACCCAGTATAATTTGACAACAGTTATAAGGCTCAGGGACAGCACACAGTGATGATTTTCCAGCATTAGGGGCTTCCACTGACAAAGATGAGTTCTTTACTTTTAATGTTTTTTGAAGGATTTTCCCCCATTTAATTTACATACTGCTGTTTGACTCCACCTAAACTCCTGGTGTCCTCACTGTCCCATGGCAAGAAATCCAAAATGCCTATGCAAAGTAATGAAAGAAAATCATTTTTAATGTGCAAACACTGAGATCTCTCCCTCTGTCCTTTTATTCACCTAATTTACTGTGAGGTTTTCTGCCATTTTACTTGACAAAAACTCTTTCCTTCTATATCTCTCACTGTGGAGTATACATCCTTGTAAACCACCGTCCTCAGACCCAGGCTGTCCCGACCATTTGAAAAAAATTTAGCTTTCATCTCCAACTCTGGTTTATTTGTTCCTATCAAGATGACGGTCTTGCTGTTCCTCTTAATTAAAACAAGCATTTGAAGAGGCAAATGCCTCTCTGCAGGTGTTATCTCCTGTACTTGACTGACTAAATAATAGCTTGCCGCCTCAGCAAAGGGCAAGTCCTTCATCTTCGCCACTACGTACATCTTTCAGTGTGGAGTGCATTTCCTGCTGTTCCTTATGTTTGATATATCCTTGTAGCTGCAAGTATGTGCACAAGCACACTAGATGCAAACAGCTACATGGGATAAGAGTGCTGGTCATGGTGGTGTGGAGTTTTGTGTTGAAGAATGCTTTCTGAATAGCTTTGGATCAAGAATAGGTCATGGATGACCTAAAAAAGCTTTTTTTTCTGTTTTTTTTTTCTTTTTTTGTCATCCTTGCTGTCCTTTCCTGCACCTTCAAACTCCATCCAGTTTTAAGAAGTGTTTACACAGGTGCCGGAATTGTAACAAAACCAAAGTCAGAAAGGTCCTCAAAAAATCCTCTGGTTGCTCAGGGTCTTGTCCTATCATTTTTTTAATATCTCCAAGGAAACTCTACAGCCTTTCTGTGCAACGTGTTACTGTGTTTGAACGAGCATTGATAGTAATGAAATTTTAGCAATAGCCATTGGATTAGCATGTTCTGGAACAAACTTTGGATGAGCACCTGCCAGCCTGGACTTGACTTGTGCTATATCTCTGTTCTCTGTATCTCATTAGTAGTATCTCAAAATTCTTCTTCTCAAGGGTTTTGGTTCCAGGGGCTGTGACTGCTTTCAGATTGGTTTTCCATGGTCACTTTTTATTCAGATCCAATTTCAGAATATTTAATGTAGCCTCATAGGCAACAAGCTGGAAATGGCTTCAGCCTTTCTGCTTCTTCATGGAAACTTTTTATTTGTAATATGGAAACATTAATGGAGCAAACCAGCCATATGAAGACACTTTCTACAGTTCTATCTAGACTAAAAGGAAGAGAAGGAGAAAGTTTTGATACCTTCTTTCTTTTTTTCTTTCTTTCTTTTTTTTTTTCTTTTAAATCCTTCTTTATCAAGTCTTGAAAAATATCCTGCTTTCAGGTTTCCAGATGGCCCCATCTCTATGATTATTTATTGTGTGGACACGAGGAGGCTGGTTGGCAGTAAACAAAGGTCCACAAATTTTCAAAAGGAATTCATACCACTTGTTGAAAAACTAATTAAGTATCATACAGACTAGATGCATGCTACAGTGATTGCAAATGCTTTGTGTCTCAAGTGCTATCGTAGCACAGACATCAACTTTATAATTTTAATTTCCTTACACTCACCCTCTCTTCAGTTCCGCCCGAGTGATTTATTTGGGCTTTTCAAGTGGTATAAATTAGCATAAATTGAAATGTCAATATCAGGCAAGAGGGAAAAAAGAAAAAAACTCAAAAACTAATCACTGTTGGGAAAACTACGTATCTTTTTTCAGTTGCCTGAAGAGTCCTTATTTTTAACTAAGGAAGCATTACCATTTCAAAATGCTACAACGTCAAGTAGTTTAGTTAGTCTCATAAAGGAGAAGGAAGTGCAGGTCATGGCTTAGAAAACTCTAGCTGGTCTGTCGTTCTTAATTTCCCATTCCTATAGCGCAGGAGTGGATCAGTCTTACCACGTATAACACTAGGACAGATGAAGCCTCATCCCACAGGATTAGGGGTTGGACCAGATGATCTTGGAGGTCTTTTCCAACCTTAGTGATTCTATGATTCCAAGAGAGGAGAATATTTCTCTATCTGAAGTAGTCTGAGGCTCATGCAGAAGTCCATGTAATCTTAAAGGATTGATTACTCCTTTGACTTCATATGGAGGATGTTCAGATGGTAATGTATTGGGCAGAAGCAAGGTGTAGGAAATTGCCCGTATGAAAAACAACTCATTGCACTGGGTACGGACAAAAGGCTAGGTACTGGAAAAACCCAGAGATTATCCCTAAGACAGTAAACTTTCCAGCTAAAGTGACAGACATTACAGACACAGACCATGCTATACAACAGTGTTGCATGGGAGGCTTTTTAAAAGCCATGAGGCAATAAGCCAGGGCAATTTCTATTTCATCTTGTATCTTCTCCTGTCTTTAGGAAAACTTCCACTTCTTGTCACCATCTGTACCGTGAAACAAAAGCTAGAAGCAACCATCTGAGAAGTCACAAACACATGGCTGAGAAGCAAAGGTGTTCCTTCTGTATATACCTGCAAGGGAAGGAGGATGACTGTGTTTCTTCACCGTTCATCATATATCCCACCATCTTTTACCGAAAGCGCTAAATGAGAGACAACATATGGTGACGGCTATGTTAACAAACTATAACTGGGAGCAGCCAGGAAACAAATGAAGTGTCTGAAATCAGTTTTCATTTCAAAGTGCAATCGCTTCAAATCAGCTGCAGCGCTTTGGACGTGGCTGTTCTGGTCTGGATGCTGCAGCCACAGCTTTTTCACACGACTCTAACTGGCTCTGACTTTGTTATTTTCCTGCCTGCCATTCGTTATGTCCATCTCCTGTTCTTTATCAAGACCTTAGACCATAAATTCACACACCCTTGCACAAAGGAGCTATCAGTGGTAGTCTTTTGTTATATAGGCATGCAGCTTCCCACCATGCAGCCCAGCATTTCTCTCTTGCTGTTATCCCATGCCAAAGGGAGGAACAGATATCCAGAGGTAGCGGGAATTAAACATTTCAGAGCTGGGACTCCCATTATTTCAATAATGCAGGTGCATTAATGTTCCTCGAGGCTCATTACTTCCCTCGCCTTCAATGAAATCAGAGACCTTGAAGGGATCAATAAGTACATTATTACTCTTGTTCAATTACATTCCTGCCTGATTCCAAGCCATCTGAAGGAAGCCATTCATTGGATTCAGCTTTCACAAGCTGATTGCTACACCGCCAGGCAGCTTAGCTCTGAGGTGGTGCCAGCCATCCCCTCCTCGTACAAGGTACGCTGCCTACAAGGGCAATCAGAACACGTTGTTATCTGAGAGGCAGTAACGAATATATTAGGGATGCGATGCCTAGATGGTAAAACTGCTGAATATACTTTCTGACAACCTATGAGGTCTCCAATTACTCCACTGCAGAATTGCAGCAGTTTTTAGGGCAGGAGGGATTTCACTGCTCGTTAGTTGCTTTGTTTGGTACAAAGTTCTTTCTCTAGCTCTCCTTAGAAAGGGATGGATTCCTGTTTTCTAAGGCAAGTGGTAAGCATATTTGCATGTGCACCCTATTTCTATGCAATAACAAAGTGAGACAAACCTGGGGCCCATTGCATGAGATTCTGTGCCTGTAGGAGTAAAGCTTCTCAAAACAGGAAACCTGACGATTTTCTGTACAAAAGCACTTGTCTGCTGGTTGGTGACACTAAGCCCAAAGACCATGTTCTCATTGCAGTTAAATTGGCATTGCCTGCTTCATTTTCTGTGCTTGCCCAGCTAGCTTCCAGTTTGTTGCTGAGGTACAGTGACCCTTTGCAATTCCTTCTGCAATTAGTGGAAGAGGCAAAACAGATGACAAGACTTGAGGCAAGACAGGCGACAGGACTTCATTTTTCTTTTGGAAAAGGAGACTTTGGGATGTTTTGCAACCTCTTGCCCTGCCAGAAGTTTTATGCTGGAGGACATTCCTTAATCATGTAAAGCTCTAAATATTAGTTTGAATCTGAAAGTCCACAGAGTTTGAACTGGAAATGAGAAGTTTATTTTAACAGAGGACACTTAGCTGTTGGAGCTTATCATGATGGGATGAAGGAAAGTTCTCCACTGCTTGAGCCCCTTAATCAAAGTTGGATATCCTTCCAAAAAGAGTGGCTATTAAGCAGCAACCTAAATGAGATTATAAAACCATGTGGAGTCTCTTCCTAAGACATCTTCCTCTAGACCCTGAGCCTTTGTATCAGCTTATTCATTCACTGAGGCTAATGTTCAGAACCCTAATCCATGGCACCCAGCATAAGCTTTACAAATAAGCAAAGGTCTTGAAAAGCTTTTGGTCAAAAAAAAAAAAAAAAGAAAAAGAAAAATCATTGCATCGTATCAGTGCCACAACTGGTGCCTTTTAACAATCTGTTGGCAGGCAGGTGTGTTTTTATTGTATGGAGAAATGTAAAAAGCAGCAGGACATGGGGATGTACAGCCCTTGTACTCTGGGCAATGGCAATGACCTGGAACACTGGAAATGTCCTTGATCTCTCTTATTTTCTTCCCGAGGATTTTGGCCCTAAAAATATTAAATTGGGTAGATGTTGGGAAATAGTTTGAAACTGGAAGGACCCAAATCTGGAAATAAATGAACTTTCAGGGTCCTTCCAACTTGGACCATTCTGATTCTATGATTGTTGATTCTGTGAATACTCTTACCCCATTTCTGCGTT
Organism: Anser anser; assembly: GCF_964211835.1. Classification (NCBI taxonomy): domain Eukaryota; kingdom Metazoa; phylum Chordata; class Aves; order Anseriformes; family Anatidae; genus Anser; species Anser anser. Next base: position 3,819,158 of record NC_139721.1, read on the forward strand.
CATAATGAAACCTCAGTTTTTCTTCTCCAAAGGATGGTGGAAACCCAGCTTTTTGGTTGCCACATTGCCCAGCTAATGGCACAGGAATGGAGGACTCCAGAGGCTGACAGATACTGACCAGGAGCTGTCTATCTGGCACGTCGTTCAAGTAGAGCAGGCTCCAGAGCAGTTTGCTGAATGGAAAATAATAATAGTAATAATAAAATAAATAAAATAAAATAAAATAAATAAAATAAAAACACCCTTCCTCAAGATGTTGCAAATGAGATGGATCATCAATTCCAGTAACAGGTGTATTTTTCCCAGCATTTTCTCCACCACTTCTCCTAACAAGTTCAGTATGTCCTCAACCATGCTGTATTTCTTGGCTCCCATAGACTCATTGCTGCCTACCAGACAGAGGGCTGTTTCAGCCTGTATCCTGCCCCTCCACAGCCATATTAGAAAATTCTGACACTGTTTTTAGCTAAAAAACATGCCTTCATTTGAGGCATGTCTGCCTGGCTACTCAGTTTAGTACTTATGTGGCTTTGTAGACAATCTTATGCTTTATCCATAGCAAAAATTGTCTTTTAGTAGAGAATGAATGAGGAGAAAGTTACTCCCGACTGCATGAAAAATGCAGCCTTTAGCTAACGCAGTTAAAATTTACAGTTGGTGTTTTGAAGGAGTGTCTTGGAATAGGGCCTATCTTTCCTCTGCACAACAAAGACCCATTACTGACTATGAGCAGCGTAGGAGCAACACTTAATAAATGTGTTAATTAATCAATTCTCTTTAGGAAGGTATTGCAGAGGATGGTTCCCATACAATTCTCCCAGACAACAGTTTCTGGGACATCAGGAATTAGAGAAAGCTGTCGTTGGGTTAAAAGAAGCAAAGGTACACAGACACACACGGCTCCTGCAAACCACTGCCTAGATTTACCCTTCCTATTTCAAAACACTGCTCTAAAATACCTCTCTGGGGCAGATTCATTTGATGGGGACAGATTTATGGTAGCACTTTCCCCCAGAACATACCCATTTCATTCCAAAGTAGCTCCAGTTCTGAGCAGTAATAAAAACTAAATTACATTTATAAAATCCCTTGATCCCACCTTTAAGGACTGCCAGTAACAGCATTTTCATAAAAGGAAATGTCTCTCTTAGCTCCAAATCTTTCCATTTCTGTTGGAAATTAAAGTGGGGAATAATTTCTTAAGAAAAGATTTCTGCCATTGACTGACATTCGTGTTAGGCATGGTTAATATTTAATAAAATGTTGAACACACCATGCTATATATCAAGCACTTCAGACACCAGATACTAGATGAGTATCGTATGAGCAACATTTCAGTTTACTGAACGTTCGTTCCTATTGCTCCAGAGATTGTGAACTTTCAAATGGCTTTGTGTTTTGAGGGGATTTTTAGAGGAAATCCTACCAGAGGGGAGGCTATGATGGAGGAGATAAAATCCTTCTTGGAAGCAGGAGGGGTTTAGGTAAAAGTCCCACACAACACAAACCCTTCCCACTGGCTTCAGAGTACATCTTGGCCATTTGTCCACAGCCTTGGAAGGACTCAAGAACATCTGTACAGACCAAGATTAGAGTTCCTGGTATCCTACCCCAGGGTAAGGTGAGCACAGGACAGCTAAAGAGGATTATAATGACAAGTCATAGAGAAAATGGTTCTTATCCAGGATATCCTCTCATCATCTGGTTTGTTGACTACAGTGATTTTAGTAATTTCCTTACTTGAAGATAAGGCCCACGTCACTGTTGACGTCCCCCATGTTTAACAACAGAAAGCCCAAGAAAATAAAGTGCTTGCTGGATGAGTGCCTCAATCACGTCAATGCTAGGAGGAACAGTGGGTATCAGTGGAAGGACAAGGCACAGGAAAGGTGTTTTTTTCCTAACTGTTCTCTGCTCTGTGCAGAGAGGTCACCAGTCCCTCATTTCACCAGCTCATCACTTCCCATGACAACTAGATCTGCTTCAGGAATAGCCAAAAAATAAGCCCAATAAGCCCCTAAACTACTGGTTTCTTGCCCAAGCAACCTGACTTCATTGTGGACTCTCATCTCTTGCAAGTGTGAACAGGAATCTCAGTGACCACCCTACTGCAGCTCCTCTTCTTGTTGAGGGAGGACTGTGAGATAATATTATCACAGTGACATGTTCACCAACCAACTAAGCAGCTTCCCATAGCAGAACATGATGTTAATTGTAAGGTCCTAGCAGAATGCCTGGCACATTTGGACCCATCAGCATCCCACCTTCCCACAGAAAAAGTCTGATGAGACCATCAGACAGTGCTTTCTGCTCTTTCCTGGTCCCACAAATTGCGGTTCTGCTTTTATATTCTCATCATCATCTTTAAAGCCCTTAGAAAAATGAATTGGACTTTCTCAGCAAGCTCATTTTTCTACTGCAGAGCTGCAACAGCTGTAGTTAACAGAGATGTAAGGGCTGAAACTTTGCCAGGATGATAGATGATTATTGACTGTAGAATTCCCTGAAAGTAGTTGTATGATGCAATTCATGTCCAGCAATGGCAGTACATTTACCATCAGTGATGGAAAGAGACTTATACTCCAGATTTATCCTGGAATAAAATGCTGTTGTCAAGGTTAAATTAATTCAGGATATCAAAAGAAAGCAAAGGAACGGAAGCAGACTGTGAACAAGTCCTTCATCCTCTGCGTGTTGCCACAACACTGTGATGATGAACAAAAAGGTTATTAACGACAGATATAGAAGCAGAATACCTGTCTCCGCTTCTTAAATTTTTCTCTATCTTTAAATGAAATCACTCTCTAGAATACAATCACCTCCAAATAAAAAGAAGTGTAAGCTTTTTGGCAGCGTATATGAGAATATGAATATACAGACCTGAAGACAAGAAAGGAAGGACACTATCCAACTGTGGGATTTTTTTGTTTATTTACTTGCTTGTTTGTTTTTAGACAGAGTCTTAATGGAATTTGACCAGAAAATATTGTTGACATGCCAACATTAACAAAAAGACTTCAAAATCTCTTTCAGGGCTCTTCCAAAATAAAGTCTGACCTGTTAGGCAATGCCTGTGCTTGCACACAGAGGCATTGGTTTAGTTGTGACTCCAGGAGAAGAGTGCTGCTGCAGGGGCTGAAAGATCCAAGCTTCTGTGGATTTACTGAGAGAAAAAACCCTTAGATCATTTACCTCTGAAGATGAACAACCCTGCATGCACTGTACACACGGGAATATCAGGAATATTGTTGTATTATTACAGTCCTAACCCATTTAATATTTGTTTAAGCAAGAAAAAGTGAAACAATAAAGCTTTCAGAAATTTAAGAGTATTAGATGAAACCTTCATTTCAACAGTTTCCCTCTTTTCATTTACCCACTTCAAGCTTCAGGTATAAAGAGCCTCTGCTCTGAAATAATCGGGGACATTTTTATGGAAAGATGACAGAATCACAGGGTTTTTGAGGCGATAGGGGCCTCTGGAGATTGCCTGCTCTTGATCAAAGCAAGGTCAGCCAGAGCAGGTTGCCCAGCTGAGTACTGAATATCTCCAAGGATGAAGACTCCAAAGACTCTATAGACAACCTGTTCCAGTGTTTGACCACCATCACAATAAAAATAATAATAAATAAAAAAAAGCCTTTTTCTTATGTTTAAATGAAATTATTATATTTCAGTTTGTACCCATTGCCTCTTGTTTCTACGAGTACCAATGACAAAAGTTGGCTCCATCTTCTTTACATACACCCCTAATCCCATCCTGTCCCAGACAGGTACATACAATAAGATCCCCCTGAGCCTTCTCTTCTTCGTGCTGAACAGTCCCAGCAGTCTCATCCTCTCCTCGTATGTCAGAAATTCTCTTCCCTTATTCTTTTTTGTGGCTCTTCGCCTGAGTCACTCCTCTGTGATCACGATTAGATAGCTGTGAGTTGCAGCTGCTGGGTCCTGATCCCACCTGCTTGAAGACAAGACTTAGAGCCACTCAGGAAGAAAGAGAGGATAGAAAAGAAGCAGAATGCAGCTTCAGCCTTTATGTCTTTCTCCCCTGCAGCTTCACCGTTGGGAAACCGCAAGCACAACACATGTTTTTTTAAGATATTAAGAAAGTACATGGTATGCCAGAAAAGGGAAGACACCTCAGATGGCTAGCCCAGCTTGTAGAGGTGTAGTCAGCATGGGAAAAATGAGAGACTAAAGAAGTAAGGCAGGCACTTTGCAGAGCAACTTTAGGTAGAGATGGGCATAGCCGACAGGGCTCAGTAGAGGACCAGATGTCAAAATCTCTGATGAAGTACTGCTGGTGGTCAATATGACAGCAAGATAAATTACAAAGTGTGTCAAATAGCAGGGCTTACGCATTAAGGACTTCCTCCGTGAGTAAGGGCAGCAGACATGAGCTTGCTACTGCGTAATAGCTTTACAGCATAAAAGCTTGTTTCCCTGGGATGTCTGCTTTTGTTACAAAACCAGACATGCTTTTACCTCTTGACCTGGCTGTCTTTCCTTCAGCACTGAGAAAAAACAGTTTCCAGTCAATAAAGATCTGGCATCTCTTCTGGAAATCATGGAGATAAATTAGTAGAAAAGTGAGGTGGAAGCTTATGCTATTGAAATATGTGCCCTGTCTCCTGGACTGTCAGATTAAATGCTTTCATAGCATTCAGTTGGCTGAATGTTTCCCTTTTTTCACCCTTTTCCTTTTTTTAATAAATATCCATATTTCCTCCAGACTGCCAGATTATCTTCAGGTAGGTGCACATCATTGCGCTAAACGTTTTTTTCTCATTAGCAGCTCAACATTCAGACTGATGTCTGGGGCCTCTGCCAAGTTTCCTTCTCTTCTAGTTGAGAAAAAAAGTCTGTCATTTAGATGTGGAGGATTCATTTTTCCTTTTGGCATCTCTATGGCTCTATTTTTTTTTCCCCACAAACTTAACGTTTCCAAAAGAATTTGAAATAGTCTGACGTATAGTATATGGAATAAGGTAGTTAGGGTGTAATGTCTGTTGCAGTGACTCCAAGCTGAATTCACTGTTCCAGAGGGTTCTTGAACAAGATCTATTCCTGGGGAAAAGTCCTGGTTTGGGCGACTGTAGTTGCTGTGGTTTTAGAAAAAGCTCTGTGTTTGATTTATCTGAAAACAGGCAATGTGAGGAAACTTGATTCTCCAGGCATCAGTGCCTGGATCTTAACACCGAGATGAGTTCTGTTACTTTTCTTTGAATGATAACTCTAAAGTTGCTTCAGAAAAATATTGGAAGAAATCTACATTTTTTTGTGTACATTTGTCCATTCCTTCTTAAAGACATGTTAAAGGAAAGCTAGAGGATGTCACTGGCCAGTATGTTGATTTTCATATGCTGTCTATCCACTCATACAGCCATCATCTGGTCTTTACAAATCACAAATAACTTTGAAGAGGCAACCTGATAGAAAAGCATTCTGCATCATTCCCGTGGACTTAATTAACAGATAGGGCTAAGATACGCTGAGATCACTCACACCTGTTCTTCAGCTGAATGAAAACATCGAGTAGCATAACAATATTTGTCTTCTTTTGGATCCCTGGTTCAAAATGATAGCTAAATGCATCAAAACACAATGTGAGGGTACGAGATATCCCTTACTGCAATTACACGTGGCAGCCACACTAATTAGTCATCTCAGCATAGATGGTGGGGAGGTGAGATTATAAATTTAAGCTGCCTGGGTCACAACTGTAACAAAGCCAGAAGACAAAAAGACTTGTGGGAAAGAGATAATATTTTAACTATCTCTATTTTGGAAAAGTTCATCAATTGTGAAATGCCATAGGAGTTAAGAAAACATTTTATCTACTAAAACTGATTGAGTGCTGTTTCTCTGTAGAGAGGAAATTCTTGCCTGTTGCTATTTTTTGTTTCTTCAGAAAAATTTTGTCTCCAGAGACTATACCGGGATTCAAGCCCTCATGAACCATTGCTAGTAGCCATAAGCTTGAATATTTTTTTTTTCATTTCTTGTTGTTGTTTTTAAGGAATAAACTTGCTATTTTGACCCAGTCAGTTAAATTAACCTTGCTTTCTGCACTGATCCCCCAAGCCCAGCAGAAAACAAAATATCAACACTCATTTGTTGAAGAAAAAAAAACATCAGAACTAAAAATCGGATTTTGCTATGTTTTTTTTTTCTATCTCTTTTTAGCAAGAGAATTTCTTGCTTTTGCAAAAATAAAAGAAAGCCATTTCATTTACCTACTCCCTGCCTTTGGGCTGCTTTGCAGAAACATCAGTTTATAAATGCTTCAGGAATGTTTTGCCTTCGTCATGGGTCCGGGATGAACAACCCAACCTGCCATAGCTTGATTCCTCTTCCGTGTAAGCATCCATCACCTCTTGACAGCTCTAAAGCTTCTAGTTTTTTAAATTATGTTTTTGGAAGATGGGAACAATGGGATTGCACTCTCTGAGCACACAGCAAAAACATGGCTTTTGAGGGCTTGTAACCAAAGGAAAGAGGAGCGATGGGGGTTGTGGCAGCTTTGTCCTCCTCTGCCTCCCAAGCCCATGTTTTCCTCCTCTGCCTCCTTTCCTTGACCACAAACAAGGGTTTGTGTCCCTAATACCCTGTGACATTGCCACAGCTCCGCTGCCTCTTTTGCTATAGAAAAAAAGGGTATCGACTACAGTGGCAGTTCTCCAAAATAGATCCCAATCTCTCACTGCTCGGTGGGGCAGCAGGTCCAGCTCCCCAGAGCCTTTCATCACAAATCTCCAACCCATTGAGCCATGCTTTTATTGCTCCTCTTTCCCCACAGGAGGAGCAGCTCAGCTCTAGCCCTGTAGTTCTGCTAAAAAGAATTGCGTCACTTTTGATCCAGAAAGACCACAGAAATGACTCTAAGACACCGTCAAAACTAATAAATATGTCCATCTCTCAGAAGACTAGAGGGGATGTAATTATCGTTTCTGATTTAAAATAAATAAATAAATGTTCCAAATATGAATGTAAAACAGAATTCTAAAGTAACTGATATTTTTCCAAGGCATATATCCACCTCTCTCTTCCTCCCAGCAGAGGGAAAGCCACAGAGAGAAATTTTTGCACAGCTCTAAACTCAATGAGTTTCTCCTGCTCTCCACCCCTAAACATTTCAGCTATCTAATGGCTTTTTTGGAGCACCCATGGACACAAATCTTGCTCCAGAGAGTCACCATGTAAACTCAGCCTGTTGGTGGAGCTGGATCACAGCATGAGTTGAACAAGCGGTAATGTGACAGTGGGTTTGGAGTGGGTTTTCTGGGTGGGTATTTTGCATGTTTCGCATTTTGCGCACAAAATACACAGAGACTCTGTCTATGCCCTAGACTGGACCTGCAATAACGTAACTGATGGGGCTAATCCTCAGCAGAAATTTCAAACAGTTTACATAGTTTGGGGTCATATTGGCTATGCTTGGAGCAGATTGTACACAAGTTATTCTGGACTTTTTTGTCCAAAGGTTGAAAAAGAAAAACAAAAATAGAAGACACTGAACACTAGCTCTTATTTGTTTGCTCTATTATCAATTTTTTTTTTCCTATTTCATAAAAGAAGAGGCATTGACTTCTGCGATTCCATCCTGGAGATATCCTAAGGGAATTGCACCCCAGAAACCACCTACTAAGACAACCAGCCCATCTTAAAGTTCTTGCAAATGTGTCCCAGTGAACAGCTTGTTTTTTAGCTGCTTGTGGTAACGAGCTTTAATGTGTGGGGGGTAACATTATCCTAAAGTAACAGTCTTGTAATGCTCTATAAAACACCAAATTTTCACCAGATCACTGATCACCTTGGCCTAGAAGAGCCTAAAGTACATTATCTCTTTCAGCCAGTTTTATTCATAATCAGAAAAAAATCTAATTTTTTTCCCTTCTTTAAATTGGAAGTAATAAAATTTTCTCTTGCCCTCCCTTAGTTCGTCTTGTTGGTCTAGATAAGGGCTACTTTACAAAACTCTCTGTGCCTGTGTATTTACGTAGAGCTTAGCATAATGAGCCACTAATCTTGTTTGAGGCCTCCAAGCAGTATTGAAATATAGATTGTTATTAATAATGATAGCACTTCTGTATTACTGTTGCTGAAATGGCAGCCCTTCCCACCGTGCTTGCAAATGTTGCAGAAGAGTGTGTTAGCTGAATATCAAATGAGTATGTCAGAAAAACAATGTTAACCACCCCAACTATTCCCAGCTATCCAGAATGAATTCTGGTCCTGCAGATTCCTACATTAAAAAATTAATAAATACATAAGTAAACTGTTGGAAACTTCAGACCAGGCTTGCAGCTGATTGAGATGATGTGAGTCAAACAAGAAACAGTTCCACCAAGCCTGATAAATCAGAGAATACTGCTGGTGTCTCATTGACCTCACTACAAAGTGAAGTGAAGTCTGATCATGAAGATCCTTGATCCCAGGAGCTGGGAATGCTGCTATGGCTCTGTTCCCTAACTTGTCCAACACTGTTGGTCACAAAGATGCCACTCTTCAGAGTGAATTAGGAACAGTTGTCTCACAACAATTTTCCACCACTAAATGACATTTTGTTCAAACGGAGATGCTGTGCTGAAACATGTTGATTTCAGTGAAACTTCAGGTAGCAAAACTGAAGAAATAGAGATGGTTTTGATTTTCTCATTTCCCTTTTATGCTGAAATGTTTTGTTTCATTAAAGTAGAAGGGATCTGTTTTGACTTTTTTACCCTTTTATTTCACCTTAATTTTATGCCATGATCCTTTAAATCCTGTATTTATGTTTGCCTACTACAGTAATAGTTCCTCAGACCATCTGAAAATTTGAAAGAAAATAAGTATAATTCACATTTTCTGAGAATATATTGATCACTTCATAATGTTCGTACAATCACTGATGTCTTATAAGTGTGGGTGGTTTTTTTTTTCACTTCACAGAAGTTTCCTTTTGCCTCAAAAGCAATGTTCAGAATGGTAGCTTTTCCCACAGAAGGAAAATTTTACTTACCATCAGAACTAGCATGCTACACTAACAGTGTCTAATCACTGCAATGGGAAGAGGACATGTGATGAAGGTTTGCCTTTAACAGCCAGTTCCTCAAAGTCAGGAGAAGCAGCCCAAGCCTCTGCCTGGAAGTCTAATGACTGACATGCAAAGCCTAAAGCCAGGGCTGGGTATAACCCTGTGTCCCATGCTACGTCTCCTGTGAACGAAGCCCTGGGAATCTCTGCCTTCATTTCTACCCCTCTCTCAATGCAACAAAACTCCTCAGCAATGCGATTTCAGGGTGCTCTGGCACCCATCTTGATCTTTCTCGTGCTTTCACATTTATAACCATTTCTCTCCACTTAACTCTTAATATCCTTCGTATACCTTGTGCATGAAAACTCTGCAGTTTTAATCAGGAATGGCTGCCTCTGGCCATTCTCCTGCCAAATAAAACACCAGCAGCATAACGATGCCGTGGCACAGCTTCAGCTTTAATGCTCTGACAAATTTTTTATTACTCCAGATTTTGACTAACATATTCATATTTCTAGATGCTTTCCTTGTTCTCACTTTTATTTCCACCTCTGTACTGCTGTTATCTATTATTACCAGGTTGCCACAGTAACTGCATTCCTCAACACTCCTTATTTGCTCCATCCCAATTGTTATATGGGCTCTGTTTGTTCCCACTGTTGCCAAGATCTCCGTCTATTTTGTCAAAACTTTCAGCCTTATCTTTCCCCCTTTATCAGCGATTTGGAAGCTTTTGGCTATGTGTCACGGGCCAAGAAAGAGGTACCTCCTTGTCTAAGGCCCGTTGTTCACATTTCTAATTGACAGTACTGTTATTTTGTGAGGCAGCTGACTCTCAGGCATCAGTGTCTGCAGGGCATTGAGGTTTCTCCATCTCTGAAAACCCCTCAAGGAGGATGGAGACTCCCTCTTCAGCCTGCTGTAGATCACTGGGACTACTCTGAGGTTGATTTTTAGCAAACTGCCCACCCCAGCAGCTTTGGCCAGGCTGCAGAAACATCCCCACGTGCAGCACTGGGCAGCTGCTGAATCCACTCTATGCCAGTAGATCCCTTGTGAAACTGCTAAACGCACTCCTGCAAGCTCTGCAAGGGGATCTCCTTTCTCTCTCTCTCTCTCTATGTTCTGCTGCCCTCTCCTGCTCAGCAAGAAAACCTCTCAAACCTTTCAAATCACAGAAAGCCCCTCTAAAGAGACCCTCCCAGAAATTATAGTATTCCTCATGCATATGACAAGTCTTGACAGAGCAGAGCCTCCCTGATGGGAACAAAGGGGCAGAGGCAGACACCAGGTACAAGGTATCAGTGGAGACCAGGGTTAACAATGCCCAAATACCTGTTTTGGGGAAAAAAAAATTATATATATATATATATATATAAACTTGCAAGGACGGTTCTGCAAAAGCCATAATGAAATGCTCCTACAGCTTCACTGAAGCTGAAAGGGGCATTTTCCAATGCCCATGTGTACCCTGAGGCAGTGAGGATGTTTCCCTCCCTTTTTTTACCATGTTTTCACTGAATTTTCCAGAACTGAGGGTGCAGCAGTGGGGAGGATGGGGACAATGATGGCAATGCAGCCACCAGTGCCAAGCACCTCACCACCTAAGTACCTGTCTCAGGTTTATCACCTACCCAAGTGGGGTTTAGTCTTCATTTCAGACATGACCAGAGTGATTTCATGATGCTTTCACTGGAATGTCGATGAATGGCTTTGCCAGAAACTTCCTTTGGGGTGACAGAAACGCAGCACCAAAGGCACGGACTGCTGCAACTCCTCCACAGCAGCAGGAACGGGAGCAATTTCCTCCCATTAAAAACCATCATAGGAAAAGGGAGACTGTGGCTGATTTTATTCAGTTTGTTCACTTTGGCCTTGAAAGGAAGGCAAACGGCTTCCTTTAACTCCCTTCTCACAGCTGGTCACTGGGACGTCTCACAGTAACGCGGGCACCTGAATCATCTCATCCTCCTCTTGAAAGCCCTTGGCTGACACTGCTGTTGTAAACATTGCTGACCCTGTGCCTTGTTTTAGAGACCAAACTGTTTTCCCCACCTGAAGACAGACTGGCAAAAAATTATACATGACTCTACGTGATTTATGTTCACTGTTTCTTTGTATGATTCATGACTATTTTCTCTATGGAGCTGTGGTGTAATGGCTCAGCATGATACCACTGACAGCAAAATATTGAATTAAATTCCTATATTAAATAGCACCTTCCTTCAGCAGTATATCATATTAGTTAAAATTTTTTGAAAGGCTGGCTTGACTAAAGAGTCAATGAAAATCTGTACATCTTCTCCCCCTGGAAAAGGGCCAACTAAACTAACAGCTGGTAAAACCAAAGGGGTATATCTGCTTCCATCAAGAAAATTAGAAAAAGAGTGGTTGCTGTCCTGCATGGAATATGCTTCCACATACATGGAAAGTGTTGTCTGGAAGCTCTGTCTGAAGCACAAGTGGAGGAATACATCCAAGAGGGATAGTGGACAGGTTATCCTCATGGTCAGGGACATGCTGGAGCAGGCAATACCCTGGAGAGGATGTTATAGAGCCTGCCAGGAAAAGCCTGACTTCGCTGTGTATCCAAATTATTCCAAATCTTTCCCAAGAACACAGTCCCTTACGATGTTGTCAATACCTGGAGTTTGTAGTGCTAAGTATCTCCCCGGAACAAACATGTAAGCTAGCATCAGACAGCAGACAGAAAATACATAAGTGGCCGGGAAAACTATTGACAGTTTTGTTTTAAATTCAGATGCTAACATTTACACTGAAGTGTTGAGCAACAGGAGAATGGAACCAACTGAGCCTGTAAAAGCAAAATAGGCTACATTATTAGACAGCACTCTTAAAGCAGGTTTTGATGTTCACTTAATTATATCCCTTTGGTTGAATCAGGAAAACAGAACTGTGCCTTATTAATAATATTTCGCATTCTTACGAAGGTCTGTGATTGGGTTGAGTAGATGGTCTTAATGGAATCTGTCAAACAACAGGATAATCCTAATTTAAATGAAAAAGCTATCTCTCCCAAAGGCGCCTTTTTTTTCTTTTTTTTTTTTTTTGATAAACGACTCTTTCATTAAGGCACAAGCCTTGCAAGGCATTGAGTCATGTGTTCAAAATATAATGACTTACATGATTAACACAGAGTTAACATAGAAAGGCATAAGGTACTTAAGAAAAATCTTTTTATTCCCAAGAAGAAAAAGAAGGCTGTGATGGCAGTATTAGTATTTACTGTTGGCTGTGCAGCAACTACCTCTACCCTCAGTATAAATTATTGCTTAAACTCTGCTGCCCTCCAGTAAGGTGGGGGTCCAGGGAACTTAGGACAACAGATCATTTAGAGCTGCGTAAAAATGTAACTCTATTGGAAGAAAAATCCTTGATAAGCTTATCAAAATCATTACCAGAATGAGTAATTTCTACCAACACAGTGAGAACTCGAGAATAATATCAATCAAATCAGTGAAAGCAGAAAGGTGTATTTGTCAAAACAGTATTACCAGCAAGGAGGCATATTATAGCAAAAGTGCAGAAAACTGCACTTTCTCCTCTCAGAAAAGCCATAATTTGGCAAAGAACTTCAGCGTGTGCCTAAACTGTGACATATATTACACACGATGGAAATAAAGCAGTGGGGTTATTACTCCCCAGAATGGTGGGACTTAATTTCCCCCATCTGGCAATTAACAGAGCATGGAAAAAAAAATACATTAGAAATCCAAGTATAAATATATGCTGGGAAGTGGTAGTACAAATCTGATGTACAAGACTGTTGGCTATGATGTCCAAACCTCACAAAGCTTGTACAACTACACCCATTACTGATTCACTTGCAATCGAGCATGCTACAGATCTGCCAATATACCAGTGTGCCTCGGGCCTTTTTGAAAACCCATTCTACATGAGAAACAAGAAAATCCAGGCTTCTGTTATTTATGATTTAAAGCGGAGTTTCTGGAGTTTTGTCAATGCTGAGAAATGCTCGTGCTTCAAGGCATGTGGTAACCTCTGACTAATAGAGGTCAGGAGGAATGCCTCCTCGCTGGTAGATTGTCCTTTGGTGGTAGGACTACCTGTAGCATCTCAAGGCATGTGTGCTTAGTGACTGTCAAAAATAATTAGCTGATCCTGGCTCATAATTTCTCCATCCCTGGCCATGAGGGGCATCTCCATGAGGATCTCAAAGGATGTTGGTGACGGGACATCAGGTCATGGTAGGATCCCTGGGCTGACCCTTGCTTATTCCCCAACCAGATGCAACCTGTCCAGAGGCTTGAGGGTCACTGTGCAATCAATTTTGGCTTTTGGGTTAAACTTGAAGGGTCACAAGAAATGTAGCTGTACACTGGGGGTTGCTGCTGGAAGACTGGGGAGGACACCATAGCAGAGACAATAATAAAGCTGTGCTTTCAGCTAGAAGTAGAGAAGCTAATAAAAATTTGATTGTACACAATTTGATTGCTCTTCATCCTTTCAAGTCAGCCTGGAACAGCCCTATGAGTGTCAAGAGTGCTACGCAGAGACCTTTGGACACAGGTCTCATTGGATATGTCTCTACCATCATTTATCTCAGCTTCCCAATCACCTCCACAGTCCTAGTTCCTGATTATCCACAGATGCATAAACATCAACTTGCTCCCAGGATATTTTGCAATAAAACAGTCAGTTCATTGTACAGAGTACTGGGCATAACCAATGAAGGGAAAGCGGAAAGCGAGGAAAGTATGGCTGTAAATGCTTAAGAAAACAAAGGGGAGAGCATGATGAAATCCCCAGATTTGGCAAGTCCTGTACATTGAATATATTACTCCCACTCAACAGAGTACTGCTGTAGAGCACCATTCCCAGCTGCAGCCCCTGTCCATGTGCTGCTGTCCCATCTCACCTGCAGCAAGGATGGACCAACACAGCAAAGCTGAACTCTGCAGGGCCAAAATTTCTCCTGGGCTGATTACTATGCTATGCTCAGTCTGCCCTGGTAGAGCTGAGTGAAGCTTTGACAGAGGAAATCTGGGCCCAGTCCTCGAGAGTTCATGAACCTTTCAGCAAAACTGGCTCCTGTTCCAAAAAGTCCTGGGCTGACGGCCAAGAAAAGCTCCGGCTCCAAGAACACCCTGCCTTGCCATAGCTCTTCTGCATCCATCCACACCAGGGAACCCAGGATGCTCTTTTTGTCTTTAATTGCACACACAGAAGCGGCAAGGGAGCTGGCTACCAGGAAAACAAAAACAGAGAGGCCAGGTGTATGCTAAAACTGGCTAGAGGGAACCTCTCTCCTCTCTGTTAGCTGATACAACAAGTGGGTAATAAATGGTGCTAAGTTGCAGATGCATTCCCACAGAATTATAATGCTGTACCCACACCTGGTCTTGCACTGAATGCCGAGGAAGAGGGAAGGAGATGCTGTCATGCTTTTCCTCCCATTCTGCAAGCAGAACAGTTGGCTTCTCACATTTGTTAACCTACTCTGGGAAAGTGACTTTGAAACACATGGTCAGGACCCAGGGAGCCGCAAATAGAAAAAGGGATTTTCTGGCGTGTTCCCTTGCAGACAATAGCTGTTTGCAGGCGTTGTTAGATCGGGCACAGGCAACCCGCAGCTCTCAGGCTTCATCTGCTGTCCACATAGTCCAGAAATGGCTCTCGAGTTATGTCCCTGGCCCTGCAGGAATGCCAACCACCGGGACTTCTGAGGGTGTCTGACCCCTCCATCGCAGGAGGAGATAAGCAGAAAAGGTGAGCAAGACCACCATCTCCAGAAGGCAGCTGGGACCTGTCATGTGCCCCAGCCAATGCCACCCTGATGTCACTCTGTACCGTGTCCTGCCCATGGACTACTCCTGGAGCTGCTCCAGCTCTCCAGACATACAAAATACCCACATTTTTCAACCCAGAGCCATGTGGAGTGCCTGGTAGGCTGCTAGGAGGAGCAGGAAGGTTTGTACCCTTGAATGATGGAGGGCACCTATGGGGTGGAGTCGTCTTCCAGCTGGGACTCTTAGGACAAGGTGGAATGTACTCAGGGGACGTGGACATCCATCATACAATAGCAAAGGGCAGAGTGCTCTGCACCACAATTTGAACTTCTTTCAACCAAAGAGCCCAACCAGCAGGTCAAGGGTTTACAGAGAACTGGCAGATCAAAGAGCCATCTATGTGGATTTTTTCAGGTATAGTCAGAGAGGGTTAGACAGGGCTAGGCAAGCGTGCTGGTCTCATTTGCACTGCATTCCTGGCTACTGTATGTTCAATGAGCAGGAAACTCTGCCCTGATATGTGTAACAAGGACTTTGCACAACATCACTACATAGCCTATACCACTGACGCTGATTTTCCTTTCATTCAAGAAGAAACAGGGGAAATCTCTGTTTGTGTCCCTGCCAGCTCCAGGAATTTCCATTTGTCCATGCAGAGAAGCACTTTGCAAATTGTCAAGGAAGCAAAACTCCTTCTGAGGAGTTGACACGCAATGCCAGCCCTCTGAGGAGCAGGTTCAGGTCTTTGTGCCACCGCTCATTTCCTCTATGGCTCTGAGGAATTTGCTTCATCTCTCCGTGTCCTTCAGATCTGCCTCTGTAACACGAGGTTAACGCTGCTGACCCAGCAAGGAGAAAGGTCTTCGATTGTCTCTGATACCACAAAGAAGGATCCAAGGGAGAGTTTAACGAGAGGAGGGGATTATTTTCAGCTCTGTTTCTTAATTGTATAGGCTGCTATTTGCAAGTAATTGGGGGAAAACACTCAAGTGTCTGTGAGTGGGGACAGAGAGAGGAAAATTCCTCCAATTTACATCTCATTGTTGCTAACTGAGATAAATGTGCTTTTCTCTTTCTTATCAAATTGCTGTGAATGGTGGCCAAACTGTGTCACCCCAGTCTGTCCTGGGTATAGATAGATGGTGTAGGTGCTTTGCACTGGCAGGACAAATGATTAATGAAACCTTCCTTAATGGTGATGCCTTTTGAGCTACAGTTATCACCTAATGCTTTAAACTAGTGGGTAGTTAAAGCCTGGAAGCGTCACCTATTTGTTTTATGACCAAAGCTTTTTCACTCCAGCCTCCCATGCAGCTCCACTTACGAACTCCAGTTCTGCTGCAGATTTACCCAATAACGGAACTGGGAGAGGTTTGTGCCTTTTTACAGCCCTAATACAGAAGTCCAGAGGAGTCTATATAAAATACAAGAAGAGCAGGTCTGATCATGGACATGATTTTGCCAAGCCTACTCTGGAGGTAGTCAGACTGCAGGTGGCCCAGTTTTAGAGCAGTCACATCATGGTTACAGAAAGCCATGCTCAGACACCTTCTCATGAAGAACAGACAAAGCATGGTCCATCTGTTCACGCTGCATGAACAGGCTCTTGGACTTCTCATGTTCTTCCACCCTCGTCAGACCGTTTGTATCTCAGCCTTCTCAAAAATGATGGAAACTGTGGTTGAGGTTGGGCTCACATCCATGCTGAGCTAGCCGTGTGAGCAGAGCCTTGATGTGAGCAGACCCAAAACCCATCTGGTTTTGGATCAGGTTGGAATTAAAATAAATAAATTATTATTATTAATAATAACGATAATACTAATGATAATAACAATAATAATGATAGTAACGATAATAACAATAATGATAATAACAACGATAATAACAATAACAATAACAATAACAAATAATAAATAATAAATAATAAATAATAAATAATAAATAATAAATAATAAATAATAAATAATAAATAATAAATAATAAATAATAAATAATAAATAATAAATAATAAATAATAAATAATAATAAAGGAGCCTTCCCAATCATCTGACATCTCAAGACTCAGGTTTAGGTAGGTATTGGCATCTACCTGTGTGCTAGTGTCTGAGCTACCTTTGTAGTCAATGGTCACCGTGGGCAGCAAGCAATTGCTTTTACAGAGGTCTTTAGTGCCATTTTAGACACCCTACACAATCCTACTTGGCTATAATTACGGTTTCAGATGAGCACAGCTCTCTTTTATGGCCTCTGCTCTGTCTACCAGCCCCATGCCAACTTTTAGGGTGCCAGGGGCTGTGCCAAATGGTAGTATGAGCCTGTGATAACCATGTACTACCACAGGTGAATAGTGCCAGCTTCGTCCAGAGGGCGATGTACCCTAAAGCAGAAACCTTTGAGTTACGGATCCAGGAAAGAGCAGGTCACTCAGAAGACCTGTGCTATTTCTGCCTGCCCCACAGAGATTTCTGGATGTTGTTGGGCATTTCAAATGGCACAGGGCATTTGTTTTTGGCAAATGAATCCTTTGTGCTGTCATCTGCACTATCAAAAAAAATAAGAGAAAATAATCCCAAAAAGCAATCATATCCAATGTCAATGCAAGCGACCTCGTGAAGTATAATGCAGTGGGTAAACAAATCCATCCTTTTGGGTCAGTTATTGTTTCTTTTCTCTGAGCAAAACTCCTACCTGACATTTTAAGCTGGCAAGTCCGCATTAAATAATAGCACCTCGCTTAACTCATTTTACATTTATATTGCCTCCCAGACGCGTTTGCTGCATGGGATGTTAACTGCACTCCTTGCCAATAAGCCATCCAGAGAAGCAGAACAACATTAATGATCAGAAAAAACAAAAGCAAGTCAATAATAACCTCAGTGGTAATTTCATGATGAGAAATTCACTCGCGCCCTTATTTGTGCCTGGGAGCTCTCATTGTTCTTATTAGGAATCCTCAGGCATGAAAAGTGGATGTGATTTCTAATTTAAATAGAATTTGTATCACCCTCTAAAAATGAATCTTTCTGAAATGATTAAGCAGGGTTCCAACCCCGCATTTTGAAGAGGGTTGAATGTTCTTAATAAAGTTGTGGGTGCATAACTGAATGATGGAAACAAGCACCACTGCCCTTCACAGCACAGAAGTGGGACCTTTAACCACACTTCATACACTTCATATAGCTGCATGACAACATGGAGTGGATGGAGGATCTGTGCTTCTGGAAGAAAAGCAGAATGATGTGATATCTCTCCCACTTACCAGATAATCGATAAGGTACCAATAGCCCTGTTCAAAGGAACCCCACATGCTTAGATATGGCACGAGAAGTGAATTAGCTTGATGAGAGTAAAGTAGAAAAGCAAGAATTTATCTGAAGATAGACTTGAACCACTAGAGTTACAGGAAGTTATGGTGTCAGATCGAGTTATGATTTAGCTGAATAAAAAAACTTCCTTAGCAGTAGAAATATCTCAGATAGCTTCTGTCCCTTCTTCTCCCCAAGGTGAGGTGGAACCTCCATCCACCAGCTAAAGATGGATTCTCCACTATCTACAGAATTGTCTAGAGCAATTTGAATGCCAACATTTCTAAAGTGACTTTTACACATCCTAGCCCCTTTTCTTTGGTGAGAATGACAGAGTTGTGATATGAAATCTTCTAAGGCCACTTCAATTTAGCCTTGCCCAGCCTTGCCCACCCCTTCCTCATGGGCATTTCCTTCCCATTTCCTATCATCAGACCCCCACATGCCTGGCCTCAGGCTCTTTGTCTCTGCTACAGCTGCCTGAAACACATTCATATAACTCCTGAGTGTTGTAAGACCTATTAAACATAATTTCTTGCTACATTCATAATTATCTTCTCGCTGTGACAGTAGCACCACACAGTACCTATCAGGAGCACAGTGATTAAACCCTGTCACACTCCACACCTCAGGAACAATGACTGGGGACTCTTGCTATGGTGGTTGTTTCATTAATGGTCCATCGAGTATAAAACAGCGATGCAGAGCTGCTGCTCATGCCCGTTTCTGCACATCAGGCACTCTGGGGCCGCTCTGCATCACCCAGTGAATTTTCTGCCAGCAGAGGTGACTTTAGCAGGAAGGCAGAGCAGGTTTCTCCCAAACTGGTCATACTTCCACATCCTGCCTCCAGCTCCATCCATTCATTTACTTTCAGGAAGGCCAAGTACCTATTTTTGGTATTTTTCATTTTTTTTTCCAAAATAACTGTTTACTTCCACATTGAAGGACGAAGGCACAGGGATCAGGGCCAACTCTATAACCAAGGAGCTGTGGTCTGAAAAACATCAGCTCTGCAAAGGATTTTGAGTTCAGAACAATCTCCCACAGCCAAATAAAGCCTTAGGTGCATGAGGAATTAAGCAGGACCAAGAAGAGGTTTTAACCACTGTGTACTGCAATCTCATGTACAGTTTTGGTTCAAATAAGATGAAAAATATTTAAAACCATACATCAAACACCTCATTGTTCAAAAACTATCAAAAGGGATTTTAATGAAGGGTTTGAGGTACAGATCACAAAGGGATGGGGCTGAGCTGATTCTTGCAGAGAAAAATGTGGATATTATTTAGTTATTATATATTTAGTCTATTATATATAATATGGGAGAAAGAAATGGCAAAAAGCTGGTTTGTGAGTTGATTGCACATCTCTACATACCATTTTTTACTTCACCCTTACCTCTAGAACTTTGGAAAAATTATTACCTGAAGGACCAGCGTGTCTTCACTGACAGATTAAAGCAAAGCCTCTACTACGTTTTCACCAGCAGCAAATAAATAATTAATTAAATGCTTAAAACAGTACAAACTGTACTCGTCTGATCCTGTGGCAGTGTTCAGGACTCTGAACTGGCAGAAAAAAAAAAAAAAAAAAGCAGAACAAGAGAGAGATGGAGATCCAGGACCCTTGTGGTGTCCACCCCTGGGATGCAGAAGGGTGAGCTGGTCTCTAGCACATGGCTGAAATAATCATTCCCACTTCCTTTGCTTCACAGAGCAGCTCAGGATACTGAGCATGGCCTCGTAATACAGCAAGGGACAAGTCAGACTATAAAAATGGTGTTCCTCTTCCATCTCAGAACGTAAGAGCATGTGCTTTGCAGACTCAGCATCAAATGTCAATCAATGACCCAAACACCAGGTCTTTCCAGTGTCACCTGGGTGTTAGGCTGGAGGTTAAGGTGACCTTGAAGGAGTACGGGCTTATAGGCATGAAAAAAAAACCTCTTGAAATCAAAAGGCCTGGTACTGTTGAATTCTCCATCCCAGGACAAGACAGTTCCTGGAGGCTCGAAGCTTTGCTGCTGGGCTCACATGTGAATTAGCCCCTTCCTCTGGAAATCACAGAGTGATTTCCAGAGAATCACAACATAGGCAAAAAGAACAATTCCATGGTTGAGGTCATGTCAAAATCCACTTTAATAACAGTAAAATATGGTCAGAATAGGATCAGCATTTCCATCACATACAGAGGGAAATTGAGGCAAAGAAAGGGAGTGCTGAGAGCACAGACAGGGCAGGAGGGGGAGCTGCAGGGGTTCAGAGCTGGCAGTTTCTCTAAGTGCCTGCGCAGCCTTTGGGGCCCAGAAGTGAATGGTAGATATGAAATTTCCAAGCAAGAAGAGCAACAGCAGTTATAGTCTCATCAAAAATGGCTCAAAAGGGGCACAGAGCCTGGAGATCTGAATTTTCAAATTTGCAAAAAGCACTGCTTCAGCAAATCTAAATCCACATATCTTTCCTCCCCCCTCTGATCCCCACCTCCCCCAGCTAATGACTTACCAGGACCCTATAAAGTCAAGCGAAAATGCTGCGTTTAAGCAGATTATCATGGGCCAGTGCCAGGGCTGTGGAGGTCACCTCTGAAGATTGCTCTTTTACAGACGACAATTTGTTGCTTCGGTGGCGGAACGTTTTTGCCAGTGTGCGCTTTTGCCCATGAGCAAAGTGCTATTTAAATTCCACCTGCCACAAGACATGCCATAGGACTCCTGATATCCAAAGAGCTGTTGGCACAAACTGGGGTTTGAGGAGAGGCAGAAGTTGCGGAGCAGCGACACTTCTGTCTGACCATGGCCACATTCAGGGTGGTCTGATACTAAAGCCTTCCTCCCCATCTCTCCAAGTTATCCTCTCTGTGCTGGGGGTCACACAAGTCACGGCCACAGACTCTGTTATAGGAAACCCAGTGAGTCTTGCAGGCAAAACTTGTGATTAAATACACAAATAAACCATTGAGTTATTCCTGAACAGTAGTTGGTAAGAAGCAGCAAAGCCTCCATGAGCAGGTCAGTGGACACCTGTTGGGTAGGCTCCTCCAGCTGGAGCATCTCAGCTTTGATCCCTGCATGGACATCAAACTCTTATTTCCTTGAGGCTATTATGGCTCCATGCCACATTAAGAAAGTATTTTTTCCCCAGATTTGGGCTTGCTGGAGGAATCTCTCTCCTGCTGTAATTGCATGGTTTCTCGTTGTCCATGGCCACCAGGACATGTCCATGAAGAAAATCTCCAATTCTCCTGCCTATCCCTTCAGGTTTCATCTCTCCCCACTCAATGCTGAAGAGTCACAGCCATGGGATCTGCCACGTTGTGCATCAGCCAACCACCCAAAAGCCGCTACAGAGGAGAGGAAGGGGAGGAAGGGACACACACCACTGGTGTTCTCTCCTAAATACCTTTCTCTGGCAAGCGTGTGGGCTTGGGCACTATCTCCAGTGCCCTCATCTCCGTCACTGCTGGGAAATGCCTTATTTTTCTTGCTGCTATTTTAACCCCTAGCAGAACACTTTGAAGGAGCAGCCTCTCTGTAAGCATGAGCAACATGTACCAGGGTCTCCCCTCTTATTCCTTACCCCTTCCCAGATGTGGTTGAATTGGACACACGACCAGCACAAGGTTTTGGGGAAGTGCCATCCTGCATAAATTTGGTCGTGTGTCCCCCCCCCCCACCCCCCCAGCCTTTTATAGCACAGCCGAGCTTACTTTTCTTGCATACCATTGTGCAGCTTCAGCCCCTCCAAAGGTAGCTTTGTTATTCTGTATTTTTGTATATTATTATTGGATCACAGATCTTCTACTGGGGGTAAATCTGTATCAAAGACACTTGATGTTTTCATGGAAAAGGTTTAGTTGGTAAATAAAGCTAATCTGGCTAATTAAATGAAGAAAAGGACAATACACTCCCTTTTACTGTGCAACAAACTGGGGATAGCAAGGTAATAAAACACAAAATTAATTATCATGGTGGAAAGAGATGTTTCTTCTCACCTTCACATCTTTATCTCAGAGAAGGACAGGAGTCTGTACTGCTGACCATCCAGAACCTTCCCCGGGATGGTGGATGTCTGCACACTTCTCCTCCCATGCCTCTCCTCTTGCATATGTCCAAGGAGTTTGGCAACCACAGATCACCCTCAGCAAGCATCCCTTTAGCTGCTCACTGAACCCAATGTGCAGCATTGTGGCTTTCTCCATCCCAAGAGCCATAGCCAACACCACACTTTAACAAGGTGAAGATGCCTGTGGCTTCTGGGCTAGCAGCAAAACTCTCTAGTTTAGAAAACAGGCTTTAGGAAATGAGTGGAAGCAGGAAACAACACACCAGGCACCCATCTACACATGCAGCCCAGAGGTATCTATCAAAAGGTGCACCCTAAGAATGGGTCCCCCACATTTTCAGTGGGGTAAGTGATGGTAAAACCCCTCAATCCACAGGTCTTGCTGCAGGAGCAGGGAGCCCACGAGGTAAATCCCAGGCACCACATGGGCAAAGCTCCAGCTCCTCGAGTCCAGCCACATACAGCAGCGAGCACAAGGGCGGGCAGACCCGAGATGAAGTTTCACACGACCTTCCTCCCTGAACCAAAACTGCTGACGTCTGCCCGGCCCCGCGGCCGGGCACAAAGCCAGGGCTCGCTTGTGAAAGTTTGTCCCCCTTCCAGCTGGAACCGCTGAATCCCCGAACCTGCTCTGCTGCTGATCTTGCTCCTCCTGCAGCCAGGCAAGGATGACCCCGGGCTGCAGTTCACCTCCTGCAAACACACCCTGGGTCTGCACGAGTCTCCAGCAACAAGCTGAAATCACCCCCTGCTGTACCTCCAAAATACGGAGGCAAAAAGCAGTTTGCAGACTCACTCCAGAAATAAGCCTGGAAATTAAGCACCAGCATTCGCAGTTTGTGGCCAAAGCCCTGTCTTGCTACCCTATGCCCACCACCACTTCACTATCTCCATCCTTCGACCTCCTCCTTTGCAAGTGCAGAAAGGAGCAGATCTCAGCTGCACAGATTACAAGAGAGACAGGAGAAATGAGTTGATGACTTTTCCTTTTCCTTTTCCTTTTCCTTTTCCTTTTCCTTTTCCTTTTCCTTTTCCTTTTCCTTTTCCTTTTCCTTTTCCTTTTCCTTTTCCTTTTCCTTTTCCTTTTCCTTTTCCTTTTCCTTTTCCTTTTCCTTTTCCTTTTCCTTTTCCTTTTCCTTTCCCTTTCCCTTTCCCTTTCCCTTTCCCTTTCCCTTTCCCTTTCCCTTTCCCTTTCCCTTTCCCTTTCCCTTTCCCTTTCCCTTTTCCTTCCCTTTTCTCTTTCCCTTCCCCTTCCCCTTCCCCTTCCCCTTTCCTTTCCCCTTTCCCTTCCCCTTTCCCTTTCCCTTACTTGTTAGGGTCACCTTCCATCTGAAATAAATAAGGAAGTTATTCCTTTGAGAGGTATCCTTATCATTAACAAGACGCCTGGATTTCCATACCAAGGGCCTGGCTCTTATTTCTCAGAGTTAATAAAAAAATGCCCCAGGGACTTCTGATTTACATTCAGCTGCGGGTGAGAAACCTATTGATAAAGTTAATAAATAACAGAGGAAGAATTGGACAGGTTGTGTATAAGGATTATCTCTAAACCCAAATAGGTATGACAAATAAATAAAAGCAATAAAGGCCATTCCACCTAAACAGACTGGCTGCTTTTGCAGTAAGAAAAACAGTTATTTCAGTCATTATTCTTCAAAAAGATGAGCAAAGAAGAGCTCAAATCCATAAACTATCAAATCAAGTTGATTAAATTATCTATAAACATGAAGCAGTCAAAATAGGAATGCAATTAGGACAGTGAAGGAGGAAAAAAAAAAGCACTGAATTGCAGGATAACTTCACAAAACAACATTTCAAATAGCAATTTAGCTTCTCTAGTTAGAGGCTGGAAGGAAATAAGCTTGAAGAAACCTGATAAGCAGATAACTGAATTATCACAATTCATTCCTCCCTCCAACATAGCTCCATTAATGGGATCTTTGAGTGTTGGAGAGGGTTGGAGAACTGGCTATCATCCCTCGGATAACAATTCAAATCCTCTTCTCTATGAGAAGTTTAATCCCAGATCTGGTCAAGAATGGGGACGGAGTATCTACCAAGCTGTGTTGTGCCAACCAACCTCTACCAACCCTGCTGGCCACCAGTTGGCACGTGGTCAACACCTGGCCCCCTTCGGTCCATCCCATGAGTAGATTCAGATGCTCAAAGTCATCTCCTAATCTAAAAGCATGGACCTTTTGCTGGAATTCAGCTCGGAGATGGTTTGTCCTGTAAATGGAGGCTCAGCTGTGGTGTGAGATAAACTCTATGTGAAAGCATTTCCAAGGCTTTAGACAAAAATTCAAATTTAGTTGCAAACATTCAAGGGTGCTCACATTTAGCATTTTCTGTTCACAGACTCCTGAATGAGTACAGTCCCTGGTGGGCACCTTCAGCAGCACATCATGATAGAGCCAGCACCAGTCTCATTATAGAGCTAAGAAAAGTAGTAAACGGCAAGAAGCCCAAATCACCCAGAAAGAGGGTGCTCTTCTCCTCCTTTATGGAAATGTGAAGAGCTTTTGTGACATTAACACAGTTACTAGGGGAGATTTCCTTGGGAGAAATGCAGTTTCTTGGAGGTGAAGAGCATCACAGTGCAGAAGGTGGCCCAACTTAATTCCTGTGCAAGCCCTCAAACAGTTAAAGTTCTTACAGATTTAGTTGTCCACATAAATAATGACATTATTTATGGATACTTATAACCTTTATTCACCATAAAATAAATAAACAATTAAATGACAACAACGATTGAGGCAGAAAAGTAATATTTTCCCCATATCCCCCCTGGAGTTTAGCCCTGGGAGAAGGAAGGTGGTGGTGGCGGCTGATGGCTCAGGTCACAGGCACTTCCCAGGCAAGCTCTGGCAAAAATAATCCCAAATCCAGCTGGAAACTTTACAGGGTACAGAAGGAGAAGAAGCAAAGGAGGCGGGATGTTTTCAAGACAGGGGATGCACCATCTCTCGAGAAGCCAGACATGTGCCTGCTTTCCACGGGGAGAGCTCTGCTTCTTCACAGCCTTCCCCCGGGGTCTGATCCATGCTAACGGGACTCTTCCAACACCCCATGTGGTCAAATCTTCAAAGATTCAGGATTTAGATCACAATCTGGGGATGCACCACAGAGGCCTTCAGATCTGAGGGATTTTCAGAGCACACTGGAAAGAGATGGGTGACTTGGAAAGAAAATTAAACAGCTGGTTCCCTGCTTGGCCTTGATTTTCCTGGTGGAGGCAGATGTTTGATTCAAGGGTTTGGGCTGATAGCTATGCACCAGAGATACGGAGATCACAGAAAGGAGAGGGCACATTTTCAGATATATCTATGCTGAACCCTAAGCACATTTGCCTGAGGGGGGATGTCACATGTATAATAATTTTAGCAAAATGCCGTAGCCTGTTAATTATCTGACAAACTAATAGAAAACAAATTTATAATAGAAAATCTGTTACTTTTTTTTTAAAATAAGGCGTACCCTTATTTAAGTGTTTTGTAAGCAAACCCAGGTCAGTGGAAATTTTGCAGCTGATTATATGAACCCTCGGCTTTAGATAGTTTATTCAGGATCAGCAATGTCTTATTTATCAGCCTACAGCTGAAGAAACGAAGAAATGAACTGATAGAAAGTAGGTACCCACTCTATACATCGGAGCAAGCTGTACTGATGGCTCCCACCGGGGTGGCTGGCACTCAGAGGCACTTGCAGCCAATTCCAGACACTGAAAAATCCTGAGTCAGCCCTTAAAACTCAAATGCCTGGCTTCAAAACCCACAAGAGACTTTGACATTTATGAATAATAATAACAACAGCAGCAGCAGCAACAACCTTGGCATCTTTCAGCTGTATTCCCAGCTTGCGTTTCCCAGCCAGCATTCACTTTTTGATCATGAAACCTGAGAATATCATATGTTAGAGGGTCCCAGGAGCTAGATATATCAGGGAAAACCTCAAATATTGCAAAACTAACAATAAAGTTACATGACTTGACACCAGCGTTGTGCCTGGCATCTTTATGAAGCAGGCTTATGTATATTTCTTTCACCTACCTAGACAAACCTACCAAATATCTGTCCTCTCCAGCAACTAAGGGATTTCACAAGACAGTAAAACTCCAGTGAAAAAAAAAAAAAGTAATAGTAAAATAAATTAAAAAATAATAAAAATAAGAGTAATAAATGACTGTCTTTCAAAAAATATAATAATCATGTCATGTAAAATACTGGAGCTACTTAAACACCATCAGGGAGGAGTTGAGAAGTTTCCTAGCTGATTTCTGCACATGAAGGGATTCTAGCCCTTCTTTCTCTTTCGGGCATGCATTTCGACATGTTAAAGTTTTCTGCTTTTCTCAATTTCTTTGAGTTTTGCCCTGAAAAGGCGGAATGAGAGAGAGAGCAGGAAGAAGCAGAAACAGGAAAGCCAAAAATATCCTTGATTTTCGTTCTCCAAAAATGGCCAGTTTGGAGGTAAAAAAAAAAAAAAAAAAATGTTTTGCTTGGTGGGTTAAGGCAAATGCCCCTTTTTGAAAAAATAAAAATAAAAATAAAATGCTGTTTCCTATCCAAAAAAGCCTTCTGGCACTAGGAAATACGTGTTTTGATGCACTTAGGGCAAACAGAGAAGCAGGGGGCATGTTCAGGACTGCAGCCACAGTGCTGGCCTCTGTCCCCATCTCTGTCCCTTCCTCAGTTCTCCTGCCTCAGTTTCCCTCTGTGCAAAACACGCTAAAAATAACATCTCTCCTCCCAGAGGAAGCTCTGAGGAATAATTAACTACTGTTTGCAGAGTGTCATCAAGCGCTAATTGCTATCATTAGGCAGAAGAGGAACAGTTGGGGTTTGCTTTGGTCCTAATGGCGCGTGTTTTCCTGGGTTCAGCAAGCCACTGATGGGACTGTAAGTGGCTCCCCAAGGCTCTGAAAGAGTTTCTGCAAATATAAACACCAGCAAATTAATTTAGCACTCCGGGAAAGTGGAGGGTCCAGCCTCCACACAGCATGACACGTTAGGGATGAGCCAAATACTCCTGTTATTCCCGTTATTTTGGGGAATATATTAAAGGGCCAAGGCTGAGCTGTCTGTGTCCATCCTTTGATTTGTCTGACCTTTTCCTTCAAGTCTACCCTAGTAGATCACCCCAGTAGCAGCAGGGCCATCTGGAGCTGTGCCCCCGGAGCAGGCTCATCCCTCCCTTTCCTGGAGGATGTGCCAGAGACCAGCAGAGAGAGCATCCCCCAAGAGCCTGACACCCCCAGAACCTGCAGCCCTAAAGGCATTCTTCATGTTAGGAGGAGAAATAGCCACGGTCAGGCTAAGTGCATACCGGGAACCACAGCTCTCATTTAATTGCTTTCTCCTAATAGACAAGTGGGGAGAAATAGTCTTGCTGGTTAGCTTCTATTTGTGAAGACCTAACGAAGCAGGGAGATGGGAATAGTCCTTAACATGGACTTCTTCCAAAGACGTAGTGGAGGAGTCCTTCTTCCCAGCTCTTTGGTGTTTTGCAAGAGTTTTTTTAAGTACCTTTATGCGTATATGTGCAGAGGCACACATATGCTCTCAGAAAGCAAAGCAAAAAGTCAAATATTTGTACGCAAAGCAAAACATCAAATATTAGTATTTGAAAAGTGGGTCTTGCCAAGCAAAATGTATTCAGCCCTGAGTTTTCCCTTTCAGTGCTTTAAAAACGGTTTATTTCAAAATACAAACTGACCGAACTTCTTAAGTGCAGAGTCTTTTATAGACCCAAACCCCAAAATTTTAAGCAAAACTTTCAAAGTCCCTTCCTATCCCCAAAAAATGTCCTGGAGATGGGCGAGCCATTCAAACCCACCCTCCCTAAGAAACAAGGGTCCCCTGATGTAAAAACAAGTTTCTTGTTTTCTGCCAGTGAAAAATTAGCATTGATTGATTAGCATTGAGGAAAAATTAGCTAATTATAGTTGTGGGGCACAGGGTTGGTGGCATGGGGACATTGGGCAGGTGTGGAGGAAAAGGCGGCTTGATCCTCACTGCAGGTGTCCACCGAGGGGGGAAGATGGTGCCCCCCTTGCAATTTGTCCCCTGGCAGGGGAATTTGGGGCAGATCCCAGCAGGATGGCAGTGGCACAGAGCAGCCCGGTGTCTCGATTCCACGGTTGAAAGCTGGAAGTGAAATGTTGTGAATATTCTCCTTTCCCCTGCGAAGAAAGTGCCCCTTCAGAGCCAGATGGGCCCGATCCTTCCTCTCACACCAAAGCCCCTGCAATTAGTAGGATTAAGCTTGGAACAAGCAGCCTGTGTTACCCCAATATGACATTAGATGTCACCCATGCACTGCATTTACTCTCTGTCCCCCCTGCCCCGGTCCCCACATTGGAAAGCCATGGAAAACCCCTTTCCCTCCCCAAAATCCGAGGTCTGACCGTTGGGTGATTCGGGTTGGGGCGGCCCTCAGGAGGTGTCCTGGTCCGGGCACCTGGAGATGGTCCCGACACCAGACATGCTGACGGCCCAGGATCTGACACCTCAAGGGGGAAGAGGGGATGGGAGGGGGATATCTCACTGCCTCAGGCCACGGCCCTAAGCCTTGGGGTGCAGAGGGAGGTACGTGGCTGTAACCCAGCAGAAATGGGATTTTGGCTCACAAAATGGTCCGCAGCCCAGATATTTAACTCTCCATGCAGTCTGTGAGCTGGCACTGCTCATGCCCGGGCACCCTTCGATGGGGACTGAAGGGTTTGGAGACAGGACCCCGCTGGGAGGCACCCCAAATTCAGCAAGAAGAGCAGGAAACTGTACAGCTATCAGCTGTGCCAGGGACAGGACCGTGGCCAGGGAGGACATAGGGCTGACTCCCAGTTTGTGAGGCAAGTGGGGTGCTCTCCAAAACCAGGACGGAGCCAGCTGAACCCCCCCCCGGTGCTGTTTGGGTGCTGTCCCAACCCTACACCGGGTGGAATGGGACATCTTCCAGCATCGTCTGGGGCTGGTGGGAGGAATCCTGGCATCCTCCAGCCCCGCAGAGGACCGAAGGAGGCCGACCTCATGGAAATCCCCTTCCACGTTCCCGGCAGCGGTGTTTCCTCTCTTGCAAGGGCTTGCGGTGGTGGCAGGCGGTGGGGGGAGAAGCACTTTAGGAAGCGTGTTTACAGAGCTCCTGCCAAACCACAGGAAGTCCCAGCTCCTGGGGATGAAGAGCAGGAGGAGGAGGAGGAAGAGGAAGAGGCCAAGGCTCTGTCAGCTCCTCTCCACCGCCACCGGCAAACGAAAGCCAGAGCACTGCGCTGCTGCTTTGCAGAGCCATGTGAGAGGCAGGAGGGGCTGAATCCTTCTCTCCTCACTGTTTTATCTCGGAGCAGCTCAGGGGGTGAAGGCTGCCAGCAAAAGGAGAAAAAAGCACCTGGGAAATTCATTGTTCTTCCACCCACATCTGCTGTTTGAGCATGGCCAGGGTGGCTTTGCTCAGACACCAGAGCCCTGGCAGCTGGGGGCAGACCCTTGCAAATAAAACAAAACAGCTCACAGCCCAGAAAGCCGGTATTTATTTGTTATAAAATCAATCTGAACTGATTTGGATATGCCGTTTATTTGTTGCATTCCTCTTTACTCACCTGGGGCTTGTTGCCTTATGTGGTTCTCCCAGTGTCTGAAGGGCTGGCAGCAGAGCAGACCGAGCAGCTGAGGGACCTGCTGCCGCAGCCACCGCTCCCGGCCCCGAGATGCCTCTTGCCCGTTGAGGCTATCAAAGTCTTGGGCAGCGCGTTTGAAGATGCTCCTGCTTGATCAGAAGGCACTGAACACCCTAATCAACATATGTGGGACTGGCATAAGAGCTCTTGGGACCAGGCACCATGGGGATCTCCTTGCTGACACCTCCTGAGCAGGATTTGGGCAGCAGGTCCATGGCACGGTGAGCATTTCACATTCCTCCTGAGATTGCAGGGCCTCCTGCTGGCAGCCCTGGGTGGCCTTGGTTGCGCCCTTGGCGAAGACCACGGCCTTGTTTGCATCCTTGGTGAAGACCATGGCCTTGCTTGCATCCCTGAAGACCACGAAGACCATGCCCTCATCATATCTAAAGGGAAGCATGGCTCAACATTCGCTGGAGGAGCACTCCCTGTCCTCACCATTTGACTCGTTCAGCGAGGACAGATACTCCACACCCTGATTTATCTGTTCACATCTGCAGGGGCACAGACAGGCAGAAAAACAACCCATCTCCTGAAATATTACCTCATGCTGCTCGAGCCATTAGGAACTGCAAATTAATCTGTAACAGACTGGATTTAAGAGCGAAAGAAAAATGTAACTTCATTTGCTGGACATGCTATTTCAGAATGAATAATACCGCTCGGTTTTAATAGCCATTAAACAGCCAGGCTCAATAAAAAGAAAAGAGCAAAGTTCCCAAGAGATTTCAGCTGACAATGAATATCATACTGAATATAGGCAGGAATAAGAGTTATGCTGGCATCGTTGCTGCACTGTAGTCTATATAATTAGTACATCTCCGCACTCCTTTTTGGCAACGGCTTTATCAAATCCCAGATGTCCACAGTGAGTTAAGAGTTGCTGGAGCACCTCGCAGTCAAAAACTTTGCTCAGGCTCTCATATCCTGCAACGTTCGTAATCATTAGTTATCTGTATGTGATGCTGCTTCCCAGAAGAATGGCCTCTCCTATTAACTGAGCCATATTTAATCTCAGGAGAATTCAGGATGTATTTGTAAGAGAAATTCAGCAGGCTGTGCCAACATTTCTTTTTCTATTACAGCGAATTCTTACATCACGAAGACCTCTGTGATAACCCAGGGGGACTGGGCTTCTCCTTCTTAAGCTAAAAACCCCAGTTCTGCAAACTTTTCCTCCTACGTTAGATTTCCCAGCTCTTTCTATCATTCTTCTCCTGACTTAGAGCACGGTGACAAAAATACACTGCCCCACTTCCAAGCACGTAACTTTGACTTTCAGGCCGGGCTATGTGCTTGTTTACACCTCTCAGCGTGCTCTCTGCTCCCTCTAGAAGAGGGTGGATTTCCTGACTCACATTCGCCTGGTAACCCATTGCCCAAACCGGTTGTTCCCCATTCTGTATTTGTGCAGCTGCTGCTGCCTTATTCCACCCCGTGTCTCTCCCAGCTGAAGCTCACTCTACTTTCTTTTTGGCTATTCCTCCCCTAAGTTGAAGCCGCCCTACATCCCAGCTTCATCCTCCAGTGCCATTCGCGGTCTTCGTCACGTTCTGCAGATCAAATAAGCCTCCTCTCTTAGTTCATCCACCCTGCAGAGCCACGCTCACCTTTCCCTTCCCCTCTAGGAGGCCACGTTAACAAGCATCCGAGCCTTACATTTTAGATGGTTTGGGAGAAAATCAGGGATGAAAGCCTTGCAGGAGCCAAGGCACATGGCAGCTGCTGCTTCTCTCCCTTCCAGAAGGACCCTCACAAAGAGAATTCGATGGATGTGAAAGTTTTTTCTTGACCAGACCCACCTCTTTGGTACCTACCATTTATTTGTAAAGAGGTCATTTGATTGCCTGTCCCAGCTTCTTGCTTCTTCTCTGTAGAGCTATATGTTTCCTACTGTCTTTCCCCTGCTGGCTCTGTTAATCTCATTTTACTGTACTTGCACACCTCATCTTAATGGCACTGTGCCTCACCATCCCTCATCCTAAGCATGAAACTGCCCCATTACTCGGAAAAAACTGCCCAAAATCCTGTTTGATCCTATGCTAAACATTAGCACTGCCCTCAGAGAGTGTTGGGGTCTCATTCCTAAGCCCATCAGACCCTAAGGAAACCCTTAACCTTAAGCACACAACACATCACGAGCTTCACCACTGGCTCACGTAGTTTTGGCTCTGGCCCATAACATTGTCGGGTCTAAATGTCTTCATCAGTGGGTTCAAAAATAGCCAGCGATGCTTATCTACTCCAGGGAAATGGAACAGATAATTCATTTCACACCTGTACAGTGGACTCGCATCTGACGAAGGTTTTCCACGTCCCAGAGGGAAAGCACGTGAGCCAAATCCTGCTTTCAAGCTCAGGACTTGGTCAACCCATAGTGGCTGTGGGTACTGATGCCTGGGCAGAATTGGGGCTCTCAGCTGTGATGGGTCGTGATGACTGCCAGCAGAGCACCCTCCCGTTTCTTACCCACCCCTCCAAGATGCTCTTGGAAGCCCCCTTCCCCAACAGTTAAAAAATTAAAGGAAAATAAGGGACAAGGCTAAGTGGGTGCCTATGGACACTGCCTACTCTCCCAAGACCACCCAGGTCCAGCTTGGAGGTGTGATGCAGAAGAAGCACTTCTCTTGGAGGTTAAGGAAATTTGGATGAGGATTACCAGAAGTTTCCTGTCTACCCTCCAGAGATTTCCATTGGTGCTTGCGAAGTCAGCCCCCAGGGAGGGAAAAAGCAGTGGGAATAGGTTACGGTGCTTTTTCCCCGCTGGGAATGACTTGTGTCCTTCCTGCTGGAGAACCAGGAACCTGGGATTTCTTTGGTGCTTCCAAGCCAAGCTCATACCCCATCCTCCTGGGAGGGAAACTGTTCCCACAAAGACTGGGCAGAGGTGCAGGGGACGTACGAGTGCAGTGGAGGAGCTGCAGGTGCCACCGTCCCCCATCTGTGGGGTGTGTGTGCATCAGCTGCCTGGTACCTGGTGGTGTGCCAGAGAGCTGGGGCCTCGGGGGGATTCCAAACACGCTCAGCTGAAGCACCGATATTTAAAAGTTGGCTCCCTAGGGTCCTTATACAAAAAAAAAAAAAAAAAAAAAAAAAACAAGAGGCAGAGCATCACTCCTGGAGCTTCTTTAAGGATCTGTAAGATAGAAAGCACGATCCCCATCTCCTTGGGTGTTTTTTTTTCTTTTTTTTCTTTTTATTTTTTTCTCTTTTGTGGCAAATTGTTCCCAGTCACGACAGGGAGGAATCAGAGCTTGCATTCCACCCACCCTTCAGCCGAGACCTGCTTCAGGCTGCTCAGCTCTTCTGAAGGGAGACAAAATCCATCCCAAAGCCCTCGGTGCCAGAAGGTGGAAGGGTTCCAATGCAAACGACGGGACAAATAAGCCGGCCAGCGCCAGCCCTCTGTCAGTCAGCCTCCTCTCTGAACCGAAAAGCAAAGCAACTCCCAGAGGTCTCTCCCGCTCCGGGCATGGCTTTGCAATTATAAATTATCCCAAGATTATCTCTGGCCCCAGCGCTGCCGTATTCACCTCCTCTGTGCTTGCCGGGAGATTAATTGCTGCTGCATCGGCTGCGCTGCGGAACAAAAGCTGGGGACGCAGCAAACTCCTAATTACCGCCATCGTTCAGTGGCAGCAAGGGCTGATAAATGTGAGAGTAAATAGGTGAGGAAAATGCTTTTCGTTTTAACACGGTCTGCTGGCAAGGACATCAGGATGAATGGGACCAGCCACTCATTAGGGTTGTGTTAGGTGGGGGAGCGCTGCTCAGAGCGGATCCCTCGTGGCATCAGCAGGCAGCAGCCAGGTACCAGGAGGTGCTTCTTGCTTCCACCACGTCCTAACGTGATGTTTGGTGATGCCTGGCTGCAGCACCCATCCTAACCCCTGATACCTTCCCCTCCCACGCAGTCTGGTGGGCTCATCTGCATCGTAGAGCTGACGGGGCATCTGCAATTGGTGGGGCGTCACCGTGGTGCCAACCTCAGTGCCCAAATTCAACCTCTTTTGCTGGTGGATCTCATGCCTCGCATGAGGAAATGTGGAGCCGCCTAAGGATACTGGTGCTACTGGTGCCCATTCTGAGCTTGCTTTCCCACTCAAAATCCCTGGTTATCTCCTGAACACCCTGCCTGAGCATGAAGTGCCCAAAAGAAGGAGCTCCGTCTCCCCTGGCCATCAATAGGAAGACCGCTGGCCTGCAGAAGTCACCCTCATCACCTTCATCCGTGGTGGGAACAAGCAGCAAACCCACACTGCTCTTCTCTGTCTCCAGGCTGGAGCAGAGAAAAGAGAAGCTCCATGGGACTGCTGGAAGCTTCTGGCCCCCAGTATCAGTGTCGCTCTGGTGCTGTGGGATTTCCATGCTCCTGGAAGCACGGTGAGAGCCCGGGCCCCAGGGGCTCGGAGGAGACACCAGGAGAGCTCCGCGGCCCCGAGCGGGAGCGGGCTGGCAATCTGCGAGGCTTTCTCATGGGATTTCCTCTCTCCCTCCTGGTTCGGCTTGAGCTGGAAACACCATGAGAATGACTTTCCTCCTCGCATTTCAGCAGTTTTGCTTCCGGGCCTGGGCTAAACAAGGAAGTGCAGAGGCGTGGGAACTGAGGGGAGACGCAAACACACGAGAGCGTGGTCTGAACCGATCCAACCCTCCCCGTGCGCCTCCCTGCCTGACCCGCCAGGGCAATTCTCCTGCCAGATTAATTCCTCCACCCGGCTTGACGCCTCCAGGTGGAGATGGTTTTCTCTGCTTTCCCCGCGGGCCAAATCCTGCTCGCCCTCGGACACCAAAGCAGCCCTGGCAATAGCCATGCAGATTGCAGTGGTGTGGGACGAGGACATTTGGAGCAGGACTTCCATGCCCACAGCCCGTGGACTCCAAAGCGCTTGGACACGGGGACCAGACCTCCAGAGAACCTCAATCCTTTTGCTGTCTACCATGAGACAGGGTAAAAGGGCTTGGCTTCTCAATGCGCTTGGTGTCTCAGCAGCCCAAGAGCAGTGTGTATTTCAGGTGACTGAAGTGAAACCACAAAACAGTTCAGGCAAGGCTGACCCTATCCTCCAGAACCGAAATCCCTTCCCTGACGCTCGCCCTCAGCACCCACTAACCAAACAAGGTGTGCCCACAGCAGGCACGGCATGTAGGGATGAATAATGCTCCTCTCACCCCTCGCGTATGTCAGAATAAAGTTCAGCCATCACCACGGGCTAAGGCACCGCACAAGGGAGGCTAAGACCAAACACGCAATACCTCGAAGCTATGAGGAATGAGGAAATGGAAAGGACTTGTTCCCACCCCAACCGACTTGAGGCACTGCTCCTTCCCATAAGCCTCCACCAGATTGGCAGGAAAATCTCTTTAGGATTATGGGGATCTGTTCAGGAGCTCAGAGGTTAATTGGAGCAACACCCTTGGGTGTTTACACGCAGAAAGGAGGGGACAGCTTCTGGCAGTAAGGTCACGGAGCTACCGAGCACATCCCTCTGGAGCATTCGGCATTATTTAATTATTGCTGTACGAATAGCTAATGTGATTTAAAGTATTCAAGGTCTCTCAGGCTTTGCAAGAGAAACAAGTCTCTTTTTTTTTTTTTAAGGACCTCTCCCAGGGGATGGGTGTAGCAGCATTTTAGCCCAGCAAGCCCTGTCGCAGCACTGAGCACTCAAAGCCAGATGACTTTAGGGCTTCTGGGCAGGATCTGGCCCAGAGCATGGGCAAAGCAGCTCGGGTGCATCTCAGATGCTTAAATGTTGCCATTAAGAGTGTCAGCACCAGCCAGAACAGGACTTATAGCAACTCAAGAGGTCAACTCCAATCCCACCTGAAATTCTGTGTACTGCTCAGCACCAAGGGATCCCCATCCTCCCAGAGGCTGCTTGCTGAGTGCATTACATCTGAATTTGAGCCCAGCAGTCAGCATTAGTACTGGTCGCACAGCTGTCTTCTCATCCTTGATGGTGCTACCTAGCACTACCATCACCTAGCCAGGCTCTGCTGCCCTCTCCTCTATGGCAAGCACCATCGTGTGCCCACTCTGCACACTGGTCTTAGCTTCACGTGCATCCCCATGTGCATAGTTTCTCTGTGTCCTCAGCTCAGAAGAAGCACAGCCCTGGCCAATGGCCCTCCCTCCCCGCCTGTTAAAAGAAGCAAGAAAGGTAAAGACATGGCCACGAGCCGTCCTGTGACTCTGCTCCCTGCTGGCTCCCTCCCATCTGCCCTGCCCAAGGCGCTTTTCCCCGTCACGGTCTGGCACATCTATTTCAGCTCTCAAATTCAGACGACCGTCACATATCACGGGGAACAAGAAACAGATTCCCACTGGTGAAGGAGGGTCCTAGGGCAGTGTGGCGTCAATGACGTGCCCTTGAGGTTCAGAGGAGGAGGGCCCGACTGCTTATTAGTCCCATTTCCCAGCTGGAAGTTTCTAGGGATAACCTAGCCAGGGAATTCTAGGGAAAGCTTTCGAAAAACTTCTAGTAATGCACTGGGAGAAGAAAATCCCCAGCCTTAAAGCTGCTCGTTGCACAACAAACCACGTGAACCACTGGACGCGGATCCAAAACATCAGGAAAAATGCAGGAGAGTCTCTACACCCTTCTAGCAAAATCATCTCATCTCTAGAATAGAACAGAACAGAACAGAACAGAACAGAACAGAACAGAATAGAATAGAATAGAATAGAATAGAATAGAATAGAATAGAATAGAATAGAATAGAATAGAATAGAATAGAATAGACCTGACCCGACCCGACCCGACCCGACCCTTGGACACAGCCTCTTGTGCCGGGATACATTACACAATCTCTACAAGTCTACCTTTCAGTCCCGTTTCCCCTGATTCTGGGATTTTCTCGTTACCTTGTGCTAGATGATTTCTGTCTTTGAAAGGACTCAAATTCGCAGTCTCGTCGCCACTGCGTTCCCCTCCTTGCTCCTCTCCCAAGCCCTCTTCTCCAGCTTCCCTGGTCAGCATGAGCTCTCAAGCATCACAGGGTTGAGCTGTTTTGCCCGTTAGCACCTCCATTAATTCAAAGATGCCTTGTCTTGGAGGACAGGAAGGACAGCAAGATGGAAGCATGAGGTAAGGCCACAAATGCTCCTCCAGAAGTCAAGCACATGCTCGGTGGCCAGCTAGATAATACCTCGCATAGTCCTGCCATTGAGAGCTAGGAAATGAGTCAATAGCACCGTGCTGCACCTTCACACTGGCAGGAAAAAGAGTCAGGGATGAAGGCGAGTCATGAAATCAGAGCAGCATTACTCAGCATGGTCAGCCTGTCACGGCATCGTGTGTTCGACCACTTGAGTCACAGGAGAGGAATTCATCTCTGTTAAGTTTATGCACCTAAAGCGCAGTCTTTTATGCCTGGCCACACGACTCCGGCTTCTTTTATAGCCTGTGATTCATCTGACCTCTCTCAGATACTGTTGAGGATTGAATCACGCTCTGGTTCTTCCTATTCCTCTGCATCGGAAATAAAGGGAGCCGACGGTGACTAGTTCGTCTCAAGTCAGACATCTCACTTTAAGGTGCCAAACTAAGAGCAAAGGAATCCCACTCTGGGTATTGTCATTTCTCCTTAATTGAAGGGCTTAAAGCTTTCAAAGCAGGAGGACAATGACAGTCGAATTTGTGGTTGGGCTTTTCATGCCAACATTCAGAGACCGTTCCTCCCCTGCCAGCTTGCTCAGCTTAATTCATGGGAATGTCTAGAAACAGGCACCCCTGGAGCACAGCAAAAATGAGCCCAGCTCTGGCATTTGTGTGAGCAACCCGTCCTTTATTATTTGAGAAATGCCAGCATTGTGCAGCAACTATAGGCACCAGGGAGCCTACAGAGGCTTCTTTGTCACAAAGACCAAGTGCAAAGCTCCGTGTGGAAGGTGCTCTGCTGTTTCTGCAGTATTTCAGGTGCAAAGGCACAATGCACAGCCGGTTTCGGGGGTGTTTGAGGAGTTTAGAATACATAAGGAATCTGCCCTGAAATGTCATTTGGGACAGGAAGGATTGGAGAGCCAGGAAAGACAGGGTAAGGCTGGTTAACTAAAAGAGGTATCGCGAGCGCGGTGCAAATCCTCCTGTGCTCCGGGGAGGACAGGAGCTTGAGGGCAGCTAAAGTGATAAGGAGAACCACAGGAGTGGGTTTTTCCCCCCCAAAAGGACCCAATTCCCCTGAGAGGATCCTACAGCACCGCAAGCCACATGGATGGAGGTAAATCATTCCTCAGCCCCTGGAGGATGGATCTCTGAGGAGACGAGGTTTCCCTCTCCATTAGGAGACAGATCATAGAGGAGTAGAAACGAGGACCTCATCATTTTAGCTTCCCACCCCCAGAAGCTTTGCTTGCAGAGGAATTTGAGGCACGGCAGAGCAAAGGAGGGAAGGAAAAGGCTTGGGCTGTGCCCACGGGCTGCACTCAGACCCCAAGGGGCTACAGCAGGGCCAGGAGGAGAGCGCTGGGGAAGGAAGTCTTACAGCAAGGTCGGACAGCAGCTGTCTCCAGGAATGAATCCAGGAGCAGCATCCTCCTGGGATGAGCCAGGAGGATCTTGCGTTGACTGCCTGCCCTTCCTGAGTTCGGGAGGAAATTAATCTCCCACCGTGGGCTTCGGTTTATTTTTACATTGCGAGTTAGCCCGAAGGGAAAAAAAAAATCATAAAAAAAAATAAAAATCTATTCCCTAAAAGGAATAGCAAATTTCACAGCGAACTAAGGAGATTAGTCAAATCCCTGTGACCGTCAGCAGTTTCACTTAGGTCAAAGCCTGGCATAACTCAATCTCTGTGAGAATGGAGAGGAGCAGCTCGGACTGCCCGGCTCTGCAGGCGGAGCAGCCTCTCCTAAAGGGCCCTTCTGCAATATCTGGAGGGAAACGTCCCTTCTGCAGCCCCGGAGAGGAGAGGCAAAGAGTCAGGCTGGCCCAGAGCTCAGACAGTGAAAGGGAGCATTATCTCTTGCAGATACCACAGGGAGACCTTCCGTGCTGGGAAGCAGAAGGGGAACCGATTTCCCAGGCTAGGAGACATCAAAGACTGTGTGAAACCTTCCGAAAATGCTCACCCTGAATTTCTCATGCCTGGGTGGGCACGTGGGATGACTCTCCATAGGGTCAGGGAAACGGAGACAGCGGGAGCTGTCGGGTTCTGATTCGCCTCTTGCTCTGGGGGAGAAAAAGGAGAGAATTTGGTTCAAAAGCTAAAAATAAACACGCCACCCGCAGGTTTGGTTTTGCACAAAAAAAAATTCGGCTTGAGTGAGGTAACCTAGGGCCCTTTCTGGATGAAATCATTCCCTTGCCCTGGCCAACACGCCCGTGCTAATGGGCTCAAAGAGCCATCAGCCTTTCAGGCTGTGCATCCAGCTTCATCCCGGGGACCAGCGGGAGCTGTCACGCCACCGCCGCACTGCACGCAGCGAGCAGAGAGGTGTCGGAGAAGGAAAGCGAACAATTTTTTTGGATTGCTCTAGGGAGAAATGGGGCTTTCAGCTCGTACTCCAGGGATTTTAAAGATCTGTAGCCCTCTCGGTGCGACAGTCTCCCTCCCTTTATATGAATACAGGCAGTATTGTTTTAAATTGTGTCCCGGAGCCAAATAAGATGGGGAAGCCGTGGTGTCTGCAGAGAGGCTGGAGGCTCTTTGCAATTGTTTCCCTTTCCCTGATAAAGCTGCTGGTGTGGTTTTTTTGAAGAAAGTAGCATTTTTTCGCAATTCTGAGCTCGCCTCACAGGGCAGCTCGTTCTCTCTTTGTGGCTTCTCTGCCATTTGAACCCTTTCAGTAGTACCAGCCCTGAGGTTTTCAAAGTCATGAGTCAGGCACTGGGAAATCCTTACACTGATTTAGAAACTACAAGATTCAAAACAAAACAGCAAAAGACAAACCAAATGCGGGGACTTTCGAGTCGCTTCTGGTCTTCGAGCCTTTAACGCTGAGAGTGGAAGGGTCCCATCGCGGTGCTGCTGGGCACCATCACACCTGCTTTTCCATCTGCTGTTTCTTTTCTTGTGTTACAAGCTCTCTGGGGCAGAAAGCATCTTCCTGTCCCGTGAATAGGCAGAATTTAGCACAAGGCGGTCTTCAAGCAGGATGCAGCCTCCTGGGCAACAGGGGAATGAACGAAAATCATTGCAGTCAGCTGCTTTACCTATGAAATACACATCTGAGGGGAAAGCAAGACAGCAGACAGGATAAGGGAAGGCAGCCAGCACCCTTGGCCACCACAGCTGCTGGCATTTTCAGCTTTTGTATCAGCTCCTGACCCGGTGAGAGCTTTGCTGCAGGGAAAAATAAAAAAAAAAAAAAAAAAGCAATAAAGATGATTCTAGTGCTGCCGGTGTCAAAGCACAGTCTGCATAAAGAAAAAGACGTTCGGGTCCTGGTTTTAGTAGCAGACATTGTGGGAGCCCCTGAAAGCCCTCTCTGCCCAGGTTCCCAGTTTGATTAGTGCTGTTGGAGCAAGCAGGAAAATGTTCCCACTCCCAGAAATGTACATCTCCGAGGCAGGGCACAAAAGGAAAAACGTGGACCTCACCTCTGCAGCTGGAAAAAGCAGATCCAGAAGGATGGGGTGACCGCATGGCTCTGACCACCATTTCTGCTGCAGATGGTGTCTTCTACCACCAAATGTCACCAATCCTATGATTAAAGCTTATTTTGACCTTTCTTTAAAGTCTCGGAGCATGGAGGAATGAGTGAGGAAGCCTGAACGCTCTTGCCTGCTGCAACAACCTGACCTTGGAGCCAGAAATGCAAGAAAGAAAAGGAAAACCTTCAAAATCTTTGATCCAGATGGAGGAGCAGGATCAAAACCACAGTAGTGCCTACTTGGCAGATCTACCTATGTCAAGGCTGAATTTGGTTCTGGACCTGTGGGAATAATAATAATAAAAAGGGAACATCCTCTGCTATTTCCGTAACATGGAGCTGACCAAAAGCGTGAGTTGGGCTTTGCCCCCATGGGGTCCAGGCTGGGCAGAGGTAAGGGCCCTTTGCCCCTGATGATCTTACCCGTCTGACATTTCTTCTCATGCATTTTCCCATCCTCCAACCCCCTCTCCTCCCCCCCCCCCCAAAAAAAAAAAAACTAACTGAAAACACACCTTTCAAAGTAACATTTTCCAGACTGCTTTGCTAAAGGTGAAGTGGGATGCGTTTTTTCAGCACAGCTTTGGCAGAAGCTCGCTGCTCTTACCTGGCCCCTCGGTGTCTGCGCCCCGACAGATTCCTCCTGCAAATCTCCAGCTCCTCTCGGCTTCGCCTTTTTGTGGTGTTTGTTTCTTTGCCCTTTTTAAATAAACCATTGGCAGTTACTATGGTAACACGCCTCATTCTCTCTCCCTCCTCCCCAAAAGTCTATTTCTATTTAACAGGCTTTTAAAAAGGCTCTATTTATACTTTCTTTTGTTATCCTGCCCCTTCTCCCTTGCAGCCAGCCAAGGGCAGGCGCGGAGAAGTGCAGGCCCTAGCCTCTGTTACTAATAATGGCCATCCATAAACACGAGAGCGAGCCGTGGGGATCAAAGCTGTGACCTTCATCAGGAGATGCTCCGCTCCTCAGGCGAACAAAAAGGAAATCTGCGGCATGGCACACGGCGTGCTCGGGCGGAAAGCGATGCTGGCAGGGGCCATCCCCACCTTCCACCCTCCAGCGTCACATCGAGAGGCTGCAAGTCCTCCCCAAAAGGCCAGCAGGCAAAAAGCAGCCTTGCTGTCACTGCAGGCAGCTCCCACCTTTCCTCCTTTCTCACCGTCACACATTCGTCTGCTCTGCTGGTAATTGCATAAAGGGAAAAAGAAGAGCCGTGCTGCATTTTTTTTTTTGGCTTCCCAGGAGGCAAAAAGAAAGGCTCCCTCCTTATGCTTTTTCATTTTAACTCTCAGGGCTGCTAGCAAGAGTCAAGGTTTACTTCCTTAAGGCTCGTTATATCATTTAAACATGCAGGTTGCAATTTATCTTAACCCTTCACGGAAGCTGTAGGTGCCCAATTTTTTTTACCATGGCAGCTTTTCTCCTACTGTCTTTCAGGCCTTTCTGCTAATAGAAAACAATGGGTGTGAAACAGTCCAAGTCCCATTTGGTTCCTTTCTCCATTGAGAGGTTTCACTTGCATGGTCAGGCTGGTGCCAGAAACCACACGTTTTTTGGTCATCTTTAGGGTGTTCCAGGAAACATATTGTTGACAGAGCTCAATTTTTCAGTAGGAAAAGCAAGTAGAAGAAAGAGTTCCCAGCCCTCCCCTTCTTCCCTCCACATAAAGACAGCTTTCGGGACTTCTTTGCTGCCAAAGCGTGACCCCAAAAATCACAAAACCATTTTTCTTCTCACTCCCCAGCCTGCCCAGCGCAAGAAACTGTGACGTTCCTCCAGAAAGGGTTAAGATATCTAAAACTTCAGCCTCAATGAGCAGCCAGCAAAAGTGTCCTGTCCCCAGGGCAGGCTCAGTGTATGAGAATTTGCTCAGATCATGTAATGTTTGTAACTCGATTTCCTGCCGGAAAGCTTCAGTGGGTGGAGTTTCTGCTGAACCAGACAGAACTAGAATTATTTCCTTCTCCGGATTGCTTGTGCATGTCCAGTCAAGCTCAACTGAATTAACAGCAACCGGCTCGTTTCCCCCACACCCCCTTTCCCATTCACCTCTGGCAGCGGAGGCACGGGAAGTATGCGATAATCCTGCTGCCAGGCCGAGTGCCTGAGGAGATGGGATGGTCCCACAACCTTCTTCAGGCCCAGCCTTTTTTTTTTTTTTTTTTTTTATATTCTGGAGAAAGGATGTCCTAATGACCAGCCTGCTGCCCTACTGATTTCCTACACGGCCCTGGGAAAGCCCCTTAACCTCTGCCTGCCCCCACTTTCTGTGAAATGGAAAGGAAGTTTGTGGGAGGCCTGGTCTCCCTGCTGCCACCGCCGGTATCAAAGCAAGGCCCGCCAGGACCGAAAGCAGGAACTTCTCCAGTTTAAGCTTAAAAACCAGTCGCTTTTTTTTTTTTTTTTTTTTCCTGGAACAGTGCAGACCTGTGGTGGATTGCCACGGAGGCACTTCTGCAAGGGAAAAAC
This sequence comes from Anser anser, assembly GCF_964211835.1. NCBI lineage: Eukaryota > Metazoa > Chordata > Aves > Anseriformes > Anatidae > Anser > Anser anser. The sequence goes on from NC_139721.1 coordinate 3,862,056, forward strand.
AGCTCCCACACTCGCAACTGCAAACTGATTCATCCCTCCCCTGCCTCCGCCACCCCAGGAGCCATGAGTTTCCTTCACATCCCTCACCGAGCGCAGCCAAACCCCCTCAGGAAGGCCAGATCCTGCCCCAGGTGCTGGATTTTTGTACCAAAGTGCTGGGTTTCACCTAATTTATCGCCAAAGAGGTCTAAGCTGAACCACAGCAAGGTGCTTTCGTCTAGACTAAGAGCATCCACGAAGGGGTGAACGTGTGCCTAGCCAAGTGAGATCCTACAGATCTTGTAGGAGAAGGAATTAGAGCCCAGGGCAGGAATCTACACCACGTACAGCCCCAGGACTCTGCTGGCTTTGAATGGTGCCAGATCAAGTTATTTGCGGTTCATCTGGTAATCCAGACACTTCACCATCGATGTTAAGACTAAGGTGAACAAGTCCCTCGGTCAACTTCCGGAAGCGTCTTTTGAAAATCCTCCCCATTCACCCCAACCAAAAAAAAAAATGAAGCACTGTTATTATTATTTTTTTTTTTTTCTCACGGGACCAAGGAGGAAACTCCTCCGAGGCACAAAGACATTTCTGAGCTCCATCTTTTTCTCTTTCTTCCAGTCGCCGTCTCGGCACCAGCCGCAGAGCTCGTCTCTGCCGGATGCCCAGGGCACACCCTCTCCCCTCCGCACCGATAGTATCGTGCCCTTAGGATGTGTCTGCACTCCCAGGTAGAGCTGGTTACGCAGAATAGTCCTTTCCTTAGGGCTGGCTAAGGCTGGATGTCTGGGTGTGAGACAGAAAGCAGGCCCTGCTGCTTATCACACAAGGAAAATTATGCAACTATGTCCTTTAATGAGGAGAAGGAAGGCTCTGAATAGGTCCCTGAGGTTGGCTGCAGGTAATTTCTGGCAGTGAGCAAGGCTCTTGCGGCACGTACCAACGTTTCCAAGTGCCAGATGAAGTGGGGCATGGGTGGAGCAACCAGCTGCCTCCCACCAATCTCCTTAAATCGAAGGGCCACTACACCATCTGCAATAAAAAAGGACAAAGCTTGAGGACCATAGCACGTAGCATCACCAGGACAGCCATCAATTCGTAAAAGTCAAATGGTTTTCTGTTACTGCTACTCAGCGATGATCCCTGTACGGCCTCCCCATCTCTCGTCCATGCAAATACAACCTCGTAGAGTCTGGGCCCAGCTCTTTCTGGTCTGAAGGCTTCGTCGGCTATTAATAATACCCAGGGAAGCCGTGAAGTATGCAAGCAAGGTTTTGATGAGTGTGGGAACAAGAAAGGCGTTAGCACGTATGAGTGAACTTCAGTTTCGCTCCTGGGCTGAATGCAACTCAATTAGTCAGTGCCTTCAAGTGAAGTCCAAGTGTTGGTCCAGTGACTCTTCAGGAAGAGGCCAATGCTCCATTTTCGGCCTCTCCTGGAGGAAAAGCTAACTTAATTTAAAAAAAAAAAATCTGAATCAGAACGTTTGCTTTTTTTTTTTTTTTTCCTAAACTTTCTCAGCTCTCCCAGAAAGAAGAAGTATTTACTAGTCACTGCCCAGCAGCTTCCAGGAGCTGTGCAAGCTGGAGAAAGCCAGGCTGCAGGTGAACGTGACGTCTGTCAGGAATGCTAACCAGAAACCTCATCCAGCTGTTGAAATCTCAGAGGAACACGATGTGGTAACTGCTCCGCCAAAGGAGCTGAAAACTACCTGCTCTACTCGGTGGAGGACTTGTTCAGTTTAATTAATTAGTGCATGGGAAGAAGGAGTGATCTGTGTTGAAGCATTAACACCAACATACCAGGAATCCATGTTTCACTTCCTACCCCGGTGGAGTGGTTTCTCCTGCAGCCTTCCCAAATGAGAATTATCATTTTTCTGCTCCTTTCCTCCAGCAACTACAAGAAATATTCTCTGCAGGTGGCAAAAAGGAGAGTAATTTTTTCCATCAGTTCGGTGTTAGAGCGTCCTGGCTCAAAGAAAGCTGCATTTGGCTGAAATGGAAACGACAGAAGGGATAGGGAAGGACTAGGGAAAAAAGAATATTACAGAAACTCAGAAAAAAACAGGTGTATGGCTGCTGCCCCCTGGGATTAGTACCCGCACAGAGGTTACAATCCTTCCACCTTGCTTTTCAGTGCCTTACGCTGAAAAACATGCTCAAGGATGCTACCACGCACAGGATATTGTCGATATTTGTGCTGCAAATCCATTCAAATTCAGGAAATTACAGCTAACGTGAAGCCTATGTGATCCTCTTAAGGCAGTGACCTGATTGTGGAAACATTTCTCTCTGCCTGTTTTTTTCTAAAGTATTATTGAGAACAAGGCAGGGTTTGGCTGAAGATGGACTCAGGCTCGCCAGGAGACCTGAAGGTGTTCCTCCAGTCAATTTTTTATATTCACACACAGTAAAGGATACAGAAAAACAAACACGTTCCCACAGAGCCTAACACAGCTCCCCATCACGCCTGGGAAACCCCAGGGAAGGAAAAAGGGTTGTGCTGCTTCAACCAGAAAGGATTTCACCAAAAACACCCAAGTAAAGCAGCTGCAAAGTTGCTTTTCTTTGTTCTTTTTTTTTTTTTGGTTTTGAGTGTTTTGTGTTTTTTTTTTTTCCAGTTTTCAGTTTTTTGCTTTTAAAGAAAGCATTTGCAGGTGGGTTTTTAGTCAGTCCTACATCAGCAGCCCCAGCACAGCTGTGGCCCTCCAGAGCTTTTGCTAAGCTCTGCTGGACTGATTTTAGCACCCCAAAAAGACGTGCTCCAAGTATTTCATTGAACAAACTGACGTGAAGAACAGATCTTTTTCTCGCTTAGAAAGCACAGCGGGGAGTCAAAGAGCAAAACCTAAATGTTGGCAGCAAGGGAAGTCACGGTTTTGTTTCTGTTTTCTGCAGGGCTCCACTGCAAGGTGTGAGTTCGCTGCTGTCTCATCGAGGTTAGGCTGATGCTGTGCCTCTCCCTGGAGAGGGAAAGGCAGGATTTCGGCGTGCAGGTGGATGGCCCTTTTATCCAGCTGCCTGTTTTCAAGCTTACCAGGACTGAACGTCTCTAACATCCTCTGAAATTCACCAAGAGAGTCAAAAATTTAGCAAAAGACCCATTTTCTCTACTTACCCAGATATGAAGACTCATTACATTAAGATTGGTAAAACTGACTTCTCTTTACTAATTCTGTGTGTGTGTGTGACGTTTTAAGAAATTCAAAATCTTTATTTTCATCTCTCTTTTTTTTTTTTTTTCTTATGGAAACACTGAGCATCAGACGTCCGCAGGTTCTGCTGGAGGATAAGCAGAGGCTGTGGCCTCCTGACCCTTTTAACAAGGTGGGTTCTCAGAAAATACCCAGCTTTGTGAGGTGGTTCTGGACACAGGCTTAGTGCCCCTGAGGGCCTGAACATCCCTTGGGGAAAACACAGCCTTGAAACGGGAGCATGTTGGAGGCTCTCCCAATATCCACCTCCAGCGCCTATTTGTGCACGAGGCCTTTTGAACCCCCAAAAAGCCCCACGACCCCACTCCTTCAACGCCTGTGACACCCTCGGCATCTCCACAAGGAGCCCTGCCAGGAGAAGCCCGCGAGAAATCAGCAATAAATGCGGAAAAAAAGGGAAAAAGGGGCAAAAAGAGGGCGACGGGCCTCCCGCCCCGCCTCCCTCCGTCCCTCCCTCCCCTCAACTGGCCCCGCCCACCCACAAGCCCCGCCCACCACCCCGTAACCACGCCCCCTCCCGCCAAAAGCCACGCCCCCTCCCTCCTCGGCCCCCCCCCCCGCCGCCGCCGCCGCCACGTGACGAGGGAGAGCGCGGGGAGGGAGGGGGCGTGGCCAAGCGGGAGGGGGCGTGGCCAAAGCGGCGGCGGCGGCGCGCGCGCGGGACGGGAGCGGAGCGGCGGCGGCGGCGGCCTCGGGACCGGGAGCGGCACCGGGAGCGGGTCCGGGACCGGCGGGGGCCGCATGTGCGGGCGGGGGGCGGCGAGGGCGGCGTGGGGCCGAGCCGGGAGGCGCTGCCGGAGCCGCCGGAGCCGGCGAGCAGGTCGGTACCGGGAGAACCGGGCGGCGGGGAGGGAGAGGAAGGGGGTTTGGGGGGGGGGGATGGGGTTAAAGGGGGGGAAATGGGGTTAAAGGGGGGGAAATGGGGTTAAAGGGGGGGGAATGGGGTTTTTTGGGGGGGGCACGGGGGCAGCGCGGGGTCGTTCCACGCGTGGGAGACGCTGTGGGTACGGTGAGAGCCAGGAGGGGGCGGTGGGGGGGGGGGGGGGGTGCTGCACGGTGCGGGGGTCCTGGAAATTTTGGGGGGGGGGGGGAGGTGTTGGGGGGGCACGGGGCAAGAGGGTTTGCACGGTGCGATGAGCCCCGCACGGTGCTCGGCACGGTGCAATAAGCCTGGCGTGGTGCAATGAGCCCTGCGCCGTGGGAGGCTGGTGTTATTGGGGGGGGGGTGCTGCACGGTGCGGGGGGCCTGGAAATTTGGGGGGGGAGGTTGGGGGGCACGGCGCAGTAAGGCTTGCACGGTGCTCAGAGCCTTGCGCGGTGCGATAAGCCTTGCATGGGAGGGCAAGCAACGTTGCACGGTGCTCTTAAGCCTTGCACGCCGGGGCTATATTTGCTATTTTTGGTCGGATTATATATATATTTTTTGGTCGGATCATTGATAATTGCGAGCTGCGAAACGCCGGCGGGTGTACGTAAAGCTGGGGACTTTGTACCCCCACCAGCATCCAGCACAGATACCTGAATACAGGCGGGAGCTTCATCTCGCGTTGTCAGTAGGCTTCAGAGTTAACAGCCCGGGTGCTGGCCGTGCCAGCAGCCCGGTACCTCAGCCAAGTCCCTGGCACGGGGGGACGTCAGATCCCAGCAGGGACCGTCACACGTGGCACCGGGGCAGGTGGAGGAAGCGACTTTTACCCTTCGGGGAATGCCCTGCGCTCCCTCGGGGAGGCCCAAAATAGCCATGTCACCGGAGCCCCGCGAGCTTTCGGCCCCGTTGGCTCCGCTGGCAAAAGGCGAAACCTTTCGGGGAATAACAGCGTGCGTAAAGGTTGGGAGGGGACCTCTGGAGGTCGGCTCCTCCACCCTCCTTTCTCTATCACTGCTTTAATTTCATTTTTTACGTGCGCCTCGGTGACTGAAAATCACGCGCCGGCTCCCGGTCCCTGGCGAGAAGCATCCTCTGCAAAGTGCATTTCTTTGCGTTGTGCCTGTAAAGACATCAAAAAAAAAAGCCGCATTTAGGCCCATTTCCAGCTTAATCATCCCCTGCAAGCGGTGGAAATCGGCGCCTTGAAATCCAGCGGCGCTTGGTATTAAAATAGCCGGCAGTAAACACAGGCTCCTATCAATAACCTTAATTACGGTTTGGGTTTCGTCTTAAATAGATGCGCGTTGCCACGCCGTAGGGAAGTGCAGGTTTAGCATCGGGGGCGTAACGCGTTTTTGTAGTGTCAGTGGAGAAGACAAACAAACAAAACAAAGCAAAAAAAAAAAACCACGGGGGTTTATCTATAATGTGCTGTTGGGGAAGAAAATGGCAAATTTGGGGGTTGGGAGCGTGGGACTTGTTTCTGGGCACCACGTGGGCGTTGGGTTGTCCCACCTCTGGAGGTGCAGCATGCGCATTTGCATCTCAGGAAGGCTTGGATGGGGCGAGCAAGTCTTAACGCTCTGCAAAAACCCACTCAGATGGTTTTTTGGGTTCTTTTCCCTCCGATTTTATCCCAAATTCATGGAGGCAAGCAGCGCCCGCCGCTCCGTTACGGGCTCGCTTTTACCCGCTTACGCCGCTTGGCGAACACGAGAAGGGCCCGGATTCCTGTGGCAAGGAGCCCTTAGAATTTCAACAGCTCTACCTATAAATATAGGCAGCATGAAAGGCAATCCGCCTTCCAAGAAAAAAAAAATTTATACAAATAAATAAATAAAAGCACCACGCTCCTTTTTTTAGTCCGCCCGTATCTGCCCGACTTTGGCGCAATGCAACGCGTCTCCGGCTGGGAGCCTCCCATGCCTCTTGCTGATTTCTGTACAAATGAAAATGGGTGTAAAGGTGGCGTTTTAGGGTGAAACGCACCGGGATGTGATGGCAGGAGGATGGCAGTGGGGGCAGCTTTTGGGATGGCTCGGTCGTGGCGGAGCTGCGGCGCCGTGGGGCGGCGCGCGCGGAGCCCGGAGCATCCCTTTGGGTGCGAGGTGGTGCCTTGGGTGAAAATCAAAAAAAATTATAAAAAAGAAAGCGATGTGGCTGGGAAATCCCCCTCGGCAAGGTGTCTCCGGTGAGGAGCCGTGGGTCACCTTGCGGGGCCAAAGCTCGGGGTTGGGGAGCGGGGGCCGGCGGCGCGGGGAAGCGCTGCGTGTGCACTTCGCCCCGGCGCGGAGCAGACAGGCTCCGCACGTGACCGTCTGCATTTCAGCTGATCGCCGGACCACTCTGCCAGCAGGCTCTTCTCGCAGCTCGGCGGCTGCGATACCGCTGCTTTTTCCCCTTCCCTTCCCCTCCCCTTCCTTCTTTCTCCCCTCCCCACCCTCCCCCACCCCAGGTCCTCCGCCTGCTTTCCGGGCCCAAGGCTGCGACGGGGAACCCGGCTGCAGCTGCGCGGGGTCCGCATCCAAATGGTTTCCTGGAAGGCGAGTGTGTTTTTTTTTTTTTTCTTTTTTTTTATCTTAAAATGATCCTTTTCCCTTCGTCTCTACACTGGTTGCGTGTCGGCTTTCGTGGCTTTCGTTCCTCGTGGCACGGGAGGATCGGATGGGGGGGGGGGGAAGGAGGGGCCGAAGGGTGTGTTTTTTTTTTTTTTTTTGCCCGCTGCGGTATCGCGCCCGATCGATGGCAGCTCTGTCCCCTGTCGTCTCTGCGATAGTTGCCGGCGATTTCCTCTTGACGTCAGTGCAGTTAATCAGACGGGGAACGTGGGAGCTGGCAGCGCCGCTGCCTCTGAGCGCCTCGCAAAGCCGGGGTGGGGGGGGGGGGGGGTTGGACACCGGGCGCCCGCACGGGCTTGTGCCGGGGGAGATGGCATCGAAGCAGGCTTTCGACCCGGGGAGAGCTGGCTGCAGAGCCAAACCGGTGCTCTTCACCCTTCCCAATCCTCCCTGCATTTGTTTCTTCCCTTAAGAAAATATTATTTATTTTTTTTTCCTATTAATAATAAGAGAAGCGACGCAATCCCTACACCTGCTGCATTGCCGGAGGCAAGGGCTTGAGAGCCCTCCTTGATTTTTAAGCAGCCTATATTTACCTACCTAAACCTTTTTCTTATTTTTTCTATATATATATATATATATATATTTTTTACCCCAAAGCGTTACGTGAAGACATCTGACGGCTATTTTTTTTTTTTATGGCCGGGCTGACAACGCGGGTGGCGGTACCCGCGGAGCCAGCGCCACCCCCGGCACCCCGCCGGCCGCTCGGAGCCCCTCGCGTCGCGCTGCTTAATTACGGACTTAACGAAGCGTCTCGGCGTTTCCGCCGAGATGCAGACACGCTCCCTCCTGGCCACGGTTTTTCACAGGGCCGGCTCGCGGAGGGAGGGCGAGCTGGGCAAGAAAACGCTTCCCGACGGCACCCTTGGGAGCCGCGCGCCGAGATGGAAACGCCCGTGTCCTCCAGCCCGGCCCTTCCCCGCCGAGCCCTTTCCTTCCCCGCTCCGAGCTGCCACTCAAAGCCTCTCCTCGCTGCTCTGGTTTTCCACGGCCGGCTGCCGAGCGTGACAGCGGCGAGAAGAAAGGCGGCGGGGGGGGCTGCAGGGGCCGATGCTATCGGCCGCCGCCGCCCGGGGACGCGGCCGCGCGGGTGGGCTGAGGTTGGGTCCCCCCCTTCCTACGCCCTCGAGGGTGTTTGGTGACCCATCCCGCCCGCCCGCGCCTCTCCCAGGGCTCCTTCTCCTCCAGGTAGCCCAAGCAGAGCAGCCGAGATGCCCCGAGATAGGTGAGGAGCAGAGAACATCCCCGTAACCCTACAGGGGCAATGGGGAGAGTGATGGGGCTACGGGGTGTTGCTTTAGGAACGGCCCCAACCCCTTGGTGGCATCTCCCAGTGCTTCCAGGCTTCAGGCAGGACCCGTCACCAGCTCCCCACCACCTATTTTGCTCAGGACCCCCACCCCTCTTTATTTTATTTTATTTTAAGGTCAAGGTGCTTCCTAGCAAATAGCTGGAGGAGAAGCACATGGCGGGTTTTGGAGTTCACGGGGCATGCGGAGCAGACCTGGCCCCAGCCTGTTGGCTTTGGGTTTTTGGGGTCACAGCCCCCAAGCCCCACTCTCGCTCCAGGGAAACAACGTGGCCGGGCGCATTTTTCAGCTCTCCAAGGCACAGGGGCTTAAAAAAACCCCATTGCCTCCGAGCTAAGCGGGGTAACACTTCGTAGCTGGGCGCAGGAGTTAATTTTTCTTCCCTCTGCCGTGCCCTTTTTTCCCATGCAGAGGGAGCGGGGGGAATTTGGGGGTGCGAGTCCGGGCGATCCCGATGTCCCCTAGGAGGGCGGCCACCCCGGGGCCCCCTCCGTGTGAACGGGGGTCAGCAGCTGGGAAATGGCAGAGCAGAGTGGTAATTCCCAGCTGCCACGAAAGCGGCTCTCAAATAAAATTCCCTCCGAGAGCAATTCCAAGTATTTGAGGGTTTGAACTTTTCCGGGGAGGGCTTTGGGAGCTGCCGGCTGCCGCGCTGCACCCTTGGCACTGCGGGGAAGAGACCCCGGGGGAATCGGTTTCGTTATCCCAGCCTCTAAAAGATTTTTATTTTTATTTTATTTTTTAATGTATAAATCATTATTTTTATTTGGTAGCTGCGTGCCCGCCGCGACGACCCAGAACGGAGCGCTGCTGGAAGCGAAGCTTGCCCTAAACCCCGGAGGGGCCCCGGGGGTTGCAGGAGATACCCGTTGGGGCTCGGTGGCCCTCGTGGTGCCCCCGTACCTGTCCCCGCACGTCCCCAGGGGCCGGGCGCCCCTTGCCGTGCATTCCTCGGCCGGCACTGCTTGGTAACGTGGGCACAACAGAAAACAAACTTTGCCGCGAGCTTTGCTCTCCCAGAGCCCCTGAAGCTCGCTTTCAAAAAAAAAAAAAAAAAAAGAGCAATGTGGTCTTTTTTTTTTTCTTTTTTTTTTTTTTTTCTCATGCTCATGAAAATTCTCATACCAAAGCCGTAACCTCCGCTGCCCCCGGTTTCGTTGTTTTTTAAGGTGGCTTTTGGGGGCGTTTAAGGGGAGGTTTATCCAGCCCCGCTCCCCAGCCCCTGTGGGTGCCAGATTACAGCGTGCGCAGAAGGCAAAAAAACAGGGGGTTTGGTCAAAAAATGACCAAAGTGCAGCCGGGGACAGGCTGGGTACCCCGAAACAGGGACAACGTGCAAATGCAGCCGGGCTGGAAATTGCCCCCAGACTACAGGGGTCCAGACTCTAGGGATCCCCAAAGGGATGCTGATAGCGGGGCCGCATCCAAACTCACGCCTCTGCTTCCCCACCACCCCTCCTTTGCCCTTTTTAGAGCGAGCTGGGGATGAACCAAGCCTATTTGGGGCAAAACCCCGCTAAAAACCCATTGGCAGCAGGGTTTTTCCTCCCCGTGCACCCTTCATCTCAAGATTTTCTCGGCTCCTTGTAGACCCCTTTCCCATCCTTCCGCCAAGCCGTCCGTCAGCCTGGCAGCGTTTTAATAATCCTTGACTCCTTTTTCTTTTTTTTTTTTTTTTTAAGTTATTATGATCGTTTTTCTTTTTAATTATTATTTTTTTCTGCAGGGAGGTGGGAGGAACGCGTCTCCTAAGGCAGGGAAATGGCAGAGACCTGCGAGTCCCAGGGGGAGCTTTGCCACGGATGGGAACAGCCCCTGCGCTCCCGGCCGGGTCCGGCCTCCCAGCCCGAAGTGGCATCCCTCGGACCACACACTTTGCTCTCTTTTTTTCTCCCTCCCGACCTAATCCCTCCAACCCCTTTAGGCTTTTTTTGTTGTTGTTGTTGTTGTTGCTGCTCCTCTCCGAATTCCTCCTCATTCGCAGGCTCGCTGCCAGCGTACAACACGCTATAAAAAGGGGACTTGTTCTCCAGGCTCCCCTCCGGTACAGAACATTTACACAAATAGCCCCGCCACTCGGTCCCGTTCCCCCTGCTAGCGCTGAGCCGCTGGGAGGGTGCCTGGGGAGCGGGGCTGCCGTCTTAAGAGAAGCCAAGAAGTCGAATTTCCCGAAGCCCAGCCAGCGTTTAAGCTCCCCTCCTCCTCCCGTCAGCTGGAAAAACAGAGCCGTGCCTTTATTTTGTTTTATTTTATTTTATTTTCGCCCCTCTCAATCCCGGTGGAGCTTCCCCGAGAGTAAAACGCAGCGGATGCGCTTTGCATCCCTTTGGGCAGGTGCGGGCGTGGGGCGGGATTTGGGCACGACCACAACGTTTTGGGCCCCAGCAAATCCTCTGGGAAAAGAGTTGCAGAGCCGTAGGTCTTAAAAAAAAAAACCCAATGCTTGTGGTTCCGGTGTGGTTGGGACGGGCAGGAGGGTTCATCCCTGCGGTGGGGACGGTCTGGGTGAGTCGTGTTTGCTCCCCCAGCTTCATCCCACTGCTGCATCTAGCACGGGGACCCCGCTTCGCCACCCATTTTGCACTTTCTGGAGGCTCTGTTGATTTGTAGGGTTGCTGAGATGCTTGTCCTGCTTTGGGCCATGCAGAGCTCTCACCAAGCTTCTCCTTCCTCCAACCTTCCCCATTACACCATCCAGACCTGCAGAAGGATGTCCCACACCAGCTGACAGAGGTGCTCCCATTTGGAGCTGATTTCCTTAGCACTCTTCTCTTTTGCAATGCAAAACCCCTTTTTGGCAAAAGAGAGGGTTTTTTTTTTTTTTTTTTTTTCCTAAGGCAGCCTTTGGTAATGTCCTTCCTTCTCCCTCCAGCTCGCGGCCTCGGGTGGCGACGTGAGGGCTCGCTCCCGGCCGTGCAAATCTCTGCCCTGTTCTCGCGAAGCAGAAGTTTTCCTGCGTGGGGCTGAGCCAGGTGCTTCGCTCAAAGCCGAATTGATTTACGGCATTTAACTTCATCGGAGCAAAACGCATGCAGCTCCCTAGCACAGGTCCCCTCTGGGCGCCTAGGGCCTGTCCACGACTCGTTAGGGTGTGATTAAAACCTTACCAAGCAGCCTTGAGGCTCCGTGCATGAGACCCTACAAAACTCAGCACCATCTGAGCCTGCTCCAACGTAGGATTTGCCGTCAGGGCTCTGCTTGCCCCCTGGGGGTGGTAAATTCCCGCTTCGTCGCCTCGTTTCCCCCGCTCTTTCTTTCTGCTGCCACGTTCGCCGTCTCTGCTGTGGGTTTTCTTGGCCGGTGGGTGCGTTTTTGCACTTCTTTTGGAGGCTGTGCGGTCATTCCTGGGGATGCTGAACTGCTCCTTCTGGTTTGGACCCTCTCCTTGGCAGGTGGGGCTCGGTTCCTACCCTCCCTGCCTGGAAATCTTCTCCAGGTGCCCAACTTCTCCAGCCTCCTGACCACCACCAGCCAGCTCCCTTATTTTCCCCAAGCTTTCCTTTACTTAAAAGCTGATTTCTGTGTTTTTTTTGTGTTTTTTTTTCTTCCTGCTTAACCTAAACTGCATCAGCCTTTGTCTGTCTGAAGCAGGGTTTTACGTTCATTGCAGCATCCGTCTGTAGGGCCATGCCCTCGTTAAACCGTGCGTAAATTGGCATCGCCGCGGAGGAGCTGGGCCCTGCGGTTCTTAGCAGGATTATTTTTGGCTCTCCACTCTCCCGGCGAAGCCGCTCTGCTGGTGTAACAGTTCCCAGCCTCGCTCCTCTCCAACGTCAGGTGCCAGCCCGGCGCTGAGCAAATTCCTGGGAGCAAACCAGAACCCGCTGCATCGCTCCACAGCGAGTGGGTTTCCGCCCAGAGTATCTCTTCTGTGTTCTGCGGTGGTTTTAGCACATCACATCAGGCATTAAACTCTCCAAATCCTTTTTAAAGGCTCCTTTACAACCGCAGCTCCAGCCCGGACCTCCCGTTGCGCATCGCCTCCTGCGCTTTTTGCCATCGCCGGTCTTGGTGGTGCCGGTGGCATCGTGTTTTCTCACTGCCTGCATCACCATCCGCGGCTTCCAGCACTTCTTTTAGGTGCAGCTGGCCTTTTGCTCCCTGCAGTTGCTCTTCCTCTTTCCTCTCTCCCCGTTTCCTTGATTTCTCGCTGTGTTTGAAGCCAGGGGTGGTCGGGGTGTGTTTCGCAACCCTTCCGCTCCCGTTATTCGCTTTCTTAGAAGCGAAGGGGAAGGAACCGCAAGCAACAAAGAGCCCGAGCTTGGAGGACTGGCTGTTTATTTGTCAAAGCTAGAAAAGCCGAAGAAGACGAGAGGAAATCCTCAGCAAAAATGTACCTCAATTAACTTCAGGCTTGGGCGCGTCGGTTCTCGGAGGAGCAGAGCCGTAGCAGCGGGAAGGGGGGGATGTCTTCCTGATGTGACTTTAGACGGAGGTGTTCCCACTGCAATTACTGCAAATAACATTAAATATAACAAAATAACGTCTCAGGTTTGCATTTTGCACCCCGGGCTGGCCTTTTTTGCATCGTGCACCCCATCTTGGTGGCACCTCCTGCAGTGGGTTTGCCATAAGCCAGCCCCGGGGGTGCAAATGGGGTCGAGGAGACTCGAGCCAACCTTTAGATGCTCCGAAGAGGGGATGGGGGCAGCAGGATGGCTCAGATACCAAGGCAGAAGGTGCTCCGAGGTCCAAAAAGGACAAAAATAAGATCCTTAAAGAGCCTTGAGGATGGCTTAAGATCTTCTCCCTTGGAAGCAGCAATTACCAGATGAAAGAAAATGTCTTCAAGCCGGCGACCAGACATCTTGGAGCATCTGGTTTGAGTTTTGCCCGTGCGCTCGGGGCGGCAGGGAAGGCTGCTCGCTGTGGTTATAGCCGGGCAAGGCGGAGCGGCGTCCTTCGGGGAATACGGCCGGCGCTTACGAAACGCCCCGGACAGGGGCGATTTCCACATCCCATCACAGAACCGTTTAGGTTTTCTCTTGCCTTTTTGTCCCTCCTCGCTCCCGAGGAGGCATCGCTGGCGTGTAATTACCGCCGGCTGTAACGCAGCCAGACCGATGTCTTCCTGGCAGAGGCGAGCACAATAGGAGCCAACGGCTATTGCGTGCCCCAAATAAAACGATTCCAGCCCCAGGGCCTCACCCAAACGCGAGGCATCCAGGACCAGCTCGGTGCAGTTTGCTCGAACCCACAAGACTCGCTCTGCTGGCAGCTGCCCCTAAATTCGTTTTTTTTTTTTTTACTTGGTTTCCCCCACGAAGCCACCTGCCCGCTGGCCACATCTCGAAGTGCACCTGCGGCTGCCAGGAGCAGCACATCTGGCTGCCGTTAGCGGGCTCCGTTCGGGGCTTTCTTGCTAAAAAAAAAATTATTCACGGCTTTAATTGAAAGCAGAGGCCGAGGCACGGCACGCGGCTGCGCCCCGCCGGCCGGCGCGTGGCTTTGCCCGGCTTTGATGGAAGGATGGAGACACCAGGTTCCCCCGAGGAGCTGTTCTGGAGCATCCCACCGTGCTTCTCTTCCTGCTCCCAGCTGGGATTTACACCGAAACCCGAAGGATTTAACTTTCGAGCCCTGAGCAAAGACAGCCCGAGGTGATGCAAATGTGTGACCTGGCCCAAATCTCGGGAAGAGGTAAATATTGCATCACGCGGAGCGGGCTGTATCCTTTGCCCCAGCTTGAGGGGCTTTGCTTTTCCCTCATCCTCCCAAGTGGCTTTGACGGGGAGAAGATGTAACCAGCAGCTGGGCTCAGCTCCATGGACCATCCATTTGAAATTTTGGCGGTTCTCACCCAGCTTGGGAGCCTCTGCCGCTCTTATTCTGATTCAAATCACCTCCGCTTTGTGCACATCTCAGACGTGGGGGCTCAGACTCAGCCCCCTTCCGAGCAGGGGGTTTGGGGAGGAGACGCACGGTGGGAAAGGCTTTCTCCTTGCTACCAGTTTAACTACGGGTGCTGTGCTGTTTGCAGTAGGACGGATCCCCATCCCGTCCCCGTGTGAGGCTGCCGGCGGGGAGGAATTGGGTTTCACAACCCATCTTTCCAGGCTGCCACAAGATTACTGGAAGGAGAGGAATGTGCCGGAGAAAACGTCCCAGTTGCTGTTAAAAGGCATGGCTTTCTCTCCTCCTTTCCTCCCCGCGTCACCCTGGGGTGCCTTTGCCCTCCTGGCCTCCCCTTCCTGTGCAAATAATTGCAGGCGCGATAAGCGGGAGCCATTTGGCTCTTGTGTCAAGGAGCTCATTGCTTTTGCTTGCGGTGCTCCCGGGACAGAGCTCAGCCCCTTTATATCTGAACAATAAATCTCAGGGCTCTCCAGGACACACCCTTCGCGCGAGGCACTAGTGCCTCTTAAATAATGGGCCTGCCAGACGCTTACTCCGTCTGGGTGAAGAGCACGCCAGCCAGTTGTAGCATCTGCAAATCATTTTCCAGGAGAGCCCAGACAGCGCGGGAGGCTCGCTCGAGTCCCTTTCATCCAGCCCTTTCGAATCCCCGCAAACATTTCTGGGCTGCTTGGAGCAGAAGCGTTTGCGCCAAGAGGAGCTGCTGGAGCCTTCTCCCTCTGTGCTCGAGGTGAGGGACGAACCCTGCACGTCTTGGGTGCCGGGGAGCTGGGTTGAGAAATGCTTCGGAAAGTCTGAAATCCGTGCCAGGCAGAGGTTAATTTAGGCTGTTTTCTCGGATCCATCCCTTATGTCCACTGATGCTTGGAAGTACTGGGAGCATCAGATGCAGAGCTGTGGTCCTGCGCGTTGGTTGAGCTGGTCTGGCACTGGATCATCTCCTACTGGATGACGTGACACTGAAAAGGCTGAAGGCGGGCACAGCTTTCTCTGTTGTGCCCCATTGCTCTCGTTTTGGGGCACTGGGACCCCAGTAACGTTTTACCTCCAGCAAGAAGAAATCCTGCAAGTTCTCTGCAGGTCTCGTTGCGTCTGACGTGCCGGGGGTGAGAGCTCCGTGGTGCACTTGCCCTGGTTTCTCTCCCAGGCTAATTACAAGCCTCTTGGACTCTCTCAGGCAGCTTTGGCAGGTGCTCTGCTTTTCTAGCTCCAGCGCCGGGGAGCCCCGGCCACAGCCGCGAAGTCTTTCCCCGGCTATTAGAAAGCGCCTTCCGCTGCTGGAAGCTGTGAAGTGAAAAGGACCTACACAAATAAACTTCCCAAGGGCAGGGAGTCAAAATATCCCTGGGCATGTTTGGTGGAAAAAAGGTTAGCCAGCCCCAAGTCTTGGACTCGCTGCTGGCCTGACCTTGTTGACAAAACACGGGGTTATTAATTGGGGTTTTAGGCATACGGCCCGAGGATATTCAGCAGGAGCTTGTCCATCACAGCGGCTGAGATCTCCCAGGGCAGCGCCGTGAGAGCAAATCCGGCCGTGCTCTTCGCAGACCTCCGCGGAGAGCTGAATGAAATCCCTTCAGGATGCCGTGGCTTGCCAAGCTCCCCCGAAAGCCAGGCGGCAGATTTGGAGGCTGGTGCGTAACGTGCTCTGGACCTCGGGTGGAGGGGATGCACGCTGCACAGCACACTGTGCTGTCTCCTGCTCCCCTGCTGATCCTTTTCCAGCCCCAGCCTTCGTCTCTCAAGGGCATGATGTGTTTGGAGACGCACTTAGGGTCTGGCCGCGGCTCTGGGTTGGGGTTTTACTGCTGAGGATAAGGCGTGCAGGGGTCTCAGATTCCCACAGTGGCCACGCAAGCATGGGGATTCCCCAGTAGTGGAGCTGGGGCAGAAGCACAGGAGGTGCCCACTGAGAAACTAGGCACTTTAGGGTCTGCTGAAAGGACTCTGTTGGCCATAATCGAGCTCTTGGCTCCCTAAATTCAGGTTTCTTCTCTCAAACTGAATCCTACCCGTAGCACTGTAACTCCAAGCAGGACCTTCATGTTCAGGAGCGCGACCTGTGCTGCCCCAGCATGGTCCTAAACCTCAGCAGCCACTCGGTGCTGCTCCAGCCTTTGACATGCTTGCCGTCCCGTGCCAATCCCCAAGCTTGGTGGTTTTTCTTGGGGCTGCAGCAGGGCGGCTGTGGCTACTTTGGGTGCACCCGCAGCGTTTCAGCCGGAGAAGAGCCGCCGGAGCGGCTCAGCCGAGCGGGAGCAGGAGCCGGCTGTTCCTATCGCGGCTGGTGAGTTCATTCACAGGATCTCACGGCAGCGAACAGCCCATCTGCTCGCTTCCCTCGGCTCGGAAAGCAAGCAGAAACCAGCGCTGGCGCCGGCCCAGAACAGAAGCTATGGGATTCCTCCTCGACAGCGTGACAGCAAACGCTCGTCTCGCACGGGGCCAGTGCTGGGCGGCTCTCGCCCGCCGAGCCCGCGGCAAAGCCCGTCCTGTTTCAGGAAGAGCTTGCCTTTGGGCTGCCAGCTTTCCTGCACCTGAGTGACTAAGCGAGCTGGAAAGCACCTTTGGTGCGCGCCAGGGTGGTGGAAATTCGGCTGCCAGCAAGGAAACATGCCAGCACACATCCCACCGTGCTGCGAGGAGGTGGGCAGCACCTGCGAAGGGGCTGTGCCCTCTCCGCAGCTCCCTTGAAAGGCTGGCAAAAGTCTCTAAAGGGCGGGCAGCCTCGTTCAGGTTGTGCCCTGTGTGGGTGAAATGTGCTCCTCGAGGTTTTGCCAGGTCCAAGCAGCCCCACAGCTGAAGCCCCCTTGCCTGGGATGCTCGGCTTTTCTTGGCTTCCTTACTTCAAGTTGCTCTTTGCAACCGAGCGAGAGGGATCGAGGTGCCTGTTCCTCTCACACAGCCTCCCGACGTGGTCTTGCCCACGGTGAAACCAGCGCAGGGGTGGAGCAGTCCGTCGGGCAGGAATTCAGAGCAGCCCAACAGCTCTCCGCAGAGCCGCGATGGCAGGCAGCCCGCATTTCACAAGTGGGGTTTTCCCATCAGACTCTCCTGCTGCTATAAATAACAGGAAACGTTCTGCCGTCTCTGCTCTGGAGAAGGTCAGGAGCTGGATTCTGTGGTCTCTGGAGTTTTAATGAGATTGGAGGTCCATGCAGCATACCCAGAAGTCCCCTGGGATGGCCTGCCTGAGGCCCTTTGGTTCCTTGGATGGCGAAGTCTCAAGCACCGGCCTTTGGCAGAGTCGCCTTAGCCACCCTTTTGAGATGTCAGGTCCTGCTAAACCCTCCACGTGCTGTTCGTCTCCGAGACCAGATGTTAACTCCTGGATCGCTGCCGAACCTGCTCGTGAGAGGTTTGATCCATCCCCTGCCTGCGGCAGGCAAAGCTTCTGCTGTGGGTCCCGGGACAGACACGCAGACACCAGCTGCTGCTCCCCTGAGCTTGCCGGGAGCTCGTCTTGCGATTTCCCTCACCAGCACTTGGTATAGTGCTTGTGGTGGGCAAATTCCTGAAATTTACCCTTTGCCTTCTCCATCAAGGAGGCTGACTTTTCCTGAATCTTTGTTGGGGCTGAGGGACCAGCCCTTTGACTCCCGGGCTGTTGGTCAGAGGTGGGAAGGTGGGGTGGGAAACCTGTGTCCTCTGACGGCCAACCATTGTGGTTGTCAGTGCAACAGGGGAAAAAAGAGCCCCTAGTGAATGAAAGAAAACTTGGCACTCAGTGAGCCAAAATTTCTAGCTTTTATTCAAATCATAGTATTTGTCTTGCAGTATTCCCCCAAACCAATACTCAGTCAAGAGTGAGGTGAAACTAGCCATGCAGTGCTCTCCTATCTCTGTTATTAAGGTCTGCTCCTGAATGTCTCCCTTCAGCTACGTTTTTTCTTGGCAACATCTCGCTGCCTATAAATGCACACGTACCACAGCAAGGTTCCTACCCAAACTCTGGTTCCTCAAGGTTGCTGTCCTCCATCCTCGTGGGCAGGACTTTGGTTAACATCTGGTGCCTGGTGAGGTGGAAAGATGGTCTGAACAGGCATAGACCACAATAACTTACATCTCGTGCAACTGATGTGTGCAAATAAATCTCTTAAAATAGGGATGTGGGTGTCCCATGCTGCTGCTGTAGTTAGTATGAGGGATGGGGAGTTACTTCCAGAAGTTGACTTGCTCCTCAGCCCTCTGTCTCTGTATTAATTAGAGAAGGAGTGAATGCAAAGGGTAAATGGTGTTTCTCCAGGTCTAGCTGGCATGGAAAAAACTCATGCACACCTTCCCTGGCTGGTCTCAGTGGTGGGTCTCCGTTGGGCTTGTATTTCCCGTTGGGCATCCCCAGCTTCTCTCCTCGTGGTTCTCCCCTTGGGCTTGCGGCAGGATGGAAATGCGACAAATCCACCGGGAAGATCTGGCTCCGGGAGTCTGCTCAGACATCTCAGCAGCTTTCCCTGGTCGTGGAGAGCTGTGTCGCCCCAGCAGCCAAGCGGGGAGGAGGCAAAGCCGCCGGCTGCTGCCTCTCCCTTTTCCCCAGCAGCTGCAGGAATGCTTTGATGTCTGCTCCTCCGGCCCGAGCACCCAGCACCAAGATTAACCACCCGTCAGACCCCTTCGCTGCCTCCAGATTAATCTCCTAAACGCAGGCAAGCCCCGCTCAGAGGGCTCCCGGTATTCCCTCCTTGTAAAAGAAGGGTTAAAAATAGTTTCTTCCCTTGCACCTGCTCCTCCAAAGCCAAAAGTGAGTTTTATTTTTACAGCCCAGATTTCCTGGTGGCTGTCTTCTCTGGTGGGGTGTAGGGGAACGGGGCAAATAGAAAAATCATCAGTCTTAATAGCGCAAAGAAAATAGGCAGCGTGGAAAGTGCTTGTGCTACACATGGGTTGGAGGGAGCCCTTTCCCTCCTTCTTACAACCACGTGCTTCAAAACTGGGGCAGAAGTGCAGCTGCAGTGTTGGTCCTCAGGAAAAACACCTGATTTTGCTCTTCTTTTGTATTTTTCCAGGCCAACCCTTCAAGGGACAGGAGGGCTGAACAATTGCAAATGGGACTGTGTGTTTGTGGGAGTGTTATTTGTGGGGTTTCCTGGGTCTAAGTTAGCATCCCCTGTGCAGAGCTCTGAAGCGGAGAAGGAAGCCTCGCTCGGCCCTGATTAAACGGTTTCAGTGAGGGCGAATTATTATTTTTTTTAAGGCCTGCATGTTTACATTTCATAAGCTTATTTTAAAACACGTGTATACAAGAGCAGGCTTATTTATAAGGCAGAATAGCCTACTGTGTCCTTACCTGACTTGAGTGTCAAGGAAGCAGCTTTTTTTTTTAACTTTTTACAAGCGTGGTTTAAAATAAAATCCTGGTTTGTTGCACCCCAGTGAATCTGCCCGGGAGGAGGTCAGTGCAAGGTCTTGTTTTCTGACTGTAAAAAGCTCTTCTGCTTGTTTACAGAGCTTCTTCTTGCCAGCTGTCATTTTAGGATAATCTGTTAATGACAGCTATAGGTAAAAAACTCATTTCCATCCCCCAGAGTCCTGGCAAGCCTGCACTGCCAAAATCCCAAACTAGCCCAGCTTCCCAGCGAAAAGCCTTTGGGAACTTTCCATCTGTAGAGCAGGATCTTCTGGGTGACCCATTCAGCCGAGATCTTGGCAAGGTTTCTGGCTCCAAATCCCCAAGGTAAATACATAAGAAAGCCTTTTAGGGGCGATGGGCGTTATCTGCCTCTTAGTCCCGCTGGCAAAAACCGCGGGAGAGGCCCCGCTGGCTGCCCCCGAGGGGTTTCTCCAACAAGGATGGGGTAATCCTGAGTGAGGAGGAGGTGGAGGAGTGAGGGGGTGCCAGCAGCCCGGGGAGGATTTTATTCTTCATTCGCTGTTTTAACTCTCTGAACTGGTGAGGAGCACCTTATGGTGGTGCAGAAAAGCTTCAGGTGAATGTTAAGTGTGGTGAGATGTTAAGTATGGGCCTTAATGGCAGACCCAAGGAGTGAAGTCAGTCACTAAGTCTCACAAAAGAGACGTGAAGCAAGTAAGATTTCTCTCACATGGGAGGAAAGATGTTTTTACGCCTATGCTGAGAGAGATTTTTCTGCTTCTAGCAAACTTTTACGAAGCCCGTGGTCCTGGTGGGTATGCTGAAGGCCTAGGAGGCCGGGAGGTGAGCAGCTACCTTGTGTACCCAAGGAAATAGCTGAAGCAGACATAGGGCGAGGGCCGGGTTTCCATCCAGCAGAGCTGTAAAACCAAAGCCCTGACCACTGGTGGTTATTTAAAGACTTCCTGCGATGGGAAGGTGCTTGGCCTACGTTCAGGCTGGGCGCCTGCTCTCTGCAAAGCCAAATAAACAGAATCCACTTGAACTTTCCACCTTGCGGGCTCGGCCAGATGCCTCATCCCTCGCTACAAGCGGGCCTGCTCCGTGCCTTGGACGGGCTCTGCCTCCAGGCCTCCACAGGGGATTTGGGGTGACCACCACACTGTGGGGTGCTTTTCCCTTCACCCAAAGGAGGAGTTGGGCGCTGTCATCCCACTGCTTGGAGCTGGAAGGCGGCAGCAGGGCGGGAAGGCCTGTGTCTCCAGGATGGGCTGGGATGTCCTACGTGTGGTCTGTGTCCTCAAATGACCATGGGCAGGGCAAAGAGAGAGGAAATTATATCCTTTAACTCTAGATGTGTAGTTTCAATGCTGATTTCCCAAGAGGGGGACAGCTAAGATATTTCCGTGTAGTCGGGTGCAGGAATTTTGTCCGTCCATCACGGACCTACTGGACGGAGTCCAACAACAGGACACAAAGATGGTGGGACAGGAGCAGCTCTCCTGTGAGGAGAGGCTGAGAGCTGGGACTGCTCAGCTTGAGGAGGAGGAGGCTCGGGGGATCTCATCAATGTGCACAAACACCTGAAGGGAGGCTGAAGAGAGGACAGAGCCAGGCTCTTGTCAGTGGTGCCCAGTGCCAGGACAAGAGGCAGTGAGCACAAAATGGAGCACAGGAGGTTCCCTCTGAACATCAGGCAGCACTTCGGTGCCGTGCGGGTGGCTGAGCACTGGCACAGGTTGCCCAGAGAGGTTATGGAGTCTCCTCCTTGGAGATCTTCAAAAGCCACCAGGATAAGATTTGATAAGATTTATTTAACGTGGTGCATGTCTATCCTTGCTTCTGCCCCTTCCCTGGTGACCCAGGACATTTTGGCAACCCAGTGAACTCTGCAATGGATGCACCTCTGTGGATGGCTCCCTACTGCCAGCAGCAGCCCCATGGCCTGGGAACTTTTGCAAGACTTGGCAGCGGGGCCACTGCAGGCGTATTTCACACAGGACCCAAAAATATTGCTGTCAGTGCAGCGTTGGTCGGTTTGAACGCAGGGTCAGGTCCCTAAGAAATCAAGACTGTTGATGGACAAACCTAAGCATATTCGAATGTTTCGTCTGATTTTCTTGGATTGCAAAGTTTCCAAGGGAGCCAAAAAGCTCGCTTCTCTTCTTGTTTACTTTGCAGACCAGAAATACAGCTGGGTTCAGTGAAATTAGGAAGCTTAAGTTCTTGTAGCAATGTAGTAGAGGGGGCAACTGGAAAAGCTCAAATGTCTCCTTCAGAGCCCATAAAATAAGTCCAAGATGTTCTTCCCCAACTCTGCTGCCCTGTTTCTGCTCTGTGCCCGTGTTTGGCATTGATGCTGATGATTCAGGCACAGGGCAGCCCCGATATCAAAATCCTGACTTGACATTCCTCTGAATTTGTAGTAAGGCAGCAAATCTGGGGGCTTTTCTCTCGATAAAGGTCAATGAGTTGGGGCCACGCAGATGTTTCCAAGCACACGAGTGCCAGTGCTGAGTCTGGATGATAGCACGGGAAACGGCGGGTGCAACCAGAGCATCGTTTTAAACTGCAAATGAACCCTGAAATGACAGCAAACTTGAAGCAAGCCCACGTTTCGGGCCAGGCTGGCTGTGAATCAGCTTTGGAAAATGAAAGATGAAACTTTCTGACTTCAGCTCAAGTTATGAACTTATAAACTCCCAATTATCTGATTTGCTGGAGGCAAGCCAGAGACAAACATTTTTCGAGGCGAGCATGTGGGATGGCTTCCTGAAAGTGAACTCATTCAAAAAGGCGTGATTTGGAAGCAAGAAGTTAGACTCAAAAGCTGATGTTTTGAACTGGGTTAATCCCACATGAATGTGGCTTACTATGGATTCCTGAGCTCCTTTTGAGCATCCTCTGTCCTGTTGCTCTGTGATAAATTGTAGGGGCACAATACACCACTTTCAAAAGTTGAAAAAATGCCTCTTTTTAAGCCCATCTGAATGATGTCAAATGTGCAGAAAATTTCTTGGCTTGGTCTTTTCCCCCCAGATACCAGGCTGGTGGCTGGCCGTGAACTACATACAAGTAAAGGCCAACAAGGCAACCCACAGCCCGACTTTTTTTTTTTCATAGCACAACTTTGTGGTACCCGTTTCCCCTTTAAAAAATTAATTTCTTTTCTCTGTTACTTTAAAAATTGCTGTGTATTCCCCAAAACTATTTTCAGGTATATATTCTGATTTTCTTAATGGTTCCCCCCTTTGGTCAGCCTTATATTTTTACATAATTTAAGCTAAAAAATTATGTATATGTTTATGTATCTCTAAAATGCTAACTCAAAACTGAAAGAGGAATTTGGGAAATATGTTCAGTAGGCGGGGGGGGGAGGGAATGGGGAATGGCATTTGTAGGCTCAGAAAGTGAAGCGTCCTTAACATGAATGGGATCAGTGGGATGGATTTGGAAATGGGACAACAAAAAGATGCTCGGTGGTCTTCCATGCTTCTCCAGCTGTCGTATCTCTCCTGCAGATAAAATGCTGAACGTTATCCTGCAGGTGAAACGCAGGAGAGGCATCGTGCAGGCAGCTGGGCAGCAGTTCCCCCTGTGAACTGCTGGAATTGCCATCTGCTGAAGTCAGTGGAGGTTTTGTTGAGCTCTGTTTGTTTTAGTCAAGCGGCTGGGTCAAGGACCGGGGTTTATCATCAAAGGGATGCACCCACGGCGCCGGCTGCTGGGAATTGTCCTCGTCCTTGGGGCTGTGGCCACAACCTGGGGGGATTGCCGGGGTGTGCTGTAGGTGAGGAGTTAGTGACACTGTGCCACTGCCTATGGCCCTGGTGCCTGTCCCCTCTGCGTCTCCATACCAGCAACGGTCCTCACATCTCTGATTGTGGCAGCAAAATGGGTGAGTTCAAAGTTCTCTGCATCCACCAAAATCTCTTGTTCCTACCCCAGTACAAGACTCGTATGCTGGGAGCAGATTTTGGGTTGCACCCCTCTGCCTTGGAGCAAGGGGAAGGTTGCGTGGTGCACCTACATGAGACTCACTGCGGTCCTTTTAGCTGGCAGGGGCCATGGGTCCTGCTTAGCAGGAGAAACCTGCATCGCCAAAGCCCCTGAGCAGCGCTGTGACCACATCCCGTTAATCCAGCACCCGCCTTTCTGCAGGGAAGCCTTGTGGCAAGGTCCCCGAAGTCTTTTAGGTATCACTGCCAGGCAGAGCAGACGCAGCCCGTGGGTAAAGCTCGGGGGAACTCGTTTTGCTGTGTTTCTAGTAAATGCCTGCCCAGGGCAGGGTAATGACTGCAGAGAGGATGTGCTCCATCCAGCTGATGGATGCCGTTTACGGTAGATCTGGAAATGGGGCGGGGGGGGGGGGGGGGGGGGTTGTTCTCATCAGGAGGCTGATAAAATGCTGGGGAAATTCCTGCCTGGGAACACAGCAGTTTCGTGCTGTGCTGGTGCCTTCAATTACAGTGCTCATTTAGCAACCCTTGGCCGCCCGTCCCAACCCCGTGCTGCCCACGACGCCGTGCCAGGACAGCTGCAGATGGGCTGGGAACGGAGCCAGCTGAAAATCCACTTTTTTTTTTTTTTTTAATTCCATCCCCCAAGGTGGGATCCGCTCCTGGTGCAATCACCCAGGAGGGAGCTGCCAGCGAGAGCCCCTAAGAAAATGCCGGGGTCTGCGGGGATGGAGGAAAACCCCAATGCTGGAGGAAAAATATTCAGACTCTTGCATGAAATCTGGCATAGATGAGGCAAGCTTTCACGTGTTTAAAAGCTGGCTGTTGTGGTTTCACCAGTCCTTGTCTTTTCCCCCTGTCCTTGTTGGCATCCAGCGCGCTATAATCACGATTTACCAGCAGGGAAGAGGAAATACCCCACGGGAAGGATGTTGCAGCACATTCACCCCTTGCTCTGGTGCAGGATTAGGGATGCTAAACCGTACCCGGGAATCCAGGAGCCATCTTCTCAACTCCACGGCCATGTGGGTCAGGAGCAGGGAGGTCGAGCCCAGCAGAGTGCTTGTTAGAAGGAGGTGAAATTACTGGGATGAGCTGCCCCACCCATGCAGGACGCTCGCTTGGCTGTTTTCTTCAATTAGGTATGCTCCTTTTGCTTTTCCATGCAGAAAAAAAAAGGCCGTTTCAACCTAAAAAAAAAGACACAATTTGAGGAGCCTGCCTCATTTGGTGCTTGGTTTCACCAGGAACTTCTCGATGCTCGGGGCTGCCCATTCCCTGGCCGGTTTTGCTCTTAGCTCTCGCGTGCGGGGCCAAAGCTGCGGGACAGATTTGCAAAGTTAGCGAGGCGTCCTTTGTGCTGGCTGCTGCGAGCACTCTGTGCACAGCTCCTGTAGGGCGCTGTAATGCATTTTTTTTCTGCTTAGATAGTTAAAATTCTATGGGTTTCAGCCAGGTGTATTAATAGGTATGCCCTCCTTTAGCTGCCTCTCCGTACGGCTGATTTTGTAAGGGAGGAACTGATCCAGCACTAAGCATTGGGTACGTCTGCGTGGTCTCCGCAGATTTTCCCTGGTGTTATATTTTCTGTTTGCTGTAGCCGGGCTCTTTAGGAAGCAGCAGAAAAAAAGAGATGGAGAGAAAACCTCCCCGGAGAGCACCCGTTATGGGGTGGGTTGGGAACAGCTGCGTGTCCCCCAGCCTGAATCCATCTCGTGTGTCCCCGTGCCCCAATCTCAAGCCAATTATTTAACCCGCTCCTAAAGACCTCTGTTTCCCTAAGCAGAAAGGGGTGATGGGGATGCCCAGCCAGCAGCAGGTTTTCTGCCAAAATGCATCGAGGTGAGCCTGAAAATAAATATTTAATATCTTCGGCAGCTGGCTGCTGGCTTCATCATCAGAACTGATGAATTGAGGCTTGCAGCTTTATTTATCCAAGCCGGGGAAGCTCGATTGCTTTTGGCCTGCTTAGAGCCTGCTCCAGCGCAGCAAGGGTGGTCAGGAAATGCCACCCACGCCAGGGTGTCGAGATGTCCCTGAAACCACGGGGAGCAGAGCAGCTTGCGTGTCTCCAGGCCATCAAAACGTCCCCCTGGGGCCGGGGAGGACGTGCAGAGCGCAGATGAAACGCCGCGTCCTGTCTGTCCCGTCCCTGCCAGCTCCAGCCCTAGGAGCTGGGGAAGATTTCCTGCTGAGCAGGGCGGGGAGGCTTTCGCATCTCAGCCTTGATTTAATTTTCAGGTGATAAAAAAGCGTTGCGTCCCTGCCCGGCGCAGCTCAGCAGCCAGCACGTCCAAACGCTTCCCGTTCTGCAGGGAATTTGCATTTCCCTAAAGGCAGCACCGGTTTTATGCAAAATAGCCCCGATGAAAGAAATTCGAAGCCAAAGCGTGCTCGTGAGTAAGCAGTTCTTGGGGATTTTTTGTCGAGAAATCAGGTGCTCTCCTGCAAGCCTCTCGGCATTTCAGGGAGCAGCAGCATGCGCTGCCAGCCGGGGGCTCCTCCAAGCCTGAAAAGCTCCGGGTGAGGAGTGCTCCACCTCCACGTTGTCTGAGGAACACGGAAAAACGTGCTTTGGGGTAGCAATGTCTTGCTGCTGGGTTTGCTCCTTGCTGCACCATTCCCACGGGACGTGGCATCCCGAGTTGTTGCAGTGTTCACATGCAGCAGTGTCTGCTTTGTTACCGTAAGCAAAGGTTTTCCTGACCATAAAGCTTTAATCTCCTCTTTTCTTCCCTTCTTGCCATCCCTGGAAGACGTCAGCCTTCTGCAGTGCTCTCCAAAATCACCTGGGCACGGTGCACTGCAGCCAGCTGCGCAGTGCTGCACAACACCCCCCTTGCTTTCTCTACCAAGCCGGGAAGATGAGTGAGCAGCAGCATCCCGCAGCATTTCGGGCCTCTCCCACTCAGAGCAGGCTTTTTGCTCACGCAGACGGTTGTGATTTCTCTTTCCGAGACGCCAGGTTGTTTGCTGGCTTTTATAAAGCCACCGATGAAGTCGGATGCTGCTCCTGGAGGCCTTCCACGCTGGGTGACCCCAGTGCACGTGGCTGGTTGCTGATCTGAATTCTGGGATTCTGGGGTCTGGGAGGTTGGTTGCCACAGAAATCAGTGCTTAAAGTCTCCCGGTGTTTGCAGTGGCTATGCAAAACATCTCCTTTCCGGAGCACCATCTACTTGCTGGCTCGGGCTTCTTCTTCCAAAGCAATGCTTGGTCCTGCCTCCTCCTCCTCCTCCCAGTCTGGCCCCCCATCTACCTGACTGACGGGATGTCAGGGGCGGCTGTGACTTCCAGCATTTCGTTCCCTTTGATCTTTTATTTAAGAGAAAACCACCTTTATTTGCTCAGCCAGCTCCAGCGGGTGGGGGACACCAGCACGGCGTCTCTCGGCGCTGGGCGTTTGCGCAAGAGCAGCGGCAGGTCAGACCAAAGCCCTGCGAGGTTTTGTCCTCGTGCATCAGAAACCGGCGGCTCGGAGGCGTTCGCAAACCCACTTTTGCCAACCCACGTGCTGTGGGTGGTGGAGGAAACCTAAAAGTGGGAGCAAGGACCCGCGAAATCCCTCTCAGCCTGCTGCCATTAACTCGGAGGAGCTGCCTGTCTTCGGGGCTCGGCTTCTCTGATCGATGCTGGCTCGCTGCCACCAGAGAAGATCTTTCCATAGGGCTTATCGCAAAGCAGCCCGAACATGTTTCCTCCTATCCCACGCTTTGCCATCCCCGGCACGTTGCGGGACAGCGTGTGCTTGCAACACCCCCCGCGGGTCGAAATCCGCCCCCGTTGGGCAGGTTGAGTCCCCTGGAGCCCCCTTCTTCGTCAACAAGCGTCCGGCGGTCGGCGGCGGGGTTGTGCAAGACACGCCGGTGACGCAGAGAGGGCTGCCTCTGCCCTTTGGTCAGGGCTTGCAGAGGTGGCAGGAGCAAGAGGTGTGGGTGCCCTCCGACACCTACGCACCGGGACCCCACCACCGAGCGGGGCCGCGCAAATCGGAGAGCAAAGTCGGGGTCCGGTTGGAGACGGGGGCTCAACCAGCGATTTGGGGGCGGACGGGGGGAAAAAATGCAGAAAATAATGCTATTTTTTCCCCAAAAATAGCTTTCCTGGCGCAAGTTTGAGCCAGGCTTTGATGGGAAGGTCTCAACAGCCCTTCCTGTCCTTCCCATCCCCACGAGCTGCTGCCAGCGCTCCTGGCGCTTCCCATTTGCCCTTCAGGTACCTGCCATGAATATTAGATTTGCTCAAAACCGCAAGAGCAGAGGGGCAGACGTTTGGCCACGATGGATATTTGGGGTGGTAGGGGCACGTGGTGGTGGTGGCCAAGGGGCCCTGCCAGCGCCAGGGTCGGTTGTTCCTCGGGGCGAGGATGATCCTTCGGGTTTTATCTTGCCGTGGATGCTCTCGAGCAAGCCTGGAAATGTCCCAACAGAGGAAGAATCCTCTTTTTTTTTTCTCCCAGTTTCTCTCACCAAAAGAAATCCCTGAGGGGTGTGAGCGGACACAGCACCCGGTATTTGGAGTTCCCTGTGCATCGGGTGCCGGAGCATAGGGACTGGCAATCCCCAAACAGCCAAACCCTCCCCAAAAACCCTCTCTGCATATCTGGGAGGCAGCCAGCTTCCAGCGTGCAATTACCATTCCCTGCAGAGTTGGCCTCGCCCCCCCCTACTTCTTTTTTTTTTTTTTTGGATTTTTTTCCTCCTTTCCCTTCACATCCAAGCCAGGAAGAGCCTCTGACGTCGGCGCCGCAAGCCGGTGGGGGAAGGCGGTGGAGGGGATATCCCGGATCATAAAACCAGGATCACATCGCCCGTGAGTTACCCGTGGGGAGGGGGACGGATCGTTTTCCCCCAAATGCTGAATTTTTGGTGCCTTTTTTGAATTTTTCATGAGCGTCTCCCACTGGCCGAACCTCTTAGAGTGCAAGCGGGAGTTGGGCTAAAAGAAAGCCGTCTCTGCACACCCCGTATTTAGGTTGCTCGGGGAGGGTTGTAGGGGGGGTGAAACCCGAAACAGCAGCTAAAGGGGTGCCAAAGGGATGTCTGCAGCATCTCGTGTTACCTCCGGGGCTGTAGGTGCCTCTTCAAAGAATAAAAGTGCAAATAAAAGATAAAAAGGAGTCGATTGTGTTACCCCAGCCTCGGGTGCGTTCCCTGCTTGCACAACGCTGGGAGGACCGTGCTGTTATCTGTCTGTCTGTCTGTCTGTCTGCCGAGCTATCTGATCTTCCCCAGTCCTCCCTCTTTTCCCTGCCTCCCAAGTGCCTCCTGCTTGCGAATCTCCGCTCTGACGTCGTGCCAGCATCCCGGCCTCTTTCCTAAATACCACCAAAAACTCCTTCAACCCAACCGAGGCTACAAGATAAGGGGCCACGCGGTTCTTTTCTGCGAGTGTAGGTGGGAGCTGGTGTCTTACCACCTGCTAAAAGGGAGCGGAGGGAGATGCAGGAACTCCTCGTCCTCGTTTTGCAGCTCAGCACCTGGAGCAGGACGTGCTGGTGGCCGCCTGCAGCTCTGCCCCCAGCCGCCGGGCTCCTGCGGGGTTTCTTGTTTTTGTCTCTCTCCTCCCGGACCTTTCCTGTCGAGTTCCCGTTTCCTTCCGCGCGGATGCGGCTGGAGGAAATCTCAGCGCGGTCGCTTTCCTCCAGCCGGCCCCTGCGATGGCCCCGCGCCTCCTCCAGGTCCTGGGGCACGGTGGTGGTGTCGGCAGCCCCAAGATAAGGGGTGGGTTTGTGCAAAACCGCTACGTGGGAATGACTGGGACCGCTCAGAAACTTGCGTTCGCTTTTGGGGGTGTCGGGATGGAGATGCTCTCGGTGGAGCTGCGGCTGGGAGCAGAAGGACTCGATCATAAGTGGAAGAAGAGGTTGGTGGTATCCTGCTGCATGGGCTGAAACCCGCCGAGCAGATGTAACAGAGATGGGTGTTTCGCTCGTTTTTTTCTGAAGGTGAACGTTGAACATGAGATGAGTGCGCTCGGGGATGGCTATATTTATCTACGGGTAAGATGCGCATTGTCTGGGTGAGTAAGGCCCTTTGTTCCAAGTGAAAAACCCACGTGGAGCAACAATTTGGCTCTGTGGAGCTTCCTTTTCCTTTGCTTAGGGAGTTGCTGTGTTTAGGAAAACCTGACTTTAGCAGCTGCATCCCGCTAACCCCCGTCACACCAAACACCGTCTGTTCCTGCAGCCTGCCTTCTGCTCGTCGACCAAGCCCTTCGATTAGCTGCATCAAGGAAGACCTGCCCTTTATTTTGCGTCGAGGTACGGGGAGGACAAGCAGCCCCATCCCTGCCATTGCAGGGTTCTTCCCCAGATGGCCGGGATGAGGCCGAGGTGTGCACCACGGAGCCACCAGGCTGCAAATAAATAATTATGAAGGGAGCCTGGTGCTCCTTTCCACTCCAGGATGTGTGCTTGGGGTGGTGGCTTGGTGGTTCCTGTGTCCTGGAGCAGCATCCCCATCCACTTGGGTCATAACAACCCCAAGGCAGCTTGGGGAAGGGTGCCCAGGGAAGTGGTGGAGTTCCCATCCCTGGAGATGTTCAAGAGACGTGTGGACGTGGCACTAAGGGACATGGTTTAGTGGTGGGACTCGGTGGGTTGGTGGTTGGACTTGATGATCTTGAAGGTCTTTTCCAACCTAGGTTGTTCTGTGATTGCTTCCTCACCATGCCAGAGTGCGTTTACCCTGTATCCTCATGGGACTCTTGTCTACAAAACCTCTTGTATGCTTGAATCTCTAGAAGGGGCATCCCCATGGCAAATAGGAGCTGGAGATTTCCAGCTCATGGCCTTGTTGGGTGACTTGCTCCACGTTTGTGCCATCCCCAAATCGGGGCTCTCTTTTGGGTCTGAGTTCTGCAGGTCACCCTTTTCTGGGTTTCTCAGACACAAATGACAGCACCATCCTCTTCCCTGCACCCTGCTGTGCACCAGGATCCGTCCATGGGCATCCCATCCCCGTGGGACCCCCAACCTGGCAGCATGTCGTGGTAACACAGCAGCTCCAAAATGCACGCAGACAATTTCGGGGACGGGACTTTGTCCATCCAAGCAAGCTGAAGTCCGTGTATGCATGCAGAGATGAAGTTTTCAGCACAGATTGGGGCAAATGAAACTCTGCTGTCATGTCAGCCAAGCTGAGCTGCGAGGTGAGGACATTTGGGACCACGTGGCGAGTCCCCAGTGCTCGCCCCTTCCTTCGCTGGGCTTCACCCCGATGAGCTTGAGCCTGGAGGACCAGCACCGCGCCACCGCGCATCCTCATCCAGGGCTGATTTACTGCTTGTGCTTCCTCCTGCTCCCCTGGAGCTCTCGAGTCTGAAGGGTATTTATTCACTTGGCAGGTTATTAATATGAGCTGAAATCCCCTTGTCCGCATTGTTCTGCCGTACTTAATATGGTAATCAACGCCGCAGCCTGTATGGCCGGGGATGATTTGCGATTGAAAATCCATTAGGAATTTATGGGCTTTGGGCTGAATTGCTGGGACGTGCAGTTGCCAAAATACTTGAAATGCTTCCCCTGGAAATGAGACCTTGTGGGAAACGAGTGCTCGTTTTTCTCAAACACAATCAGTTCCCAGTGAGTCTCCATTGCTGGCAGCAAGTACACCCAAGGCAGTAAAAAAATACCCTATAATATGCAGGGCACCTATGGAGCACGAAGCGAAGACCGGACTATGGCTCCCGACGTGCAGTGCAGAGCTGCACTCAATCCCTTCCAACCACAACCAGTCTGTGAAGCGGGATATCAAAAAAAAATAAAAATAAAATGCTGAGAGGCTGCTCGAATCAGACCCCAAATGCAGCTCTCACCCCACTCCCATCCTTCAGCCGAACTTGCAGCGCCAAAATGGGATTTTCTCAGTGAGGGCTGCAAAATCCCCCCTGGGACATCCCACTCACCCCCACAGCCCCAGTACGAAGCCCATTTTTAACGAAGCTTTGCAGGGAGCAGCAGCTGCCCTGCACCCATCACTGCAGCCGGTATCGCCCCATAATCCAGGCTAGGTTTGAGTTTTGCAGAGCATCCCCGCAGGACAGGTGATTAATTATTTTTCTTCATCAAAAAAACACCGGTGTGGCGTGGATGCCACCGCTCCCATCCTCGTGTCCTTCCTGCTTCATCCCTCACCCAGAAAAACTGGGTTTGGTGGGACCAGGGTCTGCAGAGGGGATCTGTGCCGAAATCCCCTTCAATTTTGGTGCCTGGCCCCCTTTAAACTCCTTTCCATAAACCCATCCCGGCTCTGTGCTGCACGCCGGGGCAGTGCCAGGGCTGGCACGTGCTGCAAATAATTAACAATTAGTGCACCGGCAGCGGGAAAATCCGCGATTTGCACAGCCAACTCGGGCACGTTTCAGTCGGAAAGCTTCCCCTTGCCACATCACCCGCTTCACGGCTTTTTTATTTTCTTTTCCCATTTATTTTTTTTTCATTCAAACCACTTGGAAAACAAGCGGGTGGGATGCCTGGAAATGATGCCTGGGTGCCGAGGAGCCCGGCAGTGATGCTGGTGCTCAGCCACCTCCGGGACCCGCTTTGTCTCTTTGCCTCGGAGCCTTTTTGGGGTGAAATGATGCAGGGGAAACTTTCCGGGAGATGAGAGGTGAGGCGAGGGGGCGCGTGCTCGCCCGGCTCCGGTTACTTATGTGCTTATGTTCTATTTTGAGGCTCCGGCCACGCGGCGCTAAGCAGCCGCTGACCCAGGGACGGGACGGGCTTCAAAACAAGAGTCCGGTAGGTGACGATCTGGGGAAAAAACAGGTTTCTCTCAGCCCGGCACGGGGCTTGCAGCGTCCTCATCTTCCTCCAGGTCCGTCCTCTCTTGGCTGTTTGCGTGGTGGTCGTCGTGTTGGGTTTTGCTCCCCCTGGTTTAACCTCGGGGAGAGGAGGCTGGGGTGGCCAGGGCGACATTTAATGCTGAATTTTGCTGATCGTGCCCACCTTTGGGTGCTCTTGCACCCTGAGGAAGGGTGCTGTGGCTGGGAAGGACCTGGCTCCTGGCCAAACCCCGTGGCTTTCTCCTCCCCATCACCATCACGGAGGCAAAGAGGTGTCCCCGTGCTGCCGGGGGACCCCGTGGGTAGCGGTGTGCCGGCAGCGGGGCGAGCGAAGGAGCATCCAACCCCGGACACAGCAAAACCACCCGCCTACCGCCCCCTCCTCCGCCAACCCCCTCCCCCCCCAAAAAAAAAGCTCATTTGCAGGCGGCTTAGTCGGCCTAAGAGCATTAGGGGTGCATTTGGTTGACATTAGCCGCTCGAGTCGCACCGGGAGCGTGTGGCTGCTTAGGGGCAGGCTGGGCGCGTTGTGCGCTGTGCCGACGTTGCCGGGACGCTCGGGTAAGGTCCGGAGGGACGGGATGGGTGAGAAATCGGGGTGCTGCCCCGACACGCCGCCCCCACGGGGGTGCTGCCAGGGCGGTTACGAAAACGCCGCCGAGTTGCGTAAAAAGGCGGGCGGCTGCGGAGGGATTGGGGCGAGCACGTGCCAGCCGGCACAGCCCGCACCCGCGGGGCAGGAACGCCAGGACCCCTCGCCCTTCACCACCTCGGAGCCTCCTCATCCTCCTCCTTGCACCCCTGACCCCGAACGTCGGAGCAGGCTGAGGCTGGGGATGCTCAATGGGGATGCAGGTTCTGGCGCAAGCCATTAGGGCTGTGAGCTCCATCCACTTGATGCAAATAGGGTTTTATCTCCACATCCCCATCCCATCCACCCTGAATCTTTTGGAGACACGGAGAGCGGTGCCGGGGGTTCCTTTGGTTTGACTCACGGGGCTGCCCTGACCTCCGCGTTGTACTTTCCCTCCCCTTAACAGCCTCGCTCTCCGCCGGGATTTATGGAGGTGCCGAGAAGCAGCTCTGAGCACTGCAGCCCCCGGCCGCCTCGCCTCGCCCGGCGTCCCGACCTTCGGATTTAACCATTCAAGGCTCCCGTGCATGGATTGCCCGAACCAGGCACCGCTGCCGGCCGCCGCCGCCGCCGCCCCGTAGGCTCCCGGCCCCCCTTGCCGCCCCCAAGTACTCCACATACCCCGATGGGGTAACGTGACGGGGCCACCGCCGTGCCACCACCATCCCCATACGCAGAGGCCTTTCTAGAGCGCGGCACCGGAGGCGACAGCCGCTCGCCATTGCACACGCCGAGGACGCCGACACTACAGCAAAGGGATTCTTATTATTTTTTTTTTGTAATTATTATTATTATTATTATCGTTAATATTATTACTACCGTTTGGCTTTCACCCCGGGGGGGCTTGCGGTGTGTCGAGGAAGCCGGCGCGCTCCCAGGAGCTGGGATTATTTGCACAACGTTTGTACATTGAGTTCTCGATCCTGTTTTTGGTGTTTTTTTGTTGTTGGTTTTTTTTTAAGCGCAGAGGGGTGTTGGGTTTTGTTTTCCCCTCCACGCCACGCTTTTCTTGGGTTTTTTTCCCCCCGCGGCCATCAGCATCACCTCTGCGTCACCGTCCTCCCATCCCACCATGGCCCGGATGAACCGCCCTGCGCCGGTGGAGGTCTGCTACAAAAACATGAGGTTCCTCATCACCCACAACCCCACCAACGCCACACTCAGCACCTTCCTGGAGGTAAGAAGGATCGTGGTCCCGTTGCACTTTTGGGGGTTAAAGCTGCAGTCGGCTCATTGGGATGCAATGGGGATGGATCGTGGGGTAGCTCATCCGTAGGACACCGACACAATCCTATTGGTACCCCCCAGCCCCGATGGCATCCCGGATGAGGTCCTTTTTAGGACCGGGATATTTTGGAGGACCCCGAGTACGGGGTTTGTCAGAGCTTTGCCAACCCCATTGCATCCCCGGCCAGCTCCAGCAAAACGTTACCTCGGGAGCTTTGCAGCGAGATGCGCAAACGCACGCCACCTCCCTGGCACCTCGATAAAGGATTTCCCACCCCAAATATCCCAGTGCCTCCGAGAGAGCAGGAAACTCCCCCATACCCAAAATAACACGTGAGCACCAGGGACACGTGTGAACACGAGGGAGAAACCCGGCACAGCCGCCCTGTGCTGGTGGCAAAATTCCCCTTCTTTCCAGCCGCTGCGATTTTTGGCTGAGCGCGCGGGGATTCGCCGCGGTTTGGCAGCCGCATGCTGGGAAGGGATCAGCGGGATCATCCGAGCCCCCGGCCCGCCACAAGCAGGCACCGGGATGATCTCAGGCGGCGCCCAGCCGTGGCTGATACGCCGGCACGTAATCCAGGGGCAAGCCGTGCCACGGGTGCTAAGCCCGGCTGGAAGGAGCCCAAGTCCCGGCGTGCCCGCAGCGCGTTCGAGTAATTAACTCGCGGGTTACGGCAGCAAAATGCCTTCGTCAGTCCCAAAGAAGCCCCGGGCAAGATGCTGAGTGCGTTCAGAGGGATGCGCCAAGCCCTCATCCATCTCCACGCACTTCTGCAAGGGGAGTTTAAACCTTGCTCAACACCGGTAACACCGCTTTTGTTGGATTTGTCCCTTTTTCGGGGATTTTTCTTTGGGGCATCCGTTGCAGCTCTGCATCATGTCCCATGCTGTGGGTTTTGGTCTTGGTGCTGGGACCTCAGGTGCTATTTTAGTCCTGGTCTTTTAGTCCTCCTATTTTGTGGTCCTGGTCTTTGTCTTGGGTGCTTACATGGGGAATTCAGTGTGTTTCCAAATACCTTCATGGCTTTAAAATTAAATGGCTCCATTGGCACTCAGGATAAAAAATCCAGCCCCATGCCCACGCGAGGGGTTTGGTGCCCTGGGGTTTAAAGTTTCCTTGGGATTTGTTTTAATGTTTCCTTCCCAGGCCAAGCAGACCATGGGAATTTCTGCTCGAGCATCCAGAGAAGTGGGCATGATGCAGTTTTGGGGGATTTGTGGGTCCGTGTGGTCATCACAGGGCTCGGCCACGTTGGGGATAACCAGGGTGCAACCCAGCGGGATTTTTCCAGCTCTGCCCATCGTAAGACCCCTCGTCTCCTTTCCTCCCCAGGATCTGAAGAAGTACGGTGCCACCACGGTTGTGCGAGTGTGCGAAGTGACCTACGACAAGACCCCCCTGGAGAAGGACGGCATCACCGTCATGGTAAGTGGGCGCTGGAGGGGCACCTCCATCCGTGTCCCCCACGTCCCACGGGTGCAAAAAGCAATGAGGCTCCACGGGGGGACACGCAGGAGCTCGGGGTCCCCCCGGTCCCGTAGGGTAGCACCACACAGCGATGCTTTATACTCAGCATCTCTGCTTCGTGTCCGTGCACGAAGGGGGGCTTAAAAATGAACGAGCTCCTTGCTGGGATAGCTGGAAGTATCTGGGCTGTGTTTGGGATGGATATAGGGGGTGGCGAGGGAGAGGTCTGTGGGTTTGGGGCCATTGCTGCCTTTCCAAGGGACCGCAGAAGCCTTTGGAGGTTTTGTTGTGTTGTCTGAGCTGCAGGCTCCCTGCCACGCAACTGAGGCTTCCCACTGAGCTCGAACGGGATTTCTGCAGCAAAGCTCCCCCCGCAGCCGGCACGGGGAGCGTTTGAACAAGCAGGGGGAAATTCTTTTCAAAATAAATGAAAAATCACAGGCTTTCCTTGGTCGGCGGAGGGGAAAAGCTCCAAACAGGAGAAACTCAGCTTGCTTTGAAACCAGCCCGCAGCAATCCAGGCGTTTGCTTTGCCGTGATGCCCAGGAGGAGAGAGATGAGAATAATTTCCAAAGCTGAGCACCAAACCCCTGGGTCTGCTCAGCATCCCTCCTTCGGCAGAGATCGTGCTTGCCCCGGAGCTCGAAGGCAGGGTTCGAAGCCCAACTTGGGCCTCGGGCAGAGGCGGGCGAGCTCCCCGCTTGCCGGCGTCGGGCTGAAATTGGGCTGGTGCTTTAAAAAAAGAAAGCAGTGCCCACGCAGCCGAAACTGTGACTCATGCAGCCGAGCCCGCAGCTGCCTGCGCTGCCCGGCGCTGGGGCTTGGAAGCAGCCACGGGAGCCACCGAGCCCACGTGGAAGGTGCACGTCGTTCCCGTCACCCTCGGCGTTACCTTATCAAAGGGGGATCAGGAATCGGGAGGCTTTTTTGCTTTTTTGGTTTTTTTTTCCTGGGGAATCGAGGGGAGCGAGCAGCGAGGAGAAGAAAGGCAAGGATGCTGAGCTGGCAGCTCCCAGGCTGTATCTCGCTGATAAATAATTGGAGGTGATGTCAGGCGGGATTGCCGTGCCGGGGATTTGGCACCGTCAGTGCCAGGTGAGCTGGGAGCCGCTTCCCAGCCTCGTGGGGCAGTGAGGAATGGGAGAAAAACAGCAAAGGAGCTTTTGGGGGGATGTAGGGCACCCCCGTCCTGCCCTTCGCAGAGCAGGCGTGTGGTTTTTGGTGGGCTCCAGCCTTTCTCCAGCTGAAACACAAGGGTTTTCTCCCTGTTGGGAAGGGTCTGGTATAAGGGACATCCTAAATATCAATATAGTTACACCCTAAATATAAGGGACATCCTAAATATCAATATAGATATACCCTAGATATAAAGGATATCCTAGATATCAGTATAGATATATTCTAGATATAAGGATATTCTAGATATCAGATATTTCCTAGATATAAGGGATATCCTGGATATCAGTATAGATATACCCTAGATATAAGGGATATCCGAGATACCAGTATATATATATCCTAGATATAAGACATCCTATATATATAGATATATATCCTATATGTAAGATACATGTATAGATAGATACAAATGCATCCTTTGTATAAGATACATTCTAGATGTAGGGAGATATGTATCCTATATATACCTATATCCTATATATACCTATATCTTACAGAGTGAGAAACCTATTTCCTAGGTACAGAACCTCAGCCTGGAGGACTCCAGCCACAAATGGGGTAAAAGGCAGAATTTGATCTGTAAGACAGGAGAGACTGTGCCCTACATATGCATCCTATATGTGGGATATCGCTGTCTCTCTCTGTAAGATATGTCCTATATAGAATGGTATCTACATCCTAGATCTGCGATATCCTATAGGACATGACAGATATATCTTACATAGAGAGATATCTATAGATACAGGTTATATCTATAGATATCATCAAGCCACGATGATTCTGGCCCCGTGCTTCCCACTGCTCAAATTTCTCTTCATCCCATCCAAGTGAAGCTCTCCTGCCCGTCCCTGCCTCACAACCCGCTTTCCTCCTGCCAAGAAAAAACATTTTGGGATAGAAATGTCCCCATTCTGGGAGCGATGTGCAACCCCAAGTGGCTGCCGGTGCCCATAGGGAGAGACCATCCCTTTCCCAAAACTCTGCAGCATTCAAAGGCAAGGAGGAGGATGCTTTTTCCCCCCAGTAGCAGAGCCTGGGTGGGGGATGCTTAATGCAGCGCCCATTTTACCTGCTACATCACCAAGGCCTGATGTGGAGTCTGTGCAGCTCGAGGACCCTTTCTGATGGCCAGGAACACGATGTGGCAGCGAGAGAGAGAGCAAAGCTTGCCATTTGGCTCTTGCCCCCAGCAGCCTTTTGGAAAATCAATTATCCTTTTTTTTTTTTTCCTTAATAGCCTTTCTGTAAGGATGCTATTTAAATGGACCCGTTCGAAGGGTCTCCTTCTGGAAGGACAGAGCCCTTCAGCTTCTGCTAGAGCTGCGGAGGGGGTCCCCAAAGCAGCAGCCTCCCAGATGTCCCGAGCATCCTTCCCAGGCTGTGTATTTGCTTTTTCCTCGCCTTCCTACAGCAGGCTGAATTTTGGAAGTGGGAGATGTCGGCTGTCTCCCGATCACCTTTGTTAAATTCCCTGCGAAGCGGCTTTGTGCTCCTGGCACTGGGTGTGCTGGTGAGGGGAAGGATGGGGCTTGCAGCTGCCCCCAGCTCGGCGCAGCCATCCGGATGGCGGCTGCCAAATGCAAATGTGTTTGAGTGAAACCCCAAATGAGCTTGGAGGAGGCAGGCAATGGGCCCTGGAGGCAGGCGGACGTGGGGACAGGACCACGCTGGAGGCCATATAGGTGCTTCTGAAGGATGAGCCTCTTCCTAAATGGAAGACCCTGAGCCTAATACCATCCACCCACAAACCCTGAGCCCAAGCAGTGCTGCAAAACCCCAAACCCACTCCTATCCCCAGCTAGCTGCACCCTGAGCTCAACTCCCAGCACACAGCACCTCCCCAGGATAAAAGCAATCCCCTCTGGCTTTCCCCGCGGGGATCTGACGGTGGTTTTCTCTTCCCCCGTTCCCGCAGGACTGGCCGTTTGATGACGGAGCGC
Organism: Anser anser; assembly: GCF_964211835.1. NCBI lineage: Eukaryota > Metazoa > Chordata > Aves > Anseriformes > Anatidae > Anser > Anser anser. Next base: position 3,900,418 of record NC_139721.1, read on the forward strand.
CTCCTCCCAGCAAGATCGTGGAAGACTGGCTCAACTTGCTCAAGACCAAGTTCTGCGAAGACCCCGGCTGCTGCGTGGCCGTGCACTGCGTGGCCGGCTTGGGGCGGTAAGTCAGAGCCCAGCACGAAAAACCTCCCTGCTTCCCCAGTCCTGTCCCCTTTTTAGCAGGGATTTTGCAGCAGCGGAGATGGTGGGAATATAGGCAGTGATGTGCTGCTGCCTGAGCTCCTCCTTGCTCTTCTTGCCTCCTAATTTTGGGTACCAGGGGTACCGGGGATGCTCAGTGCTGTGCTGCGGGTGTTCGGCAGTGGTTTTGCTTTTGTAATCTTCTTGCAGTCCTTCCACTGAGACCAGGAGCCCCTGCTGCAGGTCGGGGCTGTGTTTTGCATGTACATTTGTATCTGCTTGTACAAAGATTTGCTTCCGAAATCCTTCCGCTCGTGAAAAGAGCAGCAAAAAGCTGCCAGCTCCATCCTGTGGGTTTGACCTCCAGGATCAGCCACTCTTTGGGGCAGCGCTTGCAGCTGTAAATTTTAATTCACAAATTAAAATCCGGTGCTGGCGACTGCCCACAAAACCACTGTTACAGCCCCGTGGTCCCCACGGTGCCACCACCCCAGGACAGGACATGAGCTCCTGGATTTGGGCTGTGTGGCAGGGAGGTGACCGTCCTGCCGTTGCCTTTCAGCGCTCCTGTCCTCGTCGCGCTGGCCTTGATCGAGAGCGGGATGAAGTACGAAGACGCCATCCAGTTCATCCGACAGTAAGTGCCCCCGCGAGCAGCGTTTCAGCACGTAAACCCCAGGCTGGTTGGGGTGGGAAGGGACCTCTGGGGCCATCTGGTCCAGCCCCTGCTCAAGCAGGGTGCCCAGGAACATGTCCTGGTGGCTTTTGAAGGTCTCCAAGGAGGGAGAAAGCAGCCCTGCTCCAAGGGAATAGAAAGATCTGGTGCAGCTCAGCTTTTTGGAGGTTTCTGTTACAGGAGGCTGTGCCAGCATGTTGTCCTGCAGCGCAGGATTTTAGGGTGACTCCAAACAAATCAGCCTCAATGCCCTCACAGAGCAGCCCAGGGCACTTGCAAGGAGCTTGCACTGATGGGCCCCGGTGCCACTGCTGGGGTTTGTCCCCATCGACATCCCTGCAGGGTGCACCTCATCCTCCAAAATCCCAAATTACGGCTCCAGGCAGGGGATTTTTGCCCCACAGTGGGTGGGTTTGGAAGGGTCTCGCCCCGCACCAACCCCTCTCTTCTCGTTCCCCGCAGGAAGCGCAGAGGAGCCATCAACAGCAAGCAGCTGACGTACTTGGAAAAATACCGACCAAAGCAGAGACTCCGATTTAAGGACCCTCATAACCACAAGAACAAATGCTGCATCATGTAACCTCAACGACCTCTTGCCAAAACCCGTGCACACAAACACCCGGGCACTCGCACGCATCCCCCTCTCTCCTCCCAGCCCCGCGCACCCCACGCACTGCCCCGCTCGCGGACCCCGCTAATGGGGGTCGGGGTTTTGGGGGACATGGAGCACCCCCCGATGTGTGCCGGCACCCGGAGCACGCTCACCTTGCCGAATCCGCCCCAAAAAAGGATGCTCGGTCCAGCCCCAGCCCCAAGGAGGGAAGGCGGTGCTGCCCTTTGACTCTCAGCGCTACCAGGCAATGAGTTCCCATGGTGCTGGTTCTTTGTCGCCTTCCTCCTCCTCTTCCTCCTCCCCTTCCCCTCTTGTTGCACTGAGAGCAAGTCCCGGCGTGAGGAGGGATGGATGGACACGGGGGCACTTGGTTTTGGGGGGATGCAGGCCGGGCTGTGCCAGCCAAGGAGGGATGGGAAGCAGGAGGGCTGGGGCACCCCCAAAAAAAAAACCCTTTACCACCTCTTCCCTAAAAATGAGGGCTGCAGCAGCAGGGATAAAGGTGGTGATGGCAGGGAGGGAAGAAGGGGGCTCGTAGCATGGTGCTGGCCCTGTGGCCATGGGAAAGGCTGAGCGAAGTCCCCCCAGCACCGTTCCCTTTCTCCTGCCCCCTTCTCCATCACCAACTCCCTGTGGGGCTTGCGGGGGGTTCGCTGCTCCTCCGGGTCCCACAGGGCTGCAGCGAAGGCAGGGGCACCAGGAAATTCGGGGATTGTGGCAGGGCTTTGAGGCACCCAGCTTTTGGGGACGCAGGGTCAGCGCTGGGTCCCTCCAAGTGCGGGGTGCTCTTATTTATAGCTTCCAAACTCAAAGTAGAGGGTGGTGGTTTCTCTCTCCCCGCATCCCCCCAGCTGAGCTCGCAGCAATGCTGCAGCACCAAGCGTGTGCTCAGCATCTTTCCCATTGCATCCCCAAGCTGCAGAGCAAACCCAAATTCTGCCCGTGATGCCCTGGGAACACAAAGTGCATCTTGGGGTACATCCATATCCTCCAGCACTGCGTTTGCTGGCCGAAGGGCCGGGCTGCAGCTTTCCTGGGGGATTTGGAGTGCTCCTGGCAAGAGTGCGTCACCAAATTTTGCACCTGCCTTTCCCCCCTCCTCCCCCGAGGCATCTGCACTGTGTGCGCTTGGCACCCCAAAAAACCTTGGTGCGTGCCATGGGGTGTGTGCAGAGCTGCCCCCGAGCCGGGACGTGAAACATCTCTCAACTTTCTGCCTTTGAACGCTTGCAGCAGCGGGAGCGGTGGGCACATAGGGGGCACGGGGGTGGTTTTTTTCTTTTGATGAGGGTAAGAAGAAATTTGCTAATTAAAGGAAAAAAAAAAAAAGTTTGTCTTCCGCACGTCCTCTGGCCTTTCTTTCTCCCATCGCTGCCCTGCAGAGCTCGGGAGGTGACCCACAGCCCCCCAGGCTCATCCTCAGTGCTGTCACCAGGGCATACATGTGGCCCCAAGGGATGCTCCAGGGCTTCTGTGGGCTTGCAGTTGCCCACCCCTCGGCTGCAGAGAGCCAAAGATGTTGGGGCGAGGTGGGCTGGTCATCCAGCATCTCGTGGTTTTGGTCTACCTAACTGGAGATGCCTTCAGCGCCCTGTGTTGGGCATCTCCAAAGGTTTGTTGGGCATCTCCAGAGGTTTGTGGGCCTTCTGAAATGCAGACAATCCAGAAATAATTGCTTCAGAGGGTTCGTCTCTTGGGATAAGCAGCAATGAAGGCTGGTTAGACACCTCAGGTACCTGCAGAGGGATAGGGGATGGCTTTGCACCACCAGACGTGGGGATGACCAAGGATGACCTTGGAGCGCTTGCCAGCACCGCTCCTGCTCTCCTGCTGAGAGCCAGCCCCAACCCATTGCACGTAGCTCCCCTCCTGGGGACATTCGTGGGGCCAAGCAAAGTGGTCCCTTGGGGTGGGACAGAACATGGGGTGGGACAGCCCACAATCCCTTAGGTTTCTCCACCCCTTTCCAGGCTGTCGGTGCCCACGTCTCACGGGGAAGGCGGTGGTGGCTGAAGGGTGATAAAGCGGGCGGATAAAAGGGCCTGATCCCTCTCGGTAGGTCACCATCCCATTTCTGCTGATTTTCCCGATCATGTCCTGCTGCTAAAATAGGTGCCGCTTCGTCCCTGAAGGTGTTAGGAGGGGGCTCGGCACTGCAACCAGGGTGGCCCCAATCCCTCTTGGACCTGTGGAAGGTTTAGGATAAGACTGGGAACCACCACGGAGGGCACAGAGGTGTTTCTGCCCTGGCAAAGGGAGGAGGAATGTTCTCACCCATGCTCGCAGGAGCATTGCACGTCAGATTGCCTGGGGCAAGATTTCGGGGGTAACGCAGGGGGACAGGCTTGGCAGCGCTTCTTCGCTTCATGTAGCATCCACCCAACACCTTAAAAATAGGGAGATTTTAGTGTTAAGAGCAGTCCTTGACCTGGAAAAATCCACGTGGCCAAATCCTGAGCACCCCTGGCTGGCAGAGCAGCGCTTTGATGTCCTCCGGTTTTGTGAGTCACTGCGAAAGAAACCATGCTGCTTTAATTGCCCTACTTTTTTCTTCTTTTTTCCCTTTTTTGTCCTTTTTTTTTTCTTTTTGAATGGATGTGTTTGCCCGTCCCGGAACTTGCTGTCACCTCCCACATGCTGCTCCATGGACAGGACACCCAGGAGCTGCCACCCTTGCATGGAGGGTTTGAAACCTCTCCGAGGTTTCTCCATGTTGGACTGCCAAATATTTGAGATTTTTTTGTTGTTGTTTTTTTGATGTGGACTTGGGCTCCTACCTCTGAGGTACCAGCTCCTCAATGTTTCAGCACAGAGCCAGTTACAGAAACAACAGGCTATGGAAATGGAAGGGTCTTCCAATTGGGTTTTGGGTAAGAAATCTCAAAGAACCCAATTCTTTCCATGTCTCAGGACAGTAAGAGGGAAAGTTGGAGCTCAGTAGATTTGCAGTGCCTGAGCAAGTCCTGAGTGACCAGGCGCTCATAGCCTGGGCTGATTTTGGGGTCCCTCTTTACGGTAATCTACTCCCTGTTTCACCTCAGATGCTGAGACATGTTGAAAGGCGAGATGTAGAAAATCTGACACGTTTACCACTTCCGTTGCTGCTTCAGTTGTCTCCCCCGGGTCTTGCAGAAGTCATAGGGAATGCACACCATGTGGCTTTGGCTGCAAGTAAACCACGTTAACCTGCCCTTATCTGCAGAAGCAAACCACAAATTGGGTTTTAGCCTTCTGCACCCCTAACCCCCCTCCATGGAAACCCCCCGTCTGTCCAGCATCCGCAGGGACTCATCTCCAAACCACCCACAAGGTCTCCAGAGACCCAAGTGATGGCAAAGCCATCAAGCTAAGAGCTCGTAGGCTTTGCCCAGGAGTAAATCATGGCTGAACATCATACAGGGGATAAATCCGAGCAGGAATTCATGGTTGGAAGGAGGACAACGTGGCCATTAAAAATGGGTAGATCTTTGTTTAGGGAAGGTCTGGTGGCAGTCTCTGCATTTCTAAATTCATATTCTGAGTCTTGCAGCTTGGGCTGAGAGCATCGGATGAGGTTATGAGTAACAGATTCTCCGAGGATGCAAAGGGTCTTGCTCTATCTACAACAGAACGAGTCAATTTATTTTATTTTATTTTTCTTGGGTTTGTTTGTTGTTGTTTTTTTTTATTAGTCCCAGTGGGGAAGCACCCGGGGAGATTCATGACTTCCATGCAGTTTCCAGGGGCTTCTATCTCATTTCCCTGCAGCGGGCAGGGTAGGTGCAGTTCAGTGGGTGGCTTTGGATGGGATGCTGGCTGGTGGGAGAAAAATGGGGCCCATTTCTTTACACAGCGGGGGTCACAGGCCCGTTATGATCCCACTCACAGGCCCCAGCAGACATTCCGTGGGAGGGGGGCATTTCGCCGCGCTCGGCTTCCCTTTAGACGACTATCTCCAAATAAACCCGCGACTTCCCTGCTGTTTCTTTCTGTGTAACAAAGGACTGCATATTTTCCTTTTTAACTCCGTGGGCAATCGTAGTAGTATGTAGATTAAGCCCAGATGATTTATTTTTTTTTTCAGTCTGAGCCATAGCTAAGTTATTATACCCAATGCTTTTTGTATCAGATGGCGTCACTTTAAACATGCAGATGAGGTATAGGATCTCGACACTTTATAACCTTTTTAAAAAAGAAACTTGTCTGTTTACTTATGTCTTCTGTAAAAAGGAAAAAAAAATGTATGCCTTTTAGTTATCACTTTTTTTTTTTTTTGAGTTTTATGAAATTACAGTGGTTTCACTCCAGCAGCGGCGAAATAAAAAGCGTTTCACTGTTTTGTACATCCCTGTGTGCTGCAGTGCTGCGGGGGTCGGTGGAGGGATGCACAAGGAGGGTGTATTGGGGTCCTTGGCTGGCATCTTCAACCCTCTCTTGTCCCCCCCAAATGTGTCCCAACTACATTCCCTGGGATATTTTTACCTGTCTCATCCCCCTCCCCTTTTCTCAGGGCTCCCAGGACAGATAACGGAGGTGGCTGGGAAAGGGTAGGACCTACTGTGACCTACTGAGACCCCGGAGCACATGCTCGATTAATTACATGCTCGATTGCCAAAGCATGTCATGGTTTGTAGGTATCCACCTTGTCATCAAATAATTGGCATAAGGAAAGCCCACGCACATGCCCTGATCCAGTGCCTAGCATGTCTCAGCTGATGGAGTTGGACAAATTCTGTTGCTACTGATGCTTAAAGGTCCAGAGGTGCCTTATCCCATATAGAAAGAGCTGGCTTCACGGCAAGGCTGTAGGGTAGCAAAGCTGACCACCTGATGGTGCTGGTTGAGACCCCAAAGGACCATAGCTACTAAGCCATACTGTGCAAAACCCTTCAGGTCACCTGTGCAGCGAGTAGCCCTTGTACCAGAAACACCAAATACTTGGATCAAGGATGACTGGCCTCTCTGGGCCCTATAATGAAGCAGCAATGGGAGGAACCAGCTCCCAAATGACCATCACCCACCTGCATGACCTGGCATGGGTTGGGAGCCTGGGCAGGGACTGCAGCTGGAGATGTGGTGGCTGCTTCTCCCTGTCTTTCTTCTTCTCCCATTATAGACCAGTTGAACAGCTAAATCAACTGGGTGGAGAGCAGCCACTGCGACTGAAGGCTTGAGGCAGCATCTTCCAGTTGAGCAACACCAGCTGTGTTGACCTCAGTCCACCCAGGAAGGCAGACTGGGTGGACTGGTCAGCACACCATCAAAGAGGAGACAGGCTGGATGTCTGGGCAGGCTGTCTGCTGGCAAGAAGAGGACTCTTGCAGGGAGGCCATGGTGTCCAAGCCCTCGGAGGAGTTGAAGAACAGAGCTTGTGTTTTGCCCCATCCAAGTTCAGGACAGGAGGATGACCTCTGCTATGTGATTTTTATCCCAAGCCATGCTAATGCTCTGGGGTCAGCTGTGGTCAGCCCAGCTCCTCTCCAGGCTCAGGACACAATGAACAAATTAAAACTGCTGAGATAACTGAGCTAGGCATGACATGGGCACTCAGAAACATGATGGATATCTCAGCATTGCTGCAAGAACTGGAATGTGTTTTCTATGGGAAAATATCTTCCCTTGACTGGGAGAGGAAGAAGGCTGAAATGGTCAGGACTCGTAATGTTTTCTGCAGGACGGGCCTGCTTGGAAAGGAGCTTTGGAAGAGATTAAATGGGTTTTACATACCCACTCTCACCATCCAGGCCTAACTCTAAACCTCTCAGCTATGCCCACGGGGACTCCTTGAGGAACCCAGTCACTATGATGTACCAGTTGAGCAGCAGAAGAGGTGGGCTTTAGAATCATAGACTCATTAAGGTTGGAAAAGACCTCCAAGACCATCTGGTCCAACCATCCCCCTACCACCAATGTCACCCACTAAACCATGTCCCTAAGCACCACGTCCAACCTCTCCTTGAACACCCCCAGGGACGGTGACTCCACCACCTCCCTGGGCAACCCGTCCCAATGCCTGACTGCTCTTTCGGAGAAGAAATGTCTCCTCATTTCCAACCTGAACCTCCCCTGGCACAACCTGAGGCCATTCCCTCTAGTCCTATCACTGGTTACCTGTGAGAAGAGGCCGACCCCCAGCTCCCCACAGCTTCCTTTCAGGTAGCTGTAGAGAGCAATGAGGTCTCCCCTGAGCCTCCCCTTCTCCAGACCAAACAACCCCAGTTCCCTCAGCCTCTCCTCACAGGACCTGTGCTCCAGGCCCTTCACCAGCTTTGTAGCCCTGCTCTGGACCACTATATCTCAGCAGGGCCAGCAGGCCCAGGAAAAGTTTTGACCCTCTCCAGTGAGTGCTGTGCTCTGCAAAGCTCTGCCAAAGGCAAACCCCCACCGGCCTCATGCCCAGTTAGGGCAGGGAGCACAGGCCCGGGGCTCACTGCACAGGAAGCTGCTGCAAGGTGGGTGCTGACATTACTACTTTAAGGAGTGTCATCAGTTTTCCTTACACTTCCACTGCCAGACTGATGGCTCAGAATTAGTCTTGATGATTGAACTGTTTGAAACAGGGCTTGTAAGGACCATTTGTCCACCTCTCTGCCCCAGTAATTTGAATCCAGGGATTGATTACACCCCACAGAGCATGAGAGCTCCCAACATCACCACGTTCCTACAGGGCCAGTAACAACAGCAGGTAAAGGAAAGACATTCTGAAGAAATTCTTCACTCAGAGGAAGGTGAGGCATGGGAATAGGTGCCCAGAGAGGTTGTGGATGCCCCATCCCTGGAGATGTCAAAGGCCAGGCTGGATGAGGCCTTGGGCAACCTGATCTAGTGGGTGGCATCCCTGCCTATGGCAGGGGGTTGGAACTGGATGATCTTTAAGATCCCTTCCAACCCAAGCCATTCTATGATTCTAAGCAGTATGTCCAGTAGACCACAGCTCAACCTTTGTTGGACACATGAGAGTCCACCTAGAAGAGACACTGCTCACACCTCACCCATGTAAGACCTGCTCAGTGTTTCACCATGGGCAGAGACCAGCCATGGGGAACAAAACCAGGCTTTGCTCATGAAACCAGCTGGCTTTTCCACTCTGCCCCCCATGGCCAAGGCAGGAAGGCAAAGACTGGAGGCTCCATGGAGGCCAAGGAACAGCAGTTTGCAAGAACAGACTGGTAAGGAAGGAAGGCTGACGCTAATTGTGTGAGCTCCTGAGTAATTACAGGGGTTTGGGTGGGGTAAGCAGGGAAGGGGGGAGGAAAGTCCCCTTGCACTGCTGTAGGCTCAGGGAGACTTTTCAGCAAGATGCCGGCTTGCAAGAAGGGAGAATTGCAGGTCAGATCACACCGGGGCACCGTAGCCAAAGATGTCCTTGGTTCGCCCCAGCGCTCCCCAAGCGCTCTGCAAGGCAGATCTTTATCTCCCCACCCGCTTTGAACCAGGCAGCTGCAAGGGGCACTGCCTCCAGGTTTGTGCAATAAGCAACTGGGCCTTCAATCAGCCTAATTGCTGCCTTGCCTCCCCACCAGAAGGGCCAGGGGGACTTCTTGAACGCAAGCATGTGTGCTGGAGGAACACCCGCCCGCGCTCCTGCCCGTACATGCTGTCTCCTACCTGCCTGCATTCCTCCTTGCCCTCCGTCACCAAAAATCATGCACCCCTTTGCAGGCCAGCCCCCAACTCTGCTCCAGGCCAGGCTGGTGCCTCTCCATGCACCCGTCCTCAAGAGGAGCATGACAGAAGCCCAGCAAATTGGGGTGTTTGGAAGGGTCTGGGTTGGTCACTCGTGGGTCCTGGCATCTCTTCCCAACTCGCACCTCCTCGGTGGAGGAGTGGGTACCTGTGAGCCTACCAAAACCACATACCTCAGAGCCTTCAGTCATGCCAGAACCAAAATCAGTGAGATCCAGCCAGCTCAAGGTGGGCATCCATCGCGTGGTCTCATCCCCAGCTCTCCAGTCAGCAGGTATCAAGTCAAGAGTCGATACTGGAGATTCGTGAGGGACCAAACTCCTGCAGACATCCAGCTCACATGGAGACCCACTCTGGAGACCCGCAAAGCCTTGGGAGATGACCGATCACTCTAAACTCACTCCATCAACATTATTAACCCATGTCAGAAAGCCAGCTCTCAGCAGAGCCATGGAGGAAAAAGCAGCAGAGACTTCAGTGAAGCCATGGTCCAGGTTCATGAAACTGGATAAAAAATGCTTCATGAGTGCCACTTTGTTCCCCGTTTGCAGCACACTGAGCTGTGACAAACCTCCCCTTGTTTTTTTCAGAGTGTTATTGGATTTCAAAGCCAACACCACCTTCTCTTGGGCATAACACCTCTCTCACTGTTCCCATCAACCTGCTCGGGGTTTGCAACATCTCCACCTGAGGACATGGAGCTGTCTGCAAAGGGACTTCCAACAACAACACCAACAGCATCAGGGAGAGGCTGTGAGGTGATGGCAGGCTGTGGGGGAGAAGGTCCCACATCTCCCCGGGGTCTGGAGAGCTTTGTGGGGCCGGGGCATGTATCAGGCACAGGAGGATGGGAGGTGCTGCCCCACTTGCACTGTGGTATCTGGAAACTCCCGTGTTCCTAAGGACGAAAATGTAGGGCAGATCTTGGGTTGGGAAGAAAATTAAAATGTTCTCAAGAAATGCAGCTAAAAAGTCAAGTGAGAAATTAAGTGCTGCTTGGCAAAGGTACAGGGACTCGGATCGCTGGAGGTGGGTTTTGCCCTGGGAGCTTTCCCTGCAAACAGAACAAGGAGGGGAAAGAGAAATGCTTTGCCCAGGCACATGCCACCAGCCCCACGCTTCAGAAGGGATTTTTGCAAATCGCTGCTCCTTGATGTGACCATGCCAGGGAGTCATGCTGCCCTGCTCGCCAGGCAGGACCTGAGGGGCAGAGAACTCATTTCAACCATCAGGGAGAGAAAATATTTGAGTGGCAGGAGGAGAAGAGGCTTGCACGGAGCCTGGAAAGGGCTGAGTCATTTGCTGACGGTGTCAGCAGCCAAGGAGAAAGCGCCGCTGCCAAACAGCCACCTGGATCTGTGTCAGAGCACCCTTAAAAAAAATTATAATAAAAATTTAAACTGACAGCCTCTCCCGCATCCCAACGGAGAGCTACGTGTGCAGCCAGGGAGTTCCCTGCAGAAAGCAGCGGCGGTGGAAAATGCCTATCCCTGGCTGCAGGTGCTGGTTTCTGTTGCAACATCTCCCTTGGGGCTCGCGGAGCAGGGGAGGCTGCGCGGTTCTCCCACAGGAACCGGGCAGCCTCCAGGGACGTGTCACGGCCAAGCTGGGGCTTGGGCCAAGGACCGGGGGTGGGAGATAATTAGAGACCTGCCAGCTGGGTGCCGGGAGAAGCACGATGCGAGGGCTGCCTCCTCCGCCTCGTGGGGATAACCGCGCCGCTGGAAGCGCTGCTGACTTCAGCCCGGGACCGATTCACGGTGGGTGACAGAGGGCAGGGATCCGGGCTCAAGGCACTGAGAGGGGTCTTGATTTTGGTGTGTGGATGCTCAGCACCCCGAAGCAGGGCTGTAATCAAGAGGGATCATATGAAAACTCACCGGGTGCTGCCAAATGCCAGGGACAAAGGTCTTGGGGCTCATTCTGGGTTTTAAACCTTCCGCGTGTGCTAACTGGAAGGAGATAACTCAACTTGGCAGTGCAGAAAACATCCAAAAACAGCCAAAAAACAGCCTGCTGTGACAGCTGTATCTACCCCACCTGTAGCCAAGTGGCCCAGACACAAAGTGTGGCTGAGTCCTCGTGGGTGCAGCTCCGCAGCCTGTTCATCTGCACTCTCCATCCTGGGAGGGTCTCAGGACAAAGCCCTGAGCAGGCTGGGATGACCCGAGTAGCTAACATTGCTTTGATCAGGAGGCTGGGCTGGGGTCCTTTCCAGCCTGGGCTATCCAGCGGTCCCACGGTGATCCCAGCAGAGAAAAAAATATCTTACAGCTTATAGGATGCAAAGCTGCAACAGATTCCAGAGAGCTATTCCTCTTGGGACATGCACCTTCTCCTGAAGCTGTGGCTGTCTCCTCCAACACCTTGTTTTAGGGTCAAGGCATCCCCAGCTGTAGAGGGACCTGTGTCCAAACTGCATGCTCCCCACAAACACAATTCACCAATAATTATGAAGGCCCAGCTAATATGACTTTCTGCACAGCATGGTCCGTGAAACAACTTTACCAAGCCCAGAAAGCTGCTTTTGGCTGTGGAGAGAAATGCAGCTTTTCTGTGATCAGCATGGTCCAAGGGATGGGCAGACATTTGGTGAGCTGCAGCAGCCTGGTGGGATGTCCAAGTCCTCTGCCTCTCACCGTTACCTTCAGCATCCTCTATGGAGAGCAGACACCAGACCCAAACATTGCACCCGATCCCAGACACCATCCAAAACAGATAAATCACTTTCCCACATGCACCCCATACTCAACCTCTCATCTGTTTTGAGTTGAGGATGTTTTTCTCCTAAGATGCAGGTTTACCAAACACAAAGCTCTGCAGAAAGATGTCTGGCTCCATCAGCTGTTCCCACACGATCCATCGTGCCATCAGTGAGGCTGAGCTGCACACCTCAATCTCTCCAGCCCTCGCTGGGGTCCCTTTCCCCAGGGATAAAACTTTTCTGCCTGGCTGGGCTGAACTGTGCATCCAAATGACCACTCCCTGTGGATATCTGTCCACACCGCTCCACTATTTTTAATCCCTTCCCGGCTTCACCAGGAGCAATTTAGGGTTCATTTCCAGCCTGCTGGTGGGAAATACTGCGTGGCTTTGGATTTTCCTCAGAAGAAACAGATCCAGTCATTAACGACTCCCCATTGATCACCGCTTTTTGAGATCTGTCAGTTGGCCAATGCTTAGCTCATTTCACATGTGCTCTACTGATGTTGTGTGGGGCTTTTTTCCCTCCCCTGCAATGCCACGTGGTACAAATCAAGCATTTTACAAGCATGTTGCACATGCAGTAACGTTTATAAACCAATCTTACGATCTAAAAGAACAAAATCAAGTTGGTACAACCTTTTTGATATAAAACCACGTTGACTGGCATTTTTTATATTACTGTTCTCTATGTTTTTATGAATCAGATCCTACATCAGACTGTTATTATTAACCATCAGCCTGTTATTATTAGCCTGACATCACTCCTAGACGTGTCTGGCCCGTAAAGGCAGCTGAGCTGTTCAGCAGGCTCCCGAGGCTTAGCACCACATTAGTATGGGTCCTGGAGACTGAGAGGAGATGCTGGCCTGCTCATCAAAGCCTTTGCATCTCCCATGGAGCTGAGCTTCAGTCTTGCTCGGGTTGAGCTTCAAGCAGCTGCTCTTTGTCCAAGAATGGGTTTCCTTATTGCGTGCTGAAGTTTTTTGGGAAGCCCAGGTAGGAAGTAGGTGCAATTTGGCTAGGCTCACGGGGGCTCACAGCATCCCCCTGTGGCTTTGTAGAGCTGCCAAGGAGAGGAGGTGGTGGTGGTGGAGAGATGCTCCAGGTGCAGCTGGGTGAGGCTGCAAAGCCCTTTCTGGGTGTTAACAGCGTGCAGTGGGCTCTGACTCACAGGGCTGCAGGATGGCAAGGATCGGGATGGACTCTAGGGTCGGACACGATGCTGGAGGAGGCCACCCCTTCCCTGAGAAGCTCAGGAAGACATCAGTCCATAAAAGAAGATGTCTCAGGTTTTGGACCCAAGACCGAGCCGGATCCTAGTGCCCAGTCCCACTGCTGTCTTGGTGCCTGCACCCACCCCATTTTTCTCTTCTCCTCCAGCAAAATCATCTACAACATTAAAAAGCAGCCGGCACAAAGAGCCAGCTGCCCACCCATGCTCTCAGCCTGCCACCAGGGTAGAGAATCGGCGTCCTTAAGGACACAGCCTTGAACAAAAGCCAGGGAATAAACCCAAAACAAGTTCCTCTGCAGCCTGACCTTTTATTGTCCGCACAGGGCTGCCAAACCAAACTGCGCCGCGGGGCCCTCACGCTCCTTGCAAGCTCAGCCCAGATTCCTCCCACCGAGGCTCGCGGGGACTCCCCGGGTGCGAGGAAGACAATGGGGGGGGGGGAGGAAGACAATGGGGGGATCCTCAGGGTGGGCAGACAATAGCCGGGGAGGGGTCGCTTCCTCTGCCTCCATCCAGGGAGGGGGTCCAAGGGGGCTGGGACCCACAGCTCCTGGCAAACGGGAAGGTGAAAGCAGATGCTGTCTTTGGGTTTGACCACACCAGGAGGATGCAGCGGGTTTAGTTTTCTCCCCTCTGGGGTCTGTTTGGGCCACACCGAAAAAATAAATAAATAAATATAATTGTCCCCCTATGAAAGTCTGGTGCTGGAAGAAAAGCTTAGCTCTGGGCTGTGCTCACCCTAGAAAATCAATTCCTAGCTTTGCTTTTGCTGCCCTGCATTTTTCTCCATCGCCGCCCCGCTCGGCTTGCGAGCTTCTGAGGACACGAGCAGAGCTCAAGCGGCCAAGGAGCCCTTTGCTTGGGGGGGACAAACCCTGCTCCCCCCGCCTGCGAGCACGCAGCCAGGGCTTGTCCACATCAGTCGGAGCCAGCTGCCTCCAATTAGCAGCGGGTGATAAATCTGGAGGGGGGAGATGACAACCCGGCAAGATGAATCCAAGCATCCTGCCTTTTCGGTTCTCTTCTGCTCATCATCACAGGGCCGGGTTTGCCCATTCCTGATGGACTAACCGAACAGGGAACCTGTCCTCCCACCAGGCAACAGAGCACTCCCAGCATCACTTGTCCTGCTGTTAGTGGAAGGAGATGCCAGAAGTGTCCCCTGTTAGCCCATGGATGGGCTCAGTCCAGCAAGGACACACAGTGCCAAGCATGGGACCCTACCCCGAACCCACTTTGGCTTGGTGGACAGTTTGGGTGAGAAACCACCTGGTCCCATGGTCTCCTTCAACATCAGGCTGGTGCAATCACAGGCATGATTTGCAGAGGATGTGGGCAGCCAAGAGAGGTGATTCCCAACTTTATTCCCTTGTCCAGCCCAGAACAGGAGAGCTGGGAGCCCTGAAAGCCAGAGTGATGTTCACGATGCCGCATGGAGACCCCACCATGAGGAGCTGTCAGTGCAAGACCTGGCACCACCGTGACACACGGGAGCCTGGGGCAGGGCACCCCAAAACATCACTGCCGTGTGTTTCCAGCGGGAGAGCTGCTGGCATGGGATCAAGGGGAGAGGAAGAGCTTTGGCCAAGCAGACAGGGCGGGGTGGCCCAGCACTGCCCTTCCAGCCCTCCCCGGCTTCTCCCGGCTCAAGGAGCTCCACCCCGGCTCATGTGGAGGCCTGGCTCGGGTCTCAGACTGTTTTTTGGGTTTTTTTTTTGCCCCGTGGTTTTAGGGAGGCTTCGCCCTGATCCTGCCAAGCAGAGGAAGGTTCCCCTCAATGCCATGCTCCCCAAGGGCAGTGGCTGCTTTTCCCCCGAAAATCTGGAGGGAACATAACCTCCTTGAGGGCTTTTCAGCCTCAGCGTCATTTGGGTTGAAACTGCCCAGGATGATTCACATAAATCTTGCTTCTTTAGGAAAACAAGGGGAAAAAAAAAAAGCCGGGGTGTGGTGTAAAAGCAGCTCGCTGTGCCAGCAGCATCCCTGCTGGGTTTGCTAAGCCTTCTCTGGTGGTTTGCAACCCAGCTCTGCAACTGGCTCTTTTGGGAGGCCATAAACCATCCTTGTGACTGGCATGGCTTTGGGGACTGCTAACCCCGGGAGTGATGGAGAGCAGTGTCTGCTCTGCAGACCTCTGCAAACTGCTCCGTCAGAGCCCAGCCTTGCTCTGAATTCATCCCCCCAAGGAAAAAGGGGGCTCACGACCATTTCTCAGCTCTGCCCCCCCTAAACAAAGTGTGCAGCTCAGCAGAGAGTTTCATCCCACAGCCTTGCATTTGGTTTATGGTGCATTTCCCATTGTGCCAGCCTTTATTGCAGGGAAAAGAAAAACTGGGAGGGGATGTAGGAAATGCAGCCCTAGGGCTTGGGTCGAGACCAGGGTGGGATGAGTGGTGCAACGGGGAGGAGAGGAGGAGAACCTCATGCGACGTGGTTTCACAGTGATGCCCAGCACCATCTGTAGACACCTCGTTCAGGACTGGAGGCTTGTGGAGGCACTGCAGATCCTGCCAGCAACCCAGAGAGGCAAAAATCATCATTAGTTGGAGCAGGAGGCAGCGGGTGAGGGAATGGATGTAGAGCTGGTAAAGCCTGGAGGTGTGGGGTGTAGCTTTGAGCAGCTGCTGATCTGCCAGCAGATCACTTCTCCTCTTATGGAGCAGCCCAGCTCCTGTTTTGGGGCAAAAGCTGCCATTTGGCTGTGCTGGGGCAGCACCTGGCACGGTGGGGACAGCAGCAGAGCTGTGACATGGGGCACGGATAGGAAAAAAACGCTTGTCCAGCCATCATTCCCCCAGCCCAACGTGGGGCTGACCATGCATGGTGCATCAATGCCCTCTTCAGGAGCCATGCCGGCACCATCACACTCTGCAAGGATGGGGCTGAGGACTGCAGGGCTTTCTCGCCATCCTGGATGGCCAGGACATGGCCCTAAGGCAAAGCTCCCTGGGCTGGAAGAGGGAGAATCGAGAGAGGGAGGTAGAAGGGATGCAATTCCTGACGTGCCAAATTCATTTCCACTTCTTTCCTTCCTCACCAGAAAAGGGTTGGGAAAATAAAATAAAAATTAAAAAAATAATAATAAATTAAAAGGACAAACAGAAAATAATTTTTAAAAAGACCAAAACCACACAGATTTTTGCAGCTCCCAATGGTCTGGATTGTCCTTGGACATATTTTTGTAGGGTCTACCCAAGGCCAACCCGATCATCTCCAAAGTGGGCCAGGTGAGCAAGCACATTAGCAAGTTGGCAGCTCTCCCTCATGAGTTTCTTTAAAAAGGAAATTGATAGGATTAATTGTATGCTAATTAAGCATGCCAAACAACCACTGGTGAGACCTGCCACCGTCTTGTGCTGTCATGAAACACAAGAGCCGTAAAACAAGTCCATGGCTCTGAGTGGGAGTAACGACAACACGGGGTTTGCCCTGCTCCGGTACCGCAGACCCAGCCCAACCCTTCTGCAAGAACAAAACACGCATTGCAAAATTTTTTTTGAGCTGAAATATTTCTGCAGTTTGCTCTCCTGCAAGCATATCTCATGCCAGCTGCAGCTGGTGTGGTGTCCTTGGGGCTCAGTGATGTCCCACAAGCCTGGGGTGGCTTTAGGCAGAAGCAGATTTGGCTTAAGGACTGGTATTGAATGGCACGGGGCTGTCTCAGCACAGTGCCCTCCACATCTCCTGCCTTTCCTGGCTCAGGTGGGTGCCACTGGTGTTGTTACCAAACCTTCCCAAACCACGGCTCTGAGACGTAGAGGTGAGGCAGATTGATTTGGTTTGGGGTCTGTATCTTAATCCCATAATCCGGATGCTCCTGGGAGGTTTTCTCTGCTTTATCCATTGCAAGTTGATGCCTTATGTTTATAGGTAGCAATCTGAGGTGTTTGCTTATTGGGCTATTAATGGGAATAGATTAATGAAGAGCAGGTGTTGGAATAGTTGTTTCAAGTCTGTTTTCTTTGGGTAAACAGAGAAGGTTGAGTGTCTTCATCACTGGATCCACCAGGTTTGGGTTCCCTGTTTTCTCAGACTAAGCTAACAAAAATTTTCAGACTGGGGCTCAGATTCAGCACAGCACTCAGCCATGTGCTCAAATCTCCTTGGCCTCCGTGGCACTTCACTGCAGCCTTGTGCAGTTTGCTAAATTTGAGGACCTTGGGTTTTTCGGATAACAAAGATAACATGTCCATGCCATTGCCATGCTAAGGGTCACCAAGTCATATTGCTGGCTATCACCAAGCTCTTCATCACTTTGTTCTCTCTGTAAGTGGTAAAATAAATTATAAGAGGATTTTTACCTGTTTTTATGTGCAAAAAAAGTCGTATGTCCCTTCCGTGAGGCTGGTGGAGCAGCAGCAAGCAAGCCATGCTGATCTCTTTCATTAAGCAAGACTCAGGCCTGCCTCAGCCTGTTGGCCAGCTGGCGTTTCAGCTGAGAAATGATGAGAGGTGGCTTCCTGCAGAGAAGGGTTCAAGATCTGAGGCATGACTTCGGTGGCCTATGTCCTATTTGGTGCTCATGTGACACAAGTGAAGAGCACCTGCCCTCCTGGAATTGTCCAGGTCTGAATACCAGGACATCTTCAATAGAGGACCAAGTGCCCAGGGAACCTGTGGACCATGCTATAGCTGCTGAAGGCCAAGTAGTCTCTCCAACATGATGCGTGCCCAAATAAATCAAGTATTTCTGGAACAGTTCACCATCATTCATATTTACAGGTGAAACACAGCTTGTGTCCGTAACGTTAATGTCTCTTTGTGTCCTGGACAGTGGTTGTGTCCAGCCTGCCCATTGGGAATGCTGTCTGTCCCACATACACTTGGAAATAAGCGGGGAGAATTGCGGGATTGCTGAGTCAAGAGCATGGTAGGGGCTCTTTTAACAGCTTAACATCCCATTCACCTCCCAGGCAGCTCCTAGCACTCTTTCATTTCTTAGTAAGGATGTAACCGAGGATGTTGGGGAGCCCACTGATAATTGTTATTTCTCCAATATCCTTCCAGCCAGGCACTTCACACTGAAAGTGGAGTGATAGTTTGGAGGCTGGAGGACAGAGCCAGCATGGCCATGCTGAGGCCATTTGCCATGCCCAAGGGATGCCACTTATTCTCCTCCAATATTTAAAACGTGGCAGTAAGATTTGGAGAAGGTTGTCATCTGTCTTTGGAGCTTCTCCCATCCCAGGGAAGTGACCACACTCTAGAGGTGCAATCCAGACCTCCAGCAAGCATTGGCTTTCTTCTGTAGGATTCGTCTTATTTTCTAGCCAAGGAAAAAGGGTTCTAACATACCTCCTCCCCTCTCCCAGGAAAAGATACTTGTCCACACCACTGAAGTCACTTTTCTCCAACACAGGGTGGCCACATCCTAGTTGCAGCTCTTGCTAAATCCTAAACCATGCTAGGGAGAAATACACTGGGTGCCTCAGCACAATTCAGGACCCATTCTGTTGTTCACCAGGGTGGATGGTCAAGCACCAGTGCTCAGGACTGTTCCTAGGTGCTGTTTATTTAGCTAATGTGTGTGGACCTGGAGCCTCCGAGAGGGATGATACTAAGTCTCGCTGCCACAACAGACCGTGGTCATTTGCTGCTGCTGTCCTTCACACCCAGCTCTGTGTCCTGTTATCTGAACCACGTTCTTCACTCCTGGAAAAGAAGGTGGTCAGGAGCCTCTGGGTCAGGAAGGCTGGGATGTCTGGGGAACAAGACAGGAGAGGGGTTGTGAATCCTGATTTCCTACCCTCCTGCCCCAGAGCTGTACATGGCTGTGTTTCTAGGCTGCAGTTTACAAGGGCGAGAGAAGGAAATGCCCTGAAGCGGCACCTGGGACTGCTGTTTGGTCTGTGTTCTGTTTTTCACACCCAACATGAAGCAGCATCTCCAGGACTTTCTCCAGGACACCAAGACGGGGTTAACCCAGCTGATTTTCAGGCCAACAAAGCCTTCTGATTGCCCAGTGCCAGCTGGCCGAATCCATCCTCCTCTTGCTGTCCTAAGACTCCCCCCTTCCTTCTCCACCTCTACTGCACCCAGCGTGCTCGGAAGGAGCAAGCACTGTCCCTCTGCCTTGGCTTTTGTCCCCTGCAGATTGGGATCCACCTGGGAGATGAAACCTCTTACATTGTGTGCTCTTTTTCCTTGCTCTTGCACTCCCTCTGCCGTCCCAAATGATCTATTGACACAGAGAAATGCTGCTGCCAGAGCTAAAAAATGCAGGGTGTTTCTGTATAACAGAAAATGAACCCGTTGATCTGAATTGGAGCTTACCTGTTGTTCAGGAAAAACGGGGTGAGAAATGGAGATGTGACAAGTGCAGCTCTAAAATGGGGGTTTCAACTTGAGGAAGGACTTCTTCAAAACCCCAAATTTCCCCCCATGGAGTCCCCCATCTCTGGACAAGCTCAAAAGCAGCGGCAGCTTTTTCAGTGGTCCAAGAGCCCATCTGTGGGGTTGTCTGAGCTAGCACTGGGCTCCCTTTTCTCTCTAGCAGTGACTATAGCAGGGGCAGAGGATCATGAGATAATCCAAGCTGCAAAGGACCTCAGTCTCTAGTCCAACCCGCTGTCAAAGCAGAGTCAGCTACAAGGCTCAGCCCAGGTTGCTCAGGGCTTTCTTCAGTCTGGTCCTGAAAACCTCCAAGGGGGGGGGAACCACACAACCTGTCCTGGTGTCCATCTGTCTTCACAATCCAACTCGATCTAGCAGATCTCTTAGGCTCTGTAGTTTGGGGCTGGCACTGCCAAAGCTGTATCAGGCTGAGGACAGTCCTGCACATCTGCCTTTCTCATCATTAAAACTAAGTCCTTCTGGGTGCAGAAGAGGAGCTCAGCTGAACCTCTGGAAACAAGCAAGTGCCAGAGTCTAGAAAGCAAAGCTGCCTGGTACACTCTTACATTAGCAGGTGGGGCCATTAGGACCCATTTCCCACCACTAACAGATGCACCATCAGCAGAGAAAATGGACATGAGCTTATATCAATGCCAGCAGCTTTCCCGTTCAGCTTGCAACTTGAGGAGCTTCACCATCTGAGGACCCTTTGCATGGCATCGTCCCCCAAACTCCTCTGCCACAGGGACCCCAGACTGAGGTGAGATGGTTCCCAGACAGGTGAGAGATGATGGCCAGGCTCAGAGGGCCAGGAGGCAGCTCTCCACCCCTCCATCTCTCTCTTAGCAGCCCAAAGCTACTGTCTTCTGCTCCTTTTTCCTCTCCCAGTCTTTCGGTGATGGCTCAGGTCATGGTGGCTGTCAGGAGCCCAAGGGATGCAGTAGAAGACAGGGCAGGAAGGGGGCAGGTGGGATTTCCTTTCCAAACCATGGCTGAGGCAGTGACATGTGTCTGTCTTATCCACACTCCTCTCTCTTGGTCCTTTGGAATGGACTTCTTGGCTCTACCACCACGTTGGGCACCCATCCCTTCAAAAACAGGCCCAAAATAAGAAGCCTCATAGTTCAGCTCTGGAGGCAAGCTCTGGAGGCCAGAAGAAACATAACCCCCAGAGGCTCTGTTAACCTTTCCCCAAACCGCTTTGCCTTTCAAAGCCAAAAAGATGAGAACTAATGGGGCTGCTGGGAAACGAGGGAGAGCACGGAATTGCTCTGCGTGTCCTTCTGAAGGTCCCAGAAGGAAAAGGTCTCTGACAAGGAGTTTATTTTCATTAAAAATGACAGGCCCAGCTCAACCACTCAAATAAACAAAGCAAGTCTGTAGAACAGCAAGTGCAAAAGGTCCTGGGTTATTTATAAAGGGCTTTTAAGTATATTAGGCCTAACACCAAGATAAATCAACCCTGCTAGGATTCCAGAGGCATATCACATGTGGCTCTAGCTGTTGTCAGCTTTGTGCCGGAATATATTTAGCGGGCTGCTATCTTCCAAATCTTCCCTGCTTTTTCCCTAGGGACTCCGCTTTGAAAACTAATACATTGAGACCAAACACAAGTTCCTGTGGTCAGTCACATATTGACCAGCTCAAATCCTTCGGAAGCATTCAGTTGCCATTGCGTTCAACAGGTATTTTGCTGCCCAGCATGTTGCAGAACAGCAAAGGATCTTGTTCAAGACCAGGTTTGCTCAGTCTGGCTGGCAGCAACAGGTTGGTTTTTATTTTCTGTGGTAGGCTACTTAGTTTAGAGGGTCTTCAACTTCTAACACTGTCAACCCACTTTCAAATAAATCTGAGGGATTACTTCGCAGCTGGCCATAATGAAGACGAGGATGCCTGGGGTCTTGTGGGAGTTGTTGAAACGACCAGTTTTGTAGGGTGGGATGACATGGCATGTCCTCAGCTGTGCGGAGCAGAACAGGGTTTCAGCTGGAGACTGACCATTCATGGGTCTACATGTAGGTGCCTACTGCCTTCTAGGGGTGTAATTCAGTGTCCTAACACAGCTGTTTCATACTGTATGAGATATTCCCACTGACCTTCAACTGCCACAATGGCAGGATGTGGGTGTCCTATGGCTGCCATGCCACATCTGGCCTTTTCTACATATCTCTCAGGTATCCTGAGGCACCTCAAACTGTACCAGATGTCTAAGCAACTGGATTGTTCTCTGCATGTCCCAGAAACTTGGGTGAAACTTGTCCCATATAGTGCCTTGCAAAGTATGGCTAGGGATAGTCGCATTTCTAACTATTGGCATTAATTCCTCCCAGCCTCGTTTGGAAAGGACTCCACACCAGGGAAGGGGACTTTGGGGGGAGAGGAATAATATCCTAGAGCTATGTTCAGATGGGTGCCCAACTTTGGGACACCAGTTTCCCTGCCAAAAAACAGTTGCTTGTGCACCTCTGTTGGAGCAGTCTGGACAGTTGGATTCTCTCTTCCAGAAGATGTAGGACAGGTTTTTTATCTTTCTTTGATGATGAGGCCAGAGTGTGTGTGACTGCCTGGGAAAGTGATGATGTTCTTTCAACATTGCAACACCGGCATCGTCGATAAGATTCAAGAAAACGAGAGGAGAGAGGGAAGTACTTGGTTTGGGGAACACTAGTGGAATCCTTTGGATTTGCTTTTTGATGCCACATACCTCATCTGTTTTCAATTTATTGAAATTAACTGCAGTTTAGAAACACCCAGTAACTGCCTAATTGGTTTGAACTAACTGACTACATACAACCCAGAAGATACCAGCTGGTGACCCCCTGCCTTTCTGAAATGGCTGTGGGAATTGTCTGCAGGAACAATTGCTCAGCAGGGAAAGCAAGCTTTGCAAAATCAGGCTTCACTGTGAGAAAAAGATGTGGTTTTGTTCAAGTTAATTCCAAATTTTTGTTATTAGTTTGATTTTTTTTTTCTTCCCGGAAAACTCAATTCAAGTATCCTGCTTTGGGTTAGTTTAGTGCCAGACATCTGCTTTTAACTTTGTGCCACGACACACAGCGTGGCAGCAAACCTCTTGCTTCAGCTGTGCTGTGCTGGGGTTGCCCAAGAACATAGCTCTCCCCTTTAGCCAGACAAGAAGCAGATGAAAGAACTGAGGAGATTGGGGAAAATTAAAATTTGGCCATCTCATCTAGGGATTTCTGTAGCTTTTTGCCACCACGGATGGGAAATAACACTGTTTTTCCAGAGTTTCGCTCAGCTTTGCTAGCAGCCATCTTAAAGATGACTGTCAGCCAAATTTTACCAACATCACAGACTCAAACATTCCCTATAAAAGACAGGGGTCTGGCCTCCATTGCCAATCACTTTTCTTTCTTTCCTCCATCCCTGCACTTAGCACTTGTAATTTGATGCTCCCGGTATTTCTGAGGGGGAAGTCAGCCTGGAAAATGTCGAGGACCAAGGTGATGTCCCCTTGAGCCATTCAGCCCAGCATTGCTGGGCTGGTACCATCAATACCAGCACTGCTCTGACCAGCTATAAAATCCCAGGCAAGTGTTTTCACTCTGGGACTGCTCAGAGTCGGTTAATTCCTGGAAACTTGCACCAGATGGCGGTGCCAGCCCATCTCCGACTTCATCTCTTAAATAACTACAAAGGCAAGCTCTGCAGTTTCCTGAATTGGTGGGGTTTGTGCTGGTTGCTGATGCCTGATGGAACACCCGGGCCATGCAGATGTCCCAGTGCAATGGTCCGTGATAAGGTGGACCTTCTTCAGCACCACTGTCTGCTCTGTCTTCCCAATATCCTGGGAGAAATTAGATACATACATACATACATGGAAGAGAAATTAGATAGCTAGACAGATAGATAAATAGATGATTGAATGATTGATAGATAGATAGATAGATAGACAGAAAATTACATAGAAAATTACAGAGAAGAGAAAAGAGAAAAGAGAAAAGAGAAAAGAGAAAAGAGAAAAGAGAAAAGAGAAAAGAGAAGAGAAGAGAAGAGAAGAGAAGAGAAGAGAAGAGAAGAGAAGAGAAGAGAAGAGAAGAGAAGAGAAGAGAAGAGAAGAGAAGAGAAGAGAAGAGAAGAGAAGAGAAGAGAAGAGAAGAGAAAAAAGAAAACCTCTGAAATACTGTCCTGAAAAGCAACAGCCAGTGAGCCAGGGCTGGCCCAGTTGTCACACTGGGGATATGTAAATTGCACCATATAGGTTGAAATACACAACTCCCCAGCCTGATCCTTCTCTGCCCAGCATTTTAAGCTTATTATTTCCACTTGAGCAACACTGGGAATGTGATTTATCTGGTCAGAGAGGAGACTGGCCTCCCCCCCACCCAAAGGTGTCTCTGGGTAGAGGCAGAGAGAAGATGAGGAAACCAGTCTGGCCTCACTGGGACATGGCTTTTGCCATTTCCCACAGCAGTAATGAGCACCTGCTCTGTGTCATGGTGATTTAAAAGCTCTGGTTGTGGCCAACAGAAATTTCAATCCCTCATTTGCCCCTGCAAGCACAACCTGATCCCAGGGGAATTCTGCATCGGAATGAAAATGTGTCCTAACGTTAATGTGTGCAAAGGTTTAGAGAGGCTGTCAAACAACCCCTGATCACTCATTGTTTAGCAGTTATGGATCCAAGCTACATAAATCAGTAACAGCACACTGGGAATTTGTCCACCTTTTTCTGCTGGAAACCCTCAAGGAATTTAGGCATGATGTAACTGAGGACCCTGCTCATCTTTCCAGCCTGTCTCCAGGTGGTGCCAACCTTCTGCAGGATGGGATGAGCACCATCTGAGCAGGGAAAGAGTTCAGGGAAGGACCACAGAGGGCAGGATGCAGGCAGCTTAGAGATAGGTACTTGCCCAGGGCCATGCCTCCTGCTCTATTTAATGGGTCAGGTAATAAAATGGTTTCCTTGTTCTCAGAACTTCTGAAGAAATTCTGACCGAAAAGGAAAAAAAAAAAAAAAAAAGAACTTGTTGAGTTTTTCACAGAAAATTAGAGTGAATGATGCAGATTCAACTTCTTTTTCTTGGCCAGCCCATAAGTAGGTCACTGACATGCCCTATGACAGCTACAGCTCTGTATCACTCTCATCCAACTCGACTACCCAACTTCCAACCACAATATTTACCCCCACTATTGCCTAATCGTGGGCTGGAAGGCTGCCAACCCTGTTCACGGGCTCAGAGCCAGAGCAGGTTGCTCAGAGCCCTAACTGGTTAAACTTTGAACATCTCTCCGGCTGGAGATGCTACAGGCTGTCTGGGCACCTATCCCAGTGCTTAACCACTCTCAGGGGAAACTTTTTTTCAAGATTTCTCATTGGAAATTCCTTTGCTGACACTTGGGCTTGTTGCCTCTTGCACCTTTGAGACAAGATCGGCTCCAGCTTTTTTCTATGTCCCCTTTAGGCATCAGAAGCCTCTTAAGTGCAAAATAAAGGAGAATAATCAATTTCCCTGACCTGCTGGCTATGTCCTTGCTGAAACAGCCCAGTATGTGGTTCATCTGCATTACTTCAAGGGTGCATGGCTGACTCCCATCTGTGTTGATTTGCTTCGCTTTGTTAAGAACTAGTGTTCACTGGCACAGTGATTTGAAGTTCCCTCTGCTATAGGATTTCTTATCCATCAGGCTCAAATAAAACTGTGTACAGCGTCCCTTCTTCTCTGGCTTTGACCACAGATTCACTGTGGGACCTGAGAAAATTTTCTCAACTAAGGTTTCATTCAAAATGTTTTGTTCCATGGAAAGGCTCAGTTTCAAATAAACCTGCGTTTTTTGATTAAAAAAAATAATAATCAGAAAGCATTTCAATCAGTTCTAGACAATTTTATTAATACCTACCTCAAAAGAGACACTCATGGAAGAGTTTTTCTTCATTACCATGATTTTTGGGAAAGGCTCTGGACTTTCAGGTTGTAACCAGAGATCATCTTTCTGATGTAGAAATATGACATGAAAGGTTTGGGCTTGATGATTTTATTGTGTCTGTCTTTATTTCACTAAGAGATTTAGCATTGACCTTCCTTAGTTTTGCTGAAAAAACAAAACAAAACAAAACAAAAAACTCCTGGATTCAAAAGAATATTTACTGCAATCTCTAAATTCTTCATAGCAGAGAAAAGAGTTTGAATCCTTAATAAAGTCTTCCTTCCTCCCAGTATCATTCATTCATTGGATAAAGGTAGGCTAAAACAAACATAAATGACTGGTAAAGGCAGAAATTTCAGTGATTAAAATATGATTCTCCCATTTGTGTGCCACATAAGTTCCTTGATTCTTAGGATACCGTTTCTCAACCTCTCCAGTTCAGCCTGAATGACTTCTGATGGCAAACAAAGCCAGCCTTTACCATGAATAAGGGTTGCAGGACTTTGGAAACAAAATATTCTGACAGGCATGGATGGTTCCTCTGATGCCCCCAGTTTGTGGATCAGCTGTTCGTCAGAGCCCTGGTTGGATAAAGTTCCTTCTGCCTGAGCTCCTGTAGTATTGCAATGGTTGTGTCTGTTGTCCAGCCCTGCTCCTACGTGAAACATTTGTCCATGTGCTCTGCATTTCTGCCTGAAAGGTTGTCACTCCCTGCTTTCCTCAACAGCAGAATAAACATCCCTCTTTGGAAAAGGCTTGATGATTAGGAGCAGAGCAAAGCTGACAGCCTGTGTTGCCTTCAGGGTTGTTCCTAGTCCTTTCCTAAGGAGGATATTGCATGGAGCTCATTCTTTAAGCAGACGTGAAGCCCTTTTGGGCATGGTTTTATGGCAAAATACTGATTAGCGCTTGTTGTATGGAAGAGGCATATGTTCAGCCCAGAGTGGTCAGAAAGCTAAAAGGGAAGAGTTCAACTTGAGGCCGCTTGAGCAATTACTGGCAAAAACACCTCTTATTTTTGTTGAAGCTTCTTACGTGTTTAGTCCTCGGAAAACCAAATTGCCTGAGGAAAAAAAGAAGAAAAAGAAAAAAAAAAACATATGAGCATCATTTGACTTTTGAAAGAGAATAACTGAGAAAACAACATGCATTTCATCTGGCACATGTCCACATCCAGCTCCCAATCCATTGTGTGTTTTGTGCTGCAGAAACACTGTCATTGCAGAGGTGGAGCTCCTTGAATTAGGACCAGCAAGGGCAAAGCATGGCACACATGGCTAGAAGGGAATGATTGCTGACTGCTAACCATGCTAGAACCCAGCTTGTACCCAAAGAGAGTAAGGCAAAGGTTTTGATGCCAACAGAAGGAAAGGTCTTTTCTTCTATGTGATACATACAATAAACCTGTGGGACTTGTCACAGGATGTCATGGGGGACAACATTATGAATGGGTTCACAAAGAATTTCTTCAAACTCATGGAGAATTTCAGCAGGACAACTTAGCACAGCGATCTGGCTTCAACTTCTGCCTTAACAAGCCCCTAAAATACCGATTAACAAAGGCAGAGCCTATCAAGTATGTTACTCTAGGCACCTGTGTTTCTCTCAGCCCAAACATCTGCTCTGCTGTCAGAAGCAGCATACTGAGATGCACGACAGAGACTGTCATTTATTGCCCAGTGTAGCAAGGAAAGAATGGGGGTTAATGAGATAATCCTTTATTTCACAGGCTGTGGAGGGCAGATTTTCAGCTGCTGTTAATCAGCCTAGCTTCCTACTTATCTGTGAGGCTCTGGAGATTTACCCCTGCTAAGGATCTGGCCCTGTTTGTCTTTTTCAGACACGATAGGACAAGAGTTTCCAGCACGCCCTCAAGAGCTCCCTTTGCACTGCAGAGGGTCCTAGCAAAGCCCTTGAGGCTTGCTGAAGGTGATCAGAGGAGTTTCCCCGTGTCCCTTCAGAACTGCCTTCAGCAGGGAGAGAAGGATTTCTTAGAAGTGCCTCAAGAACAGCTAGTCTGGGAGGTTTTCAGTGCAGCATGGGCTTTTCTTAGCAATGAACAATGTCCGTCTCTTGGGATCCATCAGACATTTGAACGCTGGGTGGCTGGGCGGAGGTATACATCATATCTGTTAAGCTAAACATGGCAATGCAAGCCAATCCTTCTCAAAAACAAATGCAGAAACATTATTTTTCCAGCAGGAAAAAATAAATAAAAATAAAAAATCACGCATAGACAGCACAATAGGGGCGGCTATTTGGCAGCCCCCACCCGTTCTCATGGGACCAGCCTATCTGGTCCTAAAGGAATTGCCACCATCTCGTAACATTATAAAGTTTCTTTCCCTGTAAGTTGCTAAATAAACTTTTCTAATAACTATAATGTGAACTGATCCCAGCTGCTCAGAAGACAGATGGCCGTATCGCAGATCAGTATCAGACCCTGACGTAACGCTCGAGAGCTTTGCCTGCCCTGGTTCCCACCCCTTATGATATCCTATTTCACAAGAGTAATTGCTAGCAATCCCCGGCCAACAGCTCAGAGGCTGGAAATGATATGTAGAGACGAGCTCTGCTCCTGCTCTGAAGGATTTACACCAGCTGGCTGAGCTGCTGTAGGCAACCAGAGAGAAGTGTTGCCTGCCGATGATATTAATGGGGCAGGGAAGTTTTGAGGTTCCTGCTGGTTGACACAGTCAGCCTGGGGTGGGGGCAGCCCATAAAGAACAGGTGATTTCAGCCCCATTTCTGCCGGGTTAATTACCTGCAGAGCTCATGTCAGCTACCAAAAGCTTCGGGATGAACGGCTTGGGACTTATTGTCCTCTGAGACCGAAATACCACATTGCTGCTAAAGGCTGTGCTTTCCACAAAGCATTGGCAGGGCAGTATGAAGAGGATGCTGTGAGGAAGGCATTCTGTGCAGCTGTAGGTGTCAGGGCTTTATTTTTGCCTGTGATAACACAATTCGCCTGCGTGCCAAGGTAAAACCTACCACCTGGTCCTTAGTTGTGTTAAATCAAAGACAGTCAGTGGGCCTTAATGGAAGTGTTATGCTCCCAGCAAGCTTCATGTGGGACTTCCTCCTTCAGTTCATCAGCTGCAGCCTATCAGTCAGCCTCAAAGGGGTCTTCCAGGGGTCTGTCCCACAGAGGACAGCCAAAGGTCTGGCTCCATCCGTCTTCCATCTCCCACCAGAGCCAGCAGTCACCTAGGAAAGTGAGTACAAACAGGGAGAAACTGCAGTACAACTCCCCCAAAATATTCCCACTTCAGTCAGAATAGTTATATTTCTCCCTAAGGATCCTGACTGTATTCTCCTTGAATGGATTCGTCCAGGCATAGGAAACCTTTTCTGCATTTACAAAACCCTGTGGCGTGGAGATCCATGTTCAGCTGCACACTTGGTGAGGAAGGAGCTGCAACCAGGACCACTTTAAATATGAGACAGTTCTTGCTGTTTCCAGAAGGACAAGCCTCTCAGCCCTCAGGAAATGGTGTTAGTTTTATGTATTTTCTGTGCCAGAAGGCACCAAATAAATCCTTAGGATCTAGGATTTCTTAGGAAGGTCGTCTGGGTGTCTCATCTGCCCAGAGGTGATGCTGGGCATCACTCAGGGTACATGGGGAAGGCTGAGCCACAGCAGGCCCATTGGCACTGCAAGGAAATACCTGCTAGAGGATGCTCTAAAGCACCACATCTGCATGAGACAGAGTTGTAAATGTCTACATCAAGAGCATGGCCCACACTATATGGCATTTCAGCTTCCCTTCACTCCAGACTGGTGAATCCCCCCCCACCTGGCCACACGCACCAGCCAAAACGCAGATATCGGTGGCATAGACACTAAAACCTCTTCCTGCCCACCCATATGTGCTCATGGCCCAGCAGCTGGACGAGTCTATTCCATGAGCTCAAGTAACAGAGATGTATTTGGGAGCTAAACATCCTGCAGTCCAGAAGGGGCTGCCAAAAGAAAAAAGTTTCCTTCCTTGCTTCAAATCCTACAGGCTTTTTGCAGCTGGAGACATCCCAGGGTCTCGCTGTTGTTTGTTAGCCTGCTCTCCTTGCCCCCAGCAGATGGGTGCATCTCTGAGGTAGCACGGGTCAGGGGTACGAGTATATGGACCCCCTGAAAACCCAGTGCTTCATACCTGGAGACTCTACCCCTTGTCCCCAGTGCCAGCTCTCAAGTCCATTTGCTTTGTGATCACAGAAGCTTTCGTTCCCATTTTGGTACCTCTGGCAGCACCTCCTTTCCTAGGCATGCTTTGAGGCTCTCACCCATAGAAGTCCTCTTCCATAAAAGAGGAGGGCACTGGGTCAAGCCTATGGGGAGAATTCAGGTGCCCTGGCACCTGGCCTGGTTTTCAGCATCAATTTGATTCACTGCACCAAAAGAAAACTCACCATGACATTGTCCACAGCTCTCCAATATCATCCAATTTTTTCTTTAATGTATATACAAAAGCACTTTACCTCCGTGTGGGCTTTACCAGCCTTGTGCCCTGCAAAGTGCTCAGAGTAGCCCCCAGAAAGGTGGAGGCCATTTAATAAGAGACCTTTAATGTATTAACCTTCTCTTCCCGACCATTTAACAAGACACTTTTAATGCATTAACTTTCTCTTCCTGACCTGCTTGTGCCAACCCTGCGGTGGTTTCCTACCCAGTCCCAGCAGCTGATGGGTCCTGGTGCAGCCCAACCCCTCTTCCCAAATGCAAAACCCTGCAGATACCCCTCTTCTTCAATATTAAAGAGGAAAAACCCTTCCTTGCCAGGACTATTGGTGACCCTGGGAGGCTCCAGGCACAACTCCTCACCCTACTGCCCCTCGGCAGCCCGCTGGGTCCAGCCACTGTCCCACCAGCGTGGGCGTGAGCTCCCCCAAGGGGAAGGAGACCGAGGTGCCAAGGGATATTGCTGCACTGACAGCTGGATTTACACTTTCTCCATCTGGGCCAGACGTCACTTCTCACAGCTCATTGCTCTGCTTTGTGTCCAGGGCTGCTTCTCCCTCCCTCCTCTCCCTTTATGTATAGATATTTTATTGCAAACACTCCGGTTTTTACGACCGGATTTTTCACGCTCTGGCCCACTTCCCCCATCAATTCTTTTGTCACTTTTACTGTCAGCTGCTCCTGGATAAAAATAACAAGAAGGGCCAGGTTTCGTGAGCCTGTCTGCGTGCTCATGGGAACCTACAGAGAACAAGGGGAAAATTATTCTGAATAACCAGGCTATCTGTCAGGAGAAGCAGTCACTGATAATAATAGGCTGGTGGGTTGTAACTTACGATTTAATTGAAATGCTGCTCTATTCTTCTTTGAGATCCTCTAGCTGGGTGTCCATTAGTTCACCCCAGCCTGAACTGGGAGCCAGGAACTGCCGCTGTAATTCCCAGCGAGACCCTGCTGCCTTCAGCTGCTCTGCCCCGCTCCCACCCAACCATGAGACCAACCCGCACCTCTCCCAGGCCATCTCTAGCAACCGATGTGAAATACATCAGCATATAAAGTCAAATCCGGAGGAAAATTCATCCTTCCCTTGGTTGACAGATGCAGAGCAGGAGGGTTTCATTAGCAAAGGGAAAACCTCCCGAGCAGCAGAGGGCAGCTGGTTCTCCTTGGCTCGGTCTGTCGTCGCTGCACTTTGTGAGATTTGCAGCAAAGAAATCCAAATAATCCCTAAATACACAGTCGGAGCAGCTAATGCTGGTTTTCATCCTCCACAGAATAACCACACCACAGTTCTCCCACCAGGAAATCTGCATGCAGCCACCTTGCCTTGGATGTAAGGAGAGTTTAGCAGTCCAGACATGCCTAGATCATTCCCATTGAGCTCAAGGGAATAGAAAATACCCTGACACTGGTGAATTTACTGTTGTAGACATAGGTGGCCAGTTGGCATTGCAGCTTCTGTCCTTCTGACCTGAGCATTGCTCAAACTATGCTTTGTAGGACTGTTCTTATTATGGGACCAACTCAGAACTGGGTTGCAACCCAGAACTTTGCTGCTGTTTTTGTTTACTTACAAAAAAAAAAAAAAAAGCCACCACCATAACTTATTCTTCAAAGCAGTTCCCAATTGCAAATCTGTTTTCTTCTATGTCCAAGAGAGCTCCGTCTCCCTGCTTGTCCTCCTCACCGAAAGCTGTGCTCCTGGCTTTCTACTTACACCCCAGCCCCAGCTCCAAGACACTTTCTCCCAGCCTGCACCTTTCTGTGCTTCCACCTTCTCTTCTTCTCACTGTTTATATTCCCCCCCCAAAAAGCTTTCTTTTAACCTTTTCGCAACAGAGGGGATGTTCTGCCAGCCCCCCACCACGTGTGGGACACCAGTCCCAAAGGCAGCCTGACCTCCCCAGCGTGGCAACGAGGACAGCACCATCCCAGAAGCCATGCTGAGATTTCAGTGAGACCCCAAGACATGGAGATAGATTTCTACAAAAGGTTTCTCTTTCAGCAGATTGCCATTTTCTGACAGAAAGGAAGCCAACTCTTGTAAAAAGCAACCTGGACACCGCTGCTCCAAGAACAGCACGAGCAAAATTCATTTCTCTTCACTGCAAGCACCCAGCAGCTAGGCACTAAATCTGGGTCCATCGTTTGAGCTTCTTCTCTTGTTAGTATCTGAACAGACCATCCCGTGCGTATTATAGCTGAGTCTTTTAAGGTGTTAAATATTTCTGATAAAAACATTTTCCTATAAAGATGGGAGACCCTCCTTTAAAGTTACGACTATCTGCCAGGTAATATGAGCTATAGTAAGTGAAGGCTAAATTTCTCATCGCTCCTTGCAGGGAAAGAAAGGCTTGGTTTATAGGATTTTTCTTTTCCTTGAAAGAAAGGCTTAGGAACAATTTCTCAGTGCTTTTTCACAAGCACAGAA
Organism: Anser anser; assembly: GCF_964211835.1. Classification (NCBI taxonomy): domain Eukaryota; kingdom Metazoa; phylum Chordata; class Aves; order Anseriformes; family Anatidae; genus Anser; species Anser anser. The sequence continues at coordinate 3,932,550 of NC_139721.1, forward strand.
GGTGCTGTAGCAGCTCAGAAATACCTGGATAATGCAGTAGTTCATCTCCAGGGATATAACTTTCATTTATATCGCACACTAAACAAATATACTAAAGTTGCATTTTTTTTTCATTCATATTAATTAGGCTGAGAGCATCACAGAGAGAATGACACAATTGCGATTCTAATTGGCAGGAAAGCACAGTTTCCAAGTTAACAGGAAAAAAAATTTCCTGTCCAAATTGGATTCAAATCAGTATATGTATATTTTTTCATTTCCTGGAAACTGGAAGCTTTCCAAACGTGGAGCACACCCATTGGACTTGGCATTCTATCAGTTCCACAGCCAGTAGCATCAAAACAGAAATTGATACCAGTTGCACTGCGTTGCCACAGGCAGCACCCACGTTCCCCTGCTCCTGGGGTTAATCGCTGTGTGAACGCAACCAGGGCTCGAAAAACAGCAGGTTCAAGACTTCCTGGCCCATAATCCTGGCCAGGTTCCACTGAAGTCCAACCTTGGACTCAGTTAAATCTCTTTATACCCAAGCTTTTTTCAAACAGAGAATTTCATGTTTTCTGAATTAGCATTTTCCCATGACCCTTTTACTTTAGGAAAAAAAGAAACGAACAACACACGATAATCTGAGTAAGTCTGACTGCAATTGTTGGTCTTTCATATGCCTATCCTTGATTTTACACGGCCATCTCTGCAACCTCTCCTACCCAAGCAAGGGCCAAGCATGCATAATATAATCACATAACTAGTAAAAGTACTCATGTCAGAGATAGCCTGGAAACAGCAGATAAAACCACAGATTAAAAATAACTTCAACCCAGATGGAGTCAAGGCTGAAAGCATATTAGCAGTTTTCAGGTAAATATGTTACAGAATATATACACCACAAAGTATTACAAACATTGGGAATTCACTATAAGTTTAAATTTAAAGAAATGCAAACATGTTAATACAAAGAAACGTGAAAGTAGGATAACCAAAAATATTTACTCTGTCCTGTAGCAAGTCTCCACAAAACCCATTTCATTATGATAGGCGCTCTATTTCTATTTTTCAGTCATCAGATGGATTGAGCTGCCCAAGGTCATGTTAGATATTTTCACTTTCCTCCTTGGTGATGCTTTTCGTACAAAATTAACAAACAAACGTCAAGAGCTTTAAAAAAGCGGTTTTGCAAAAGTACATGTAGGCAGTGGAATTTTCTTGCAATAACAGTCTTATGGCTGGAGTTGTTTAAATGTAGATGGGGCACTTGAGAATGAAACAAAGAGAGAATCCCGTTCTGCTCCTGCCGGGGCATGTGGACAGGATGACCTAACAAGTCTTTCCCATCTGCCATCCCCGTGGTTCTCTGAGAAATCAAATCCCAGGAGACCCCAGGGCCTGATCCTGAGAGGTGAACCCAGCAGACTAGACTTCACCCTACTTAGATTTACTATAAATAAAATTGTGTCGGGGCCAATTCCTGGCATTTGCCTCTTTCTCAGTCCTTTCAGTCAGCCCCTCTTGGCATTTAATGATGTGATTTTTCCAGCAAAGTATGGATTGCTTTCACTTCCATGTTTTTCTCAGCTGTCTGACTCAGAAATGTGGGCTGTCTTGGTTAAATCTGGGGTGCCAACGCTAGAGAAATGGGCAAAGATGTCAATAAATAAATAAATAAATAGAACACACCTAATTTTGCAAATATTTGTGCAAAGGAAAAAATGAATCTGGATCTGACATGTCTACCCTCTCGCTGAGTGTATAGTAAGCATGCCAACGGATGAGTTTTCTGGCAAGAAACTTGGTATAAAGAGAATACACTAAGTGAATTCTCAAAAATATTTCAGGAGGGTTAATTATCATTGCGCAACCCTTATTCTAAATGCCATTAATCTCATCAAAGATCAAAAACATTACTGTGTAATCTGTGTACCCTACAAAAAGTTAACCAGACATGCAACTGTCAGTAACTGAAAAATATTTACTACAAGAAGATGAAAAATAATATCCAATAATTTGTACAATCAAGAAAACCTTCATTCCCTAGGGGACAAATTGAAAACAGAAGAGGAGACTAGATTCCTGGAATGTGTTATTTGACTGAATTACGTTCTCAGCCTTCATTTCTTTTTTTTTTTTTTTATGTGCCGTCCGATCTGGGAAAAGCGTTTGACAATATTTTAAAGCTGGTAACAATTGTTGGTGGGAAACTACTCATTTGACTGAAATCAGCCATTTTCTGTCAAACCAGGAGTTTACACATGAAATTTCCATTTTCCATATAATAATTTTAGCCAGAAAAAATGCCCTGGAACAGACATTTCAGTCAATCTCATGGAAGTTAGCAACTAAATCCAGAGTGAATTGCTGAGAATTTGGAAATTATTTGCATTCAGCTTTCAAACACTGATAAAAACGGAACTTAAAATATAATAAAAACTGTATGATGCTTACAAAAAAATTACTTTTTTTCAAGTGCACATCTGGGGGCAGAGGTGTCCTTTCTAGTCCAGAAAAACACCTTCACCATGTGCTGGCACTGCTAACAAGATCAACAGCAATGTTGACGCCAACATGCTGTGTCCTCTGACTAGCAGATAAAGGAATCCACCACCCCCAGGGTTACACCTCAGTGCCCTGGATTCCTTCTCCTTCATACTCCACTGGGTCAGATATCATCAAGGTATCAACGGTCGAAAAATCTAGCTGAACAAAAAGATGGCATCTGAGAAAAACAAGAGCTTCCAAGTGTAATAAAGTTCATATGCACACATAGATACTATATTTTTTAAATAAAATAAATAAAAAAGTTGTGGACGGCCTTTTTCCCAACCATACATAGGTCTGAACCCTGGCCAGGACTCCCCACATCTCTTCCATATGAACTGGTTCTGGTGCAGAAGTGTCACATTTTATAGTCCTCCATCCCCACAAGTCAATAACAAATACCTTGATCAGCCCAAATTCATTCCAGAAATTCAGCCCAACTTCTTGTCACCTCAGCACAAGATATAAAGGACTTTTGGTGTAAAGAGGGGCGATCTTCTTCTTCTGGTCTATTCACTGGTTTCCATTTGCCAAGTTCTGTCTGCTTTCCACAGGGCCACTGTCCATGGAGAAGGCAATGAATACATGGGCACAGCATACTGCCTCTTGGAAGGGCCAACGAACATCACATGGATCAGAAATTAAGATGTCAAAAAAAGGTAGACCTGGTGCCCTGACAGATGGTAAAGACCTGGGGACGTTCCTGGCTCTCTGTACCCTTCCCATAATGGATAGTTTTGTGTCCGTCTTGGACAGCACCACATCATGCATCCAAAAAGAAGACAATAAAAAGACTGTCCTCCACGTCCTGGTGTGCCAATACTCAGTATCCCCAACCCTCCACCCAGACCAGTAAATGGAAGGCTGAGTTCTCTCTGTTGGCAAAGCAAGGTATTTTATTCCCAGGTCCACAGTCAAATTTCTCAGTACTTCATGGCTGGACCATGCCCTCGACTTCCACCCAGCCTGACTGGGCTTTGGGAGCTGGCAGCTCATTACAGAAATCACCCATAATAAGCAGATCAATAAACAGCAATTATGAGAAGCTCATTTGTGGAGAAGGCCAAGGCCACACTGGGGAATGACTGCATGTAAGGAGGAGACAACTGCATGGTCCTCAAGTTCCTCCCATTGACCTGGAAGGCAGGCACAGAAGCATAGACATCTCAACACAGTCCTAGGCAAGCCATCACAGGGAATATACGGTGCTACCCAGCAGTCCCAAGCCAAGCTATTGTGGACCTGCTGTCCACAATGGCAATGACATGAGTCACGTTTTCAGTCTAGTCCATACAACATCTTGCCCTTCCCAAAGCAACCAGTCCCAAGAGGGAGAAACTGATATCCACTTATCTGAGTCTTGAGAAAAGCAGAAGACTGTGAATAAGCAGCAATGGTAGAAGGAATTAAGGTTACTCTGTGCTTGCTAGCTTCATTCCTCTGCACCCATTTTTCTAGCCAATAATGGAGACTACGCCTCTTCAAAGGAAGGTCATGCTCCTATCTCAGCCAGTGGCAAAATGCCCAGCAATTTTAGCAAGAGCAAAACAAAGACTTGTGGAAAAAAAAAAAAAAAGAAAAAAAAAAAGAGGGAGCAAATTCATGCTTGCCATAAATGTTCTTGCGTGCCGGCTTTCTATCTGCAAAGGCTTTGTGTGAGCTCACCTCGTCCCCGTCATCTCCAGCCGTCAGCCTGCGCGTGGGTGGTCAGGGCAGCACTCACCGCAGGGCGAGCGTATATCAAGGAGCGATGATATCAACAAGCCGCCCAGCACCAGAGCTCTGCCCTGCTCAGGAGGGGTGGTCCCACATGCTGAGATCTCCCATGTTGGGTAGTGCTCAGGAGGTGCACGCAGACGATGCCAGCCCATCGTGCCAGAACCAGGAGGAGAGAGATGAAGGAATTCAGGCTGGGAGCTTCCCAGCATTGCCATGCAGCGTCGTCTTCCAATGTTTGCTCATTCTCTGTCGATTTCAGAGCCTGTGTACATTGCTACCCTAACTCAGCGTTAAGCCGTGCTGCTGACACTGTGCAGAGGAAAGTGATGGTGCTGGGGATTTGGATATTATTTCAACATACAGCTTTGCTCCAATTCTTTATTGCCCAGGTAAGGGAATAGAGCCCAAGCTCCAAGGCAGCCTGCCAGGCAAGGGTCCTGGCGTCTCCAGCTCTGAGCAGTTCACCCAATGAAACACCTTGAATGTCCACCAAGATGCTACTCTGCTCAGAAGCCCCCACAATAATCACCAGAGTAAAGTGGCAGGAAGCAGGCTGACATCCACTGGAGCCTACCTTGATAGGAGCTAGGACACGTCAGCCCCACGGGATACTCCCAGGTATGGGAGGGTGTGGACTATAATCCCATCTGACATGTAAGGGTAATTATTCTTCATTTTCCTTGCTCATCACCTAGGTAATTAGCCCAGTGGGGCAGAAATGGCTTCTCACCTTGTCTAGTGGCAAAACCTCTCCTGGAAACCACACAGAGTAAATCAGCACACAATAGTTTCCAACAGACTTGAGATACAACAATTTTCTTGGCAACATTTGAAACTTTTTCCTTTTTTTTTTTTTCCCAAGGTCTTGAAAGGCTCTAGGGGGAAAGAGGAAGAAATATTTTTTAAGATGAAAGAGGAGCACAGGTGCAACATGAGCCCTCACGTTACTGAGCTGTGGCTGTCAGAAGTGTTAGGGCATTGGATTCTCAGGCATTCATCTCCAACTCTCTTGTATAAACAAAAGTCTAAACAGCCAAGCAAAGGCTTTAGGTCCTAGGGAGTTGAGCATTTTTCTACAGTGCTCTTCACAGGGAAAGAATGCAGATCCAGAGATGGACAATCTGCTTTAAGCCATCCTCACAGTTGACGTCACCATGGTTAAACTAAGCAATTTTGGGGCCAGTAATGACAAAAAGGGCAAATTCTTCTTTGAACGGTTACTCCAAGAGCTATCCCACCTGCTCTGGGGGCAAACCAAGATCCTTCTTATCTGACCAGAGGGCTCTTTGGAAAGCAAAAAAGACCCTGAGATGGCCACGTAGACCTGGCCAATCACCCACATTGTCACAAGCATCCCACCACTCTCTTCAACAGGGCAGAAAAAAACCAAGATGATTGTACTTGAGGCCATCTCTCTCTTGTCATCTCTCACCTTGCAAAGTGCAGGGTATAAAAGAAATCTGCATGGTGTGGCTGTGGGAGCACAAGTGGAGGCCAAGGATAAGGGCATTATTATGAATAATGAACATATGTTGTGTTTTCTCACAGATTTGATGAGAGGAATGAAAGGGGATTAGTTAGTTTGTATTCTCCTCACCATCCTCCTGATTAACCTCCTAAGAGGCAGTACAGGCTGAGATTCCCTCCAGATTGTGACACATAAACGTAGCTGCTCCCATGTAAGTTTAGTGAGTGAGTTTCCACCAAAGTCACTTCACATGAGCCATTGGCACCTAGAGTTCAGCCCATCCCATTCTACAGAAGATACCCAGTTTGGTATGGATTCATTTTCCTGAAAGGAGATATCCAGAAATGCCTGAGATGCCCAAGGGCATTTAAGATGTCCACATGAATCTAGTATAGACAAGAAACAGGGTCCTTTTCAAATGAGGAGGTATTTAGATAATTGAATCCCATCCACAGCTTCCCCATAGTAGTTGATGACATTGACATATCAGGTAGCCAGATATGTCCTCAGGCTACCTGGATGTTCTCCTCAGCATCTGGTCTTTGGGAATGATCTAAATTTCTTGTTGATGCCGAACAAAGTGTTGGCAACAAAAATGTCGCCTTCTCTAGGCAAATGTCACTGTCTGTTCAGACTCTGCATACTGCCTCCCATAATAATGATGCCTTCTGCTCTAATCTCTGTGCTTTCAAGCCTGCAAGCTACCTGCCTAGTGCAAAGGTATTAATTCAGATATCCAGAACACATTAAACCATAGTGGGAAGGCCTCCACAAAGCTCATTTAACATTAAAGATTAGAAAAAAAAAATAATCATTTAAGCAGAAAAGTGTCCCTGTATGTTCCAATGGGTTTTCATTTGAAGCAGCCGGGATATTCTCTCACCTCTCTGAAGACACCCCAGAAGAATCACCATTCTCCACCTCAATGAGGTTCTATATTTATACAACCCCTTCATCTCCAGAGTTCAGAAATGTTCTTTGTATATCGGTCTTCTTGGCATTTAAGAACCATTTCCCACCTAATTCTTTCAGCGCCTTTACCTGCGTTGGTGGGACCTCCATTCAAACTATGATCATCATGCTTGCTACAGGCTTCTTGGTCCTAGAAGGTTACATTTGAATGTCCATGCCTAATCTATCTCAAAAAGAATGACATCAAGAAAGGAGTGATGAGGCTGCCCAGCTGGCTGAACCCAAGCTCAGTATAACCTCAGCACTGTTGCAGCATCTCCATTTGGTGCCGATGTCTCTACACTGCCAATTCCTTGGGTATGGAAGCTGAGATGATAGCAAAAGCCATCCATATCCATTTTTTTCCCCTAAAATAAGGGTTTCCTTGCCTGCATCCAAAATGTTTTTGTTCCCCAGCTCCGGTGCACCAAGCACTGCCTCTGGACACATCAGCCATCCCCTGGGACTAACAGGAGAACAAGCTGGGTGAGTCAGCATCCTGCCTCCAAGAGTGGACGCCCAAGAAAGAACATAGGCTTAGGACAAATATATTACAATATTTCCTTAAAACGCTTCCCAGCATTCAACAGTCTGGGGGGTGGGAATTTCCCAGGTAAGAGGGATTTCTGCATGTAGTCTTCAATGAATTTCTCTTCCAGACTTCTCCAGGCTCTTTATGAGCCTAAACAAGCTTTCCCATGCATAGCCTCCTTAGCAAGGAGCTCTACAATTTTATGTTATGTGAACCAGCATTTCTTTTTTTGCTTGTCTTGAACTTGTCCCTTGGTAGCTTCTTTTGGTGTCCTCTAGTTCTTGCACTTCAGAGATTGTGAAGAGTCACCCCCCAGCCTCCCCCTCTGTGCTGCTCAAGAGAAATATTGTCAGATGCCCCTTTACTCTTCACATTTTCAGCCTGAGACTTCCTGAAATTTGGCAGCACTGCCTCTTCTCTCCAGAGCAGGTCAGCAGAGGGAGCTGCTGGTCTGAGCCCTTCCAGCAGCTCACGTCTCTGTGCGTGTTTCAGCTTCTAGCGCTCAGTCTAAATATAAAACAATACCCATTGTTTCTCCCAGCTGCCTGTCTGCTAGTTTCAGGGGAATGCAATCAAATAGCCAATTAAGGCAATGCACTCAAAAGGAAGAATAGTGGTACTTAAGATAATGCTTTATTCTGAACAAAGGCAGATCTCAGGGCTTGTAGTAAGGCACCAGCCAAGGGAACGAGGCAAGCAAGAACAAAACTCCCGAGTCAGAATGACCCCTGGATCTTTCCATGTTTTAGGGAAGTTGCTTTCACCTGAAACGTCAGAGCTTGAAAGATTTTGCCTTGAATATCAGGTACTGTGGGGATTCGCAGGAACATAGCTTGTGTTTTGCTGGAAACTGTTTTTAAGCCTTGGAGAGATCACCCGAGCTCTCCGTGCCGCCGTTTCTCCAAACACCTGGGCTTTGACCACCCTTACTGTAGGTGCCCAGGACAGGGAGCATTTCTTGCCGTGGTGGTTAGAGGAGGCCTCAGCTGATGGGACCCATGTTAACTTTGCCACGTGTTCAGCTCAGAGAAAAAAAATAATCTGAAAATGTCTGAAAAACCTCAGTTTCCAGTGTATTCCCCTAGATACTAGCACGTGTTTCTCCCAGAATTTTTCTGCAGAATGAGAGAACTTTGCCTTAGGGTGGAGGAAGCCAGAATCTGGTGGAGATTGCCCCAGGAGAGGTGATCTTCGTGGGGTCTGCCACAAGACCCAGAGCACAGAAAGCACCGACTGCAAGTCCTGAGCTCCCCACGTGCCCTGAAGTTGAGCCTGGAGCCGCTGGCTGAAATGAGCTGAAATAGAAGCCGAGTGCAGGAGAAGACCCAGGGGCCTGACAGCTTCCAGTCCTCCGGAAACTTCAGGGTGAAAAAAAAAGAAAAAATAAAAAAGTCTGGTTTTGGTCTGATTTGGAGCCAAACCAGCTCATAAAGAAAAAGAAAGAAATAATAATATATATAAAAAAAAAAAAAGCCTTGATGACATTTCCCGTTAACCGGAAAGTCTGCTTTCTTTTCCAGCAAGCTCTCACTCCCCCATCACCTCTGGTTCTGGCATCCTCCAAAGCGCACGTGCTTTGGCTGGATTTTATTTGATCCTCAGCACAAAGAGGAGCCTCACGTCTCGTTTCTGGCAGCTGGATCCCACCACTGGGTAATTCTGTGGCTAAACTGTTTAAATAATGTTAATGGCTTTACAAATTCACTTTCAAAACAGCCCAAAGTGTAAAGCCAATGCAGCTGAAGCAGCATGCTGGGGCTTAGGCGTGTTTAGATAAGAGTGGGTGCAGTGTAAGCTTTCAGAGTGCTCCACACGAGCTATTCAAAAGCTGGGAACTGGGGACTTCTGCCTCTTCACTGCATCTCCTGGGCTCTGGTGGGTAGTTTCTTACTACAGCGGGGCAAGATTTGAAAGCCAGTGCAGCGAGAGGCTTTGGGGGATTAGTATTTTTATTTTTCTTGGCAGCAGGATCCTGCTCTGTGGCAGGTGCCATTGGAGAAAACAACAGCAGCTCCATGTGTTTTTTATTTTTTTTCCAGGTTCTTCAAAACAGCAATAAATAAAAAGAAACAAAAAAAATCAAAGGCATAGCAGAGGGCCCTGAATTTATGCGCTCAGGCCTTAGCATGGGGCAAATCTGGCTCATGCCCACTTCTTTGAGGCCAAAATCGCAGTTGTCTGGAGCCAGGTCATGCTCTCAGCTTTTAGCCAGGACCTGCCCTGGCTCCCCAGCTGTTAAGGAGGAGGTTGGGAAATGCAATGCGGCTGCTGGAGGTGGCATGGAGGTGGACTGAACCTGGGCAGAGTGCAAGCCACAGGGCTGCAAGCCCAGAAGGTGGAGGCAGGAGCACGGTGATGTGGGCAGCGCATTTCCAAACCCGGACCTTTCCTGGGTGCAGCACACAAAGCTATCAGAAGAGACATGAGGACATGTAAGAACATCAGAGCTCTCTGATATAAGAACATCTCTATAAGAACACCAGACCTCTCCGTGCTTCATGGTATTTGCACACCTACGACTCTCCAGGGCTCGCACAGGCTTTGCCCACATGGACCCACATGGGTCCTGCTGGTGCTGTGATAGTCCTAACAGCATCGCGCAGGATTATCCATGCCTCGTAGCAGCCCGTATTTCACAAGGGTCACACGCTGCTTCCACGTAACTGCAGCTGTGCTCAGTAATCTCCCCTGGACAAATAAAAATAGGCTGGGGCTGCGCGTGTGCGGTGATTTACATCGGGATAAATCAGCGGTTCTGCCCCAGTGGTCGGCTGTGTACCAGCAAATTGAGATAAGGTCGGTACAGACCTTTGCAGCGTGCTGCAGGAGAGATTTAAAGTGTGTCAGCACGGCCAAACTCCATGTTATGTGTTTAGGAAACCAAACAAATTCAAAGGAAAAAATTAAGTGTGTGTTTTAATGATGGGGGTGATAAACGACTAAAACTACAGCACAGGAAGGGGTGGATTCACTTCTTCTCGATGCCTTCAGGATAAATAGCTCCTCCCAAAATTGCTTTTGGGCAATTTACCGAGCAATGATGTAAAACGCAGAGGCTGCAGAAGTCAGAAGAAGGTCTGCCAGCGGCTTTGAAGGTTTACAGTCTGCTTTTAGCCTTGATGAATGAGAGGGATCGAACAGGAAAGAGGGTTTGGGAAGAGAGACAATTTCGGGTCAGCGTGGAAGGAAAACCAGTCATATGATACCCTGGTGTTTGTGGGGACCACACTGCAGACGTTGGCCGTTGCAGGATTTGATGCCATGAGGTCAGGGCTGGCTGAGCTGGGGTCACGAGGACGAGGATCCCCCAGGTACTAAGCACAGGGCTCCGCATCCCACAGCATCATTATGGGATAATTTTGGCTGGAGGGGACCTCCAGGGTCCAACCGTAAAGCAGGGTCAGCTCTGGCCATCAGCACAGGTCGCTGTCCCCCAGGATGGGGACTGGGCGAGCTGTCTCCTTGCCAGCAGTGTTAGGGTCACCCTGCCCAAAGCACATGCAGAGGAGGCAGCCCAGGAAGGGTGCATGAAGGAGGGGGGCCATACTCACTGAAGCCAGACACAGGGGCTTTGCCCTTCCCACACCCTCATTCTCCAATTCCTCGTGGCCTCCCCCAGGCCACAGGAGCCCCACGGCACCTCTTGCTGCCCTAGGGTGGCAGCTCTCGGCTCACCCTCTGTGGCAAGGGTGCTCCCCTGCTAAGGCATGGGCAAGGGGCTGTGGTGTAGCAGCGCCTCTCAACAGGGGAATTCACAGAATCAGGATCGCAAATCCCAGACTGGATGAGGCAGGAAGGTAGCTCTGGGGCCATCTGGTCCAGCCCCTGCTCAAGCAGGGCCACCTCCAGCAGGGTGCCCAGGACCACGTCCTGGTGGCTTTTGAAGGTCTCCAAGGAGGAGACCCCACAACCTCTCTGGGCAGCCTGTGCCAGTGCTCAGCCACCCACACAGCACAGAAGTGCTGCCTGATGTCCAGAGGGAACCTCCTCAGCTCCGGTTTGTACCCATTGCCTCTGGTCCTGGTGCTGGGCACCACTGGAAAGAGCCCAGCTCTTTGCAATGCACCTTCCCCCCACGTACTGAAGGTAGCACTGAGCGCTGAGAAACGTGGCCGCAGATTTTCTCCAGCCTCTCATTTGCTTCGTTCCAGGTGGCTGAAAGACTGCAGAGTCAGAGCAGGGAGGAACACAGATGGACAGACGCCCATTTCCTTATGAAACCAGGCTAAAAATAGGGCGAGATCGGCCCTTGGAAGCCACCCGGTCCATCCTTTTGTGCCGAGGTGGAACCATTTCTACGAAAGCAATTGCGACAGACACTATTTTAAGCGCCCTCCAGCTCCTCCCCGAGCAAGCTGGTTGCGTTTGTCCCCATCACCCTGCTCCCTTGTGTCACGGGGCATACCACAGGGCTGCCCGTGTCGTCCCACCACTCTCCTCCTCTCTCTGCTCCCGTTTCCGGATGTGTGCCAGACACACGGACTCTAAAACCCAGGGATTCGAGCTCTTACAGCTCATCGACATCGGCCACTGAAGAAACGAGTCCCTCCTTAAGATTTTTTTTAAAAAGTAAACTGGATTAAAATTTCTATTTATTCCACCTGTTTTATTATGGGTGATTTCTGCCTCTTGACTTCATGGTTGATTTCTTCATTTCCATAGATTTCCCTAGGAGATGTTTTCCTACAGTGAAAGCCATCTGCTCGAGCCTTCCCTGCCTCCTCTGCACCAGATACACCCCGATTTCCCCAGCCTCCTCCTTCTGCTAAACATGAAATTGTTTCATCAGCCATATCCAAGGCAAGGAGGATCAAAGCTGATAACCCAGCAAGAGGAGATTCTTCAACCCACACTCTCATGGGGGGGTACATCCTTTGGAAATGCCATTCCTGCTCATTTCAAAATCCTTTGCCCAAACAGTCCCTGCCCTGGCAGCGGTGTCCACACTGTTTTTCCCCTTTTCCTTCCTTTATCTCATTCTTCTCCTATTGACCAGCGATTCCCTATGGATGTATAATCCAGATTAAGATGTTCGTTACACTTTAATTGCAGCAAACTCAGAATTTATTTTTTGTTTTTATGCTGGGATATAAGGCATTCTCTTTTTGAAAATAAATAAATAAATAAATAAATTTATAACATTTATTTAGAGAGCAAAAATGTAATAAAATAGGAATAAAATAAAATGTTAATAAATAAATAATTGCAACCAGGAAAGAGTGCAGTAGCTAAATCTCAGAGCTATTAGACCACGTGCTTTTTGCTGTCTGCATCCTTGATGGGAAGATTTTGATCTGTGATGGTAATTCACTCTCTCAATGGCCCTTTCCTGCCCAACAATTTCCTGACGTGAGGTTGTTGGTCCTGACTGCAGCAAGCAGCTTGAGAACAGTTCTGTTGCAGGCAGGGGAACTGAGAGGCAACAGATGTGGCAAAGAGGGAATGGCAGCACTAGGAAGGCAATTCCCAGAAACATTCTTCTGGCTGGTGAGAAGAGCACAGAAAGGAAAGCTCTCCAGGGACAGCAGAGCCCATGGAGGGGATACAAGATGACGCAGAGCTTCAGACACTTCAGTTCTCCCCAGACAACTGGTTCTCCTGGAAATAAAGACCAAAGTCAGGGAACACAAAGGGATAAACAAGTGTTGGGTAGCACTGAGCTGGGCAGAAATTCTGGAAGAGGAAAAACTAACGGATTGGAGATGAGAAGAGCATCCAGCAGGCATGCACGCAAACCCAGCAGGACGGCGGTTTGCTGAACAGTTGCCCTTCAGTTCTGTGTTTGCACTTTACAGGGGTGAGAAGACAGAAAAAGGGGACATCCAGCTCTCCCCCAATGTCCCTCGTGCTCCAAGTGACAAAGCTACCCGTCATTTCAGGCAAGGCTTGTCCATTCTTGACTCATGCTTTTTCTCACCCTGCTGGAACAAACGCCTTCTTCTGCCTGCTCTGCACCTACAGGACAACTCCACCATGTTCCCGCTTCTTCCTGTGCAATGCTGAGCACCCCCTGCCCTTCCCGCTGAGCCACAGGGTCACAGAATGGCTGAGGTCGGAAGGAACCTCTAGAGGCCATCTGGTCCAACCTCTGCTCACCTAGAGCAGTTTGCCCAAAACAACATCCAGATGGCTTTTGAAGATCTCTAAGGAATTGTGTTGTGGGGCTGCCCCACTAAGTCGGGGGACCACTGGAAACACTGCAAAGAGGAAGAAGAGGCTGAGCAAAAGGAAAAATGAACTGTAGCTTCCTTATCCAAACGGTAAAATGAACCAATTTGCTTTTTTTATTTTTTTACATTTCCTTCTTCATCCCTTTCTGTTTTGCTGCCCCCAACATTTTCCACTGCCGTGTCTCCGTGTAGCTTTGAGCTGTGCTCATCCCAGCTACCTCCCCATAGGATAAGCCTTCCTCCATCTCCGTGCAAAGCCAGCTCCTCCAGATCCCCAGGGGACTGAGGAGGGATGAAAGACACTACAGAAATCCCCAGGGCCCTGGCTGCAGAGTCATGTTCCTGGAAGGAATGGGGGGGTTTAGCAGGGGTGATTCCTGTTTGCAGATCTCACACGCACAGCTGGACTTTGCAATTTCTGAGACTTGGCTGCGAAACCCTGGATGTGATTTCAGATCCTACAGCCCTTGCTGCCTCCCCACATTGCTGCTCCTTTTCCCTGTCCCTGGCAGGTGAACAAGGAGAAGGTGACACATGTTGTCATTGGGTGATTATTGCTTTTGCTGCTCACATTTAACAGCCACATGTTCCCACTGACATTTATTTCAGATGACTTCCGTTTCTTCACAGGATGATCACGTCTCTCTGTGCGGAAAAAAGCTGCCCTAAGTAACGAGCTTGTTCCATATGGGAAGGATCGGAAACAGCTCGAGTGGGGTTTCAAAATGCAGATTAAAATGATGGGCCGGAACTAGATCTTGGTTTTGGACACACCATGAAAACATCAGCTCGGGTTTCGGCAGGCTGAAACTCAGAATTGAATAGCATGCCAGGATTTTTCAGGCTGGAAAAAGAGATGAGCAATAGGAGAGATGCTGGAGGTTTATAAAACCACAGAAGGGTAAGCACAGGCTGACTTTTCATGGCCTCTTTTAATGCAAGAACTAGGCCTTTAATCAAACCAACACGAGGAAGCTGCAAAGCAAACACAAGACATTTCTTTGTGCAACGTGTGGTCAGACTGTAAAAATCCTCTCCACAGGACTCCGTGGGTGCTAAACGTTGCACGAGTCAACAGGACAGTAGGTCACAAAGAGAAGTCCACTGGGACTTGCTAAATGTGTAAAACCCAGTGCAGCTCCAAAAACCTTCAGTGCACAAGTACTGGGTCAGGGAAAGAACTCAGAGGAAAAGCTTCAAGCATGTTTGCTGTTCTTATACGGTGTACGTACATACCATAGAGCTTTAATTCCCCTGTAAGTACAGAGGAGATGCAGAGGTCCCTCCAACCTGAACTACCCAAATGCCCCATGACCTGGTGTTTATTTGCAGCCCTGGCTGGATTCCTCCATCACGTCCTTGGCAGTGGATTGGTCCAGCCCTACAGGGATAAGCTGACAGCAATGCAACAAAGCGTTTTTGGTGCAACCCAATCACAAGTCCAGCCTGTAAGCTTGTCCTGATGTCAACTGTACAGATCACATTTTGTTCCCTGGGATGCTCCACTACAATTTAAATACCCTGTGCATCCTTCTGGCTGCAATGATGAGAGGTGAGACCAAAACGGGATGAAGACTGAGCTCCAGTGACGTCGGGGTCCTGGGCAAGGTGGGTTCAACTGGTGACTTACGGTACTCCGCACTTTTCCCCACTGGACACACAGGGAGAAGATCACATTTTCCAAGTGACCCACCCCTGCTGCCGATGCTCCCAAGCCTCGACTATCACTCAACATCAATTAAATGCTCCCTTCCCTCCGAGCGTGTCTCTCTCCTGCTCTGCGCCCTCAAGTTCAGTCTTGCCTCCAGGGAATTGCAGCCCGACTCAGCTCTAACCAAAATAAACTATTCTGGCACGAGTCCCTGTTTTTCAAGACGCAGCTTTAAAATACTCAGCAGCAATTTTCCCCTTTCCTTGCTCTTGCAGGCAGCACGGGCTCGGTTGTGAGAGCTTCAAAGATTGTCACCTACAACACCACAGTGGCCCCGGCGTACCCATGTATTTATTTTCTGATATTTCCCTGGCTGATGGAGATTTGTAAGCTGAAAACAGATGAGATTTTCCATGGCTTGTAAACTTGTGGAAAAAAATCAGAAAGACAAAGACAGCTTGGGGCTTCGAAGCTGTAAAACAACATTCAGCCCATGTGATTTTAAATGCTTTAGACTTTATATCAATATTGTTCTTCCGTTGGGGGGGGGGGGGTAGGAAGAAGGACCCAGCTACTCCAACAGCAGAAGTCTTTCAGAAACAACAACAAAACCACAGGCCTGGGTAATCCCTGTTAATAAAAACAAAGCTGCAATGCAGATTGTATTTATAAGATGGAATCAGGCAAGCACTTTATTCCCATGGTGCTGTGAGACCAAAGGGATATCAGAGTGGCCGTGGACATATTTTGGAAGCTCCCCAAGTGCATCCTTTCGTTGTCTTCTCTTTTCTCTTTTAATTTGAAGGAACCAAGCCCCGAGTGCTATGATCTAGCCTGGATCTCCCCCTCTGTCCCTCCTGTTATTTTAACTTTAGGCACAGCAGTCCTTTGAAAAAGTGCCCCGTTCCCACTGCCTGGGAGCTATGGGAAAAAGCTATCTTGGTCCTATCAGGAATGTGCCTCGCCTCTGCCCTGCGGTTGTGCTGCCTTCGGAGAAACTGGTGTCACAAAGCAGTGTGGAAGGACAGGCCACGACTTTCCCTCGGAAGAGCTGGGGCTGAGGGGGGACAAGTGGATCAGGCTGTGCTGTCCCTTGGCTCCTCGGAGCTGAAGGAAACTCAGAGAGACCTGGGTGGGTTTTTTTCCTGCTTCTTGGGGATGGGAATGTTTTAGAGAAGTGGAAAGTTTAGGTCAATGTGCTGCAGGACTTTGGAAAACCCATGGCCCGGGGAGAAGCTGGAGGCCAAGTGAGATGCTGGAGAGCTAGAAATCTGTACATCAGCCACTGAATCAAGACCTTTCTCGCTGGTCTCTGCTAACTAGCTCTCCAGAGGCTATAAGGGGAGCTTAGAAACCTAATACACAAGGAGACATGGACATGGAGGCTCCTACATGTCTCGGTCCCTATCCATTGCTGAATCCCACCCCAGAGCTTGTGAGATGAATTCCCACCAACATGCCCAAAGGTTTTCATTGGGTATGGGGTCCACAGATATTACCCAGCAAGAGCTGGGTGGGGAAGAGCAGGTTTTGTAGCTTGGACCTGCCTGACACAGCTCCTGGAAAGCTCATCTTTAAACCCAAAGGCTCAATCCCTTTAAAGGTGGAAGAGCTTAAGCCAGAAAAGAGGAGCCCAACGAGCAAGTATTGACACCATGAAGTGTGCACTAGTACTTGCCTTTCAGCCAGGAGGGTTGTTAAGCTGGAGGGTACTACATATAGAAAGGATATATCTGGCATTTCCAAAATAGATCCCCTACCCATGGAAAATGAGAGTGTCCTGCCTCAGATTCCCTAATAGAGCTGTATGGAGTGACCAGGAGGGACATGCTGAGACATCTCAGAGGATGATCCTGTGCGTTAGTTCAATCTTCTCAAACAGGGCCAAAATCTTTAACACTTTCAGTGTCAAAAGCCACTGTCTCCCTCTCCCTCTGCCCTCTCCAACCATTTTACCATACAGAAGTGTCTCACACCATTCAGCCTAACCCAGGGTATCTAAGAGGTCCACCTGGGGATGGCAGATTTAAGTCCCGCAGAAGCTGCA
Organism: Anser anser; assembly: GCF_964211835.1. Lineage (NCBI taxonomy): Eukaryota > Metazoa > Chordata > Aves > Anseriformes > Anatidae > Anser > Anser anser. The sequence goes on from NC_139721.1 coordinate 3,949,620, forward strand.
GGAGGCCTGCGGCCTTTTGAACCAGCCAGGCAATATTGCCAAGGGCATCTCAAGTACCGGTACCATGCCTAACCAGCTTCTCATACTCCCAAATCCAGCATCTCTATCTGACTTATTGGCTCAGGTTGCAACACCTGGCTGCTCAGCATCCAGAATTGGGCAGGTCTTGCTTCCCTTGGTGTCCACAGCAAAATTCTCATTGACCTCAAAGGAGAGGACCAGAAGTCATAGACTTTGGTGATGGAAAATGCACAGGCAGGTGAATATCACACACATACATAAAAAAACAGTTTACCCAAATTTCCTCTTGGCCACTGCCCCCTTCACCTCAGCCTCCTCCTCAAGCACGTGCATCCCAACCATGGTTGGGACTGCCAGCACCATTGCATTTGGCACCTGATGTGCAACCCTCAAGCACTGCCCGCTGCGTAAAATATGTTTGACTCCAGTCTGGAAACATGAGTGACCCGGAGAAAAGCTCTTCCCCCTCTAGCTGCAATTGAATAGGGCTGGTTAATCCTTTTGTAAGGGTGCTAGGCGAGCAGCCAGGCCTGCCCCTGAGGAAGCCATCCAAACCTGACTCATCCTCAAGCGATTCAGATTGCTCCTTTCAGTACTTTGGAAAAGGTTATCGGTCTTCTTGTTTCAGGCCAGAGCGGATTGATGGACAGGGGGGAGAAGGCAACATGCACTGTGCTCTGCCTCCTTCAGAGACGATGACTTTATCTGTTGAAGGCAGATAGAGATGTGTGATTCGGGACTGGCTAGTTGTTTGCCCTCTGCAGAAATCCATTTTCCACATGTGAAAAGAAGGTTTTGTGCTGCTCTGCAATATCTGACCACCTTGGGAGATGCCCTCAGGCTGGCCAAGCAGCCCAGCTCCATAGGATGGGGACTCCATAAAAAGCAAAGCAGGCGGTGAGTCAGGCACTTGGCATGCAGTACATTTACTCTGCAATAAATTCATTGGCCAGAGCACAAAACCCAGCTGAGTAAATGGCACATCCTAGAGCTGGGATTGTGCATGCTCTCCTTCCCACAGACACCCCCAAGATCATGCTGGTTTTTAGGCTCCGGACAAATTCTGGGTGAGAACTCCTCATCTTTACTGAGCTACCAAACCCAGGAGAGGAGATGAGCAACAAGCCACAGGTAGACACTGACTCCTTCCACCCCCTCTTGGAGCCAGATACTCTCAGAGGGGTAGGATTTCCCTCGTTATTCAAGCATCCATGTCAGAGTGACTTCTGCTAATGTCAAGGCTGGTATAAGACCATAGTGACCCTGTAGGAGAAGGGAAAAGCAGGAGGTTAGCTGGGAAGGACCAGAGTAAGCTGGTTCTGCAGCACAGCCAGGCTCCACACCTGCTGATCCCTCCACTGTCTCCTCTGCCCACACCTGCTCCTGCCTTTTGTCCCTTTTGAGAGGCAATCCAGCAGCTGCACAGGTTCTGTGCATCCCACATGTGGCTCTTCCACATGGAAGGAGATTTAAGACTCCTTCTGACTGAGCCATGAACTGAAACCAAGAGCAAAGCTGAGCTGAGCATCACTTACAAATAAATCCTTCCCAATAGTGTGGGGTCGGAAGAGTCCTAATTAGATCAGAGAAGACACAAAACCCAGGTCATGGCAAATACAATCAAAACAAGAGGGCATGTTTATCTCATCGCGGCCCAACCAAAATGGTCAGAAGTAACCTTGGAAGACCTCAGAGCTGACACAAGACCCACTTTTGTTTATCAATGCTTGATAGAGTTTTGCCTCAGAGCTGTGCTGGCAGCCAAAGATAACTAACAGCATCGTTTTCCCATTAATCTGTGGCCCATTGGGTGCATGGAAGCAAAACAATACATTGCTGAAATCTCCTTACTTCCCCCTTTTTTACATTCCCTGTTATTTGCCAAAAGCCATCAATACAAACAAATCAATAACAGGCCTGTACTCACTTCCAGGAATGAAATGTGTGCCAGCTCCTAGGAAACTCCTATAGGAAAGACCTTGGCCTCGTTGCTTAAACACACAGAAAGGCTTTATAGGGTGTAAATTAAAAAGCTATAAAATATATCAATGAACTAGTTATTCCTTAAACATTTTACTGCTTCCTTCTGTGTTAATACATCTTCTTTATGGGCTTGAGCCTGATGGGTACCACTAGTTATGTAAGTGGATGGAGAGAGAGTAGCACTTTTTCTATGGAGAGCATCGACCAGGCTTACACAACACAGCCCCACCACAGGCTGGTACCACAGGGTAGATGGCATTGGTAGAGGTCAAGTGCACATCAGAAAAGAAGCATTTTCTGACTTCAGGAGGGTAGTGGCTCAAGGACCTGTGTCCTTCCCAACCAACAGCTCTGTGGTCATCTCCAGTCAACGTGAGCCCGTGCTGATGCAGCAAGGACCAGCCCTGCTTCACCCTCCATGACCTTCCCACCAGTCATGGGCTCCCACGCTCTTTTTGGGCAGAAAGGCTGATCGGGAAACTGATCCAGCATGGGATTAAGCACTGTTTCATTCATCCGAGACCCTTTCACATCACTTCTCTGAGTCATTTCCCAAGCAGCTACTCCAGTATTTGCCTGGTGTAAACATGGCAGAGAAATGTGCAGCTGGGTGAAGGGGAGGACGCAATGACTACGGAGAGATGACCAACACAGGTGAAGGCAACAGGGGCTAATCCAAAGCTGAACTGCTCACCCAGGGACAGAAGATGTGATTTCAGAGAGGGCCAACTTTTGTCACCACCATTTGTTCCCACCCAACTGCATCCCATGGCAATGTGCTCCATCCACTCCAGAGAAAGTTCCTGTGGCTCAGCCCAAAAGGCAGTGAAAGTAGATTCTGCCAGGTTTTCTCTGGGGGATGTGGCCTACAGGCTGGAGAATACTCAACCAGAAGTGGTAACTTTGCCATCAGAACCTCTTGAGCTTCTCTGTTCATATCTTTATTTGCTCCGCGCCAAAGCAGACAAGAAAAAAGTACATTTACATCCACTTTTAGTCTATTTTGCATCATCGGAGGAAACTTTGCGTAATTCAGAATCAGGCTCAAAAGTGAAATTGTCTCTAGGAGCTCATTGCTTGCACCTAACTCATAGCATGTCATTGTTTTTGTGTATTCATACAAGAACTTGACAGGCCATTTTAAATTGGAACAGGCTACCCAGGACAGTGTTCATGGCAACAAGCCCCCCAGAGTTCAAGAAGTGTTTGGACAATGCTCTCAGCCATGTGGTTTAATTTTTGGGTGCTCCTGTGTGGAGCTAGGTGTTGGACTGAATGATCCTTGTGGGTCCCTTCCGTCTTGGGCTATTCTGTGATTCAGGTCTTGGATGTTTTTTCACAAATGGCTTCGGGTAAATCTTTTACCCAAAATTAGAATTTCTGGAGAAGGCAAGGAAAAGCTATTACATGTCATGCAAAGACACATAAAGTTCCATGGCAGCTCCTGTATTCGTGTCACAGTAAATGATATACAAATTATAGATCACCTTCTATAGTTCATGTTGAAGGCCCTGCATAGAAGCTGAAGGACCCAAAGGCAGAACTCCCACCAATTTTAACAGGAATAGAACTAAAAGATAAACTCCTTTGATTGAAACATTAATGTTCAAATTGTTTACACTCTCACTCCTTAACAAGGTGAGATTTACACTGCCTGGGAGTCTAGCTAATACTAGCCCAATAAAGTCCTGACTTTGGCCCAATAAAGTCCTGACTTTTCTTCCATCAGCTCTACTACTTTTCTTAAAACAAGCATGTTATTTTCTTTCCAAACATCTCAGCTCATTCCAGCTAAAAATCTTTGAGTTCACTTCACCCTTAGAGCAAGCTGGCCAAGGAAAAAGGAGGACACTTTTAATGAGGGCAGAGCTAGTAGGGCTTGAGTTGGTGATGCTGGAAATTAAAGGTAATAGCTATTTTCCCCCCTTTTTCTGCTCTGGCATAGATAAATCCCCAAATGTCTAAGTTCAGCATTTATTACATAGCAAATGCACTTTACTTCTCAAACTCACTTTAAGTAGCCAAGGCGCTAGGGCATAAATAGCCAGCCTTGCATCAAAGTGGTGTTCCCATGGTAGACAGCTTAAGCTAGCTCTTGTCAAGGTTGGGAACAGTTGCACGCCGGAGCAGCTGGTGTTGGCGTTGCTGCTGTGGCACGGGGCACCCATTTCATTGCACTGCGAGGATGGGAGCCAGTAGTTCCCTCAAGAACACAACCTCCTCCATCAAAGGTTAAACCATGGAAAATTCCCAAGTACTAGATCATCTGCCATTTTCAAATCAGGCAGTTAGTTATGTGTGTACTTCTCCAGCCACTTGAACTAGGACCTCTGTGAGTTGTCCTGTTGACTAATGGAAAGTTAAACCTTCATGGGCTCTGAAGGCTGGGCCACTGAGCCTTAAAACTGCTGTGTTGTGCCAGTTTGTCTGAGACACTTTGGGCAGTACAGAACATTGTTGTTGGTTTATTATTTTTATTTTTAATCTTAATTCTAGCTGGAATAGAAGAGCAAGATGATGGAAGAAATGTAGCAACAGTATTTGAAACAAGCATGGAATTTTACACAGGACAGAGCTCCCAGAAATAGCTCTGAAACAGACCGCTTTAAAAAAAAATAAAAAATAAAAATAAAAATAACAGATTTTATTGGTGTTAGAAGGGTGATTTCTCAGGGCTCTATTTACTGAGACAAGCCTAGAAGGGAGGGAACATGTATTCCTGCACAAGAGAAAGCAAGACACGTGCCATTACACAACCAGGCAGCGCATGAGACCAGGCTCTCCATGATATATTCTGTTTAGACAGCGGCACTGCTGTCCTGTGTGTCCACTTAGCAAAATCCTTTTGTAGATCCAAATGAAAGACTCCTGAAGATCTGCTCAGCTTTGGATGTGGCTGTTGTTATTTTGGGGAATGGAAGGTTAAAGATGCAGATTGGTTGCAATTTGCTACTTCACTTGCTCACTGAGAAAGGAAAAAATAAATCCAGGTACCTGCTGTTCCGTTTTCATTGTTGCTGGTAAACACCTTCAATATGTTTTCTTGTTTCCCTGGATCTGGGCTACCACCTAAATTTCTGCAAAATGAGAAAGGAGAGAAAGGAAAAGCTCCTAGGGAAATGAGAACAGACTGAGCTCCTTCCATGGTTACAGTGAACCCCTTTCACAGGGGTCTGTTAAAAAGGAAAGCAAAGAAAATGCCACCTCTGAGCACAACGTTCAGCTCAGATGAAAATGCACCAGGAGAAATAATAAACACTGGCAAGGCCCCAGACTGGCCACTATGTTTTATTAGCTGTCATTTCCCTTATTGATGGACCAGCTCGGAAACACAAAAAGCTGCTTTTGCAAGGCAAGAGGAAAAAACACCTCAGAAAATCCAGAACTGAGGCCTGGCATGGTTAGGGTACCACAGGGTCATGGAAGAGAGGTCATGGCAGTCCCCTCTCTAGTGAATTTTAAACTATTTCTCGAAAATAAGACCCTGAATATATACCTTGAGAGTTAACAAAGCAAGGACTGAAACACAGGTGTTCAGCAAGAGTTTCCTAACTATGAGGCTTGAAAGAGAAGAAACCCCAAATCCCTGCCATCCTCAAGAACATCCACAGTTCTCTTTCAGCCCAATACCTCCAGGGTCATAAGTTCTTCCTGAAGAACACTTCGCACCCTTCAAAAGCTGTGAAAGACTCTAAAAATCCCTGCCAGGTAAATGGAGGGTTAATATTGCTGCTACCTAGGAGGTTATCGCTAAAATGGGACTCCTGCCCAAGCGTGATGGCTTATGGGCATACCTCAACTGTGATGGGTTCTTCGGAGCTAGATGGTCTTCCTTCTTTTGTTCAGGAGGTCCATTTGTAGTAAAAACCTATAAATAAGCTGATAGGTCAGGAGACAGAATGAAAAAGGGCCACTGCTGGGTCATTTAATGTATAGACAAATACATGTTCACTTGATCTGCCGTGTAAACCTCAACTGTTCAAGTTTATCATTCACTGCCAAAAATGCTATTACGGCAGCTTGAGATTTCAAAGACAGCTATATTCCTGTTTCTGACTGACCTTTGGATGGATTTTTTAACTCGGAAAAAAAGAAAAAACAAAAAACACTTTGTGTTCTCAAATGGAGCTTAAAAGGTTTAACACATTTCTAAGTATAGACATGGTGATTTATGAGAGCCTCTTTTTCTGGTTTTTATAAGACTGTCTTTCTCCAGCAAGGAACGATATATTGGTTCAGACAAGAACACCGGGAATCTTTAAGACTTTAATATTTATGACATAAAGCGTGTGATCCAATGGGCAACAAACTGGACTTATTATTTGGTTCAGCCATGGGTGTGCTGAGCAACCCAAGAGCTTCCCCTCTCTGTGTCTCTTATTCTCAGGAGTGGTGGTACACAGGGACAGAAAATACTTTCTCACTGGCTGTTTTTCAGTACAGCCTAATCATTTGGTGGTACCAGACGAGATTTCCTTTCCCAAATTCCCTTCTCCCTGCGAAGTTTTGTTACTGCAGTTTCCAAGGGTTGGCTAGCCCAATTAAGTTTTTATCACAAGGTGCTTGGGGCTGTTCTAGTTCATACAGACTAATCTCAACACCTGCTCCCAAAAGCTTACCTTTTAGGGTTTGTGCATCATGGTATCACCTAGATGATCAAATAGCAGATGACAGACCAGTTGTGTAAGAGCTGGACAAGTGCATCATAGAAAGGTATGATGCAAAAAGATCCCAAACCCAAGAAGAGCATGGGTTTAATTGTGGTTGTGCAACAATAAATGTCAAGCTCCAAATTCACCTTCAGGTGTGGCTCTAACATCTGAGTGCTCGAGTGCTTGCATCACACCACCCAAGTGAATGAGTACTCATGAATCTAAGAGAAAACTACCAGCATTAACGGTATGAAAGCCTTACGTTGGAATTCCTGGAAGCAGCTTGGCCACGCAAAGAAATCTGGCTCAGCTCCCGGGCAGAAAGGAGCCCTAAACAGAGGTGTGATTAATCTGCTGTGAATAATTCAGCATTAACGATCGCACTCACAGGTTCCCGTTTCCGCTGGTGACCTCCAAATCCTCCAAATCTCTCACAGACCTTGGTCTTGTGCATGTCCCATGCACGTGTCCATGCACATGTCCACTGCACGGAGCTGGAGGAAGTATGTGCACGCCACGTAGCAGAAATCTCAAGATGAATTCTGAGCTTTAATTGGAGAGAGTGAGATCTCCCCAGGAGACGAGTATTCTCCAGCCTTCTGGGGGTCTGCAGAGAGGTGGGTTATTCAGGTGTTGAACCTGAACGCAAGAAGCTGTGACGTGTAAATGCGTAAAAGGCTGACCTGCGTGTGTACGCAGGTACATTCAGGTGCACACATCTACAACTTCATGGCGCATGAAGCCCACGTCTTTAAGGCCACCCTTGGTGATGGGCAAAGCAACCCAAATCTGCACCTCCTCTTCCCTTGAAGACAGACAGAGCCTTGGCCCAAGCATGGAGGCAGCAAAACTGGGTGGCTGTGTCCACGTGGCATTGGGCAGGGGGCCAGACACCCCTTGGTCCCTCTGCACCGCCTCCGTCCCTCTCCCTTGAACCAGCACATGGGGCTGAACAGCTGGAGGGAGAAGGCAGGGTTTTGCTGGTGCAGGTGAGGAAGAAAGCAGCTCTCTGCACAGATCCAAGGGCCATGCCTCCAAACATCCCCATGTCCAGGTGGTGATCCCACGTGGGGCCAGCTTGGCCTGGAGAAGCACCCTCTCATCTACCACAAGCCCCTAAAACTGCCTACGTCACGAAAACTCACCTCCAGCTCATCTTCGCTCCTCTCCCTCCCCAGCCCTCCCCTCCACCCTGAAGACATCCTTTGACCAAAAGGAGCCGCGGAGGCTAGGAAAGACACTGACGTCAATGTAAAAGTAAACCAAAGAGGTCTGGTTCCTGTATCGCTGTGCCGGGCTGAGCGCTGGAGAGCAAGCACGCTGTCGCTCGGTCGAGGAATCCGGGAGCAGGCTCAGCAGCTGAGCTTTCTCATCCAAGCTCTGTAAGTACCGGCGGGGACGTGCAGCGAGGGGGAGAGGGAGGGAGATTTACCAGCTGCAGCTCGGGAAGGCAGCCCTGGCTGGGCTGAGAGTTTGGAGGCAAGCAGATTGGGATGGGAGTCCTTGCAAGCCGGGGCAGGAGCAAAAAGCACATGGGTTTGGGTGCTGTTGGCTCCACGCGGATGGGAACGGGGCTGGTGAGGAGCATCTCCTAACGAGCATCCCCTGATGAGCATCTCCTGAGGAGCACCTCCTACACCGGGTGCTGCAGGGGAAGGGGAGGGCTGGAGAGTTTGATGCTGGTGCAATGGAAGAGGGAGTCTCATTGAGGGAGACGTGGGTGAACTGGTGCAGGTGAAAGCCAAATTTGTGCTGGTCCACCTTCTAGCCAGGTACATGCGCGTGAGGATGCACATTTGACGTGTATAAAGCAGGCTGCAGGCTGTGCTATCAGAGAGATTCTGTGTGAAAAAAAAAAATGAATATTTCTGGTGTATCTCCCTATTCTGACTACCTCTGTCAAGTCCGGCTACGTATACACGTACACATCTTGCAGATGTCCCTGTGTAGGGATGCAGAGCTAGACATAGAGCTTTTTCACTCAGACCATGAAAAAGTGAGAGAGGGCTCAAAATGAACTTTGCAACATACCATTAGGAAGCAGGAAACTTTCCCCAGGAAAATGGTATGGAAAGCACCCTTGCTTTGGATGTTCTTGAATGGGGGAAGCAGCTGGTGGGTGAGAGGGATGAATGGTCCCGCGCGCAGCTGGCCGAGACGTGTCTGGCTGCAGTACATCATATAGAGAGCACCTCCTGTCGTGTACACAAACCATAGTCAGCGGCGGAGTGTGATGAATTGGAAATGCAGCTCTTTGGACCCATTTCAGCTGTGTTTTGGTAACACGAGGCGCCTTCTTTCCTACAATTTCTCACATGCCAGGGCCAATTTCTCTCCTTCAGCAAAAAGCTGTCCCTTTTCCTGAAATGGCCGCTCCTCCAGCAAAGCTGAAACTACCCCATTCAAAAGTAAAAGGCAGTGGGCATAAAAGTTTAATCCCTATTACATGTGCCTGACAGTCCCAATTGAAAACCACCGGGGCAAATGCCTCTGTCATCCAATATTAGATGCAAAAGGCTGCATCTCAGCTCCTGCTGCAAGCCCTGAGCAGAGCTGGAAGAAAACTAGAATGCCATGTAAAAAAAGAGGCAGAAATGCCCACCACCTCCATGTCACAGCATCCAAAGGCACTACCTTCAGTGGGAAACCCTTTAGTAAGAAAAGACAGTTTTCTGTCTCCTTTGCCTGCAGAAATCTCTGCCAACCCACAAAAGGGACAGCAAATCCCCTTCTTCCCCCCTCTCTTCTCACAAGGACACATGGCCACTTACCGTATTTATTAATTAATTAATAATTTCAGCACATTTTTCCTAACTCCATTTGAGACTCCTTTGCCTTCCCCCGTGTGCTGAGACAAAACACAGGGAGTGAGCCATCTCTTCCCTCCCTGCGGAGCGCAAAGGCGCCGAAAGCGCCCTACAAGTCTTCCTTCCCCCTGTTTTGAAGAAGGAGGCAAAGGCCAAGGAAGGAATTGTACATGAAACATCCCTCACGGCACGTTCTCCCGCAGGCAGTGGAATGGGGGAGGCTGCCGAACAGAGCAATAAATCCCACCCCGTGCACGTACAACGCCGCCACGGTGCTGCTCCCCCACGTGTGCACCGCAGCCCTCCGAGCACAGGGGTGCACCCTGGGGTGATGCTGTTCCTGCAGGGACATGGGGCTGTCCCCCATGTCCCCCTGTGTCTCCCTTCGGGGGCTGGAAAGGCCAAATCCTGCACCCCAGCTAGTCAGAAGGGAGGTTGGCTGTCTGCATTTTAACGGGATGGAGACATGTAGATGGGGATTTTCAGCAGGCAGGTGCTCAGCACATTTGGGGAAACCTCACCCTTTAAGGAGACGCGAGCCCCAGCATCTAAAAATGCAGACGTCCACATTCCCAAGCCTTTTTTAAAGCGGGAGCCAGAACTCACCCATGGGAGTAACACTCAGACAAACACACTCAGACAAACACACAAAACACATATTGCTTGGACTTTTCTTTACACCAGAGCAGGTTTCTTTACACACCCGGGTGTTCGGTTTAAGGGGAGGTAAAACCATGTATCACCTAAATGTGCATCTTAACAAACCTCCTGTAACATCTAAGGTCAGGTCTACAGCCCCATCTGAGGAACATCTGCTGCTTCTTAGCAAGCCCTTCTACAAATATTGTAAGGATCCTGACACCTCTATTTGCTCTCTCTTTCACCTCCCCTCCAGTTTTCATTCTTGCATTTTAATTTGTGGCATTTCTCTCAAAACAACCGGTTAAGGCTACCCACAGAGAGAAAATCCTATTCGGTGCTTAGCAGAGAAACTTTCCCCTTCCAGTAGGTCCTAGGGAGACACAGAAGAGTCCGGCCATGCTTGACAAAGCCCAGAGGTCGAAGAAGTTGTGCTGAGGTGAGGGGTGAAGAGCAAGGTGTGAAGCTTTGGGGCGGATGGGTCTGGGCTGAGCTGGGCTGTGACACCAAATTGCCATCACCTGTTGGGATGACACTAACCAGGGGCACTGCTGTTCGATCTCAACATGATATTTACGGGGATCAATATGCCATTAGAGTGTAGACCCAGGGGACTGAATTCTTTATTGCCTCTTACACATAGTCCATAAAAGATGTGCAAGTCATCTATCGCAGCCTAAGTGACCATTGTCACTCAACAGACAGGGTGACCTCTTCCACGTCACTACAGAAGGATTTACTGGCAAATGTCCCCTCCTCTTCACGGCTCCAGCCACCTGCTCTGCAAATACCTGCCAGAAAGCTGGGGCTCTGGGACATGCCCTAAAGCCACCAAACGTGGGATATGGCTCCTGGTGCAGCGGCCAAGCTGATGGCACCCATCACTGAGCGCACTCGGGTTGCCAGTTCTCTCTGTAGGACACCCGGAGAGATGGATTTGGGTCTCCCTGGGGAGCTGCCCCATAGAGGAGCTGTCACAGGTAGGCTTTGGCCTCGTGGATGAGGCTGGGGAGGTTTGCTGAAGCTCTCTGCTTCGTCCAGGACACCAAGGCCTCATCTGGCAGGACACAGAGGGGAAACTGGGTGGCTGCAGCCGGGGTTCACCTGCTTGCACTTGCAGAGTGGCAGTCCCCCAGAAGGCAGGCTGTCTCCTTTTCCCCTGCTCGAATAAGCCAAGCAATACATCTCCAGGAAAAATCCAGGCTGCCAAGGCACGTCACGCTGTCTTCAGCCACCAGTTATGTAGATAAATTGATTGTCGTGAGAGTGACGAAGCAGCGCAGCAAACAAACTTGCAGGAGCACGGCAGCCCGTTTTTCACACGCCAGGCTCAGGGCTTCCTGCAGCTTTGATCAAACACACCAAATTGTCTGCAGACTGCATTTGTTTTAGAGACAGACTTGGAAGCTGAAGCAAGTCAGCAAGGGGCAGAGCTTTCTAGGACACTGATCACATTTGTGCAGTGCTGTGCAGGGTGAATTGAGCAGGTAGCGATCGTGGGGCAAGCTCGCACGGGGCAGGGTTGCATGGAGCAGGATTGCACAAGGAAAAGCACAGGGAAACACGCTGCCCCCGAGCTACCCCTTCTCCCACCGCCCCCAAATGGATTCAGAAATGCTGGGAGAGGTACACAGGCTTTGCATATCCTACCCCGTCTCAGCCACACGGACTCAGCTGTCACAGCCCCACGTCCCGTGAAGCCACCAAGCGGCAGGCGCCTCGGAGGATGCCCAGGACTGAAATAGCAAGGGGCAGACGTCAGGAGCCAGAGTCACTGGTGGGGAGAGGAAGGGGAGTCATGCTGCCTCCAGCCCCTGCCTAGATTAGGGATGTCTCATACCAGGGCTGCTCGCCTCCCACTCACCGCAGTATTAAGTTCGCCCAAGGAACCGGAGCTGCTAAGACACCAGCAGCAATAAATCCCGACGGTGTGGCTCCTCGTGAGCAGCTTACCTAGGAAAGTGCCCGATTATTTTACACATGTTGATTTATTAATACACTCAGGAGGGCTTGAGCCACCACTTCTTGCCCAAGGGAGCTCAGCCGTGGAGCTCAGCATCTCGACTCATGTTATTGGGACTGATAAATGACTGGCCGTGATCGGGTGGCATATCTAAAAATACAGGGCCTGCGGTTTATTTTTCTTGGAAAATGGAAAGACACCCAAAGAAACACGGCCCAATTTAGCAACCACAGCAGGCTGGATTTTTGCTTTAAAGAAGCCAGCAGAATGTGCCCGTAAGGAGGTGACGTTTGGGTTGTGGTACAGCCATGGGATTCACCTGCAGAGCCTTTTCCAATGCACATACCCATTCATTAGCCCATTTAACGCTATTTATTACATCTAGTAGTGCTTTTCCAGGATAAAATCCTTCCAGGCGATGCAAAGGGCCACAGGGCATGGGTGCCAAATGGCACTTTGCAGCACCACCTAAAACAACAAAGACAGAAGCTATGAGTAACAAGATGATGTTATGGAGAGGAACGACTCATCAGTGACAGGTTGAGCTTTTGCTCCTGATAAAAAAATTCACTCTGAGGCCAAAAACACAAACTGGAGGTCTCCCATACACCCTACCACCCATTGCCTCAATGAGTTGAAGACCTCCTTGGTAACTGGTAGTGATGACCTGTTCCTGTCCATAACCTCATCCAAAGCAGAGAAAACATTCCCCAAAATTTCCACCTGACCCGGGCCCACTGCAGGTCCCCCATGCCGCCTGTGAGGGATGAAATCCTGTAGCAATCCTATAGCAAAACCCACCAACAGGACCAACAGCGCCTGCTGGGTTCTGCTGCCTATCCATGGGTTTCCAAGAGAAAAACTGACTACGACATTGCAGTTTCTTGCAAGAAACTCATATCACATACTAATTTCCTCCTTCACTTCCTGAAAAATTAGCAGGAAAAGGCTATTTCTGCACCTCATTCTTAGAGGGGCCATTTCGATAATAGGGAAACTGAGGCACCTTCACAGACAGCAGCTTTTCCCCGACAAGGCCCCTTGCACAGAGCTTGCTGTGGGAGCAGGGCCCGCCTGCAGGGACAGGAGCTGTAATTCCAAACAGCTGAAAACACAAAGGGAAAAAAAAAATAAAAACTCCAAAATAACAGGCAAAAAAAATCAGCAAATGTACCAGCTTCTTCCAGAGGCAGCAATTTTAGGAATCACTTGTAACCGAGCAGCAGCAGGGTTGGGTGTTTTGTTTTGGTTTTTTTTTGTTTTGTTTTGCTTTGTTTTTTTCCAAATGGGGCCCTTTCTTTTCTTCATGTTCCTATAGGGTTTTTCATCCCCGTGGAATTTCCTACCATAATCCACCAGATTTATGCTGCCCTGTTTCGGACCACAACATCACTGAGCTCCGCGTGCCTCTAACAAAAGGCAGCTCTTCGCAATCTCCACAAAGCAGGCGAACAAAGGGGATGGGAGAAGAGGATTAGCACGGGTTCAGCTTGCAGAGAAAAAAGAGCAGGGAGGGGATGTGATTTTCTGTAAAAGCCTTTTGGGGATAAAGGAGCCAAAGAGCAGATTTTCTGACTCGCAGGCATCCTGCCTCCTGGTTGCTGCGACTCCGCGTGGCACCGGGGCATGGGCTCGGCTGCTTGCACAGCGAAGGAGCCCAGCATTGAGCAGATGGTCCTGGCAGCATCTGCTAAATCGGAGCAGGTGAAGGTACCAGATGGGTCCCCTAAGGTCCCTGCTGCTTGCTTGCCGTGTGTTTGTGAATGTCCTCTCTGTCCTCTGCACCCCGCCTCTACGGGCTCAGCTTGGGTTCACCGAATGCTGGAGTTGGGAAGGGACCTCTGGGGCCATCTGGCCCAGCCCCTGCTCCAGCAGGGTGCCCAGGACCACGTCCTGGTGGCTTTTGAAGGTTTGCAAGGGGGAGACTCCAAAACCCCTCTGGAATACCACTTCCAGAGCTCGGTTTGAGGTTTTCTGGCTCAGCCCTACCATGCCGTGTTTCCCCCTACCCCAAACACAAGAGCAGAGCGCCGAGAGCTGCTTGGGGACTCTGTTGACCACCCTGAAGCTACAGCCCCATGCAGCCAAGCCCAGTGTCCTCCTAATTCCTTCTCTATAGGCCTGGAGCCAGAGCTGGGCAAAAGCCACTCCGCGGAGCCCGTCCCTGACCTTCTGGAGCACGTGTGCCCAAGTGATGCCAAAGCCCCGGCTGCCTGCGTAGCTTTCCCCTCCAAGCACCCGTGTCCCTGTGCGCCCAGCGACAAACAAATCCAGCAGGGATTGCTTTGCTGGGAATGGGGAGAGCTCCGCGGTGAGGTTGTGACACTGGACGTTGTGTTCTTGGCAATTAGGTCCTGAAACTTTGAAAAAAATAGCAAGGAAGAAAAAAAAATGCAAGAAGTGGCTGCTGGCCAGAGCTGGGTTGGGGGGACATAAAGGTTAGAGGGAGACCTTGCAAGGGATCCCAAATGGTGATGGATAGCAAGGGGTGGTTGAGATGTGACGTGCTTTTTTGGGTTGCTGAAGGGTCTCTCCAGCTCTTTTTGCCGGTGCCTTGACTGAGGATCCATGCCACAAACCTCACTGGTGTGACAGTGGGGGTGGTCTGGGCAGACTGGGCTGGGAAAGGGGATCCTGACCCCTCACAGGGTATGTCTATAGCAGGACAGGGCACATCCAGCTCTACTCCCCTTGTCATGCAATAAATGGACACAGGCAGGACCGATGTACTCCACACCAGTCATTTGGGACAGACCTTGGGGTCGCCCGGAGAAGTGGCTTGCTCCTTGTGCCCTGCAGATGCCTTCACATTTTTCAGCTCAGCGAAAACACCATGACCAGGGGAGAGAAACGCAGGGGGAGGAAATGCTCAGAAAAGTCAGTTCCTAAAAATGCAGCAGGCAGGCAGGAAACGGGCTCTTGCACACTTTCTCCCTCATGCCTGACTCACCCACTGGGAGCCACGGACATCATTTGGGAACCACTTTTCTTTCCCTGTTCCTCATCAAATGGACAAAGCACGGCTGCATCCCGTCAGCAGAAGCCCCCGTACAGTCACTGTCTGATCTCCCTCCCTGTGTAAACACGCCGATGGGGAGCCTGTTCGGAGGCTAAGGGTCCTTCTGGCCTTTGCTGTGCTCTGAGGATGCTGAGTGACAGCCCAGCGGGTGCTGGGAAGTGCCTGTGATTTCGGAGCAGTGCCTTGGCAGGAAAAAATGACTGCTGTCTGCTGAGCCTCTTATGTCAGGTAGGTACAGCTGCCTCTGGGCCCTGCTGAGAGGTAATTATAGGGGCAGCTGGATCGTCTTTTATAGTTCACCGCAGCCTCTGTTGCTCATGCTGAGAGGCAGGCAACGGGATGCTGAACGTGATGAGGGGAAGCAGTCGGATGTCCTCCTCTTCTGGGCAGAAAAAGCTCAGGTTTCCCTGCTCTTTTAGTGTTTGTGCCCCAGCTTTGCAGGAGAGTGACAAGTTCTGGGAGGCAAAAGATCCGCCTTCACAACCCACCCTGCTGCCTTTCCTAAGCTGGTGCTTGTGACCTACGAGGTCAGTGTGATTTCTCCTTCTGCACTGGTGACGGAGCAGGAAGGGGGGAAGGTCACAGACCCAAGCAAGGAGCAACCCCAAGCCCCAAGCCCCTGCGCGATCTGCTGGGTCTACCCAAGCCGCCGTGTCTGCCACTGGGTTGCTGCACCCATCCCTGATGGGATCAGTTTTGACTCAAAATGAATAAATGGAGCTCAGCAGGGACAAATCTTGAGCTCCTTCCCATGCCTGCCCACAAGTTTTCCCACCCTTGTGCACAAGCAGGACCAGAGCTGGATACGGGATGAAGTCAGGGTTTCTTCCTGGCCCTCCTCAGCCCCACGAAATCTGTCTGGCTACAAGTTGTCCCCACCAAATATCTGCTTCTCTCTGCTATTCTCACTTCTCAGCGGGGTGGGAGGGCAGTAAAAGTTAGGGCAGGTGCTTTCTTCCACCAGGCAGGAGCTCAGCACCTGTCGGACCCCGTTCAGCTCCATGAGGCTCTGCAGCAGGGCTGGGACAGAAGCCAGCCTTTTGTTCCTCGTCCTTTGACAACGTTCCCACACTGCTGTCCAAGGCTTTCCTTCCAGGGGAAGGGAACGCACGTCCGACTCGTTAATGGCAATGAAGTGCGATGGAGTTGACCAAGCCCCTCTGCAAAGAAGGACGTTCCTAGTCTCAGTGTCCACAGATTTTACCCTAAACCAAATGTTGTGTGGTTTACGAGAGGAGTTGGGGAGGGTAAAATGGATGTAGGCTGTCCTCCATGCTGTTAACTTTTCCTGCTGTGGTAAAGGATTTACTCACGTGGCAGGGAGCGGACCACATCCATGTCGTTTCTTCATCAACCCTGCATCTCCATCAGCTGGGCAACCTCCCCTGAAAGCAGCCTTCTGAGGACAGGCTTGCGTTTGTGACATTCCCTTTTCCCATTTCCCGTTCTGGTTCTCCTGCCACCTGGTACAGGAGTGAGACAGTGGACAAACATTTCATGAACACCTGTGTTGGTGGAAAAATGGGAAATTGCTCAAGAGAGGTGGGCTATGGGCAGGCGAGGTCATGTTCTCTGAAGCAGCTAATCAAAAGAGGGTTCCCAGACCACTTAGTGAAGATCCAACTCTTCTTGTGTCCTCCATGCAGTGAGGATCCTATCCTTCAGTATCTCCATGAAGTCATGACCCTAAATAAAGGCTCCTCAACTTTTTGGGCTCTGTTGCATCAGGTCTGGGCCCAGGACCTACTTGGGTAGAAGCTTTCCTTCAGCACTGAAGGAAAGAATGAATTTCTGAGGATCTGTTCAGTCTAACAGAGGCTAAATTCAACATCCCGACAAAAACAGGCATGTTCAGACACGTTCATCCCCACTGCTATGGGATTGCTAGCAGTTATTATGGGCCAGCAGCACTCTCCCATACCCTGACTACTGTTATCCCAAGTGCTAATTTCAGCTGATCCAATACCTTCTTCCACTTACACCCTGAAGGCATCCACTCCAATATTTAATATTGTTGCATTCTCTTGGAGGTCTTTTACAACCTTAATGCTTCTATGATTCTATGATATTGAGCCAACAAGCTCGAAAATTTTCCACTTACTAAAGCTTCCCTTTTTTTCTGCTTTCCCCCCTCCCTTCGGGAGCATGATGAACGTCTGAAAACTGAGAGATGATGGAAGCTCTTCATTCATCAGCTATGGTTACAACTCCTCCCAAAGCTGAGTGTGGGAACCGTGTCTGGGCCAAAGCGTGGCCCAGAACCCGGACAGACCTCCTCCACCTTAACAGCAGCATCTGCTTCCCGATAAGGCATGCTCTGCACTATCTCAGGCACAACTTGAAACTTTGCAGCTGTTGCCACTCCAAGTCTAGCTCTAAATTCAGCAAGGAGGGAGAGGCTGGGATAGCGGGGGAGTGCGGGGCACTCGTTATCCTGTGCACAAGGGATGGGAAGAAAGCTCTCGTGCATCACACAGGAGAACACAACTAAATTGGTCCTCACTTAGGAAGGGCCAGGAAGTCCCAGAGCAGGTGAACAGAGCATAGCTATCAATACCTCATCCTGGAGAAAAGTCTCCTTGCTTTTTTCAGTCTCGTATTTGTAACTCTAGAGCTGTTCCCTAAATATATCAGGTTTGTTGACACACTAGTAGAAAATTAAGCATTTGCTACCATAGGCAATAAGAACAATAGGGTCCAAGTTCACCCTCCTCACCCAACGCTGGTCGGTTTCTTCTCTTTCTTTCTTCATCTTGCTCAGCTCCCAAGAATGAAGGAAGTGAAGGCAATTTTATTAGCCAGAGATGACTCACGGAGGCCTTCCAATCACACTTGCTTTCCAAGTCATAAGGAAGTGAAAAGCAGATGAGATCCCAGGCACGTGCCTGAGCTGGAGGTCAGTTGTGAAAGGCTGGGATGCCTGCATCAGGGAGCACGTAAAGTCAAGGGGGATGTTCTTGAAACTGGGGGAAGAATCTGCCCCTCATTCTGAGGAAACTCAAAATAGAAAATCAATGAAATAACCAGACAAAAGAGATCGGCTCAGACTTCCTGGGAAAGATCCAAGGGTGAAAAACTAATTCCAGAAAATGAGGTCAACCTTCTCTAATATCCATAGCTACTGTTTGTGCTCCAACGAGACACGCATGTGTGGAGTTTACCTCTCCTCTATTTATGGATTTGCCCTCTTGACCTGGAATTCAATGCCTCTCAGTTGATCTTGTTGTGTTGTGACGGGCCATATCCTGCCTGTTTGTTGTGTTGGCACCAGTGTGGTCTTTATCTAAATGGTGCGGCAAGGCAGCAGCCCAGGGCTGGCACTAAATTCCTATCCATTCTCCCTGTCCTTCTAAATAACTACATTTCATGAAATGTTTTGCTTCGCTGTTTTTTTCTGCCTTTTTTTCCCAAAAACTCCTTTTTCCCTAAAGCTCCTGTAAAGCCTCGTGGAAACAACATCTGTGCATCTTTGACGCCTAACCCTCAGAAGATGGCTTTTTTTGGCACCTAGTCTAGACCAGAAAACATCCCATCATGAGGAGGGGTGAGGGATTTGGGAGATTTGGGTCCTCAGAGTACTGGTCAACAGAGACATCTCAAAAGCTAGTCCAGTCATGTGCCTTGAGCCCATCTCAGCAAGGTGACACTTCATTATGTTGTGCCCAATCTCACCTCTTCTCCTGCGGCCAAGGGTGAAGGAAAACTCAGCTCCAGGATCTGATGCCTACAGTGACTCTAGCACCAGAAGGAAAGGGCTGTGTGAGGATGGACAAATCTGCTGGGGAACCTTAGGCTGTCTATTTGCACCCTCAAATAGCCTCCACTCAGCCACTTCAGCCTAGTCCACAGACAGATCTGATCAACCCCTCTCTCAAATGACTGCAGCCAGAAGTCACCAAGGCGTGCAAAGTCACCCTTCATCTCCCTCTGCCAGGTCCTTTCTTAGGGTCTGGACAGCTGGGCTGGCTCAAAGCACATCCCAGGCATTGTGTCTTTGGACTAGCACCTTCCTGCGAGAGTCAGGGATGTTTCTGTCTAACCCCAGTTCATGCAGAGAAGTCAAAAAGAGAGGTATTTCCCTCCTGTGTCACACAGTGGTGGCTCGGTGAATTGGCAGTGGCCTTGAGCTGGCTGAATGCTCAGCAAGGAGATTTTGTTCCCACAGAGACATAGGAAAAAAGACCTGGGGAGGGGACAGGGTGGGCAGCAACGTCACTATTAGTTCACTAGAGATGTTCAGGCATTAGCACAGCGAGGAAGGCTGGAGCCCTCTTTAGTGTTTCCAACACTTCATAAATTTCAGAGAGATTTAGGGCAAGGAGCCAGATGTTCGGGGAGAAATTCTGAACACTAAAAGACAAGTGGAAATATTTTTTTTTTTTTTGGTAGTGTGTATTTTTTCCCATTAGTTGCAAGGCTATATTTAGAAGAGGGGGGGGGAGACAGAGAGCGCGCAAGAGAGATTAGGCATTTCTTCATGTTCTGTAGTCACTCCAGTTGTTCTGCTTGTAGGAACAGATGTCTCTTTCCTGGGGTGATAGCAGTCAGGTCCACGAGGAAATTTTCTTACCGGCAGCTCCTCTAACATAGAAGGGAGATCGGGCCAGAGGTAAGTCAGTCCATCGTGGAGGGATAGACCAGCAGATGCTTTGGGGTGTCGGTCCCAAACGGGGGAGTGAGTGATCGGGGAGGTGGCAGCGAGGGGGCCAGGAGGGAGTTGCTGAAGATGTGACCCCAAGCCTGGAAATTGTGGTTGTCATGGCACGGAGCCCCAGCAGGGCGAGGTGGAAAGGGCACCTTGTCGAATACGTGGATGAGCTTCTCGTAGAGCTCATGGCTCTGCCCTTGCTGCAGGTGTGGAAGGTCACCAGAAGGTGCCTGGACTGCACCATGGGGATGCTCTGGGCTGCAAGGGGTTTTCTGCATCGTGAGCTTCCCATTGTGGGGTTTGGGGGCTGTACCATGATATTTGTGTGTTTTCCAAGGAGATGGGGGGGTGATGAAAGGCATGCAAAGGTGCTGGTTTCCCCCCAGTGAAAAGTACTATGCTAGCCCTTGTGAAAGTGGGTGGCTGTTTTCTTTGTGTCTGCATAATGAAATTTGGGAGAAATAAATTTGTGAAGAATTTTGAAGCCAGGAGAGGAGTCAGCACATCGCCTGGATCGGGGGACTGGAGATGTTTTATCTCTGGCTGTGCAGAAGGGTGCAAGTTCAGCTCTAGGAAAGATGCTGTTTTCTTTCTCTGAATCATCTTGCTGGGTCAGCCTAAGGAGAAGCAGATTCTCTCCAAGATCCTTAACAGACTTCTTCAGAAATGCTCTCTGCTTTCATAGCAACGCACCCTTCAGCACCTCAATGTTTTTCCAGTTTAATCCAGAATTTGCAAACCCCTTAAGGCACTGGGTGGGGAGCTGTCTGCACAGCGCAGTGACGTACATGCCTAGGGAGGGAAACCACAGCAGCCAGTCCCCAAAGGGTTAAGATCTGGTAATCCATCGGGCGATTCCTCAAAAAAAGTCTGCTCCCTGGGTTAATCATGGCTCCATGCCTCAGTTTCCCCCCTCAGCCAAGGGAGCAGCATGGCTTGAAGTGAGCATTGGGTTGCAGAGGTGCATCTGTGCTGGGCTGGTCTGCTGCTCGTGGGGAGGTGCGAGCACACCGAATTTTCCATCAGTCCCTTATCCCCACCTGTATTTGCATCACCTCCATTACTCCATGGGTGTTCAGCTTGGCTTTTTCTGTCCTGTACCATACAGAGCCGCGGGTACTGCCCCATGGCAAAACTCTGCTGCTGCTCTTCCCCAGCATCATGCTCAGGCTTCTTGCCACGGGACAGAGCCAGCAGGCAGCGGGAGGCAGAAAGAGGGAAAAGTATTCGTAGATAGCTAAATTTGCAATTAAAAACTTCCTTTTCAAAAACAAGGGGTAGATCACAGGCCTGATGTCGCTCAGTTTAAACTCCCATCATGGTTTTGTACATGCCTGTGAAGTTCCTGGATGTGCCTATATGGTAATTCTCACTGCAGGGCTCTCCTTGGACACAGCCAGGACAGCTTTTATTCCAAACTGACATTTGTAGCGCTGTGTCCCAGCTACCCTTGAAATGCTAGATGGATTACTTTAATCCCCCAAAAAATCAAATGCATTTCTCTTGTACTGTTGCAGCCTCCCAAGAAGACAGGCACAGATCCATCTCTACTGGCTAGACCTACAAAACTCCAAGCCCATTAGCTTCTTTCCAGATTTAGCTTTAAAAAGAATTTTAAAACTTCTTGGAAGTTGTTTTTTTTTTTCCCCAAAAAAAAAGATGTACTTTCCCCTCCTACTATACTAGTCCACTAAGGACAGAGAGGGATCCGAGCAAGAAGTCATGCTCTGATTTCTCTTATAGAGCTAAAAATGCTCAGTACCTGCTGCAGAGATGTCAGACCATGCTTCCTCGTGACAGACGGCACTCGGTAGTAGCCTTGGCGAGCTACAAGATATTGATCTTTGCAGTGCTAAGAGCGTGATTTATAGGGCATTCACCAAAACACAGCAATTCTGTCACTCCAAGGCCAGCATCTGGTAAAGCAGAAAAGAGGGCTGTGAAATATGCTATGGTATCCATAAGTTGTTGTAGACATCTAAATGTTGTCCTGAGACGTCTGGACAAGAAGGAATGTCCTCAGATTGCACGAGGGGAGGTTCAGGTTGGAAATTAGGATAAAATTATTCTCAGAAAGAGCAGTCAGGCATTGGGACGGGTTGCTGAGGGAGGTGGTGGCGTCACCATCCCTGGGGGTGTTCAAGGAAAGGTTGGACATGGTGCTTAGGGACATGGTTTAGCGGGTGATATTGGTGGTAAGGGGATGGTTGGATCAGATGGTCTTGGAGGTCTTGTCCAACCTTAATGATTTTATGAGTCTATGATGAGCACTTCTAAGGTGACTTGTACAAGCAAGCTTTGTAAGAGACGTGCTGAAGGACCTCTGGATGCCCATCACTGCTGGGTGCACGTGTGTGGGTCTGGAGGGGCAGGAGACCTGCAGCTTGTATGAACAATCCCACTTTGTTCACTTGTACCTGTACGTTTGGGCTCCTTCTTTCAAAGTCTGAGGCATTAGTGCTGCAGATGGGCACAGAGGAGGTATAAGCTGTGCAGAACTCCGCCAGCATGTGAATTTCCTGCTCTGTGTATCTTTGGGAGCCTCGTTCCATATTTTCCATGCATGCTCAGATCATGGTTAGGGGACAACCATGCAGATCTGTCAGGTTTAAAACAGATTGTCTCTGGGGTGTCCCAGACGGGCCATCCATCACCTGGTGTTAAGCAGTCAACTCAAGCCCAAATGCAGAGAGCAGACAAATCGAGCTAAGAAGCCTCCCTCCTAGTCACTTTGCTCCGGGAAGAAGAGGAATTTAGTTGTGTTCCCCCTCCTCTAACCAGCAGGGATCCTTCATCAGCTTGGATGACCTGCTGGACTAAATCATTGAGCAGGTACCCACAGGCTACTGCTTGTCCCCAGCAGAACCAGGCAGCTCACAGAGGACCTCATTTTGCCCTTGGGTTTTGTAGGAAGCGTGGGGTACACCCGTGTGCACAAACAGCATTGAACACAACAGGGTGGGGTAGAAATATCACAGAATATCATAGAATCATTAAGGTTGGAGAAGACCTCCAAGATCATCTGGTCTAACCATCACCCTACCACCAATGTCACCCACTAAACCATGTCCCCAAGCACCAGGTCCAACCTTTCCAATCAAACTCATGGCAACACCCATTGCCCATCCATAGCAGGGCATTGGAGGTGGAGGACCATGGGTGGTCTTGCTGGGCCCATCAGACAGGAGGCAAATGGCTCAACAGCATCACAGGATTGCCAACTAGCATTGCATTACAGGGCCTAAAGGACAGCATCTGGCCATGCCTGGGTCAGGACATGCAAACTTTTTCTCCAGCCAGATGGAAATCTGATTCTCAAGAGCAACTAGAGAGCTGCAAAAGTCAAGGGCAGTCAAGATGTGGCTGAGTGGTGCTGGCACCAGGCAATCAGCTACCATCTATCCACAGCCAGGCTGGTTCTGCCATAAGGAATATATGATTTGTTGTAAATCTGAAAATATTTAATTCCAGGCAAAAAAAAATGAGAGGCAAGCAAAGCACTCTAAAAGAAGCCATTCGGTCCTGTTTGCAATGTTTCGATGCCAAAGCAATTGTGAATTTGCAAGGAAGAAGACCTAAATGAAAGGATGTGTAGTGGAGAGTGCTAGTAAACTCCTTGCAGGTTCATAATAGAGGAAACAAAGGTAATCTGGCTGTGCTCAGTGCCTAGTTGTGTTTCTCAGCTCTGGCTTCCTCTGTCCTCCCAGCGTTTTTCAATCTGTTGGCTAATTTCAACCAAAATTTGGCAGCAGGGAAAGATCACCTCAATTTTCAGGATATTAGGCAGCAATGAGAGGAGAAAGTTAAACAAGTGCTGGAGCCAAGGGAATAGCTGGAACGTGAATGCTCATTAAGGCAGCCGGGTGTCCACATGGGAAAAAGCTATTAATAAGCATCTTAAACGGAGGAAAGCTTTCGTCCAACCCTTTGAGCCACTGCAAGGCATGAAACCATGAGAAAACAGGTGTCATTTCATCCGACCCTCACAGAGCCGTGTGTTTTGTGTCTCCAAAGCGCCTTTTAGTTCCACAGCCTTGGAGGAGGAGGAATAATCCTACCCTGGGCTGGGTTTGACAGTTTTCGACTGCAATTCCCCCACAGCCAGGTGTTTCATACACTCCGTCCAGCCATCCTCAGACCAGGGGGGTCACCAGTGCCCAGGAACCAAGTGAGAGCAGAGATGTGATGCCCTCAAATACGGGATCCTCCCCACCCTGGGAATAGCCCCATTTCTGCTTTGGGGTGGGATCTTTCTCCCCCAGACATCAGCTCACAGCCTGGGGGCTAGATGGGAACCAGCTTTTCCCTGTTGGCAGCTGGATTCATTCTCTTTCTCTCCCTTTCTCCCTCCGTTCCCACTGTCAGCAAACCCACCCTCCCCAGGCTGACAGAATGAGCCCTACCATGTATAGGGCAAGGTCCTCAACATGCACAAAAACACCATATTTGGCCAGTTTGAGCCCGAGTTGAGTGAGAGCTTGCCAGAAGGAGAATCAGACAATTTAAACCGAAAGAGAGTGAGTTTAACCCTTCGTTTATAAATAGGATGATAAATCACCTAGGGAACTTTAAACACGGAGAGGCTGCAAAGCTAAACACATGCTGCTGCCATGCCAAGGTTAGCAGGCAGGACAGGGTGAGGGGGACAGGGGGATGATGGAGGAGCCAGTTTGCCAGGTCAGATGGTCAGATTCAGGACAGGGAGATGAGGAAAGCTGAAGCTGTTTATACTAAACAACGCTTGCTCTCACTTACTAATGTCCTTTTCATCTTTCCCATCCCAGTGCGTGGCTCTCTGGTTCTCTCTCTGTATGCAGAGATGCTATCTGCACACACCAATAAATAACCCTTTTGGAGAGTGGTTAGGACAAACCTCCACTGCATGACCTGCCTTTTCTTTTGTATCCTGTTATTTGAATTGCTGAGCTAGATCCAAAAGTCCTCTGGGTCAAGGAAGCAACTCCTGTTGATTTCAGCGAGCAGGGGGTGAGGTTTAGGGCTGATGCAGAGCTAAAAGTCGGGTGGAAAGAAATAAAGGATGGCCAAGGATATCCTCCTGGGGTATATGTAGCACTGAGCTGCCCGTGCTGAGTGAACAAGAGGGATGCCAAGCAGCAAGCAAGCAAGACAAGAGGCAGCAGGTCCTGCTTTCAGCACAGAGACCATCTGTTTCCTATTTGGCCCAAGAACGATGGAATTGGTTGTGTCATGCAACGAAGAAAAAGTATTTCAGAGCAGGTCCCTGTCTCCCGGTGCTGAGCAGGGACCTTTATCAGAACGAGGGAAGCCAGGTCAACCCCCAGTCTCCATCCCTCCCCTTATCCCGTTCCTACCCAGATGCCTGCTGTACTTTTAAGGAAATGCTACTCACGGCCAGCCAGACAAAATCCAGCCTGAGAGGTATAATATAACAGCACAAGCTAACTGGCGTGTCCAGACAGCACTCCGATGGGAGGTTATTTACCCATCATGGACTTAGCAGACTGCCAGCTCCATGGAACAGGGACTGCATGGAAATCTGTGGAGCTGCGAGCTGATTTAGGCATGGAGAAGTCCAGCTCCAATCTCTGTGGGCATTTTAGGAGGCAGGGTGGCACAAGGGTTATCAACTCTGCTAGAAAAGATGACTACGGTTCTTGGAGCTCTTCATGAGTTCATGCTACAGCTGCAAGCCATGAATAGGTACCATAGCAAAAAGACGTTTTTGGAGGCTGCAAAGCTTCTCATGTGCTTATCCATGACCTTCACTGACTGCTCCTTGGTTATGCGTAGTTGAACTGACCCCACTTTAACACCTGCATAAGTATTTCTGATGGCCGAGACAGGGAGACCTGGTTGGGGTAGTTTTGGATTCAGAAATGCAGGGAAGGGGGCAGAATTGGAAACCTTTGGAAATGTTCGCTTTTCCTCAGACACGAGGTCATGCTGCCTTTCTGTTCAGCCTGCTGCAAAATGGGGCAATGTACCTTTGTCAAGGGCTTGGAGACCCAGAATGGAAAAATGCTTAGTAGCTGTTAACCAAGGGTTTGGTCCAGCTCCATCTCATTAAAAGCACTCAGAAGAATGCTGTTGCTTTGCCAGTCAAGCTCTCCATCCTTGCTGTTTGTGAGCAATCCCACAAAAAAAGGCCATTCACCCGAATGTCCATCAGCAACAATTTGATTAGAGGAAGACTTTTCCCCCTGCAGCCTAAGAGCGGCTTTTCCATTGCTTGCCAGTGAGGAAATCTTCAGAATTACTTACATTTGTTACGGTTACTTTCATGTAACTGCTTGTATTGTGAGCCCAGGCGGGGCAGCAATAGAGTAGGAAGAGACATCAGCTCTAACACGGCTCCTCCGTTACAATTTGGCAAAGTGCTGCCTGTTATTCTTTTGGGTGATTACAATATCTGGAGTTTATTTCACTGCACATGGAGCTCAGTCGAAGAGGGGACTATGTAAGCCAGCACACTGTATGTGCTGATGATTTTCATTTCTGTGTACGGGCAGTACTCTTACGGGATACTTTCCTATTAGGCTAAAGTGCCCTACATACCTCAATAGCATTGTGAGGATGGGGCACATCTGAAGGCAATTCAAGTTACTTATTTCACTGAAGTAGGATAAGAAAAATGAAAGACGAATATCAGGTGCTCCTGAAAAGGGATCTGAGACTGAGGAAAAAGCTTGCAGAACAGGCAAGCTAACAGCAAGCAGTAAAATCAGAGCAAACAGCCAACGCCTTACAATTACAATAGGAAGACAAATGCACACGCAAGTCAATACCCATGAGTGCCTCCTAAGGGGTGGGATGGGTGATTTTGTCTTCTCCTCTTGCTCACCTACCTGTATGAACACAGATATACAAGCTCATGCTGCGCTCGAGAGGCAATGGAGTCTTTATTTCCTCTTTTGCACGGTTGCAGTGGCTTCAGCAGCTCTCCCCATGACAGCATCTGCAAAGGGAAGCCTGGGAGCAGATCCAGGCATCTGCTGGTTTCAGTTTGTGTTTGTAATTAAAGAGCCACACAAACAAACAGAGCAGATCAGATGGTGAGAATATTAGAAAATCATGAGAAAACGGGCCAACTTTCTACATCCCTCCCATGCGTCTTTCTCAGGTGCCACACTTCGCGATTCCACTGCCTTCAGCCAGTCTTGGGTCCAGTTTTTCCTGTTACTTACCATCAGCATCCTTGGCACAAAATCAGAGGAGACAAGACTTTTCCCCAGGAGTCTGCAGGCTCAGTCAGACCCAGACAAAATAACGTGAACACGTGTGCGACGTTGGCTGCCGCTGGAGTTCAGTGCAGGGGGAGGTAACCCAGCCACTCCCAAAACACATGTTCCAACATCTGGTTGCTGATGGAGATGTCCTAAGTGCAAAACTGGACAGAAGTCAGGGCTGTTCCTCTTTGCCCAGCAGCTCTTTGGGACGTCTGACACCAGGCTTCAGGATCTCAGTTCTGCAGGATAATTTGGGACTGGGCTTGATTTCAGGAGGGTTTTTATGATTGAGCATCAGCCATTCCAGTGGGCAAACCAGAGGCATGGATTTGAGCAGCTACCTAAACATGACAAATTGCCATTTGCTTATAAACATCCTCCCAAGTTCAAGGATACTAAAACCCAGCTTTTCTTTTCCTCCACCTCCACCGACTAGATGAGAGGCAAGAAACTAGGGCAGCCACCAGACCCCAGGCTGGCTGACCTCATGATGGCAAAGTCAATTCTGCAAACATCTCCAGAGGGAGCTTGATGGCAGACCTAAATTCTTAGTCCTAATCTCTGCTTTTGCTCAACAAATAGTCTGCTTTAAGATCACCTCAGTGAATGATACAGAAAAAACATGATTGTCTATGACATCCCATGAGGACTCTTCATTGAAGGGCTGATAATTTACCAAACACGCTTCTTTCCCAACCCTCTCCCAGGTGAGAAGGAGCAGGAAAGCAGACTCCCCTTGGCCATTCAGTCCTCCCCAGAAGTCTGCCTGCTCATATCCTGACTCTATTCGTCAGCACAGGATCAGAACTTCTCTGCTGGAAAAGACCTGGACATTACACAAATCCAGGCTGGGTGGAGAATGGATTGAGAGCAGCCCTGAGGAGAAGGTCTTGGGGGTCTTGATTGATGAAAAAATCAACTTGAGCCAGCAATGTGTGCTTGCAGACCAGAAAACCAACCATATCCTGGGCTGCATCAAAAGCAGCATGGCCAGCAGGGTGAGGGAGGGGATTGTCCCCCTCTGCTCTGCTCTTGTGAGGCTCCAGCTGGACCCTGCGTTCAGCTCTGAGGCCCCCAGCATAAGGAGGACATAGACCTGTTGGAGCAAGTCCAGATGAGAGACAAGAGGATGATCAGGGGGCTGGAGCACCTCTCCTATGGAGAGGATGAGAGAGTTGGGGTTGTTCAGCGTAGTGAAAGCTCCGGGGAGACCTTACAACGGCCTGCCAGTACCTACAGGGGCCCAAAAGGAAAGCTGCGGAGGGAGTCTTTGTCAGGGAGTGTAGTGATAGGACAAGGGGAAATGGGTAGGTTTAGATTAGACATTAGGAAGAAATTCTTTACTCTGAGGGTGGTGAGGCCCTGGCACAGGCTGCCCAGAGAAGCTGTGAGTGCCCCATCCCTGGAGGTGCTCAAGGCCAGGCTGGATGGGGCTTTGGGCAACCTGGGCTGGTGGGAGGTGTCCCTGCTGATGGCAGGGGGTTAGAACTAGATGGTCTTTAAGGTTCCTTACAACCCAAACCATTCTGTGATCCTATGATTATAGTGGATTTTAAGCTGGAAAAAAAGCCAGCAAGAAGTGCGTTCTAACTGCAGACAAGGCAAAGTGAAGACAGTGCTACATCAGGGGGATCATGCTCAGCAGATCGAGGGGACATATTGCCTCCAACAATTCAGCACTGGTGAGGTGTCCAGCTTGGTTCAACTGTGTTCAGGGGAAAGCTGAAAGACAGCAGAGGGTTACCAGATGGGAGGAACCAAGGACGGCCTGGGGCCGACCAGCTGGAAAGCAGCTGTGCAGAAGACTTGGGGTCCTGGTGGACACCTAGATGCACATGAGCCAGCAATAAACCCTTGTGACAACACCCTTAGTGTTGCCTTAGGAGGAACATTCCCAGGAGGTCAAGGGAGATGATCCATCTCCTCTGCTCGGCACTCAAGAGAGTCCAGCCCAAGGAATTCCAGATAGCAGGACTTTGTGATTCATTAGCCCAAAAAACAAGCTCTTGGTGGCTGGCCACCAACAGCCTGAAACCTCTCGAAGGCAACGGGACACCCTCAGGTCATCCTCCTGATCCCCAGAAGCAGCAAAAAGGGTTAGTGCAGATAGGAAATCAGCTGCCAAAGGATGTGGCAGGCTTGGAGGAGCTTGATATCAGGACCCCCTTAGCATCTCGAGCCTTCCCCGTTGAGACACACAGCCCAGGCACACCGCGGTTCCTGTGAGCCCTGGGAGATGTGTTTGCGGTTCCTTGTCTCCTCGCCCTTCCGCACTTGGCTCTTCGGTAACAGGGATTTCAAACCCTCATAACTCAAGTCTTTCAACATCATTCTCTGCTGATTCAAGCTGATTTTTTTAACCTCACAGTCCTGCTCAGCTGCTTTGAGATATTCCAGACATTTTTCAACCATTTATTTTTATTGAAACCAGCCAAGTCTCTGTATATATAGGGCTTTTTTTTATCTTTTTAATATACAAATCAGTTTAAAATAGTGTGTAAGTCAGGAATGATTTGCAAATTAAACTGTCAGACCCTGGCAGGAGTGGTGGCTGACACCCTTGGTTGAAATTTCCCGGCTGCTGTTGCTGTGAGTGCAGATCTCTAGAAAATGCCACACAACCTGCTTTCGTTTTCCTTCAGCCACCCTTTGCTTTTAGGAAAGTCTCACCATTCCTGAAGATGCTGCTGCATGTAACTCTCTAATGGGATCACCTGGTTAAGAGAAGGAATGGGATATTTTAGGAGTCAGAGGGTGGGGCTTTGGTTGTGCTAATAGCTTGGGCAAATGTTTTCTGCTTGCCAGCACTATCCTGCTCCCATGGGAGGGCAGAGAGAGGCCCCATTTAGGAAGAAACTGCTCCCATGAAGAAAGAACTCAAAAGATGAGTGCCTTATTCAGGAAGTAAGACTTGGTAGGACTCTCATACTGGTCTGAACCTCCCTCCCACAGCAGCAAATGGACTGTGCATCAATGCACCCTGCTTACCCTCAGCAACCCCGTCTACTTCTCCGGGCCATTGGCCATGTGGCCGGCCCAAGTATGACCCAAATCCCTCAATTTCCCTTCTCCTCTCTGCCCCCCTTGCCACAGTTCACTTCTCTCTCTTGCTCAGGTCTTAAATCCAGTTTTGAACAGAGCAGGGGAAGAGCAACTTGAAGTGGGGATTGCACTGGTTTGGGATACCCCAAAACACGCTTGAAGTGGGGATCGCACGTCTTCCCCAAAACACTGGAACCACCGGAAGACAGCAGATATAAAAGCAGGTATTTTCCTAGCAAGTACCAACCTGCCACTTAGTGTATTGACTGATAAGCTGCCTAGAGAGTACAGCAATACATATAATTACTGAGGATGTGCAAATACATTGGTTAAAACGTTCTCAGGACAAGATTCTGAGCCTTAAGCTGTGGTATATCCATCAATAACCCTCTGTTTCTTTTGTTCCAGCTTGCTGAGAAGGCAATGACCATGCCGACCTCCTCCACCCAACTGCCAGCTCTTGACCATATCAATGCCACCCAGCAACCCAACTCCAGCATCTACTTGTTCTCCATGTTCATCCACCCTGACAAAGACCTGTACAGAGAATTTTACAGCCTGTCGATTGCCCTGATGGTGGTCAATGCCATCATTTTCCTGGTGGGTGTCGTCCTGAACAGCTTGGCACTGTATGTATTCTGCTTCCGTACCAAGACAAAAACCACCTCTGTTATTTACACCATCAACTTGATTGTTACTGATCTCTTGGTGGGCTTCTCCTTGCCTGTCCGGCTCATCATGTTCTACAGCGCAGGGGACTGCCTGCATTGTTCTTTGGTTCATATCTTTGGCTACTTTGTCAACATGTACTGTAGCATCCTCTTCTTGACCTGCATCTGTGTTGACCGCTACCTGGCGATCGTACAGGTGGAGGCCTCACGTAAATGGAGGAACCCCACGTGTGCCAAGGGGATCTGTGTCTTCATCTGGATCTTTGCTACCGTAGTGACTTTCTCCATCCTCACCACGGCAATACAGTTTGCCCAGTGCTGCCTCTCCAAGATTCTGGTCCTGATGGTCTGTGAGTACTTCTTCCCCCTCATCATAATCATCTTCTTCACTGCCAGGATTATGTGTGCTCTCTCCAAGCCCAGCCTCATGCACCAGAGCCGGGAGAGGAGAATGAGGGCTGTGCAACTCCTTATCACCGTCCTCATCATCTTCATGATCTGCTTCACTCCTTTCCACGTGCGACAGGTAGCCATCTCCATCAACTCCAACATGTCCCATAAAGTCAGCCTCCTCGTCTACCACGTGACGGTGACTCTGAGTAGCCTCAACAGCTGCATGGACCCTATTGTCTACTGCTTTGTCACCAACAACTTCCAGTCAACCATGAAAAACATCTTCAGGAAAACCGAGCCAGAGCAAGCCAACGTGGACATTCTGGGCACAAACAAGAACTCCAAGGGCTCCAATGCAATCATCGCATTCTCCAACACAATAGGAAGCCCTGTGAGCTTGCCGTCACCAAGCAGTGTCCAGATCTAACCTACTTCCAAGGGGACTTGCTGCAGGAAGCCGGCGTAATGATGCTGGAACATTGCTAGGGTGCATTGTACCATTGCCTGACATCTTTTTTTAGGGTGAGGTTCAGAATGACGGTGGCGGAATTTATTCCTCAGAAACATTGTGGTCTGTTTGGAAAATAGAACTTGCAGTGTGGTTAGTACCAATACAAAAGAGAGATTATTAATTACTGTTCCCAACAGGAATGTTTTCTTTGTATTTTAATACAGACATTTTGCTAGCAACGAATTCCTTACTGTGGTTTTCTTTTCCTGTTTGACATTGTAATGACGACTACGAGTCCTATTATGACTTAGAAAGCAGTAAATCCCTCTGTTTTCTATGAAAGCTTTCAGGTCTCGGGCATGTGCTTAAGAGTAAAGGATAAAAGTGATGTTTCCAGAGCTATTCAAGATTTTCAATGCCAATGGAGCGGGACAGAATTATTCTAACCCACCTATCCCCAGTAACTACTCAGTTGTTTCTGAAAAAAGTCTGAACTTTCTCAGGGGAGAGATTGTGAAGTCAAGCTATAATGTCTCCTCTCACTATTTAAGCTAAAAGAAAAAAATATATGTGGGTGTGTATGTTTTCATGCACATTTTCTGGGCTTGGGGAGAGGTTAAGGATATGTTCCACCTTTATTTGGATCCCTAAATCCCCTAAATTGCAGATGAGCATACAAAAAAAGCTGTGAAAACCAATGCGCTTTCCAGCAAACTCTGCTGCTCGGCTCTCTCTCCCTGAAGAACAGCCAAGATGAAAAGCAGAACCAGACTGTGATGCTATACTACCCGTGTCTGAGTTTTCTT
This sequence comes from Anser anser, assembly GCF_964211835.1. Taxonomy (NCBI): domain Eukaryota; kingdom Metazoa; phylum Chordata; class Aves; order Anseriformes; family Anatidae; genus Anser; species Anser anser. The sequence continues at coordinate 3,981,923 of NC_139721.1, forward strand.
CCTGGCACATTGTGAAACCAGTGCTCGCAGTCCTAATTCCCTCTATCGGTTCATCCACTCAGTCATTTAAAGGCTGATGCTTCCAGGGACAGAAAAAGATTCCATCTCAAGCATCCAGGTCCAAACTCACCCCAGCATAAAGCCCCTAGGATGATTTAGGAGCCATGTTTGAAAGGTATGTGGGGATATGGATGCCAGGAAATTCTGTCCACAATAGTGGGTAAATGTCCTCATTTGGACTTTACCAATTAAACAATGCCAATACTAAAATTATCCTAGGAAAAGAGCAAAGCCTGCAGCGTGAATGGCAATAATGTTTGCTGCTGCTCCATTTCTCCTCACTGTCATGGCTACTCCCCCTCCATCTGGAAGGCTACTCTGAAGTCATCAAGTCTACTGAAAGGAGTGACCCTGACCTCCACATTGCCTAGGTCCCCAGGGATATAACAGGCACCCAGACACTGCCTGCATGTGCAGGCACTTTCATGCGTATGTCTCTTAACCCTGCATCAACAAGTGCCCAGGGAAGGATTCAGCTGCCAAAAAGCCCATACCTAGTGCCATGGTAGGCATGATAGCGTATCCGCACTACTCCAGCTCCTGCTGCACAAAACCATGGTTCTCCTGCAAGTCCTGCACAGTGCCAACAGTCTTATCCTGGTGGTGGAGTCACTGTCCCTGGGGGTGTTCAAGGAAAGGTTGGACGTGGTGCTTAGGGACATGGTTTAGTGGGTGACGTTGGTGGTAGGGTGATGGTTGGACCAGATGATCTTGGAGGTCTTTTCCAACGTGAATGATTTTATGATTCTCAAATATCCCAGAACACTCCCCAGGCACAGACACTTCTGCCTGGACAGCTGAGTCCTACACCTAAAATAAAATTATATATCTACAATCTTCAAATGGGCAGTGCTCACTCAGTTGCCGAGGGACCTGCAGGTCTCCCCTCGAGGACCAGCATGACACGGTCAGCTTCAGCCGGACCATTAACTCGGGCTCTTGTGGGTCCTGGGGCACAGCTTGTCACTACTGGGGATGTGACTTGTCTGAAGGCCTCCTGAGCAATGCAGGTGACTCAGTGCCCTTTAGCAAAGGGACCTCTATTCCTCTGAAGAGGACTTTTCCCTTCCTAGAGGTTGGGATGGCAGCCACCAACACAGTGGTACATCCCACGGGGTGTAAGACTGTTGTCCTGGCCGTTGCTTCCCATTCTAGACATGGCCATGGTGAGTATTCCCATGGTACTCTGTTTTCCTTTTGCCTCTTCTATTTCTTTATTCATCTGCAAATTACTGACTTTGATGAGGCACCTAACAGCCAAGGTCACCTTCTTGGCTGGTCTCCGACAAATGATGCTTCAGCACCCACAGATTAGGCTCTCGCTTCTTGGCCATGCTAGCCACTTCGCATTTCTGCCACCATTTTCCACCAGCCACTCATTTTGAGAAAATATGCTCCAAGGATCTGCACTTCCATGCAGACCCCCAAAACTCATGCCCACCAACCCGCAACGTGCTCTCAGACCGCGTTCTCATTACAGCTAACTTGTTTGTAATGAAACTGTGCCTCATGTATACAGAGCTGTTAACACTACTGCCTTTTGCCAAGACTATTTCAGAGAAACTGGAGCAAAAGTGCAGGCTCGGTGCATAGCTTATTCTGGGTTCTTTGTTCCAACAAGCTACAATTTCACACCCCCCTTTCTTCTGCTATCAGCGGGGTTTTTGCCATATACAGAAATGCTTTAACATCTTTCTCAGTGCAGTTGTTTCTTTGTGGCCAGTATAAAACCTCCAAGATTATTTGCTTAGATGTTTAAGTTCCTAAATAGTGTCTCAGCTGAATCTCTCTTTCTGCTGTAAACTTAACTTGCAGTAGGCTGAATTCCCTTTACTTTCAGTGTATTATTCACTCCCCATAAGACCCATCTGACACTGAATAATTCTCTTTACTTGGTAAAGCCTGTTGCTTTATCTAGAGCTTTCAATGGTCCTTCTTCCATTTCCTCCCAGCTCCAAAGCAGGATCAGGTCTTTTATCAAGAACACAGTCTCCAAAAACTGGCAAGCTGCTAAATAATTCACAAACTAGCCTATTTTATTAGTGACTTTTTGTGCTCTCCGTTTAATCCATATTGTTTACACATGTCATTTTTTCCTCAGGGTACAGCACTTGCCAAACTTCTGTCCTAGTTAGAGTCAGAATTTTCTGCTCAGGGTACAATGTAGAAAATCAGTACCAAAAATTTGGCTATCATAGGAAATAAGCTTCCAATAGCACAGGTTTGTTGGGCTCATTCCACTTGGCATTTCTCATTGCTGCTGAAGTCCCTTTCAGTTCTCTCCCATATTTCTCTAGGCTGGGGCCAAGTCTCTTGCCCCTTATCCTCTCCATCCCTCTGCTCAGGTCTCATCTTTGGTTGCCTCCCCGTGATCAGGTTGCTCAGAGGGGTTGTGGAGTCACCTCCTTGGAGACCTTCAAAAGCCACCAGGACGTGGTCCTGGGCACCCTGCTGGAGGTGGCCCTGCTTGAGCAGGGGCTGGACCAGATGGCCCCAGAGGTCCCTTCCCACCTCAACCAGTCTGGGGTTCTGCGACCACCAACGGGATTGCAATAGTCCTGTTCCTACCCCAACCTGCCCTTCCTCTGATGAGAGCAGCACATCAGAAGCTGCACAGGATACAATAGGAAAGCCTCCACAGGCACCGTGAGTAACGCCATGCACCATTAAATACACTCAGAGGCTGCGAAGGCAGAGCACCTACAAGACGGCTTTTGCAGGGCGAGCTTTTATGTTGAGTATTTGAAGATTTAGATGCCGAATGCCCAACGATCTCAAACAAAATCAGACACTTAACAGCCTTTGAGAATCTGAGTCATTAGCCAAAGGCTGAAATATTAATAGGGTTGGATGGCATTGCATAGCATGCTATCACCGCCAAGTCCGTGGCAGACAGAATACAGTGTTCCCTAAAGAGCTTAACAGCAATAAAGAGCTCTGTAAAAAGCTCCAGCCTTTCAGGGGAATTACATCGTTCATTCCCCTTTGATGTACCGTAGTTCTCTTGCACATCTCAAATCCTATGAAGTGAATTAGAAATATCCTCTTCTACCAGCTGCCCAGAGGCTAGAAAAAAAAATAAAATAAAAAAAAAAAGATACTGTGCAAAATCTCACGTGTTTTTTGGGGTCTCAGCCATTCCTGGGACAAGAGACCTCTGTTAATAGCAAGCTCGCCTGCTTGAGTCACTGATGTCTGTAGAGGTGCAGAATAGCCAGCCCTAGGTCACAGTGCAAACACAGCTGGGCCCAGCAATGATGAAAATCTGCAATTTTGTGCCAGAAAAGGAGCCCCTGCCTCCACACGTGGGGTTGTCTGCCAGATCGCATTCCTCCTGGGCTCTGAGCAAGCTCTGCCCCTGCTCCACAACCGCCTTGACAACTGCAAAGGGGAACCAGCACAGCGCTGCTTGAAGGCGATTTCTTCCCTCCTGTTCATCCCTCTGGGTTTTGCTGCCCCTCAGATGGGAGCACAAGAGTCTCGTTAGTCCTCCAAATCAGCATTACTGAGTATTGCTAGCAGGTGCAAGCCTGACTTACAGGAAAGTTCGGGGAAGTGGAATTGCCCATATTACGGCTAACCAGGACGTGCTGCCTGCATTGACGATGTCCCTGTTGGCTGCCTCCTTCCAGTTGTAATGCAGGAGTCACCAGGGGAAGGATCTGGGAGGAGAAGGCAGGTCTGATGCTCACAGCTGCTCCAGGGCAGGGCAAGATGAGGATGACATCGCAGACAAACCAGAGCCCCAGACAAAGAATTAGCAGAGGAAGGGAAGGAGAGGGCAAAGATGGGTTAAACAAGTGGAGCTCGGTAGAGGGGAGGGCTGGTGAGAACAAGGACGAGGAAGCTAATGGAGGGAAAGCGGCCAGGGAACACGGGGAACTGATATTCAGCATAGGATGACACAGGAAAACTAGGGAGGGCTTGGCTTGCTTTTCCCCATCAGGGCATCGCTAGTCCTGAAACAGGAGCTCTGGGGAGGATTCCAGTGCTTGGATCAGAGCTGGAAGACTCCCATTTAAGGAAGAAAAAGCCTAAAAGCAGAGCACTGTACCCTCTTCCCAAGGTGAGGCCCAGCAAAGGGACAAGAGTGATCTCCCCGCAGCGGTCTGAGCTGTTTTGTTCTTGGGGTAGAGGACAGGTTGGGCTCCCGTGTGCTGGGAAAGATGAAGAGGGCTTTTGTCCCCCACACCCACGGAAAAAGGGTGCAGGGGGTACAGGCAGGGACCTGGTATGCCACGTGTGCCCATGGGCTAGTAGCAGCATCCATCTTGTATATACTGGTTAAGCGATGAGCAGGATTGCCAAGGGAAGTGCTGGGTTATGTTTCTGCTGGATGGTGCCACCTGGAATACCACCATCACAGCACGTGTCTCGTGCCCCACGGGGCACCCCAGGCACAGGCAGAGTGGGATATTGCAGCAGGTCCAAGAGCATGGGAAACGAGTGGTCACGTCACCATAGTACCTCAGTGCTTTGCAGGGGGTACTGTTTGTCTACCGGGATCTGATAGGGGAAACAAGGGAGAAAATCCCCTGCAATATTCCCTCCCCATCTCTCTGATCCCTTCTTCACCCTGTGCAATTCCTTCTCCTCAAGACCCCAGCCTGCTCCATCCTGTTCCCTCCTGCCTTTTGCCTTGTCCTGCATGTCCCCGGGTCTCCAGGCCTTACCCAGAGATCAGACCCCAGCTCTGCCAGCCTGTCTTTTTCTATCACAGGACATGTAGCCACAAGTCATCTGCTCTCTAAGCTGTTCAGGCTCTTTTTTTCCTCTGCTGACTGCTGGCCTTCCATATAGTCATAAACACAGCAGTTCAATACCAAGCTGAGACGAGGACATTGGACCAGCAGAGTCCTTTACCCTGGGTGAAGAACTGGCATTGCTCAGGTCTGGCTCCATCCCTCCCCTATACCCAGCAGATGCTACAAAAAGCACCCAAACTTCACTGGCAGAGACATGAAATTTCCTAAGCATTTTTGCAATCTGCCAGTGCTGGCAGGATATCAAGGCCTTAATTCACAAGACTATCCTTCTTCAGGCTGTTTGACTGCAGCGTCAGAGCTCAGATTAATTTAGGTACGGGTTTGATTTCTATCACAAGTGATTTTACTTTTCTTTCACAGCCATATGTAGAGCTAACTGCTCAACACAGGGCTGCCCTTTCCAGCTCCCCATGCATCAGAAAAGAGCATCTCAGATTAAATAAAGCCAAGTTTATGTGTAGGAGAAACCTTCACCTCATGGCAGTCTCAGCAAAAACTCGCAGAAAGGAGCTTCTACCACCCCAACCAGAAAGTAAGTAGCCCTCTCCCAGCTCCTGTCCCCTTATATTTGCCTTATTAAACCCACGTCTTCGTATTAGGAAGGGCAGAGTGCTGTCCGTCACCTTTCAACACCAGGCCACAGAAAAGCAAAGGTAAACATTTGCCATTGATGTTTAGATTAAATTCTATTAACAGTGGGAAATTAAACTACTGGCAGCCCTTTCTGGTCTGCTTTCCTCGTTGTCTTGACAATGTAAGGCCGCCTTGGCAACAGCTCACCAAAAAAATGGAACATGTCTAGGACCTCAAGGAGAAATGTAACAATGGGATAAGGTGGAGAAGCACGTGTACTGGGTTTACGTGGCAAGTTTTGGTAGCAGGAGGGCTGATGGTGTGGTCTCTGTGAGATGAGCCCAGAAGTTGCCCCATGTTAGATCAGAGCCAGCTCCAAAAAGGACCTGCCGCTGACTAGAGCCGAGCCATGAGTGACGTTGGTTGGGCCTCTGGGAAAGCAGAGGTAAGAAAGGGAAAAAATAAAAACAAAAAACTGCTGCACAACAGCAGCTGGGAGATAAAGGAGTGAGGAAATGTGGAGAGAAGCAGCCCTGCAGCCCCAAGGTGAGTGCAGCAGGAGGGCAGGAGGTGCTCCAGGCACGCAGCAGCAGTTCCCCTGCGGCCTGTGGAGAGGCCCCTGGTGGAGCAGGCTGTCCCCCTGCAGCCCACGGGTCCCACACGGAGCAGATCTCCACGCTGCAGCCCGTGGAGGAGCCCCCGGTGGAGCAGGTGGATGTGGCCTGGAGGAGGCTGCGGCCCATGGAGAGCCCCCGCAGGAGCAGGCCCCGGGCCGGAGCTGCAGCCCGTGGAGAGGAGCCCACGCAGGAGCAGGGGGTCTGGGGGGAGCTGCCGCCCGTGGGGGACCCGTGCTGGAGCAGTTTGCTCCTGGGGGATGGACCCCGTGGGACGGAGCCGTGTGGGAGCAGTTGTTGAAGAGCTGCTGCCTGTGGGCAGCCCACGCCATAAAGGAGCGGCGGAGGTGAAGCTTCAGGGACTGACTGCAGCCCCCATTCCCTGTTCCCCTGCACTGTTTGTGAGGAGGAGGTGGAAGGGAGTGGATGGAGGGGAAAGGTGTTTTTAGTTTGTTTTGAGTTTCTCACTGCTCTAGTCTGCTAGTCATAGGCAATAAATTTCATTAATCTCCCTACACTGAGTCTGTTTTGCCCGTGATGGTAATTGTTGAGCGATCTCCCTGTCCTTATCTCAACCCCTGAGCCCTTCCCATCGTATTTTCTCCCCCTTTCGCTTTGAGGATGGGGAATGAGAGAGCGGCTGTGGTGGAGCTCAGCTGCCCAGCTGGGTAAAACCCCCTCAGCATCTGACTTGCACCTGCAGTAATAAGGATGAATGGGGCATGAATTGCTGATTTTCTTTGAGTGTTGTGCTCTTGACTACAAGATGTGATCAAGTAGGTACGTGACAGCACGTAAGCCTCTTGTAAGGAAGAAATGGAGTCACTTCAGGGAGTTTTCTGGAGAGCTCACTTGAAGCTTATTGTAGATAAATGTGGGTAGAGGTCAGAATGGACTGCAGTGCTATGCCTTTATGGGCAAATGTGATCCAGTTTGGTTCCTTTACGGATCATGAGGGGATGTATACGCAAACACCAGCTGACAGCCATGTAGAGATGTACAATGCACCATGAATGGGCAGATCTGCTGGAATAGGTTTTATTTTGTCAAAAGGTCAATCGAGAGCTCTAGTCCAAACATATCTCCTTCTCCAGCCATGTCACCTTTGCTCTTTTCAGTGGGCAGCGCCAAAGAGCAAGCACTAGTCTGAGCTCCAGCCCCACAAGAGGCATTTTTGAGAACTCCTCTCCTCTCTCCCTTGCAGCAGACCCTTAGTATGCCCCTTGGTACCTCAGTAAACCCTAACAGGACTTTCCTGACATGACTTTAAAGCAACCAAGCAAAATTTCCTTTACCTGGTTAAAGCACCTCAAAATACTACCCAAGATTTTACTCGCAGTGGCTTTACTTCCATCTCCTCCAAAAGCAGATGTCTAAAACAGGCCTAGAAATGGTTGTTCATCTCTACAGGGGAAGAAAAGATTGCTGCAAGCGAGTTATACAGATTCCCCCAAGAGATTTGCCCAGGGGAAGTCCATATCAGAGCAGGGCATGGAACAAAAGCCTTGGGCCGGAGCCCAGAAGTTGGCTCATCCTTCCTTTGATCTCACAGGCAGCACCTCTCCAGCCAGAGAAGGACCCCTATAAATTCATTCATGAGGCTCGTTAGACAGCAGCTTACACCAAAGCCCTGTATCCAGCCCCTTGACGTTTTGGAGAGCTCAGACACTGCCCAAATCCCGGTTCCCAAGGGCAGGCCTCTCTTGATTGATATTATTTAGAGTTGGAAATGCCGTCCTGCCAGCACCACTTGGAAAACACGGCGGTGCTCAAGACGCTGGTACAGACGGACTCCTCCATACAGCTGCCCGTTTGCAGCACATGTGGTGGGAATCTGTTGATAGGCTCTTGACAGAAGTTATGGTTTGTTTATCTGGTAGCTTTACTTTGTGCCTCCTACCCAACCCGGAAACCCTTCCTCTTCTAACCTCTTGGCCTGCTATTATACACAAACCAGTCTACACGATAATTTTGGTAACCATGTTTCATCCTATGACAAACACTGCGTAAAGCAAACAAATCGGTATTGTCATAATTAAAGCAAATTATTGGGTGGCTTATCTATACAATCCTAACAGTTCTGCCACTGCTAACACCGTACCTGGCCTGCAGAGGTTTCAGCAAGTACTGGAGGGTATATAAATCCACGCAACATCAAAATTGGGCACAAAAGCCCTGCTGCCTCCCACAGTTGGCAGGACTTGGAAGCCTCCAGGAGTTCTTCTTAAGGTTACTGCATGCCTACCAGAGACTAGAAAGCCTCATGCAATCATCCCAGCATCAGCCCTTTTAAACTGGAACCCCTTTTTAGGGTTTCTTTGGGGGTTTTTAAGCCCTTTTTTAGACAACCCTCCAGTTTTGCTCCAACATTTCTCTGACATTTACAAAAGATAAAGCACCTTCTTTGTCTCTGCAGCGTCACATTCCAACCACGGATATTTGCTTTGTCTTTGTCTAACAGATTACTACACCCCACAATGCCAGATTTTTTTTTTCTTTGTCCCAGAAAAGGTATTTGTAAACAGCAATGCATTCCTGCATTCCAAAAAAAAAAAATTAAATGACTCTTCCTATGAGGCATCCTTCCACGGTCAGACTTTCTGGTGGCTGTCTTCTGAGCCTCTTCAGACGCTTCAGCTGCCTTTTCCAGGTAGGGGCATCAGTGAAAGATGGAGATGAGGGACAGATGGGTGTTAGTCCCTCAATTGACTTAATTTTTGTTTAATCTTTCCTTTATACGAGGGTGATACAGACACCGAGGGACACAGCTGGCACTCAAGGACCACAGGAGCATGGTGTCTCCCTACCCACCACCCAGAGCTCCGTGTCTGCCAGCACCAACGTGTATCCCTGACATTTACAGCATCCTTTCAGCCCCTACACGACCTGGCCAGTCCTGCTTTGCCAAGCCTACGTTCTCTGCATTCGGCAGCCATGAGTGCAGCTCTTCCAAGCCCACGAGGACTGCGGAGGGCTGTTCTCTGCATGTCATCTCTACAGCTGCCATGTTCAACGCCAGCAGGAGCAGCTGCCAGGACAGGGGATGCGGGTGTGCTACTTGCAGCATAGTGTTGGTGATCAATAGAGCAGCTGTTTGTCCTGCAAGCTCCTGGGGGCAAGAAAAATCAATTGGTTCTGCCAAGAGTATCATGGAGGGTCACTTGATAGCAATGCTGAATAAGGGAGAAAGAGAGGAGAAGGGAGAGACACAGAAAGCAGGGCAGGAGAGCTGCACAGAGGTGTAGGTGTGCAGAGCAAGCATAGGTGGTGATGTATCCTGTGTGTGTGTGCAGTTATAACGGGGTGGTGGAGAAACAGGGCAAGGAGCCTGGCAGAGACAGCTGCAGGCAGGGCAATCCTCTCCTCTGTGTAAGGCAGCAGGAGCCTGTGGGCTGTTAAATACACCAGCAAATTCCTGCTGTGTGATGTAAATCAGACATCACCCAAACCCAGGTCCAGAATCCACTGGCAGCCAGGGAGGATTTCAGTGAAGGGTTTGTGGTCTGTCCTGGACTGTTCCTGGAAGTCTTTCTTTCTTTCCCACCTGCTCCAGCTGTGTGCTGCAGTTGGTGCCTTCAAAAGAAAAAGCACTCCCGGTCCCCTGCCCTGGGGTCTGAGAGAGCTGAACAACTGGCTGAACACCTGAGGACCCCGGCACCTTGAGAAGCTCTGATTAAAGCAAGGTTAATGCAAGCCCAAAGGGGCAGGAGATCTCTTCGTGCTCTCTCCAGCCCCCTCAAGGACACAATTTGCTTCCCATTCACGGCAGGGTGATTTTCCTCCGCAATCAGCAAAACACCTCTATGGATTAAATACGCTTTAATAGCTCTCCAGAGGAGCCTCTTTGACCACCTAGTGGAGCGTAAAATCACCGGAAACAGCCCGGAGAATAGAAAAAGCTGTCAGGACACAGCCATAAATATTCTATTGCTTCTTTTCAGACTTTTAGGCTTCAGCCTAGGAAGTGGCTCATCTCTCCTGCCAGGAACAGAGGACTCAGCACCAGGCAGGATCTGGCCCTGGGCGTTACATCAGAAGAGGACTCCCATGCATCTCGGGCCCCTCCATCTTTCCAGGCTCTCAAAGCTCATTCCAGTTGGGACATACGCAGTTAATTTTTCCATCAGTCCTGGTCCTTTTCTCCTTCAAGGATCAAGCAGAGCTGTGGGAGCAAGGAACTGTGATTTTCTGCCTTGTCCCCATAAGTCATAGTAACACTGCCACTTGTGCCATCGAGACCTATTCCCTCTGTGCCCTAAAAGGTGCTCAGCTGGGCCATGCCCAGTCCCAGAGCAGTCAGCACAAACGGCAGGGTTGGCTCGCTCTGGAGTAGGATTTTGACCTACATTTTAAATGAATACATTGAAAAATACACATATCTTTCAGCCAACGTGGGGAAGGGCACAGGGCCATGGCAAGCACACAGTGAGACGAAGGGCCAAGGCCAGGCAGGCTTACCATGGCTAAGCACTGAACCTCTCCACTCATATTCCTCCCAGTCTGCCCAGATCCCCACGAGCTTTTTTTCTGCCTTATTAGCAGCATTACAGCCATTCTACAATTTCTTCTCAAGCCTTACTCACACCAGTGTGCCCAGTGTCAGTCAGTGAACCAGAATCCAGCCCTTCCCACACAGAGGTGAGATCCTAAATCTATCCTAAAGCTATCATCTGACGTGCCAGCAGCCACTGAGGGACTGTCACAGGAGCTGTCCCCCAGCATTCCCTTCCCAGGCTTTCTGGAGCAGCTCAGACCAGTCCCGCATCAATTTTATTACGTTTAAGGAACTTTCCCAAGGCCACCTACGACTCACTTGCTCAGTCCAGGTGGCTGGTATCCTTGTTTTGCAGGAATTTTTCCATTTTCTCGTGTCTCTTCCCTTCCCACGGGAACAGGATGCCCGGACGATGAGATGCTGCGTGGTATTCTTCGCTCACATGAGCAGTACTGGTTACATACACTGTTTAGGGAAATTTTATAAACACAACCAGCAGGTTTAAGGATTTTTTTATTTCAGTTAAACACTTGGGGATAACAAAATGCCAAACTCCTAGAAAAGCATTAGTAAATCAGTAGATTTAAACCAGGTCAAGGAAAAATATTTTTTTTTCCTTGGAAATCCTTTTTAGCTCTGTAAAATGCCACAGGGTGGGAAGAGGGAGGTTTGCTAAATTTCCCCAAAAGACTTCGCTGACCCACAACCATCTCTGCTGCATTGCACTGCTGCAGGGCAGGGAGGGTCTGCCTCCACTACTGCTTTCTACAGCTTTTTCGGATACTCTGCAGCAGAGGGATTTCAACAAACAGCAAAGGCTCACAGCGCAGGCACAGAGAAAGGCTCCCAGACTGTGGCAGTGGTTTAAGAGGGCTGACGCTGCCAGCCAAGTAGTGACCAAACCAAGCACTGCCCTCTGCTGAACACAGTCCGAAGTCCCCACAGAGATCCCAAGGATCCAGCTGGCCAGAAAATTACGGCTGAAATCGTATTTTGCTGGGAGGATGGAGAAGAACCCCCTCCTATATTAGATCATGAATCTCTCCTTAAAGTCTTCTGCCAAAGTCCTATATGTTGTGGTTTTCATGTCAAATCCCTGCTACAGGGTTGCATCTCTACAGTGCATTTAAGTACACATCACTACGTAAGGCTGCTATTTTGTGCTCACCATCAAACTTGTTTTGTATTGATACCTTTCCACCAGCCATGCTGATTAAGGATTTTGGCAAGTGTATAAGAAAGAGAGAAAAGTTTCTGATGAGAATTACCACAGAAGTGCATCCAAATAGGTAAAGACACGGGGAACATACTACATTTGAGAGGAATCACCCACCGAAAGTGATTTCTAAGGGAATTTGTGGAGTCTCCATCAAAATAAGACAAGCCTGGTTATCCTTCTCAAAGGCACACCAAGATCTAGCCATGGGGAGGAGGCGAAGTCTCTGGCCCCATTCAGTTGAAGGCCAGACTAGGTAACTGCAGTAACCTCCTTCAACTTCAGAATGCCAGTCGTTCTCTTGTCTGACATACTTTGGGCTGTTTCCCTCATTGAAAGAGCCTGAGGAGCTTTGAGGGTGATCTCATGCACACCTTCATGTGCTGGACCCCACAGAAACCCCTGGTGGGTTCTTCCATCCCCGAGCTCCAGCCCAAAGCTGGCAAAGGACCACACATAGCCAAGGACAAGAAGAATTCTTGTCCACCAGCAGCAGCTTTTTGTACACCTATGCTGAGACCACCTGTCCCGAAAGCTCTGACGGTGCGGGGTTAGTCACCAGTGCCCCCAGGATGGATGGGTGCTCGCTCCACGCACTGTAATTTAGAGTAGGGCAGCCAAGCCCCAGGGCACAGCACACACAGATTCCTAAGGATTCGTTTATTAAGGCTGCCAGCTAGGACTACCCTTGGCACCATCACTTGATTTATAACACACTTCTCAAAACAGCCCAGCCAGCCTGGAGCCAGGGAAGGAGCAGAGACCCAACAGCACAGCTCCGTGCCCTCCTTCTGGGACTGATCCTCTCTGGCTGCTGAAAGCAGAGATTTTCCCATCCAGCCACCAGACTGGTCCTGTTCCCACCTTACCCCAGGTGCCTTGGGCTGTGCCTTGCCACCACTGGTTTAGCAGCACCATGCCATTTAGCTGAGCTGGGCTGGTCTTTCAGCGTCCTTGTGGCCTCTTCTCTGGACACACAGTGCAAGAAGTGCATGAGACCTCCCTTGTCTTACCACCCTGGAGACCCCAGGGTTACAGGCTGGTAACACACAGGGTTACAGACTGATGGACACCTCCTTATTCCACTGGTGGGCTTCCCTGGCATTTCAGAGACATCAGCCCATGCTTGATGCCCTCCGGAGTTCCGACATTTTCTAAGAGATTGCTGCAGTTGGTCCCCAGTGCTGCTTTTAGCTGATGAAAGAAAAAAAAAATGTCAGAGCTTGTGGGAAATCATCTTTAACACAGCACCAGGTGAAGGAATAAACGTTAGCCCCTACCTAGAAGGAGGATGGAGGCAGAAGGCTGCGCATCTCTCCTCAGGGCTCTTCAGCATTTGCTGAAAGGGGGCTCTCTGCCATTTGCCGGAGAAGCTGGCTTTACCAACACAACCCACACACAACACACTTCACGCTAAACTCCCACCCCAGACCCTATATCCAGACCCAGGCAGCCTCCTTCTCCCCAGGATGCGTCCCCCACACCTACGGTGGCACCCATTAACAAGACCCCACCAAGACACCACAGACCCAGGACCCCACCCATGAGCCAAATCGTTCTCCCTCCTAAATGTCCTCAGCTCTTGCCCATGTCCTCAGCCAGAACCCGTCCCATTCTCCACACCATATTTCTGGCGCAGTTTTAATGGTGCTGCTGAGCCTTGGTTCAGAGAGCGGGATCTGCCCCCACATCACCTCAGCCTGAGGCGGGCATGGCCGTGCTCACGTCCGCGGGCACTGCGGGCTGGGATCTGATTTCTGGACCTTTCCACCGGGACTCACGAAAGGAAGGCAGCAGGCTTCCCTGCCCCGGCGCCTTGGGGGAGACTGAGGGGAGAAGGGAGAAAGGGAGAAGGAAATGGGAGATGGGAGAGCCGCCGCCCGCCATAGCCGCAAGATGGCGCTGCGGGAAAGGCCGAGGGCCGCCATGCCGCCGGCGGTGGGGGGACCCTCAGGGACAGGAATGCCGGCCCCTCGGTGGCAGGGCTCAAACATGGTCCCCACATGGTGGCAGGTCTCAGACTCTGTCACCTCAGAGGCAGGCCCCCAGCTCAGCCCCTCGGTGGCAGGGCTCTGACCCCTTCTCTTCGGTAGCAAGGCTCAGCCCCTATCCTCTCCCACTGCCCGCGGTCAGGCATGGAGCCTTGGCAAGGTCTTGACAGCCACGGGCAAGGGGACAGCCACTTTGTTGTCCCCGTCCCTCAGCAAGGGAGTGGACTCAGGAATGGGGGAGCCCAAAGGTTGCTCCGAGCACCCCCTGCTCCCCTCCATTTGAGAGGTGAGGGATGGGGACACACCGCTCCCCTTCACCCACCTCGGCACATAACACAGCCAAGGTTTGGCCCCGTGCTCTCAGCCGTTTTGGGTTTCAAACTGCCCCAAAAGCTCCCAAAAGCAGCGGCAGCCAGACTTATGTCAAGGTCAAGGTGGGAATTGTCTCTGGGTGATGCTGTGCAGGGGCAGCCCCTCTAGCTAAGCACGTGGAAGGGATGCAGCCCTGTGACAGACCCTGCTTGTCTTTGGGGGATGCTGGCATCTTTACAAGAAAGGTTCCCCTGTTCTTGCCATGGGATACTGTTGCATAGGTGACCCTGGCATAGTCCTGGGATAACTCTTCCCACTAGAAGTCCTTCCTCGTTAACTCCCTCTGGCCCTGATTCAGTCTAAATGACTCCTTTTGTCTTGCAGATACCTGGGGAACCACTGTGTCCTGCCTTGCCTGCCAGGCTGCATTCAGCATCTTAGACATACCTGGCTAGAGCTTCTTTTAAGGCTCTGAGGCTCTCATCCACCCCAGGGACAAGTGGTCTAAGCCCAGGCCTCCAAATGAAGTGCAGTTATTATCTGGCCTGGGTGCACAACAGGACCCAGGACTTGGAAATGCTCTGGGTATCACAGACAGCATGTGTGGGAACCCCTCAGCTCCAGGGAAAACCTGCACACCCTGCATTACGCTCTAGCAGTTTCCTGTCTGAAGCTGTTTTATTTGTCGTCATCTGGGATTGCTAGTAAATCAGGGGAAAATAAAGCTATGACTTATCCCTTCCATTCTCAGACACAAAGTGCTCCTTCACTGGGAATTTCCTTTGGGTTACCAAGTCACTACAGAAGGAAAAGGAAAGGTTCTGATGGAAATAAGTCACCACAAATCAATCCTGTGAACCACTTGCTTTGGAGTGCATCTCCAGACCAGACCGTCTAAGTCGCTTTGTGCATTTTCCCCAGGCACTGTGGATGTCTGAAAGAGCCTGAAGAAGCCCTGTTCAAAGTTTTGCTCCACCACCACCCTCCATGTGCAGCACAAAACACAGTACAGTGTCCCAAGCAGTTCTCAGTCAAGGAGACACTTGAAATACAAAGGACTAAAAGCCTCCAAGGACAATATGCCATTGCAAAAAGGCAGGAGACAGCAAGTGTCTTGCCAAGGCCATGGGTCCCTGTCAAATGATGTCACCCTCTGCATTACAGAGAAGGAAGGACACAGCCCAGTTCCCCTCTGACGTTAGGTCTTGCTCTGGGATAAATTTTGGGGGTGTGGACCATTCAGAACATTTCTCTCTCCTTCTAAAAGCACAAGTGGAGTGCTTGCCCTCCCCCACAACCAGCTATTTTTACTTGGGCTTGTCCCAAGTGGTTACAGGGAAGGGAGAGAAAAGAGCCCCCAAAATAAACCAAACCCAAAGCCAAGTTCTGCATCAAGGAGGAAAGGTTTCCTTCCTCCTAGCGAAACCCTGAAACATGGGAACAATTCAACATGGTGAAAACAGCATGTAGCATGTAGCTGAGAACAGTAATGAGCATTCCCCTTCCAATGCCCTCCTGTGGATATCAACAAATCCCACATCCTCATCCACCTCTGCCTGTGGGATGGCACCTCTCCTGTGCAGACCCTTCCTCTGCTTCACCTGTCTGCACACTGAAACAGGTTTGGTGCCTGTTTTTGGAAACCTTTTCTAATGTGCTACTGAGGCTTACTAATATTATCGTCCCTCTCAAGCCAAAGATGCTCACGTCCAGTATATCCCCATTTGATCCTCCACCAATGCTATCTTTTAGCATAAATACCTCTCATATCCTGATGTGCTTACAAAGAGCATCTTTCAGCCCTGGTTGACCAAGTAATCCATATGCTCTTCTCACAAAATAGATCTCCCATTTCCCTGGTCATCCAAGGGACAGTCCGAGCTCCCTGAGACTGTGTGCAACGCTCTGGGAACCAGCTGGTAACCCCCGATGCTTAATTCCTCCTTGGTTTCCCTTAGGCATAGAGACTTTCATGTCTTAGAATGCAGCAAGGGAGCAAATATTTCTATTATCTCCTTTCTCCCCCCGATTGCACATGCCTCTCCCCATGACACATAGCCTGCTGCAAGGCCATGAGGCATCCATATGCTGGGAACATTTTATGACGTTCCTTTCCTAATCCATTTGAACCCTAACAATTTGACAGGTCAGGCAAACCTAACAGGTTTTGCTACCAGCTGGCGGAGCAGAACAGAAGAGCTCATCCCTCTTTAAGTAGGACCCAAAGGACCAGGAGGCCATCCCAGCCTCCAGCCCTGTGAAATGCACAATTTGGTGGGCTGCTCAGGGAGACAATCACCAGTAATCCCGGAGCCTTCCCTATAATTCACACTCCTTCAGACAGGGCACGTAACTTGCCTGTGATTCATCTCATCCTCGGGCAAGCTGCCACAAAGGAAGAACATTCAAAATGGCCCACGATGACTCCCCATTGCTTCGCTCCAAATAAAACAAGAGAAGCAGCGGCAGCTGCAGAGCCTATTTCAAAACACAGAGCCACGGCGAAATGGTGACACAGCAATTCGCCCAAGCCCAAAACACTGCAAGGCTCTGACATAAGCAGCCTTTTTTACAACCCAGCCTACAGAGGTGGGGGAGCTCACCTGGCTGGTGATTTGATCTGTTTCTGAGTGACAAGTCAATGGAGAAAAATGTGGTGATGCATCGCAGTCAGAGACAGCTGCACACAGAAGCCAGGCAACTCCAGAAATTGCCCCTTTTCCCTTTTAACAAAGTAATTTTTGTATCCCGGAGATTGCTTCTATTTTGTAGGAAGAGAAGCCCCCAGCCTTAGAGAAGAAATTTATACTCCAAGGAGGAAGTTCAGTGAGTGACTACATCTGGCTGAATAATCATACGGAGAAGTGATACTGCTTTGGCACGGCTGTCCTGGGGCTCTTTATATCCTCCACCCTAAAACATCACCCTGCTCTTCTAGATCTTACTGTTTTCTAAGCATCCTTGCTTAAACCACATCAAACCTGCATGTTGATACTGAGAGTCAGAATTAAAACAAACAGATTTCTATGTAGCTTCATTCACTTTGACCTGGTTTAATGAGCACACTTTAAGTTCACCCCTTTTGGGTAGTCCTGTTTAGCTTGGAAAGTTGGCTCTGCGGGAATGAGCTCCCCAGCAATGGATCCGTGCTAGTTCTTTGTTCCAAACCACAATTTTCTCTGTGCTTTAGTTTAGTATGGTTTTAGAAGTGGAAGTTCTGAAAACCCCAGTGGGAAGGATTAACGTGGCTCGTATTTGTAGGGTGCTATCTACATCCTAGCTGGAGATGATTTCAACATAAGCCTTGCCTGTATCTACCCTCCCCTGCGTTTGCTGACATGGGATCAGCCTAATCCTCCTCCCAATCACACCCATCTGGTGAGCTGAGCCTAACCCTTTAGATCTGGGCTGATACCAAAGCCATCGTGCGGGAGGGCGGAGAGACACGTGGAGCAGGGCACATACAGCTACACCCATCCAGGGAAAGGAGCCGGCACAAGCCGGCAAGAACAGAATGAATGGGGCAGGGGTGTTGGTTAGATGGGGTGTCCTCAGGGGCTGTGGGGTTTAATGGCAAGTCTCAGACCGTGGCGACTGAAAAGAGGTGGAGAGTGCTAACAGCTCAAACAGTGGTCGAGTAGGTGCTCAGCCTTCATTCCAGCCTCTGTACGGACAGAAACGGGGTACAAATGTCAGCCCCTTTGCTCCCCGAGGAGCCAACACCCAAGTCAATCTCGTCAACGGAGGATGACCCCAGCCATGGACAGGAAGAGGACAAGGTACAAGTGCATCCCAAATAATCTTGCCTGCTGACAGTGCAGGAGCCAGCAATGCATAACGGTGTGCACGTAGGTAACTGCCAAAACAGAAAGCATGGTGGATGTCTTCAGGTGGACTATCAAGCACTTGAAGGGAAGCTCACAGTAAGGCAGAAGGAGCTACTGTATTTTTTTTAAGTGTAAATTGTGCCTTTGCTTGTATGTACAGATCCAATTCCCCATGGGCTGGAAACCTCACGTTCTCAGGAACTTGCAAGCTGATCGTATCATCGTAAAAGCCCAGTCCTCACTAAACCAAGCAAGTGCTCGGTTTGAAGGAAGCTGTCGTGCGCTCATCTTAAGACACCAACTTCTCCAAGGTGCTTTCAGTTGTGGTGGTTTGCTTGGAGAGTCCCCCCATCCTAGTTCTGGGAGAAGGTTCAAGTCCGCCCAAGGTTGTAACCAATCAGCGAAATTAGCAGCGGCTTCATCTCAGTTAACCTCAAATTGCCTATGTCTACGCAGACTCACCTTGAAGCAATTGAGCTCAAGCTTTTCCTTGGCACCGGATCAAGCACCATAAATTTGCATTTGAGTTTTAGCTCGCACTGCACATAAAGTTTATCCAGGCAACAGGCACACATGAGCATTTACGAGCTGCTTCCCTTCCTTCTTCCTATTTCCACAGAAAATTGCTGAGGAGTGTTCCTGACGGCCTTTTAAAGCACAAGTGGTCAAAATATATCGGTATGGTATTTATAGGCTGTCGAGGCAGTAGAAATAAAAATAAGAGCCTGCTACTTTGCTGCAAAGCTCAGATTCGGTCTACGACAACACGTGCTGTTTACAAGCACCTCCACGCAGAGCATGAGACCTTATCTGTGCAGAGGTTATGTTCACGTAACAAGTGGTCAGTATAGCAGGGCGCAATACATGCAAAATGTTCCCATCACCATCACCGTTCCCAGCATTTGGAGGCACGGAGGTCATCGTGGATGCATTTGTGGACCCAGCTTTGGCCACGGTCCCATTGCCTTCCCCACCGGGAGAAGCAGGCAGATGGAAAAATCGCCCTGGGAATTGCAGCTGGGTGCAGGGCAGGAGCTGCTGATGCAATTTGTTTGTATGAACTTTGCTTTTGGGATTGTCCCGCGTTGCATCACGATGTCGAGGAGAGCCTGGTGGCCCGTGTGGCCTGCTAGATCTGATTCAGCCACCGAAGCTTGCAAAGACTTTGAGGTTTTTTGCAGATCGGCACAAACTATTTTATGGTGGTTTTTTTGGTCCTCGGGAGCGTAGCCATTGTATTGCAAGATGCAAACCTCGCTCTACCTGATATAATTTGACCCAACTGCAGGTCCATGGAGGCAGCTGAGACCAGCCAAAGCACAGAATAATTCTTGCTCTGTGCTGCCAAGGATGGAGCCTGCTGAAGATCACTCTCTGAGTTTGCTCTGTGGACTCTCTGCCCTCATTAAAGCAAAAAGAGGTCTTCTCTCAGTGCCTGTTTCCAGTCCCTGAGACCAGGAATCACATCTTTGCCCTTGCTGCCGTTGTAGCAGTTACCACTGAGCATTGGGAGCATCCCTTCTCTGGAGGAGTGGGGCATGAGTGAGAACACATCCAAGCATCTTTGCACTCATTACCTGACTATTACGAGGTCTTTTATGTCCCACAGGCCACGAACCATCCCGTTATCATCAGCCATAAAGCAGTTTGATCCAGCAGCACAAAGACTGGTCTGCAGGTGTTTCTGGCAGGGGATGGACTGGGGAGGGCAGATCGTACAAAGAAATGAATTAATGGTTAACATTCAGGGAGGCTTTTTGCACGTAAATAGCAGTGTCAGCAACTCTTTTATTCTTGTAAAATGTAGCTGCAGATGTACTGTGGCCAAAATCTCTTCTATAGTGCCCTAGAACTGGCAGCAATAGGGTGCTGAGATGTGTATCTGTAAGAAAGCATGCATGGAAAATCACAGAGCCTTAATGCAGCCAGACAGACACGTGCCAGGCTCTCCCCTTTATCTCCAGGACTTTGCCTTGTTGTTCCATTCTTCACCCCACAAAGCCCTGCAGAAGGACAGCCTTGCCTTCACCAGCGACATGTTACAAAACCTCAAAAAGCTTGCAAGGCCCCGAGGCCTCTTTGGGAGCTGGAGGAACACAGGCCAAAGGTGGACGTCTGTGTACGTGGGGAACAAGTTGTGCCGAGAGCTTCCAGCCTTCGGTCTCCTCCTGTGGGGATAACACCCGCTGAGCACTTTTGCGTAGTCCCTGAACGTGAATGATGTCTGGAGGAGCTTGGCTGAAATCTGACTTGGAGGAGAGCACAGGCTGAGCTGCAGCAGGTGCCTGCTCAGCCACCAGCCAGCCAAAATCCTCTTTTGTCTCCCCTTGCAAAACAGTGATGAGACTCCCCCTCAACGTCTTGTGAAGGTAGGGAAACGCTGGGGGGGTCTTGGCAAAAGACTCAGTGAGATTTCTGGGACTTGCTTAGCTAGCCCACACATCTGTAGCTGGACTGCGTTTCTCGGGTCAAAAGGAGAGGCTAGGTTTTCTTGACATGTGTGAGGCTTAAAATTCACAGTTCCCTTCATCGTTTCTGGTTCTTTAGAATCACAGAATCGTAGAATATCCCGAGTTGGAAGGGACCCATAAGGATCATCAAGTCCAACTCCTGCATTAGCACTTTGGAAAAATTCCTCTCTGCTCCACTTCTCCTTTCCATCTGAAAGTGTTCACTCTTGGATCCAGGCGCTGTGATGTGACTTGGGTGATCTCAAGAAATAACAGACTGCCCTGCTAAAATGACAACGGGTCCCTTCCTTTTAAAACAAAAGTCATTGGTATTGATATATATGGCAATAACAATATTATCATATTCTGGTTCCATCCCCCTTTAATCTGATTTCTTCCCCACTGCCCTGGACACAGACACTTGCAGATGTAATGCTGCTCTCCCGTCTGATAAATCCTCCCACACACAGCTACCCACATAGATCATTGCAAGGTATTTTTTTCTCTCTTTTTTTTCCTTTCAAACCGTTAAGACGTGAAACAATTTTTATGTCCATCACTGCTTCTAATTTTCAGACTATTTTCCTTGGCTGTCTCTAAAGACGAGAGAAAGCTGACGGCCCAGGACCGCTCCTGTAGCTGCTGTTTGGTCCCCCAGCCTGTGGCCATCCCCATTGTCTCAAAAAAAAAATAAATAAATAAAAATTCACATCAGAGACCAAACGGGAGGATGGAAAAAAAAAGACACATTCATAAAAACTTCGAGAGACTCGCTCCCTTCTCTAGCACCTTCCCAGACCAAAGCAGTTATTATTATGACCAGCGTAAGAGTCAGGCAGAGGCATCTAGAAAAAGATTGTGTCTCCAAACCCTTCAACAGCCCTCTGCAACATCTCTGCCTGGCCAAGCTCTCATTGCACCCTGGGCCATGAGGGGCTGCACTGGTGTACCGGTTCTCCAACAGATATAAAGCACGTGTTGCTTAGTGCCAGCTCTTTTCCCTTGGCCTGCTTGTAAGAAAAGGTATCAGAGTCAGTCCTCACTTGGCCCCACAGTCAGTGCAGGGAAGACGCTTTTCCCTTGCAAAAGCAACATGACCGTATCAGCTGAAATAATACCTGCAGGGCTTAAGCATCTGGTGCTACACTTTACGAAAATGCTGGGCCAGACTCTGGTATAAGTGGATATAGCACCACCTAAGTTGTTTAAGCTGCAGTAAATGAGAAAGGATCAGGATTCTTTGCCTCTGGTGCATCCCTGCGTGTGTTGTGACTTGGTAAGTAATAGCTAAGAAAAACACTGAGTCTCCCAGCCTCGGCGCTGTGCAGAACATCGAAGTTATTTCACCAGGAGTGCAATAACGTGACTTTCCCCGTCCTTCACAATCATAAAAATGTCCTCACCTCCCACAGCCAGGGAAACGGCGAAGTCATTAATCCCCTAAATTACACCGAAGTCAACAGAAGCCGCAGAGTCCTTGTTTTACCTGACATGCCACTTGGAAAGGAGCAACGTGAGAGCCTCTGTCATGGTAACTGCTCGTCCCTAGCAGACGAGCTGTCTCCAGGCCTCTCCGATTACATCTTTACCGTTATAATTCACATCCTGCACCTATCAGCGATAAGGTCGATAGCAGCAAGTACAATGGGAGCTGCTGAGAACTCTGTTGTTGCACATGCTCCTGCCGACACTCGCTGTGCTACAGAGACCAAAAATAACTTCCTGGTCTCCCAGAGCGGCACGGAAAATATTTCCCTGTATTTTCTGGGTTATGGATAACTTCCCTTCTTTAGGTTTATGGTAGCTGTTACTCCAGGATAGCTGAACACAAATATCCCTTGGGGGCATGTGCCATTTTCCCCTGCACTCTGCAGAAGTGCTCTCACCCCAGAGACCTTCACGGCCTCTTTACAAGGGCAGAAAATCACTGTCCCTTCTCTGCCTTTTATGCTTACGAAGCATTTACTCAATATTTCTCCTTTTCTTTCTTTTTTTTTTTCAACATCCTCAGCTTTATCTTCTTACTAGAAATCTCCTAATACTTTTATGTGAGCTCTCAGTGCGTGCTCATAGCAGAGAGCAGCAACACTGCTTGTGCCCCTGAAACTCCCAGAGGCTCTTCTATTTTTTTAAGCAAGAAAAGGAAAAAAAAAGAAAAGTGTTCCAGGAGCTCTAATTCTTCCCCCAGAGCAACCACATCTGCAATTGTTAAACAGCACCAGAGCAATGGACCATGAAAATCAGGGTTTGCCCCGTATTTTAGGCAGGGAGTGGTTTCTTATGGGACAAGTTGTGTCCTCACTGCTTAGACTTTGTGGGTTTGTTTCTTTCTACTCCGGGAGCTTTCTATCAGCTGCTGTTATTGACATAAATTAGAGTTAACCCAGGCAGGGACTTTCTCCCTCTTTCCTCTTAATAACATCCCCTGTTCTTATCTTTTGTCTGATGCATGAAAATTATAGAAAAAAAAAAATTACTTCTACTCAAGCACTCCAGCCTTTTTGCTTCTCCCTCCCACTTTTCCCATTTCTTCCCATGCTATCTCTGACTGCCTTTGTATTGCTCTGAGCTCCAGCGGCGAATGCAGAGATCGTCCCTGTGTGCTGGCATGGTCTGTTCTGCTTAAAAGTTCCCAAATTATCCTTGGTGGTCTGCAATTTGTTTTCAACGCACTGTTGTAAACTCCAGAACTGCTGTGAGAAGGGGTAGGAACAGGATGTGAGAGTCTGGCCAGGTTGAGAGTGAGCAGAAAAGAGTATCCAGGGGCCTTTGTGAAGGTCAAGTCCTGTAGATAAGCCACCATATCATAAAAGCCATTAGCACTAATTGTTTTTCCAGCAGGAATCCCTGTCCCTCTTCCACCGTGTATATGAAAATACAACTCATGCACACAAGGGGTGAACCTAGAACCGCTATTGCAGTCACATCTGGACACCTCAGAAGCCAGAAAGGCCCCATAGTGCTATCTTACATGGATACACATCGTAATTCCTGACCCCAAGTAGGTTAAAACAGGCAGAGCAGAGCAGGAACAGGCAAATTTATTACTCCACTGGCCACGGAGAGGGATTCCTTTGCTGGGGCTGATTGGTCTGGCTGTCCCCAGACTCCCAGAACAGCACATGAACTCCTGCGTTTTCACGGATGCTAAAGGCTTTGACATTCCCTGATCCAGCTGCAAAAAACACCAGCTTTTTTGACAGTGTGGTAATGGCTCATTGTCAGAGCAAACATCTGTGTCTCATCTAACATATGGTGCGGCACAAAAAGGGACCGAGTTATTCTGTAAGGAAACCAACAATGACCTGCGGATCAGGCCAAGAGGAGGCAGGCTTCAAGCTGGTTTGCACTGCTCTGCAGTCTCCAGAGCACCATTAATATGTACAGGGACGTGAGGGACCTGGAACCAGTACTGCATACCCTTTTCTGACCTCATACACTGCATCCAAGTCAGAGCTGTTGAACACCAAAATTTGTGAGCAGCCAGCTGCTTGGGGAAGCAAGCCCAGATGTGTTAGGAAGGGCTGGATTTTGTAGGGCGGGAGTAGGATCTCCTTTAAAAGGTAAATTCCCCAACAAACACTTGGACTTTGAGAAGCCCAAGAAGCTTTGCACGCTTAATTCTGCCTCTGTCCCTGTGAGTACAGGCCAGACCCATGAAGTCAGCCATGGGGTAGCAATTCTCACTGGGGACTGGGAGCCTGGATATCATGCTGACGTGGTTATTTAGCCTTTGGGTACCTCCTGCTCAAGGCCCTGGCTTTACACTGAGCAAGCTGGCCTCAGGTCCCCAGTGTCACCAAAGCCACTGGCCAGCATCTGTTAGGGAAAACTGAGCATCCTACTATATTGTCATCAACGTGGGACCTCCTAGGCCCAGCCTCCTGCTCCCTGCAAGGACTGCTATGGGGGTCAGACCACGTCACTCAGGGCTTTACCCAAGCCGGTCCCCAAAACCTCAAAGGATGGAGACTGCACATCTGGTCCCCCTTCTTATCTTGTCCTCATGGGGAGAAGTCAAACTGACAAGGTCGGACCTACCCTCCAAAAACTGAGTGTTTATGTACTTTTTGATGTACTCTTGATGTCCTGTCTCGTCTGTCCAGGCCGAAAGTTGATCTGGGGGGTCCCAGTGAGCAAACCCCTGGCTCCTTACCCCATCAGCCACAGGTAGCCCCAGTCTGTTGAACGCAGGGGCTGCAGAGCCACTGGATTTCAGCCCATAACACCTGCACCCAGGACCACGGAAGACTGGCAAGACCCTGTACATTGGGTCTAGAGACATCAAACACGAGGCTAAAAGAGTCCGGTGTTGTATTTGCTTCCTCTGCTCATTGCCAGCCTGCTCCTGCCTTTCCAAGAGCTCTAATTCCCCTGCCTGACAGCTTCCTTTTATTAGCAGTGGATCTCCCCTTCCTTTGAGGCAGCCAGAGTCACAACGCTGCAGGCCAAACCAGAGCTCCCATTCCCCAGGACGTGCTCGTTTGGTGGCTTGGCCTCCTGATCCAGGCTCTGAAGGAAGGATGAAGCAGAAGCTCCTGCTTCAAAAGGTGCCTCCACACCACCGACAGAAGGATCTTGGTGGCCACAGCTTTCAAAGGGACCTAGAGAGGTCTGACTCAGCTACTGCTGCTGGGTAAAAAAACAGCCCAGATGAAAGGGGAAACCAGCTTCTGGTTGCGGGATCTGTGTGGGGCTGGACACTTCTGCTTTCACACAGGCGTGCCATGAGGCGGTTCACGTCGCTCACTCACACGTCATTAGGCCCAATGCAGGCCCGACACAGCCAGGGGTCTCCCTCAGGGGGTTTGGTGGACACTGAGGAGACCAGGAACATCTTTCCAGGGAACTGCCTGGTGTTTGCTACTTCGGGTCTAACAAGGCCCAACTGGTGTGAGGTGCTCCAAGTGAGAGACCAGAAAGCTCCCCAGACTGCTGGAGGCCTGGGTTGGTTTAAGAGTGAGACTCATGGCCCTGGGGAACATAAGGACTTCTGAAAATCCAGCAGAGCACTTCAGCCTTGATTTCCAGTTCCTGCTTCTGAAAGCCTTGCTTTGGAGTCTTCAGGCTGGGATGTCCCAACACCTGGCCACCACCGAGCCCATGAAGATTGCCATGGAGAAATCTCCCTTCTTCCCTCCCCGCCAGCCCCACAAGTGCTGCCCAAAGTTTCAGGCAGTCATTTTGGGCCCTGCACCACCGCCTCTCCCAGCACACATCCCGTCACCTGCATCCCGACAGCCTCACATCCTTCTCTTCCTTAACTCCAAGCCCCATCTGCTGTCTGGACCAAACCCATAAAAGGGTACATGGATCTGTGGCCATTTCTCTCCCCCTATGGGTGGCCCACCAATACCATGAGGCAGCTGACTTCACACCAACCTCCTCCCACAGCTTTGTCCTCCACACCAAGCCAGGTCCCCCACCAAACCCACCTTCTACTCCCTCCTTCTTCTCTCCTCAAACCAAGACCCCAACCCTTAGTTCCGCTCTCCACCTCCTTGGCCCTGTCCTCCTCAAGCGGGGCCTACACCCATCCAATAAATCTCACCAGCCTCCTTTTTCCTTCCCATGCCTTGTACCTCCTCCATAGCCCAGCCCATAGTTGTTTTGGAGCCAACCCACCCCACTGCAGGGAACCATTTGGTTTACTCCTGTTCTCTTATGGGATCAGATGTGACAGCAATGAACACAACAGAAAAGCTGTCACTAGGGGCAATGTACGGAGACTGGACTTCAGATCTAATGACTTAGAATCATTTCATGTGTTAATCATTCTTCTTTGTTGTTCTTTATCCAAGTTGAAGCTAAATCTTAATCTCCTTAATCCCACTATTTCCATGTGAAAGGTCTCCGGGCAATGTGGGAGATAAACTCATTTATTCCTCTTAGAAGTTATGTCAAGGAGCACGACGGGAAGATCCGCATAGGCAGGATTTTTTAGCAACAGTCCCCCAGGGTGCGAAAGCCGTGTTCTTTTTTCAAACCTGATTAATTCTGCATCACTTGGGCACATTACAGACACCATTTTCTTGAAGTCTACAACGTATTCCCTGGGCCACAGCTGCTGCTTCTGCCACTACTTGCTATTTCTGGAGTGATTGCATCTGACAAATAGCAATGGGAGAGATTTCAGCAATGACTCAGAGGCAAAGGCAATTTCACATCCAATTTTACATCCAATGAAAGCTTTTCACTGGCTACAGAAATGTGAATGAATGAGGCTTCTTCCTGCCCCAACAGCCTCTTGGGATCTTATTGAATGTCACATCTCAGGCTATGGGCACTCCATCGCCCTTTCAGCTTTTCTCCTTTCCAGACGCAAGGGACAATGACTGTCAAGTCCTCATCAAATTTCTTGGGTTTCTCCCCGTTTAGTGACAATGTGCTGGGTTTGGATGTACCCTTTTGCCCCCTGGAGGAGCTGCCAGTGCTGGGTCTCTCCATACTGTCCCACTTCTGTGAGTCACCAGGATTTACTCACTGCCATTCATCTCCAAGTCCGAGTCTCTTGTGACAACACAGAAAGAAGTGCTGAGATTTTGTCAGTTTGCTCATCTGAGGGCCATTTGTGCAGCCCTTCTGCTGTGGGTCCCTTCTGGTGCTTCCACATCGATCTTCATCCATTCTCCATTCTTGCCAATCTCAACATTTCCATCAGAACATCAAGCAGGGTCCGCAGGGCCAGTACAGGCACAGCAGTGACTGCTCTGCCACCTGCAGGACCCTTTGCCCTTCTAACGTAGACCTAGAGAGCCCTTGTCCTCCCCTATAGGTAAGGTTGCCCTGTTATCCCATTCCTGCTAGTTCTCCACCTCTGCTTCTGCTTCTGGAACCAAGGAGCATCATCCATATCGCATAGCACAGTAACAGAGTCCCACACCAGACTGTGTCTGCAATCCCAGCAAACCACGTGGACAGGAGCTGCTGTTTCTCCAAGATTTTAGTTTTCAGAATTTGGATTTGTTCCACATTAGAGCAATACTCCAAATGTTTTGGGGCTTTTTTCCATAGAGGAAAATTAATGTGGCAGGTGACGTAGAGGAAGATGGAAGGGAGATTTCTTTTTTTTTTTTTTTTAACTTGAGGCTCAGTTTTAATGGCCAAACTTTGTGTTAAAACACCAGTATTTCATAAATTGCAAACAGCTTTCTCAAAACACAGATTGAAAAAAAAAATCTTTGAGAAATACTAAAACTCATCTTTTCTCTGTCATCAGAAATTGGCTGAAATCCTCCCAGGTCCAGGAAACCCATACTTTGCAGTGGATACATATTGACCCCCCAAGGGCATATTGAACCCCCAAGGGGAAAATCTGCATATATCTGCAAATATTCCTTATATTCTTGCCGTAATTCCCAAACTTGAAAATTACACATTTGTTCATCGCTTCCACTTCTAGAATTTTCCCATTCCATGACTTTTTTCTCGCTGCAGGAAAAGCCTTGAGCACCTTCGCAGAGAGATGTGCGGCAGGTCACTCTTACCTCCTGAGGTCTGAGTCAGGCTGAGCCTTCTCCTCGTGGCCTTGTGAAAGTAAGGTGACTCACACCGCCGAATCACTGCCCTCCGATTCCAGGAGGACTAATAGCAGAAAAGGTAATTAGCACATTGGAAGATCAACAGTAATTGCTGGTATGTATTAACACCTACTATTACCGTCATTGTTATTAATATCAATAATGGTATGAGAGTAATTGTTGTGATTCTTGTGGCAATTAGAAGAGTAATTTTGTTATTACTGTTATTTTGTGCCTGTAGCCCTGAAGCAGCTCGGAGTCCTTGCCATGAGAAGAGGTGGCCGCGATGGCGCCAGCCCCAAAGCCGAAGCCAAGAGGCAGCGTGGGGAGATGCTGAAATGGAGATGAAGGAGGTGGGGACGCGAGATGGTGTCGTCAGCACACGGGCATGAGCAAACAGGTGCTAACGTGCCAGCTGAGGAGTCAGGCGATCCAGAGGCGTTCCCCGTCTCCACCACAACCTTCCCTGTGTGACATCAAAGGAGGTGTTTGGAATGCCATCGGGGAAAGGAGGCAGCTGCAGGTTATGGTGCTTAATTGTAGGTGTCTCCATGGGTGTAGGTGCCTGAGCTCACCTTACAGCCACCAGGGACCAGATCGGAGCTGCCAGTGGAGACTAATAAGCGATTTAACTGACTGAGTGTACAGCTAACCCACCTGCCTAAGCATAAGCACGATAGACATCAATTATATCGATAAAAACAGAAGAGTTCAGTTTGGTGGTAAAGCCATGATGCTCAGCTCCTGATTTAAGTTACAGTGCTGGGCTCCCACCTGAATCTAGTTTTTATTCGTCTCTGGATGTAAGATCTCCATATGGGTGAGCCAAACACTATATATATATATATATGTGTTCTGCATAGCTCACATGGTTCTATCCTCTCTCGGCTGCAAAATGAAAATAACTTGCTGTGCCTGGGCCTCTCTCCCCAGAATTTAAAAAGTCACAGAGGATAAGATATTCATATTGGTTCAGCGATCCAGCAGAGCCAAGAAACAGTTGTACTGTCATAAGCGAGAAGAAAAACAAAATGTGATGGAGGCTCGAAAGCAAAGGAACAAGGAGGGGAATTTCTTAAGCCAGTTTCACCACAAAAAAAAACAGCATCTTGTTAAATGGCACCCTGTTGCTGCCTGCCTGGACAGTGGTCTCCTCCTCCTCCCGAGGTCTCCTCCAATCTGAATTATCCTGGGACTGCAGAAGCCTACAACAAACCCCAGATGTCCCCGCAGGAACGTTGTGCCCACCGGCACAGCCCCATGGCAGGAAGGGCACTCTAAGAGGTAGGGTTTTGTTGTTTCCAGGATAATGGCATATGCGCGTCCTTTGCTCACATTTTCTCCATGCCAGGGGTCCTGGAGGGCCCTGTCCTGCCTGCCAAGCCCAGGTTGGCCTGGGCAGACCTGGTGCCAAGGCAGGGTGGCCAGGGCACTGCACCACCTCGATCCAAACACGCAGCAGAGCCAGAGCATTATCTTTGGTCCCTCTCCAGCAGGTTGCTGACCTTCCCGCTTCTGAACAGGCCTTTGGACGAGAAAACACACGATCAGTATTTCATCCAGGCCCTCCTTTCACAGCAGGACAGACAGCGGGGCAGACAGCCCCATCTTTCCACAGTGCCATGAGCTGGGTGTGAGGCACACAACGCAAAGCTCCCGCCTGTTCGCATCGCCAATGCTTGCTAGATGGAGCCCACGATTTCCTCCTCCTGGCCCCGGGCCACGGAAGGACTCCGTGTTATTCAGCTCCCTGTTTAATCATTTACAGCAAGGTGGGATGGGCACCATGCTGCCAAGGCGAGGTGACACCCCCCGGAGCCCCAGCCCACCCATCGCTGCCTCTGCAGCCCCACACCAAGCTGAGCGGGGGGGCTCACCCCCAACCACAGCAGAGCCTTCCAGGAGGGCTGGGTTATTCGGAGGGGTCTGCATCCAGCCACCTAGCTCCGAGGTGACACCACTCTGCGCCTACGTGACCGACACCCAGTTCCTTGCCCTCCCCACCCAAGGAGAAATTAACCCACGGCGAGGCTCCCCGTCACACCCTGAGAGCCTGGTCGTTACCTGGTGACCTGCTAACAAACATATTCCCCATGCCATGGTGCTGTGAGCTCTCTGAGCCCCCAGAAGGGTGCCAGAGGGCAGCCAGGTCTCTTTGCGGGGTCAGGAGCATGTCTGCACTCCTCATCCCCAGTGCCATGTGCTGGGGGCATTCGCATCTCTGAACGGTCTTGTGCTCTTAGGAGAGCTTTGCAGGACAGATAGTGGCTGGCATAATATAATAACAGTGGTAGCCCTCTGATGTGGTGGAGAGCTGCCACAGCATTAATTCAGCGGTGTTTTGCACTGAGGAGCACTCTGCAGCACGTCCCGCGGTGACGCAGCTCGGGGAGCTCTGCGCGTGCCGCTCACCGCATGCTGCGCTCACGGCCCCAAAGTCCCAAGCACCCTAAAGGGTGTGGGAATGAGGGCATCAGTAAGAGATAAACAGGAAGAGCGAGAGAAATCTGTGTGTCACCGCTGGGAGGGCCTTGTTTCCGAAGTAACTGGGTGGATCCTCAAGCCTCTGGGAAGGACACCAAGAGGTGACCTCCTCCTTCCCTCTGCCCCAAGGCAAAAGCAAGTGTGCCTGAACCTGTCCTGAGTGCTCTCAGCTTAACCTGCCCCTGAAACATCCCAGGCCACAATGTTCGCTGGCCCCAGCTCTGCCGAAGCTCTGCCTCAGTTTCTCCACCTGTAAAAGGAGGAATTTGCAAGTGGATCCATTGCTGGGTTATCAGAGAGGCAGTGGGGAGGTGAGCCCCCGGCTGATGCTCGATGATTTGCAGCCATTTGATGAAAAGCAAGAAATACGCACAAAATATTGTGTACTTAGGGGTGTTGACACCTGCTGCAGTGGGTGTGACACAGCTACAAAGTGCTGTCAGTCTCATGACGGTCCAGGTGTGCACACACGTGCATGTTTGGTTCTTCTTGTGCTCCTCCAAGCACAAAGGGAGCATTTGCCTTGCAGACCGGTTCCCAGTGCAGGGACTGCAGCCAGATTTCCAAGGGACACCATGTACCTCCTTTTAACTGCAGTTTGAAAGAAGCTTTTTTAATTTTATTATTATTGTTGCTGTTGTTATTCTATTGGGCTTGGAACATGGTGTGAATCATAGTGCTAGACTTCCTAAAAAAAAGTCAACGTTTGGTCGATCAGGCCAGCATCCCATTTCAGCAAGGAGAGTGGCAAAAATATTACTATTTTTGTCCAACATTGCATATATCTGGTGCCTGTGTGAGCACTGGACTGCAAATACAGCCAAACGTGTGCTTTAAAAAGGGAAGCATTTTTATGGCATAAATTGCAACACGCTCAATCTTTGAACCCTACTCTTTGCAGGACATCGTGGGCTTCCAAAGCTGCGTAATGTGGGTCCAGGTCAAGACCAATTCAACGCTTTGCCTGAATCGCTAAGTCTCAATCCTGTGCAAAATCATGCCATCAGCTTGAGCTTGAATATTCATGTTGTACCAGACAGGCTCTGCGTGCAGCAGACATCCCAGAGAGCCTCACAGCTGTACCAGCCCACTGCAGAGACACTGCAGGGTCTGCCCAGGATCTACAGGTTCCTGGTGTGATTCTCCACCACCCCATATTAAACACAAGGACTTATTCCTGAGAACAGAGACAGCTAGGGACTTCTTCTCAAATTTGGACAATAGTTCTGGCTCCTGCAGAGCAGGAGATCAAACTTACTTAGCTGAAGTTGGTTCAGTGCCCCATATGTTATTGTGTTCCCAATTTAGCTCTGAAGTCACTGCTCCAGTCACTACTTAGAACACTAAACCTGTGTCATTAAATCATCTCGGAGCCCTCTGGGGAACAGTTAAGACTCAGGATGGCCTCTTGGTATTACTGTGCAGTTTAGCTGGGTTCAAATCCTGTTAGCTGAGAAATATGATGAAAATGTATCCAGGAGACCGGTGCTCAGCAATACAGCTTCTATTCTTGACAGATGCACGAGCCCAACTTTCCACTGATAGTAATTGCTGAAGACTCGGACCTCGTGATTTATCCAAGGCTCTTAAAAGCTTGATATTTGCTGTTCTTCCGGCGCGGAAATGTGAAGTTTAAACATAAAACCTGCCTCAAAAAGTTGTGTGCCATCCAATCGGCCAGCAGGTTTCTTACAGATGATAGTGCACTGATCCTGGCATAATCCAATGTTTCATAAATGTCTTAAAAGATTAACGCATCATTTTCTGCTCAAATGACAGAGGAGAATCACATCCCTGCAGAGTAAACACTGGCAACAGTCTTGCATAAGAGCCAGCAGTTCTGCTAAAATTCTCCTCTGCGCTTCCTTACAAGGGCAATTACATAATCAGAAACCTGCATCTATCAAAAGCAATCCTTTTCATTAAACAAGATGCTCTGGTAAATGCACAAGTGCACGCTGAATGGGAAGGAAGGGAAGGTAGCCGGACTGCATCGCCTGGCTGGCTTGCAGAGAGGATTTTAACCTTTGAACGACTCATCCCTGCCTATTTTCTTTTGTTTATTATCCAGATCCAGCACTAGGAGCATGAGTCTGGCTGCACCAAGACTCCCTGAATCCCCATCTTGCAAGGCTCGGTGCTTACAGACTTGCACATGTCCCATCCTTCTCTGTGAAAGACAAGGATTGTACCTGCAAAGGGGCACAGCAAGACTCAACAACTCAAAGACCTGTGGGTGCAGAACAGCCAAAGAAACCTCACAGGTTCTTTGTTGAACCTTTGAGGAACTAAAGATTTTCTACAGATTCACTACTCACTGTCCTGCTCGACCGAGCTCCCTTAGGGACACGTCCTGCCCCTCTCTCTGCCAGAGTCCCTTAGTTTCTAGTTTCTCCTAAGTCTCCAGATGCATAAATTAGGGCAATTAGTGCTTAAATCTTAAGGTCAGTGCAGACAGTAATGGGCATCTGCACTTCAGCTTTTCATCTAGACCCCATACCACCCATGGGGAGACACCACCTAGGATGAGATGTCCCAGTCATTCCTGTTTCTCTCGACTTTGACGGGTGAATGTGCCACGACCTGCCACAGCCCTGTCATTTCTCTGCATTTGTTCTGCAAACAGACACAGCAACGGACACCATTAGCACAATCTCCAGATACAGATAGCAGCTGTCTCAGGACAAATGTCATTTACAGCCATATCCTGAAGGACCATATCCAGGTATAAAACCATCAGATACACTAATTACCCTGCTAAAAGTTCTCTGCTGTGCTGGTAACAAGAGCTCCAGGGAAAGCCTGGCTCTAACACAGCTTTCTGCCTTACAGGAAAGCCATGCCCTCACCGGATTTTCCTCTTGAGCCGGTGACACGGGCTAGGACTGTCCTTGGGGAAGATGAGGCCAAATTGTGCAGGAGCCCTGAGGATGCCCATCTGGGTTTGGGAAGGGCTTCACATCCCAGTTCTTACTGCCTCATCGTGGTGCACCTGGATGGGGAAAATAAGGTACAAAAGGACTCAGAGAATGATAGGATGGCTTGGGTTGGAGGGGACCTTAAAGATCATCTTACTCCAACCCCCTGCCGTGGGCAGGGACACCTCCCACCAGCCCAGGTTGCCCAAAGCCCCATCCAGCCTGGCCTTGAGCACCTCCAGGGATGGGGCATCCACAGCTTCTCTGGGCAGCCTGTGCCAGTGCCTCACCACCCTCTGAGTGAAGAATTTCTTCCTAACCTCTAATATAATTTATCTATCCTCTTTTAGTTTAAGACCATTCCCCCTTGTCCTATTATATCTACCCAAGTAGAGAGTCCCTCTCCATTATTTTTATAAGCCCCCTTTAGGTACTGAAAGGCCGCAGTGAGCTCTCCTTGGAGCCTTCTCTTCTGTAGGCCGAACTACCCCAGCTCTCTCAGCCTGTCTCCACAGAAGAGGTGCTCCAGCCCCTTGATCATCTTTGTAGCACTCCTTTGGACCTGCTCTAACAGATCCATGACTTTCTTGTGCTGGGGGCCCAGACCTGGACGCAGGGCTCCAGGTGGGGCCTCACAAGGGCAGAGCAGAGGGGGACAATCCCCTCCCTCCCCTGCTGCCCACCCCTCTGGTGATGCAGTTGGCCTTCTGGGCTGCAAGCACACACTGCTGGCTCATGTCGAGCCTTTCACCCACCAAAACCCCCAAGTCCTTCCCCGCAGGGCTGCTCTCCACCAGTTCTTCTCCCGGCCTGTACTCCAGGACTGGATTTACCACACGCAGCCTCCCCTAAGGCAGCCGAGCGAGGGATGTAATTCACTGAAGTGCCTTCTCTCAGCAGGAGAGACCTTCCTGACTGCTGCTAACGAAATTGCAGGAAACAATATTTTCCTGCTCAGCCCTGGCAAGCGAACAGCACAGAAGGGACGTTTTTGGCAGCGTTTCTCTGAGAGAGCAGAAGATAACGCGATGACTGGGCGAAGGCAAGTGGGAAGCAAAGAGAAGGAGGCCACGACAGTAAGGTCAGTCTGAGACAGCCCGGGGCAGTGTCGGGGGCTGGAAAGGGAAGGGAGGCGAGCACGAGGAGGAGGAGGAGGGAGGAAGAAATGGGACAGGGACAGAGAGGCAGGAGGTAGACAGGGAGTGCCTGCCTGAGGCAGAACTGGAAGTCCTGATGTCAGCTGTGGCCTGCCAATGTTTGTGGGCTTCCTATAGGGACCGTCTCCCATACAGAGCAAAGGTATGAAACCAGATGGATTTCGTTCAGACCTTTATTTCTGAAAAGATCCCACGTTACATTCAGGCTGATCCAGTAGTGATCTGAGAGTCCCATGTTTTCCTTCACTGCTATTCATTGCTTTCCATGCAGACCCCTTAAGTTTCAAGGCTAAAAGGATGGAACCTCCCACCACTGCCAACCACCCACGCTCAGTTTGGCCACTAAATAAATTCCCACCTCTGAAGCTGCACCTGCTTCTCATGGGCGACAAAAAGGAGTTGATATAAGCAGCGTGGAGACATACCAAGGAGGATACTGCTGTGGTCCATCCTCCTCTCACCCAGGCACGAAGCCATCCTCCTGCACTGGCACAGTTTTGGTGCTGTAGCAGTTCGTCCTATCCAGTTTCGAGAGTGGGGAACTACAAGGCCAGGAAGCTTTGGCAGAGGATCTGGCGAACTCTTCAAATCCTTCACTGCAGTGGACAAGCTGTCCTTGGAGAAGTGGAGCTATGAAGCCTATTTTTTTAGAGACTGGAGGTTTTTTAAGGATGGGTTTGGAGATTTTTAGAGACTTCTCTGGGGAGAATGTAGTGCAATCACAGCACTGTATTTCCAGTATTGGAGACACCGAAAGAGACCTTTCCTCCATCCAGTAACTGGTATTTGCAAAATCGGCAGGAGTTTTGATACCTAAGGTCTTCAGCCCTTCATCTGACCTGGCTGAAACAGGTGAAGGATTCAAAGGCCTGAATGAGCAAAGGGGGAAAAGCATGTAAGAGAAAGCAAAACGTTATTAGCTTTGAATCTCCAGCAAACTGAAATCAACATCCTTAGCTATTGCCTGTGACATGCATTAGGTATTTCTGGATCTGACCATGAAAAGTTCTGAAAAGGTGACTCAGTCGTTTCAGTTTAAAGCTCGTATTTTCAGGAAAAGCTGGGCACATCCTGAGAGGAGGAGAGTGAACACCAGGCAATTGTCTGACGAATTTTTTGACATACGTTCGCGCGGGCAGTTGTGCAGTCAATAGACTCATCGAAAGCATGTTTCAAAGCCAAGCATGAGATTGGTGGGATAAAGCAAAGATTTTACTGGAAACTATTAGTGCTGGAACTAAAAACCTGTTGTGGTCTGCCTCTAGGATCTCTGCAGCTTTTCTTCCCAATGGGAGAGAGCAACCAAAAAACAGCGACGGGGTTAAAGAGCAGAGCTCAAAGAAGAGAAAGGTTGGGAAGCAGCCACTCATAGAGTACTCGGAGGACAAACCTGTTCTAGGAAGCCACTTCCAAATACTCTAGAATGAGAGTTAAAAAGGTAAAAAGGCTCTTAAGATCAATTAGTCTTTGCAAATGATCCCCTGCGATTGAGTTTCCGTGGGCCAGAGGAAGGTAGCACACGGGTTACGGTGGGAAACGGGCACCTCTGCATCCTTCTGAGGCTCAGCGGGGTGAGCATCGTGCTGGGACGGTAGAATTGTCAGAGCCTGCACCAGGAGGAAGAAAAAAAATCAAGGAAAACTGCTGATGTTGCTGCCAAGGGGATTGAAAAGCTGAACTGCCTTCGAGCAGGTCACTTCCAGAGCACTCGAAAACCGCCTTCAAATTATCCGGTCAAATGAGCGTTAGATAAGCAGAGGCTCTTTTTGGGCCTTCAGGGGAATTCAGACAAGAGGGTTATTCAGCAGCTGGGTGATTACGAAAACTTTCTGAGGCAGGTGGGGGATAAATCATTGCTGCCAACCCAAGACTCAGCTGGGAGGGTGGCTGAGGAAAGCTGTGGGGCTGAGCTGGGGCAGGCTCCTTCCTGACCAGCTACCAGATCCCCAAGCTCTTTGAGGAAGCTGATTGCAAAAAGAGGTGGTTTTTTTGTTTTGTTTTGTTTTTGCTTGGGTTCTTTTTCAGCCAGGTTTCCTATGTGGCTAGGAAATCCCCTTATGCAGTCACTGTGCCTGTCTGTTCCTCCCCTCCTGCCCAACAGTTTTCACCCCACCAGCAACAACCCCGGGGCTCGCAGAAGCACAAGGAGAGGTTGTCCTACGCGTGCTGTGAAAACGGGCGGGCAAATACAGCGAGGTGTTTGGGATCTAAGGGCTTGAGCAAAGTGCCACGGGGTCACTGTCCCTCTGTCCCTTCCATAATACAGAGGACCAGTCTGTAGAAAAGCTGGGGGATGCTCACCTTCCAACACACATCGGGTTGTGGAGATGGATGGAGGATATTCCATCTCAGCCCACCAGCAGCCAGGGCTAAGCCTGCTCAGAGACACACTGAGGTTGTGCACTGCGAAGGGACCTGGAGAGCGCCACGTCTGTGGTCTGGCAGAGGACTGTCAGAGGAGATGGAGATGAAGACGGCTGGCAGACAGGAGTCTGGCTTCTGCCAGTGAGTCACTGCAGAGCTGGGCAAGCTGCACGTCCTCTTGTGCCTCCGGTGCTGGCAAAAAAAATATAGGATACAGATCCGTCGCCATGTTGGGCTCTGAAATTCTCCAAAGGAGGCAGAGGAGGGAGGCAGGGTATGTGTGCTAGCCATCGCCTTTTGATCCCTAAAAATGGAAAGTGCTTGGTTTGTCCTGCAGCCAGCAGTTAGCGGTGCCACGTAAATCAGCGGATGATGAGTTGAAGTCTATCAGCAAGGTTAATGAAGGACACTGGAGTCACTGTTTCCCCTTCTCTTCCCTCTCCCCTCCTTGTCATAACAAAGATCTCCTTCTTTCCTTCTCTTCCCTACAGAATAAGTTAGGTCTGGCCATCTCCAGCTCAATCTCCTGCTCCAAGAAGGGTCATCAGAGTTAGATCAGGACCCTGTTGGGTGAATTTTGAGTATCTCCAGGGGTGGAGACAGCACAGGGGTGTTTTGTGTGGCTGCACCAGACATAAGAAATGGCGGGGGAAGGGCTACACAAACGGCACGTGCTGATGGCACCTAGGGGCGCAAGGCAGCAAGGTCCCAGCAGATCTACGTGCACCGTCTCAGGACAGCTGGGCTGGGAGACAGAGCAGTGAGTAAATCCTGGTGACTCACTGCCATGGGACAGGGTGGAGAGACCCAGCAGCTCCTCCAGGGAACAAAAAAAAAAATGTATATGAAGCCAGCAAATTGTCACCCACCTAGGAGGAAGCCAGGAGACATGAGCAAGACCCAGTAGACGGCATCTCCTTGTTCTCCACAGGGAATCCTGGACAGGCAGCTTGGACACCAGTGCCAAACTGGTGGGCACACATCTCTTGGTGCTCGTGGATGTGAAGGTGAGAATGCAATGAGTGACACCAGTTTAGTTTTGGGGTTTGGTTTAAAGTTAAAGCACCTTCCCTACTACAAGGTCTCACGCTGTGCATTACTGTATTGACACAACACCATTTCCTACAGCTGCAGCTTCTGTTTGTCGCCTCATCCTTTCGCTGTGCACATTGGAGAAGAAACTGACGGCCTTTTCTACAGCCTCCTCTTAAATAGTAGAAGACAGCAAGTGCATGCCCTGAGCATCGGCTTTTCCAGGCTGGTCAAACCCATCTGCTTCAGCCTCTCCCCATATGTCTTGTGCTGTCACACAGAATCACGGAATCATCTAGGTTGGAAGAGACCTCCAAGATCACCGAGTCCAACCTCTGACCTAACACTAACAAGTCCTCCACTAAACCACATCACTAAGTTCAACATCTAAACGTCTCTTAAAGACCTCCAGGGATGGTGACTCAACCACTTCCCTGGGCAGCCCATTCCAATGCCTAACAACCCTTTCGGTAAAGAAGTTCTTCCTAATATCCAACCTAAAACTCCCCTGGCGCAACTTTAGCCCATTCCCCCTCATCCTATGGACGTCTCCACTGGACTTAGAACAGTTTGTTGGTCCCTCTTTTACTGGGGGACCCAAAACTGACCACAGTGCTCCACATAGAGGAGGATCATCACTTCCCTCAACCTGCTGGCTCTGCAACGGACGTGCAGGAGAACACCAACTGCCATCAAATTCAGTAATGGTTGAATCAAAGCCATCTCAGAAGACCCTGACAGTTCTGCTCTCCCTCCCTGTACCATGTCTTTGGAAATCTCACCTGAGAATGAGCCTATGGATACCTCTCGTTACTTAGCAAGTATCTCCCTGCAGGAGCAGCAAGAACGAGCTGTTGCATCTTTGACAGCAAAGCTTTAAGTATTTGCTGATGCGAATTAACATGCCACTCTCCATTTTGATTCATATATCCACTCTGTTCTGTCTGATAAATTGCCTCCCGTGTAGAATTAGAGAATCACAGAATGGTTTGGGTTAGAAAGGGACCTTGAAGATCATTTTACTCCAACCCCCTGCCATGGGCAGGGACACCTCCCACCAGCCCAGGTTGCCCAAAGCCCCATCCAGCCTGGCCTTGAGCACCTCCAGGGATGGGGCATCCACAGCTTCTCTGGGCAGCCTGCGCCAGTGCCTCATCTTTTGCCCCACGAGCAAAACTGATTAGGAGCAAACCTAGGAGAAATGAACAACAGACAGCTCCTGCCGGCTTGGAGATGAAAGGGTGCTTTCAAATCACTAAGAAAACATGATTTTTTTAAAAAATGTTCCAAAGCAGGAGCCTAATTGAGCTTTTAATCACCCTCTCACCCCTCCAGGCTCCATTGGCATGTTATTCCCCCGGCTGATAGAGCTCCTCGTAGACCAGAAGTGAGAGCAGGAGGTTGTGAGACAGGACGCCTGGGCTGCCCTGAGGTCTGCCCCCAACCTGCTGTGGGAAACGCGTCTCAGCCCTGCTCCTGATGGGCTGCGCTGGCAGATTTGGAGGCCGAGGGTTTGCCTGCGAGGTGGTTTTCTGCAGCGTGCGTCACTGCAGCTGTGGTTTCCACCGCACTTATCGTTGCGGCACCGTAACGCTTCCCTGTCTTACAGAAGTGTCAGGAAGATTAGTTGATGTTTGCTCAGCGCTGGACAGATGCGAGGAGAGGGGAAAGGTCCCCTGCCAGCTCTTCCTTCTCGCTGAGCGAATGTCATTCTCTCTGATGATGTTTTCAAGCCCTGCCAGGATCCCTCTGCTTGCCTTTACCTCCTCCCCTCTGGTGGCCCTTGCAGACCAAGGTCCCAGAGCAGAGCTTCTCCGCCCAGCACGGCAGGAACCTTCTCATGGGAAACATCAGGGCTCTTAAAAAACCCTTCTTCTTTCTCACCCCTTGCTTTCCTACTGAGTCTGTGTCCCCCTGTCCCTCCTGCTTTGTGGCCACACGCTGCGTGGGGCTGGTAGGAAGCGCTGGACAGACCAAGTGGGACCAAGCCGGTCCCTCCTGCACCTCCATGAGGGCAGGAGTCTGCTGAATTATTACTCATGGAACAAAGGAAGAAATCCCATTTTATGTGCCCCTGCACTGGCCCTGCTTCTCTCTCTCTTTGCCGCCATTGCATTGCAGTGGATTCGTGCCCAGGAAAGAGAGGCAGGTTAGCTCTGAATCAGCTCTGCGGTCCCACAGAACCCAACGCCAAAAATCTGGAAAAAAAAAATGCAAAACTCTGCATTGCTCCCAGCAGGATGAGCTGATGCCGAGTGCTGAGCCCCTGGGTTGGGGCTGTGATGGCTCTCTGAGGCTCTGCTGTGTGTCAGCCCAGGGCAGGAGAACCCGAGGAGCAGAGGGCTGGGAGAGGGATACGAAAGCAGCAGCATCGCTTCGGGGACAGCAACGCACCTGGGAAAAAGGCAGGGGAATGAATGCTCTTGCTTCCAGCGTAAAATGGGCATTTGGGTTGATGCCAAGCTCAGGACAGGCAGAAAAAAAGCAACCCACCAGAAAAAGCCCCCTCAGTGAGGCATTCCTGTAGTCCCGGGGGGAAAATTCATGAAGCCTTGACCCATGTGTGGTTTTTTTTAAAACCTTATCTTTTAAAATAATCAAAAATAGGAGAGCCAGAAGAGGCAGGAATCTCAGCAGCTGAGGAGACCCTCGTCTGGCCACACTTCAAAAGTGTCCTGAAGCCCTTCCCCTGAGATACCTGCTTGGCTGACCATCCATCCAAGAGTCTCTGCTGAGGCTTTTGCCTCTCTTGCTTTTGCCAAGCTTCCCGGCTTCAATGGAGGACGACAGTACGAGATGTTGAAGCACATTTATGGAGCAGGTGAAGACATCCATCTCTTGTGCGCGAAGCCCAGCCTCTGGGTATTGCAACCCGCAGGATCACAACTCCCAGACTGGTCGGGGTGGGAAGGGACCTCTGGGGCCATCTGCTCCAGCCCCTGCTCAAGCAGGGCCACCTCCAGCAGGGTGCCCAGGACCACGTCCTGGTGGCTTTTGAAGGTCTCCAAGGAGGAGACTCCACAACCTCTCTGGGCAGCCTGTGCCAGCGCTCAGCCACCCGCAGAGGAACAAAGTGCTTCGTGATTTTCAGACATAAACCAAGTCCATTCACCAGGCCTTGCCGCGCAGCCAACTGAGGCAGTAAATCAGGCTTCTGCTTTGAAGAGGAAAAGCATTTTTGCAACCGACCGAGGTGCCCGGCCAGGGTTTGCTAACAAGCATGGGAGCGGTTGCCGTGGTAGGAGGAAAATCTCTGGGCTGATTAGGATTAAACATCGGCTTCCCAAAGACCGAACGGAGGTGGCCCTGCTCGAGCAGGGGCTGGAGCAGATGGCCCCAGAGGTCCCTTCCCACCCCAACCAGTCTGTGACCCTGTAATTTTGCAAGCAGAGCTCCCCGCTCTCCGTTTAATGAAGCCACAAGGTTTCTCAGATGACTCTGGCAAGGAGGCCCCATGACCAGCTGCTGTTTCTCAGAGCCGTGGGGCTTAAGGCACACGGGGCGTTCAGTGCTAAGCAATCTGCCCTCTTGCAGAACCCAGCGCTGACCATCTCCGCCAAGCCCACAGCTTGCCTTTGAGCAGTAATTTTGCCGCTTTGATTTCAGCGATTCCCAGCAACGGGGAACCTCCTGTCCACCAGCTGCCCCAGGTGGCTGCCTGCAGTGGTTCGCAGCCTCCGCTGGTTAAAAACAGGAGGTTTTTGAACATATCCAGCCTCTGCTCCAGCTGGCTGGACGTGGCTGGGTTTTCACAGCGTGGCTGGAGCCTCGTTCACCCCTTGGCACCTCTTTGCACTGACCCCATCCAGGTCAGCCGTGGATGCACACAGCTGGGTATATCTTTATTACAGCTCAACATCACGTCTCTAGCACACACAATTTCAGTGGTCCTGCTAACGCCAGCACTAACAGCACTGACAGCCTTTGGCATGACCTCAGACGAAGCCCTAACCCCAATTTCCTTCCTGCGCATCCCCGTGGCCGTGCCCTCGCTGCTCTGGTTATCTCACGCTGATTTCTACTTTAAGCCAAACCTCCTCCCCGGCATTCGGTGCTGTCAGAGAAGCCACCTCGCCTTTCAGCTGCCGGTTTCGTGGGCGTCCAAGGTAGGGCAGCTGCTGCCAGGTGGGACACTGCAGGATCCCAAAGCGGTGGGAAAGCCGCGGGGATGAGCCACGCAACGCCTGGGCTATCTCAAGAGGAGCGAGACAGGGAAAGCTAGCGTGTGAGATCTGACAGGCTCATAACAAACCCAGCTGGCTGGCACACACACCGAGCCCAAAACACCCCGGGCCACCCCCCTCCCACCCTCCTGATACCATCACACCCCTCCGCGTTTAATTAAAAAAGGATTAAAGCCGGCTGCAAGGACGTGGGCGACGGCTGAGGTCAGGGGGTGCCTTGCGAACAGGCGCCAAGCCCCGCAGCTGGTGCTGGGCCACTGGGCTGCCTGCTGGCGACGCCGACTTCTCCAAAACCTGGGAGGGTCTCAGCTGAGAGCCAGGCACCGCATCCGGGCTGTTTTTTTCTTACAGAGCTGCTCCGGGAGGAGAGCTGCAGGGAAAGGGTCGAATTAGTGGTGCAGGAGCCCACAGGGGATGCTCACACTGCTGGTAAGGGCAAGCAGGACGGGGGCACATCTCTGCTGGCCCTTCCTGAGGCTGGTGTTTGGCTGTGTGTCCTTCCAGAACTCACGTCCCACCCCTGGGAGCCCCGTGCAACCATCACAGCCCTGTCAGTGATGCTGCTCAGGCAAGCAGCTCTGTCGCAACACCGCAGGGCTGCTCCAGCCCGCTCCCCAGTTCCCAAAGTGGGATTTTTTCACCAGGCAGAGCTCAGAGGTTTTTTTCCAGCCAGGCACACACTGGTCCTTCCCAGATCCAGGCTCATGAAAAGCCCTGGGAAGGTGTCCATGGATGGGGCACAGTACCAAGGAGCCCCCATCTCCCCTCGCTGGAGGGGCATTCCCTAACCGTGGTGGGAGGTGGCTGGAAGTCACCTGCACAGGGGGGTTAACCTGGGTTTGAAGTCTTAATGTCAGCGAATTTCACCTTCAGGAGAGTGACTTATTCTCAGGAAGGTGGAGAAAAACTTAGAAGTTTATTAGAATGTCCTGGGTTAGAAGGGATCATTGAGCGTGACTCCTGGGTCCGCACAGGACCACCCAAAAGTCAGACCATGTGCCTGAGAGTGATGGGACGTGGTGTGTGGTGGCAGGAGGACAGATGTCTCGGGTTGGTGGATGGACTCTACCACAGTGATGTCCCCACTGGGAGTCCTGGGCCTCTTGGTTTGTATCACTGCAGAGAACTCACCTGGAGGACAAGAGCGGGTCCCCCATCAGCAGCTTGGTGGCTCGTCCAAGTT
Source organism: Anser anser (assembly GCF_964211835.1). Classification (NCBI taxonomy): domain Eukaryota; kingdom Metazoa; phylum Chordata; class Aves; order Anseriformes; family Anatidae; genus Anser; species Anser anser. Next base: position 4,025,069 of record NC_139721.1, read on the forward strand.
GTGACACGGGTTCAGGCCTCGCAAGTTGGACTGGCCAGTCCCTGGCATGTCAGTCCTCCCGGTTTGACCTGACCCAGTCACACATCCCCTAAAGCATTTCGGCTCAGCCCCAAACCCAGATCTTCCGCAGTGGCTTGGCCATAACAAGCCTGAAGAGCCCAGCAGAGTCCTGGTGGCCTTTTAAGCTCTTCCTATTAGGATTTAATAGAATCACAGAATGGGATCATTAAGGTTGGAAAAGACCTCCAAGATCATCTGGTCCAACCACCCCCCTACCACCAATGTCACCCACTAAACCATGTCCCCAAGCATCGCGTCCAACTTTTCCTTGAACACCCCCAGGGACGGTGACTCCACCACCTCCCTGGGCAACCTGTCCCAGTGCCTGACTGCTCTTTCCGAGAAGAAATGTCTCCTCGTTTCCAACCTGAACCTCCCCTGGCACAACTTGAGGCCATTCCCTTTGGCTATCTGACCTATCACTGGTTACCTGTGAGAAGAGGCTGACTTCCAGCTCCCCACACCTTCCTTTCAGGGAGTTGCAGAGAGCAATAAGGTCTCCCCTGAGCCTCTTCTTCTCCAGACTAAACAACCCCAGGTCCTCACAGGACTTGTGTCCCAGGCCCTTCACCAGCTTCGTAGCCCTGCTCTGGACATGCTCCAGGGCCTCGATGTCCTTCTTGTAGTGAGGGGCCCAAAGCTGAACACAGCACTCGAGGTGCGGCCTCACCAGAGCAGAGTACAGGGGGACGATCACCTCCCTGCTCCTGCTGGCTGCACTATTCCTGATACAGGCCAGGATGCCGGTGGCCTTCTTGGCCACCTGGACACACTGCGGGCTCACGTTCAGGCAAGTATTGATCAACACGCCCAAATCCTTTTCCCCTGCACAGCTTTCCAGCCACTCTTCCCCTTCCCACCTGTGGAGAAGTCAGCTCAGGCTCAGGCTCTCTTTTAGATCCTTTAAAAGCCCCCAGTCCCAGCAGCCTCACTAATTGCTGCCGTCCCCGTGGTGCTGTCACCCAGCCTTGGAAAGAGCTCTCCCTCCCTCCACACCTCGCACCTGCCAGAGCCCAGCTGACTCACCCGCTCCGCCTCGGGCAACCCACGCAGCCACCGATGATTGAATTACCTAACGATTAAGCAGGGCCTTAAATCTTTGCAGCGCTTAACGTGTATTGACTAATTAACCCGAGCGCCTATCTGAGGTAGGTTAGGTTCGGTCTTGCAGGCGAACATGCCCACGGCTGCTTCCCGGGTTGAAGGCAGAGCCACCATTTTGTCCCCATGGGACCTGCGTGGCACTGCCCCTACAGGGCCCGCCGGGACCTCAAGAGGTCACAGGGCCCATAAGACCATGTCCCTAGCCCAGGGTTCTTTCAAAGCCTGACCCTGACTGGGCTTTTCTCCCACATTTTCTGTCTTCTCAGGGAGGGCAGGGTTCAGGTTCACCAAGCTATGGGCATCCCACAAGCAGTCAGGTGCCTGAGGGGTCCCGCTGGCTCTGCCTGGTTCCCAACCCCACAGGACTCGGGGCCTGATCCTGGGTGAACAATTAACCTTTTTCCTCCAATGCATCCGCTTTTCACCCAGGTGAGGGTAAAAGAAAATGCCTTGCAGGTTCCCAACCGTCAGCTAAGGCCACCATTAAGCCTGCCTTGGTCCCCCTGCACTGATGAGTACAGGATCCCCCAGCACAGACACCCCAGCTGTAGGCGACCCCATTTGACTTCCTGACACCAAAAGGTTCAGCCCCTGCTCCAGCCATGTGGTGCCCATAACAGCAAGGAAGGGGTTTGAGCCAGAAGTGTCAGCGTGCAGGTTGCAAAGGTATCTCCACAGCTTATAAGGGACAAGGGACACCCTTCCCGTGTCTTCCATCTCACGCTGCTGAGGACAGGGCTCTTGTCTGCCCTGCAGGTACACCATTTCCTTGCTTTTTTAATAGGGAGAAGAGAAGCTTCCACCCTCACCGTGAAATCCACCCCAGAAAATCCAGAGTCCTAAAGCAGAGGAACTTGTAGACTAACACTTTACCTCTGGGTCATAAACCATCACATACATTAGGAGGATTTTTTTATTTTTTTATTTTTTCTCTTTCCTGAATATGTGCTGATCTCACTCATCTGGGGAAAAGCACGGCGTGTTCTCAGCCAGGCTCTACCTGGCAAGCTGCACACGCTGTGACAGAGGGAGCGAACTTCTGAGCAAGCTCTGCAGTGGCTGCTGCCGGGCTTCTTGTGGTTTCCTTCTGGAGCGAGCGCTTGGCTTCTTCACCTGGCCTTCTGGAGAGAGATGAAGGGTAAGTCAGCAAATCAGCTCCATGCACTGCGAGCATCCTCTGCTTTCAGCCATCGCACAGATTAGCTCGGGCCGGGATTTGCCGCTAGCTGGGCGAGAAAACGTCTGCAGGCTTCCCCCCCATCTCCCGGAGAGCAAGCAAATGCTTTAAGCGTGCTGCGTGCAGGCAGGGAAATCAACGGGGGACGCTCCTGATGCTATTTTAAATGTCGACACAAAACCGCTAGCTAGCAACGCTGAATCCGGCAGGGCTGCAGAAAGCCAGGAGCAGCAGCAGCATAGGCACCGGCTGCCTGCCCGTGCAGCAGGGAAGCGTTTGCACCGACGCGTGGGCTGCTCGGTGGGTCTGCTTCGTCGGCGTGTCTCCTCCCGACGCCGCCGTGGCGTTGACATGTCGGCTTCTGGATGCCTCGGCGTCCCGCGGGCAGCTCCGGGGTTAAAAATGATCCGCAGCTAAGCCGTCCAAAGGGATCCGCGCTGCCGCCCATGTGAGTGCCGGTGGAAGTTTGCATGCGTGGCTCCAAGGGGGGGATGCAGCTCTCGGCTGGGGTGACTGATGAAAAACATCGTGGTTTGCCCCCGGAGAGGATGGGGGAAAAGGGCACGCTGCACGCTCGCCGCATCCGCTGGGTGCTGCTGAAGGCAGCGCGTGAGATTAAAGGTGGCATCTGAGAGTAAAGATAGCGCAGCGGCTCCCAGCCTAAAAATAAAGGATATTGCAGAGCTGGCTGCCGCAGGAAACGTCCCCTCGGTAAAGCACTTGGAAGGAGAAGAGCAATTCTGTGGCTGCTGCTGCAGGTCTTTTCGCGGGGTTAATTCGGGGTGAGGATGTTTGCTGGCGGTTAAATGATGCAGCCTGGGAGGCTGGTTAAAGGCGCAGAATTACCAGACCGGGCTGCTGTTCGGAAATGGCACGATCATCTCAAGACAGGGGAGCACAGATCGGTTTGATCTCGTCCTAGAAAAAAAAAATATATATATATATATGTGCTTTTTAAAGATAAGGCCCATTTTGCAAAGCCCAGACACCACGGTGATGGGCACGACCAAAAGCAGCTCTTTGGACCGGCGGCTGAATGCCAGGCCCTAGCAGAAATGCTGCTTGTGCAAGCAAAACTGCTGCCGGAGGAAAAAGCTCAGTCGCCGGGGAGCTTCTTGTGCGTGGGTGCATGTCTGCGTTTGGGGGGGAGGAGGTGAGAAATGCTCCCCGTCCCCCCCAGCTTACTCTGCAGCCGGTCGAACACAATGGTTTTGCTCTAGCTGTGATGCCGGGTACGATGCAGGGCCGTGCTTTTAGCAGGAGAAACCCACCCGGGTTTAACGTGATGGTTATTTCTGGTGCTTTCAGTGCTTATAGCCTTGGGAATTTCATAGCTATAACCGGAGCCTGTTTCTGAAAAGCTGGTGTCAGAGGCCTGTTGCTGCTACTGATGGATGAGGATTGATGCCCCTGATGGAGGGATCGATCCTGCGTGGTCATTACGAGCTCCAGCCACGGGTCCCACCTCCTTTCTGCCTTCTCTGGTTCACATCTCTGTTCCCTATTTTTGGGGATGAAAGTTGGGGAAACGAGGCCTCCAGAAGTAGTTTTTTTTTTGGTGTGACCTCCAGGGAGCAGGGGGTAGAAGTAAACTGCAGTGGTTCCCAGGGAAGCCGGCATGGAAAGGAGCCCGAGAGCAGGGATCTGGTGCCATGGGCAGAGCTGAGCAAGAAGGAGGTGGGAAGGACGGGGCAGAGGCACAGCCCCTTGGGTGGCATTCGTGTGTGCTGGCACTGCTTCTGGGGACGGAGGGGACATGGGGAGGGACGGGCACACACACACATTTTGTGCTATTGCAAGGAAAGGGACCTTTGCTCCTTCCCCTCTTCTCCATTAAATTTCGCATGCTGTAGCTTTCCTTACAGAGGGGCGAGCACAGTCACTGTGAAGACTGGTGTCTGAGAGCAGCAGGCAAGGAGCTTAAAGCTTCATCCTGCAGACCTTCAATCCACCCTAAAATCCCAGTGGCTGCTTCAGGACTGATCACCACCAAAATATTCAGCTGCGTAAGGGCACTTCCTCCACAGAAGTAGCAGCCTGTCCTGGATTGCTACTTCATTGCCTTTCACTACATAGGTTTTTTTTTTCACTAAATTTACGGTCTGTATTTTTTTATTTAACGCAGCCGAGGACAAAGGGTCCTTTGTACCGAGCAACCGTCTTAAAATGTGCCTATTAAACCTCGCCCTGTGAAACCGTAGGGGTTGAGTGCTGCAGGCGCTGGTAGCGATGGCCCCGACGTTTCTTGTCCTTAAGATTACAGGAGCTGAGCTCAGAACAATGCTGTCATTGTCAGAAAGGCTGGAGGGACGGAGGAAGTACGGCAAGATTGGCACACGAGGGAAGGCCTGCAGCTCTCTGACTGGCAGGAGACCTTCCTGGTGTCTTCGCCCAGAGAGGTTGTGGGGTCTCCTTCTTGGAGATCTTCAAAAGCCACCAGGACGTGGGCCTGGGCACCCTGCTGGAGGTGGCCCTGCTTGAGCAGGGGCTGGAGCAGATGGCCCCAGAGGTCCCTTCCCACCCCAACCGCTCTGGGACTCTGATTAATGATCCGGATGACCAGGAAAATCTTCATCCACCTCTGAAGCACAGCCACTGCTTTGCTTGGCAGGGATTGGCAACCTCCGCATATTCTGCCACGGAATTGGGCGTAGTGTTTTAGCCCTGCCGTCCACCCCGCCTTCCCACTGTGATTTATTCCGGGTGCTGAAAGTGACCAAGCACCACAAACAAACTCCTCCTGCATGAGCAGCTTTCCTGGACTGGTACCCACAGAGTGCCTCTGCCTGCCCTGAAGTCATCCGCAAGCTGCTCTGAGATGGATCCAGACCCCCAAGGGACCAAGGTGAGGGCAAACATTTCCAACATCCCAGAGCAATAGGAATTATAACACGCACACAACCAACACCTTGCTAGCAGCTGCACGCATGCACGAAAACACTGACCTGAACAGCAGCCAGATCGTGGTTTTTTTTTCTGAGAATGCCCCGTTCTTGAGCAACTTTTCCAGTACGTCCCACGCAAAGAGGTTTTCCTTGAACGCCACATGGGAGCATTTACCACCTCGTGCCAGGTTGTTTTCTTTTCTAATTGTGTAAGGGCTGGGAGGGCTCTCATGTATCACCTGGTGTCTCTGTCCTGGCTGAGACACCCTGAGCGAGGCATCCTCGGGGTGCTCGGGGCCCGAAATCCAGCCAGGTTTCCCTGCCCCTACTTGATGCGTGTAGTTCTGCTGAAGTCACGGGATCCCAGACCGGTTGAGGTGGGAAGGGACCTCTGGGCCCACCTGGTCCAACCCCTCCCTGCTCAAGCAGGGCCACCTAGAAGAGGTTGCCCATCAAGGCAAGCCAAGACATGATCCCAGCTTTCCACAAAAGCCTCGGGCTTTCATTTTGGCACGTACGTGCGGGTCTATTAAGGTATCATCCTTTCTCTTCTCGTCACGGGAACAGCCCTCCTGGGACAGGCACGTTGACTCTTCCAGGTTCACATGCACTGCAGAAGCAGTGTTGATGCTCAGGCTCTCTCAACACTAGCATTGGCTATTAGTGTCTGGGATATTTTGCTTAATTAGCTAAATTTTTGGTTGTCAAAGAGCCACGGAGGGAACAAGGACAGTGTCTTTAGGGTTGTGGGTATACCTTAAGTCCCATATACTTCCCAACTGGCCCAGTATAGGCTGTGCTTACTCTGAGTTTTAGGTACTGTGAAAAAAAAAAATAAGTTTTTAAGGCCTTATTTGACCTCATTTATCAACTTTGGCCACGTGAACTGGCCCACACAGTCTCCACTTGCCCACAGGATGCAAAGACGAGCCAGGATATACACCTTAATGGGTAAAAGAGGATAGTTTGCCCCTGCTGAGTTGACCCCAAATATAGGATCCCAAATATCTATCAAATCATGTATGATGTATCACTGCACTTCATGATTAGCTATGAGTGATGGACATGCAATATTTATTCCTAACTAAGGGAATGAAATGGTCAGACTCTTTCCCATCCCACTTGGGAGAGCTGCAGGGTTATTTCTAGGGGAGCTGCTCTGCTCCTTGGCAGACACTTCTCATTGATCCAAACTTGAAATCCCATCAGGTCCCTCATTTCTTCATGCAGGAGGGAGAGAGAGGCCAAAGAAGCACTGTCTGCCCTGCCTGTCTGCCTCTTGGTACCCTGTACATTGGGCTGACTTGAAAATCAGGAGAAAAAATTGTATTAATTCAAGAGAATCTACTGAAAGTTTCCCCCGTGTTGTCTCATTCAGTAAAAACAAACAAACAAACAAACAAACAAACAAAAACAGTATTCTAGTTCTTCTTTGACCAAATTAGATCATTTTGAAAAGCCCATTAATTGTAAAACCCCAACCCTCCCCCAAATAAAAAGGCATGGGATATACAAAACTTGTTTTCCCCAGTTTTCTTATCCAAATTTGATCTTCAGGTTGTTTGGCCATGATGAATATTTGCCTTTAATATTTCGCAAATAAACAAATTTTGAGCCCCAATCAAACAAAAATGTGAGCAGAAATTGAATATTTTCCTTTATTTGTAATGTAACACACCACACAGTGCTCAGAAACGCCTAAGGAAACCTCTGCTTCATGGTGCAGTTTTATGAGGGAGAGAAGTAAACCCTGTAGTGATGCAAAGGCAGACTGATCCTCGTCCCCGTGCGATGCTGGAGGCAGGCTGAGCAACATCCTTTATATGTTCTTTTAGATCTATTTTGGGGTATTCGACATGAGTAGCTAATCATTAGGCACAGGACAACCTTCTGGCTGTGATCACGACCACATTGTGAGCTGGGGACTCCTGCATTTGAGTCCTGTGTTAATGAACACAGAGGAAATAAACACTCGTTTGGAGAAGAGGCTGAGCTAGTCTGTGGGCCGGGGGGGCATGTAGAGGATGCAGAGGATCCTGCCAGAGGATTCAGTGTGCTTTGGTGGGGAGGAGAGGGAGTTTCAGATCACAATTACCTCACAGGATTTAGCAACCTGAAAAAAAACAACAACAACAACAAAAAAAAAAAACAGGAGCAGTGCTGCACAAGCGGGGATTAGCATGCTTATGCCCGAAAGCTAAGTGGCCTGAGGAGTGAAGAAACATCATTAACTGGTAATATTCTCCACAGTTCCCATCTAGACAGTCTAGACATAGCAAACCTCTGAATTTTCCTCCTCAGAAAGCGGCACTGGGCTGCAGAGCCGCCTGCCCTCAGGAAGCTTTGGCAGCCACGGCGGGGAGGCTCTCGGCGCTGACGGCCTTGGCAGCCATTTTGACACGTCCATTGTGCGGGCGGGTTCGCGGAGCCGAGGAGAACAGTGGCCTCTTCTGCGAGCGGGCGGGAGCTGTGGCTCCCCACACGTTGCGCCGGGACTCGGCGGCACAAAGGCCTGCGAGCGAGGGAGCCGGGGCCACGTCGGCTCTTTGTGCGAAGGCCGGGCAGACACATCCAGGTCATTCGCTCCAGACGGCATTCACGGCCTGCAGTTTTTGTCGTCCTCCAGTTGGCCCGAGGGGAGCTCGGGGCCTTGGCAGCAGCCCTGCCGCTGTCCCCAGGGTCCCTGGAGCACGGCCGGAGCGTGTGGTGGCTCGGGCGCTTGGGAAGAGGCCACCACGTCCTGCTTGGATGTGAGGTGCCTCACGCACAGGGCGCGCGGCCACGGCGCCTCTCGGGTTCATTTGGGCACAAAGCTCGTTCCTCACCGGCTGAGGAGACATCCAAGGACGGGATTTAGCTGCGGCTCACCGTCTCCTTCCTTCTCCTTGGTCCTTGTGCCGCTTTTGGCTGGGATAGTTAATTCCTAGGAGGCATAGATGCAAAAGGGAATGAAGCGAAGGTCATCCACGGCCAAGTCCTTAGTTATCTCTCTCCATGCCTTGGTGGAGTCCAGCATTCAAGCTTTGGGAAGTGTTTGGAAATGGATAAATGAGCAGGAAAGGCAGCATTTTGGCAGCTGTGAAAAGGAGAGGCAAGCTTTATCCTTTGCTCTGAGGTTTCCCTCAGCTCCCAGGCTTTAGACACTGAGGCGCAGGGGTTGGCAGAGCACGAGGAGGGAGACTTGGCCACGCTTCTTGGGCTGACAGGAGGGACTGTGCTGGAGGAAACAACGGCTTGATGATGGCTTTCACATTCACAGGGCAACTCATGGCCGTGTGTGCTTTCTGTGTGCTCATTTTTGTGGCATTTTTAGTAGATGCACCTTTGAGAGGGAAAGAAAATGAGTGCAACATCCCGTTCTTCCAGCAAACCCTGCCTTTTGTTTATGAGGCCAGCTGTCTGTCTCAAAAAAGGTTTTCGTTCACAATCCTGCAGAGAGAGATGAAAATTCAGGATCAGCTGCAAAAGATCAACTTGCTGCAGCAAACCCAACACCCTCTGCACCAGCCGAGAGAGCGGGATCTTTGCTTGTGTTGTTTCTACACAACCGATCAATTGAAACCAGTCAATGAAACGCTGTGGGTTAGCGTGGTCCTGCGGGCTGGTGGGGCGGCCAGAGCTGAGGGCAGGTTGGAACCAGCACGCACGGTGACACACACAAACACATTGTCATCTGGTGAGACCCCAGGTCCTCCTGCTGGTTCATCTTGGTTCTCCAAAAGGAAAGGCCCGTCCAGTGCAGTCATCGTGGATTCAGGCCTGCTTTGCCGCTGAAATTTTGTCTTCCCACAGCTTCTGTGACTCACTCTGCCCTGTTCTCCTCCTCCCTCTTCATTTCTTTTTCATATGTTTCCTTTATTCCCTCCTCTAGCTTCTGCTGGGGTCACACAGGCCTGTGTGTTTGATTCTCTTCCCGGGGATCACTCATCCACACGAGCAAATTCAGCCACTTCTCTCTGCTGCTAAGAGCATCTTTCTATTCCTGACCAAACCTTCTGATTCCTTCTGCCCTACATACCATCTTAGCCTCTCCTGCATCTTCCCATGGGTGCCTAATTAATATTTAAAGGTCAGCCTGACTAAAAAAGTTTTGGATATCCCCTTCCTCCTAAGCCTTCTCCCTAAACCTTCTCACAACACAGCGAACAATACGACGTGTTATCTGCCACGCCAACGCAGCTCCTGGATGCCAGCTCCACTTCCCACCTCTCTTTCCATGGTCCGTGCATTTTGGCTGGCATTAAACCTTGTGAATTTTCTCCAGCCCTGCAAGTAAATCTCTTGCATATCTCCTCCTTCCTCTGTTACCAAGCTACTTTCCATGTGCCCTGATAGTGCTTCGCTCTTACCCATGCAGGATCCTTCCTACAAGGTGGTTGATGACCCATGGCTTCAGTGTTAAGAAGCATTTGGACAATGCCCTCAATAATGTCCTCTAACTCCTGGTTAGCCCTGAAGTGGCCGGGCAGTTGGACTTGATCTTTGTAGGCCCCTTCCAACTGAACTTTTCCACCCTAGAACAGGCGTTTCTCCTAACCTCTCCTTTTTATCTTCCACAAATAACCCCAGGATAGCCCTTCCAGCCCCTGGCAGAAGCCCATCTTTGCTCCCTAACACCCGCACCCACCATACTGACAAACATGACGTTCTTTCCCCGTGATCCCGTTTGCCTGAGCCCATCCGTTCTCCGATGTCTCAATCCTGGAACGGCAAACACCAGGAGTCATTGCGCAGCACAGCTTAGCCCAGCTGCAGCTTCTTGTCCTATGGCAACAGAAACCAGGAATAATAACAGCAAGGTGATGACTCATTAAAACCAATAACCTCAATAATTAGGCTTGCTTAACTTTTCCGATTGTATAAACAACCATAAATAAATAAATAAATAAATCTTATACTTTTATACGCATACATTTTAATATACAAGATATTTCACTTGTCCAGCTCGTCACATAGAAATTTGCAATTTCGGGCACTTGTCTCAGGTCTGATTTCCTCTCAGCCCAACAGCAGTCCTAAAGAGTGAGTTGAAATGCTTGCTTTGCCCAATTCTTTTAGTCCTAGAGGCTTCCCAGCACCTCTCTGCTTCTGAGCAAGAAAGAGCCCAGCTGCAGCGGTGCCTTGGTGCTGACAACCCTTCAGCTGCCATTGCTACGGGGGAAATAAAAAAAAAAAAAAAAAAAGAAGGCAGAACTGTCCAAGTTTCGAGTTCCTGAAAAATGTGTTTAAATCAGGTCAGGAAAAGCTGTGTTAAGAGTCTGGATGCAAAATCCTCTCCAGCTCTGATGCTCGGTGGGTGCATCTCTGCCATCCTCCTCCCATGGGTGCAGCCTCTTCCCTGCTACCCTGCTGCCTGCCCCTCTCTAAATAACCCTTGTCTGCTCGTTGCTCTGGATGGAGGCAGAGAAGGAGGCACAAACCATGACAGGACCTGCCCGTGGGACAGGAGAGGCTGCCTGTAGGATAGGGGAGGCTGTCTGCGGGACAAGGAGCCATCAGGCAGAGGAAGCTGAGGACTGAACCTTGGAGAAGGCACCTGAGGGGAAAATGGGCAGCTGAGACCCCAGCAGGGTCTCAGGGTCTCAGCAGGGTCTTCTCCAGCACTGGGGAAGCCTCAGTGTAGACAAGACCTCAGAGCACTCAGGAACTTCACCTCCGGGCTGTCAAACCTGCCCCATAGTGCTCACACCCCCCCAAAAAACCCAATGAGTACAATAATGCGGTGTTAAAAACGGCAAGTGTTTATGGAGAGAGACCAGCTCGCTCTGCTGCACAGAGCTGCATGTCCTGGAGTCCCTTTTGATGTAAATGTGTGAAATTACACATTTATTGCAAGGCTCACACGTAGCCATGGCAACGTGATTATCAAACTGTTCCATATGGAAGTGCAAATCCATACGGGTTTCTGGCTGTTGAGATTAAGCTGCCCAGGAACAGGGCTCGATATACACCAAGCTCAGGCTCTCCATGTCCAAAAGGAGTCGGCTTCAGCTTTGGACCAAGATATTTTCTTTTTTTTTTTTTTTTTTTTTTCATCCAAATTGTCTCCGTTCAGCTGGGCTCATCACCAAGCCGATGCGGCCGAGCTGCTAAAGGAGCCGGTACCATCAGCAGAGAGGCAGCATCATGCGCCTCTCTGCTCTTTTATGGAGTCAAAAACTTTCTAAAAACTCCTTTGCTCAGCCCCTCAAAGCCTCCGCGCCTCCGAAGAGGAGCCTCAAGCAGTTCAAGCTGAACCTTGAGCAACCGTCAGGCTGTCTTCGCGATTTACCACGTGAGCAAACAGGCTGAGCGGCCAGCGGCACCGCGCTCAGGGCATTCCCCCACCCACGGCACACTCATGTGACAGCGAGCTGGTGACATCCCAGGGGGACGAGCAAAGCTGGCAGGCTGTCACCCTTCCAGCCCCCGAGCCCTGAGCTTGCTGGCCCCTCCTCACAAGCTGGGCACCCCGATTAATCTTCCGCAGCCACCAGCTCGGGGCTGAGCCACAATATTATGAGCAGGAAAAGTCCAGAGGGGTTTCAGAGGGGTTGTGGATCCCCATCCCTGGAGATCTTCAAAAAGCCACCAGGACGTGGGCCTGGGCACCCTGCTGGAGGTGGCCCTGCCTGAGCAGGGGCTGGAGCAGATGGCCCCAGAGGTCCCTTCCCACCCCAACCAGCCTGGGGTTCTGCGATATTTGGGGCAGGAGCCTCTGCAATCCCTCTGTACCCAACAGAAAAGTGGACACCTCCACAACAGCACGGTGATCGTCTTCCTTGCACACCTAAAATACCCAATGTCAACGCCCCCGAGCTGTCACGTAGGAATCCCTGGGATGGCTCCCTCGGTACGGTGTTCCTATAGTTAATTAGCCTCTGATCCTCATTTCCAGCGGGAACATCTCGCGTTTCTGCCTCCAGAAAATTACTCGCGCGGCTCTTTGTCCAATAATTTAGGCAGCCTGCTAAATCCTGGCACCTGCTGCCGCAGCAGGCATTTCTGGGGACTGATCAAATCCCTTTCAACCTTCCCTCCTGCGAGCCAAACATGTCAGAGCTCCAGCACGCTCCTGTTTCCAAACCCACTTCCCACATACATCAACTGTCCTCCTCGGGTTCCTGTTCTGCAGTGGGAGGTTTTGTAGCAGAACCTCTTCACTTTTCCCTCAGAGACTATTTTAAGGAAAGGTTTCGCAGGATATCTTTTTGGTTGAATGTGTACAGCGTGTTGTCAGTAAAGACAGCCTTTTCTCGGTGACGAATATGATTTTGGAAAGAAAAATATTGTTTCTTAATTAAACAAACAAAAAAAAAAAGGTGAATCGCCCCCAAGCTGTTTTAGAAAATTAATAGAAACTATTGCGGCGCTAAGTGATGTTACCCAAATAATTTTGGGTAGGAGCTCCTGCCCATGGCCACGCAGATATGGGGAGCTGTGCATATGGACCTGCCACTCCTGGCTGCAGATTGAGCATCTGATTTGGGGTTAGCTGTGAATTAGGGATAAAATAAAGGCACCAAAACCCTGCCCGATGCAACGCCCACGATGCAGGAGCGTCGGTGTGCTGTCGAAGCACCCAAGCCATGCCACACGGCATCTGCTCCCCAAACTCAGTCTCCGCTGCCAGAGAAAAGCCCTCTGAGAGGGGAGGCGAAGCTGTTATCTGCATCCTCTCCGCCCTGTGTAAGCCCCTTGATCTCCGTAACCGGAGAATACCGAGGGGAGCGCTGGAGCCTGAAGTGGCTGCAAGCCATTTTCTTTTATTGCTTGACGAGTGGATGCAATCTGCAGGCACCGAGCGAGTCAAGAGCTTTCCGCTCCTCGCAGGAATGAGTACGCCGAGCGGCCGGCCTCAGCTAACTGCTTTTATGAATGGGCTTGGAAATAACAGAATAACAGATGCTGCGAAGCTGTTGCTAAGAAGCAATTTTTTCTTTTATTTTTTTTGCCTGCTGCCCTGACTGCTCCGGCCAACGCAAGCCCCGGTGTCCCGAGCGCTGCGCAGCCCCCAAAAACGAGGAAGCGGGCAGGGACAGAAAAGGTTCCCGCTCTGCTCTCAGCCTGCGCCCAGCTGAGCAATTATCCAACCCCGTATCTGCAGTTATTTCTGGCAAGGTTTCTTCACCTCATGGGAGACTTCTGGAATAACACCGCGCTTTTCTAGGGAGTGTCAGCCATCAGGCGAATGTGCCTTCCAGAAGCGATTTTTGCTTTTTTTTTTTTTGTTTAAATATGTAAGTAATTGTTTCTTTAGTGTTTGCTCTTTGCCTTTGAGTGACTCACACTTCTACCTTGTCGGCTTTCAACACGGGCCCTGCCCTCCCTCGCAGTGCTACAATCCTCCCAGCTCTCACCCACGGCGCCAGGTCACCCAGGGTGAAATGGGGAGAGACGAGAAGCTCTCCCCTGCCCGCGCCGGCCAGATGTTCAGCTCACGGGGGGCTGCTTTTGGGGGGCTGCAGGGGCTACGTGCGCTGCAGCAAGCAGGCAGAAAAAAAAAAAATAGGTGTAGGCAACGCCTCCGATAGATGTAAATAGAGGTTGGTCTGTGGTTTGGGATTTGGACGAATCCAGATGCATTTTCACGGAGACAGCGACAGGCTCTGATCCCCGGCACGGCTACTGTGCCAAGCGTCTCCTTTCTGTTCCAGCCTCCTGCGGCGCGAAAGTGCTCTTCGAAATAAAGAGACAGAAAGCTTAAACGTTCATAAAACTACCGCTTTAGCTTTTAATCTCAGTGAAAAAAAAAAAAAAAAAAAAGACCCCACCTTTCAGGGAGGGTTGTTTTTCTTTTTTTTTTGGTTTGGTTTGGTTTGGTTTGTGTGTGTAAATTTTCTCCCTTCACTCCTCTCAAAAAAAAAAAAAAAGGAAAAGAAAAAGAAAAAAAATAAAAATCAACTTGAGGCAGAGAGCAATTATGGAAAATTTCAGGCTCAATGGTTAAAGCGTGGCCAACTTGTAAAGTAATTGGAAACACAAGGAGAGAAAGGGAAGTGTTTGGCAGCATGAGCACCATGCCTTGGGATGAAAGGTGCTGTGTAAGTGGAGGATTCTTTTTTATTGCAAGCTCTCCTCTCTCTGATATGTTAATTATGTTTTGCCTGATCCCTTGACAGTTCATTAATTTTTTTGTCCAATTGCAGGCTGCAGAGGGCAGATAAATTTCAGGCTATTATGGGAACACCCTAGAAGTTTGTACAAAAAGGAAACTCTCTGTTTCCTGTATCATCCTTCTGGGGATCTTGAAAGAGCTCACAAAAAACACTTAAGCAAACTTTCTTTGCTGGAAAACGGAAGGAAAGGAAACTGTGAACAAGCAAACAACACTCAATTCCATGAGACAAGAGATACTCGTAGGTCATTAGAGAGAAAGTAAAGGCGAGGACTGCAACGCCGCCACCCCCACGCAGAAACTGTCGGAGGGTTTTTCTGAAAAGAATGGGAATCTCTGCAGCCGCGCAGCTTTTCTGATCTGTAAAAGGGTAAATGACGCAAAGCACCGGTGGGATGGGGGGGCGGGATGTCCATCCCAGCAGCGCGTGAAGTCCTTTCGAAGTTTTTGTGAGGTTCAAGTAAATGAGCTGGAAATGCTCACGGATCACCTGAGTAGCTTCGCTTTCCTCCTGGCATTAGCAGCACAGTCGGCAGAGGTCTGTCACCACCAGCTCTGAATTTTTTGTTACGTAGACATTGAAAGCAAAGGTCGGAACAGCTGGAAGTTTTCCTGGGGCTGGCCTCAAGTGCAGAATCCACACGGAGCTCAGAGGGCTGGGCCAAACACAGCTTCAGGTGTGTGAATGCGTCCTCCATCTCCAAGCCCAGGAAATATTGGGAATGATGATTGATGGGCTTGTCCCTGTCCCTGGATTTCAAGCCAGTTCCCTAAGGACGTGAGGTTGGCGTGTTCTCATGAACTGCTGCCCCCCCTTCGTGATAACTTTAACACTTCTGGGTTTCAGCTGCACTTCAGAGCGAGATCAAAATCACAGGGCAGCTGAAACTCTAGGAATTTGTTCAAATAAGCGCTTAGATCTGCAGGGGGCTCATGTGGAACGCTGGTTTTGTGGAATTCATTACGCGTACACGCACACGGTGGAGAGAACTTCTATCTGCTTAAACCCCAGGAAAACGTCTGCTTGAATTTTGCAGTCAACAGCAAGACACAGACCTGTAAGAAGAAGTGGTTTAGGGGAGCTCTTGGCTAGCAGCAAGCAGAGCAGGCTGGGAGGAAGGGAGCGAAAGGGAAGCAGTACAGCAGCAGCTCTCATTTCTGGGAAGTAAAGCTCAAAACAAACCAGAGGGGGTGACGGAAAGCTGATATCCCCTACAAAACACGTGTGGCCCTCTCAGAAGAGGAAGAGTCCTTCAGGTCTCTGGTTTGAGGTGGACAGATAGATGGTAAGAGCTGGTGTCTGCTCCGTACCTGTCGTGGAGTTCAAGAGCGGACTTCTGTCTCCAAGGGTGCTGACTGGCAGTTTTTGAAAGGCATTTATGAAAATCTCAATTGTGAAAACATTTTTTCTGGCAGATTCTGCATCGCTCGCTTCTGGTCTGACCAAAACCACTAACAGGAGAAAGGAAGAGAGAGGAAAATATATGAAACTTTTGCCAGCTGGAAGAAAATGTCTCGTTCAAATTCAGAGCAACCCATTCAGGCCAGTTCTTGTCTAATTGCGATCGGGGAGGGCCATTTTTGCAGAAATAAAGCTGATTACTTGATGGGAAAAATCGAAACTCCTCAAAACCATTTCTGCTGGCCTGTTCTCGAAGTTCTGCACAGCAACAGTGCTTCCCCGGGGAGCTCGTTAAAATACCCCCATCGCTCTCATTGCTAAGAATTCCTCTCCTCTCAGTTTTATTAACTTCCTCATCTTGTGCCACAGCCTCGTCTGCTCAGGATGTCACCAATAATCTCCACTCAGAACCTTCTGAGGTTCTGTCTCCGTAGCACCAACACCCCCATCCTTTCTACCCTCAAACTAAGAGCGCTATCAGCTCTGCGTGCACTTGTGTGTGTGGGGAGGGAAATTTTTTAATTTTTCTGTGTTCTGGCCCAGGTAAGCACCAAGATGTCCTCTGGGAGAGCATCCGTCTGCACCCAGCATCCGACTGCACCCCGCAGACGCTGACAGGCCAGGAGAAAGGGCTGAGACCCATGTAGGGAGGAAGGGTTTTTACTTCTACCCTGAAATACTTAGAAAATATTCCCTGCTGTGTTTGATTCACTAATTATAGAAGAAAAAAGTCAAGGGGACAAAACTTTTGGTCCTAGCAAAGCAGTCCTGCGTCTTTGAGGTACCTACTTTAGGAATTTAGCTGCCAGACTCCTTTTACAAGTCAAGGAACAAGGTGCTGAACTGGTAGGATTGCCCAAATAAGAACAGCATCGGGGAAGGATGTCTCTGTCACCTTCCTGGTTCGTTTGCTGTTGGCAACGCTCTAAAAAAAGAGCAATGGCACCTCTGTGTCCCCCTCCAGCGGGCTGTACGGTGGCTCTACGATGATCCGGGAAGTGTACAAGGAAAATGATGAAATTGCTCAGAAGAAGCTGGAAAACGCAGCTGGTTTTATAGGGGTCAAAAGCGAGAACGGGAGCGTGACTTACCCTGGGAGAGAAAATACTATGTGAAAGGGTCTGGCCGTTATCTGCCAGCCTCCGCAGGCTGAAATGAGGTTTAGCAACCGCGGCGTGAGTCAATGTGCGCAGTTTATCCAGCAGAAACCTGCCCACTTTTTATGTCGGGTTTCCCACCAAATTGGCTAGACACGCTGACTAATCCTGAGCATACCCAACGAGCAGATGAAAGGAGAGGAACAGAAGAACCCCTTTTGAGAGCAAACAGATTTTGAATCGTTGTCACTGTGAAGGGAAGCTAGAGCTCAAGAACAGCAGTCTGCGGTCTCCACACCGTACTTTAGGTAGAGGGATTCCCCCGAATAAACATTACATGAAAATTCACGACTGGGGTGATAGTCAGTTCTAGGGAAAAGGAAAAATAATAACACAATTTTTTTGGAGCAAATTACAGAATTTGTGAGTCTGACATTTTCCACCCACTTTCGAGGGGAGACTTGATTAAAAGAACCTTTAAAAAAAAAATAAATCAGTGTTTTGCTGAGGATTTTAGTTTCCACTCCAAACAACTGTGGGCTTTGGAAATGCATTTCATTTTTTTTCCTCTAAGTTTAAAATGGCTTTAATATGAAACACTTCAGGGTCCGCAGTTGTTTGGCTGTGTTTGGAAATTCAAGTAATTAGAATAAAAAATATTCGCCCAAGTCATTTCAGTTTCTCCGTCACAACTACAACAACAGCATGCTCCAGGTTATTCTTGAAACCTGGATTGCTTAAGTCATTTAAATAGATTTCTATTTCAGAAGCAAAATGAGAGCCAAGAATTTCACAATTAAAAGCTCGAGGGCTATAAAACTTGGCTTCACCTAAGACTCTTAACATTGTTTTTATTATCTTAATCACTAGGTTCTTTACATACTAATTTTCCATCCCATTGCCAACCAGTGCCAACCCAGCTCGCTTTTCCATCACCCAGGTGAGCGTTACTCATGTTTTCAGGGGAACGTAAAAAAAAAAAACGATGAATATAGTCGGTACAACCCGGTCTATTTTTGTGACTGCTCACAGACCTCCGCTAGCACTGAGTCACGGCTAGAGAAGTCATTAGCTTCGGTGGATGCCTTGAGTTGTTCCCCAGGATTCTCCAAAAACACAGAAAACACCGGTGCTTTTCCACGTGCCGTTTTCATGACACAGGGCTGAACAATTTGAAATCCTGCCTGTGCTGGGACCCAGAATATTATAAAAAACACTGATTAGGTACGGTACCGATTAGGCAAGGGGAGAGATGAGATAAGTCACACCGCGTGGTTGTAACAGGCCTTAGCAGAACAAAGAGCAAAAGCAAGACCTCCAGGAAGGCTCCAGAGGTTTCAGGTCCCACCTCGGCGATCAAAACAGACGTGCCCAATAACACCTGCGTGCTTTTGATTCAGCTGTAGCTAAAAGGCTGCAAGACAAGAAGGAGGAATGAGTAAGGATAAACGATCTGTTAACTAAAAGTCCTGGTTTAGTGTCTCTAGGCTCGGCATCTGTGTTGTGACCAGATAAAACATGACATTTTATTCTGCACTGAACTACCCAAACCGGCATCACCTATAAATAAGTTAAACCCCCGAAAGGTTGTTTTGTTATGGGAAAGCACTAGGGAACAGAGATATCCCTCAGGTGAGGCTTCGGTTGGGAGCTATCTCAGTCGGCTTTCCGGCACACTGCAGGAGCCTGTTCAGGGAGAAAATCAGCACAGCTCCCTGGTCCGGTCTTTTTTCTGTATTCACTGGTGTGAACGGGCAGTAATTCTGGCCAGCTTTCACCAGGGTAAAGCTAAAGTGAATGAGGTCACTTGGAAATCATCTCAGACTTAACCAACCTCCCGTACGCCAGGCTTTGGTTCAAGGGTTTTGGTTCTTCGCAAACCTAATGCGATGAAAATATATCCGCTTTTCAGTTTGGCAAAAATAGAGAGAGACCAAAGCACAAATATCGCAGTGCAGCAATGGAAACCTCATAAACATCATCGTCATGGTTTAGTGTGAGACAGCTCAGAAGGAATACTGACTAATCGCAGCTCATTGCCCAAGAGGAGAGAAAGAGAAAATAACTTTAAAAAGGGAGGTTTCTGGTCTCTCCGTTGCGAGGGAAGAAGTGGCTGAACTGACCAAGTCCTGCAGCTCTCAAATGTTGTCCAGCAGCCACTGTTCTTGAAGGCCAGACAAGTAAATTCCCCACCAACTGCAAATTGCACTGGAGCTTAATGCCTCGCAGTTTTATTGTGCAGATAATTATAGAGCACATAAATTCAAAAGGCAGGATAATTTTGCAGCTGCTAATACCGATTTTAGCTGTGCAAACCCGGAAAATAAGTCTCATTCTTCAAGGCATTCTCCAGGAGACCTCACAAGCAGCAGCAGCAGCAGCAAGAACACATCTTAGGGTCTCGTATCGGCGTCTTAGCCAATGCACCTTGAGACCCCACCATCAGCCATTTATTCTCCAAACTGGGATGGTTTGGGGAGGTTTAGATCCTGCTCCTGCTCCAGGTTTAGGCACAGAGACCCACAAGTGCTCTGCCGCGTTTGCTTAGGACCGTTGACATCGCTCTGGGGTGACACGAGCCAAACTTTTGGGGACAAGGCAGGGCAAAGGGCTGGGTTGTGCTCTGTAGCCGCAGGTGCTGTCCAAAGCTATCTGGATCTAAAAATTCAAGCTCGAAGCCAAGTTTGGCTACCACGGGCGATCTCAACTGAGCAGAAGAAGTGCATGTCTGGGTCCCCGTCGCACATCCTGCTGTCTGTGAGACCTTCTTGTAACTTGTCTGAGTCCAGAGAAAAAAATCTTTGGTTGGCTTGGCACAAGTCGACGGCTTTTATCTGATAAGCAGAAATCAGAATTATATCTCAATGCTTTTAGGCAGAAAAAATAAAAAAAAAAGCATCAAGGGACATGGGCCATTTTACACAGCCATTTCAAGTTCCAGCTTAATGACAGCGTATGTTGGGGAAGGGTGGGAAGAAGGAAAAACAACAGTTTGAAGCTCAGGGCGCTGTTTTCCCATCAGAAATGAATCAAACACCCTTTGTGAGAGATACCCGAGGGATAAGCTACGAGCCAAACGTGTGAAAGTTGAGGCTCATTTTTCATGTCCTGTTTACGAGTGTCCTGGCTGGGAGACATCAGCTGGGCTTCGGAGGGCTCGGCTTTGCTTCAAGCCTTGCCTCAGGTCTCCTAAACCCACGGGCGCTCCCAGTCAGGAGGCACCTCTAAGAGCCGCCTGTGTCACACGCCATGAAGGCTGAACGCCAGCCAAAACAACCCCGTGGGCTTTTGTCCACCGGGGATATGACGAATTACCTTTTTTTTAAAGTCCGGGTTTTCAAAGGATCGAGGAGCAGCCGCAGCCTCCCGAGGTTGGGATAATCTAGGAATCCCTGCCTTTCACATAAAGCAATTCGCACCAGATCTGAACGCTGGCAAACAGTCAGCTAAATCCATTATCGCACGATAACGCTCGAACATTTCATTAATTCCTAAGCAGCTGTCCTCTGCTCCCTTACCCCTTCCATCACACAAACATTTCTTCAACTGTCTGAGGGAGGGGAGAGGGAGGATCAGACGCAGCCTTGTAAAATTCCTTCAGCCCGCTTTGCCTGCGGCAAGTTATTTCTTTTGACACGCATGTAAAATAATATCGGGGGTGTTGTTTGTTTGGCTTGGCTGCTTGGCAAATTTTCATAACAATTTTGTAAGCCAAAAGTACCTGCGAAACGGAGTAGGGAGTACTCACGGCAGCTTGTTGACGATCCTGGTTAATTAACACGGCTCATTAAACAGGGGAGACCCCTTGCCCCGATTTCTGTGCCAGGACAGAGGGCATCGTGTAGGGAGCCGCACGGCTTTTAGGGCAGGATATTGCTCTCCAGAGGTCCCACAGATTTTCTGGAAAATCCTCGGGTACTGCATGCGAAACAAATCAGTGGAAGCAAGAATCCTGTGAGAGATGAGAGCCTGAGGGGTTCGCCAGCTATGCGACCCACAAAATGGAAACCAAAGCACTGTAAGGGTCACTAGGGAGATTTTAAGGTCATTTCTGGATGTTTTCTTTACGGTGGGCTCCAGCTAAAGTGCTTCAGGCTGCTCCGCATTGCCAAGGGAGAAATAAGCTCGAGGAACAAGACTCACAAAAACCACCCCGTTGAGCAGGGACCCGCTAAAGGTAGACCATAACAAACGCTGGGGAGGGGAACGTGTCCCAGACCTCATTCTTAACTCTTATTTAGGGCCTTTTCTCTCAGCCCCACAAACATCAGACCCTCTGCTGTGCCTGGACCTCAGCTCCGTGTCCCGACGGACACGGCCGTGCCCAGCGCGCATCCACGGATCCCTCAGCATCAGCAAGAGGAGAAATTTCATTTCTCCCCTGCCAAGACTCGAGGATGTGTTTATTTATTATGGATTAAATATTTGGAGTTGAACAAGAACCTCAGAGAGAAGAGGTGGGTCTGCTTCCTCGGATTTTTTTTTTCCACCCCCTCACTCTCTTTATAACAATTTGGATTTTTTTAAAGTGAAATATTTGCTTTATGGAAAATTACCCTCTCTGGCTCTGGGCTCAGCTAGTGGCTGACAATTAACAACTCTCAAGCGAAAATCACATGAGGAAATAAAATGGAGAAATATCTGGACACGTCTGGACACGTCTGGACACTGCCTGAACACGTCTAAAATGTCAGGGTGAGGAAAGGACCGAGCTGTGCCACCATGGCAGGCAAGAAAAGGACAAAAAACAAACAAACAAACAAACAAAAAAGGGTATTTTCCTCAGGTATTTTCAAGTGAGGTGCCAAAACATCAGGTAGCCTGTGTTGCCACAATTTATGGGGAACTAGAAGCACATTTGGGATGTTTTAACTACACCCACACCTTCAGATTCCTGCTTGGGGCTTCCAGTTGCGTTTGCATCGCAGATAATTTGCACCGAAATCCCCAAGGTCTTTTCCCTCACCACAAGCCATTAAACTTCTCCACTCCTATCCACATAGGCAAATTTTGTGTCTTCTGTGGAACCAGCTTTCATGTTTTATTAATGCGCTTTCAGCGGAGGTATAATGAATGTTGTTTTCCTGTCAGGAGGAGGTGTTACACCAAGCTGCCATCGGTGTGGTAGCTTTATCTTTACCACGTGCATAATTAAGACAACTATTTCGCTGCTTTTTTTTTGTTTCAGAAATGTAATAATGTCGTTATAGTTTTTATATACATCAATGGCACATCAAAAAAACAACAACCCTTCCTTGAACAGACTTTGGGAGTCCTCACCAGGGGATGGTTAATTCAGCAAGTTGTATAGGATTGTGGTTACGCATGCTTTTTAGTCCTTGGCCTGAATGAGCCTAAAAACAAAGATATATTGAAAGCAGTGTTCTCGAATAAAAGATTAACTCAGGTTTTTGTTTCTTTAGGGTACGTAATCATAGTAATTTTGCTCGACTCAAAATTAATATTGCTTTTTAATAGCGCATAGACGTATGCTGTTCTTTCATTTTGCCTTCTGTGGTTTTCCTTTTTCTTTTCTGAAGTCTGGTATGCTTTGTGGTTTATTCATGAACTGCACAGAAAGAAGTTCACAAGAAAAAAAAATGTTTTGGAATATATACTTAATGGAATGGCAAGAAACAGAGAGCAATTACACTTACGCGATATAACGTGCATTTTTACAGGCCACTAACATGCAACTTCATGCATCTCTAGTTTATGTAAGTAAAGAAAATTAAATATTACCCTGCCCAATGCAATTGGCACAGTTAAGGCTAGATGTCAATAATTTCGATTTAAAAATACATGCCTGTGTCGGTTTAAAAAGAAATTTTAGGGCAAATTTGCATGGGGTTTATAGGATGTGGCAGGAACTTCAACATCTTGGGGTTTTCTATTCATGATAAAGGAAAACTTTGGAAATGTGGTGTGTGGAAAACATTGGAGATGTGGTGCGTGGAAAGCTTTGGAAATCTGGAGTGTGTAAAACTTTGGAAATTTGGTGTGTGTAAAGCTTTGGAGATCTGGAGGGTGAAAAAATTTAGAAATTTGGTGTGTGGAAAACATTGGAGATTTGGCGTGTGGAAAACTGGAAATTTGGGGTGTGGAAAACTTTGGAGATGTGTGTGGAAAACACTGGAGATCTGGTGTATGTAAAACTTTGGAAATTTGGTGTGTGGAAAACTCTGGAAATTTGGTGTGTAAAACTGGAGATCTGGTGTGTGGAAAACATTGGAGATTTGGTGGGTAGAAAACTGGAAATCTGGAGTGTGGAAGGCTCTGGAAACTTGATGTGTGTAAAACTTTGGAATTTGGTGTGTGGAAAACATTGGAGATTTGGTGTGTGGAAAACTGGAAATTTGGGGTGCGGAAAACTTTGGAGATGTGTGTGGAAAACACTGGAGATCTGGTGTATGTAAAACTTTGGAAATTTGGTGTGTGGAAAACTCTGGAAATTTGGTGTGTGTAAAACTGGAGATCTGGTGTGTGGAAAACATTGGAGATTTGGTGGGTAGAAAACTGGAAATCTGGAGTGTGGAAAACATTGGAGATTTGGTGGGTAGAAAACTGGAAATCTGGAGTGTGGAAGGCTCTGGAAACTTGGTGTGTGTAAAACTTTGGAATTTGGTGTGTGGAAAACATTGCAGATGCGGTTTGTGGAAAACAGTGCAGATTTGGTGTGTAGAAAACTGGAAATCTGGAGTGCGGAAAACTGGAAATTTGGTCTGTAAAACTTTGGAATTTGGTGTGCGGAAAACTTTGGATATCTGGAGTATAGAAAACACTGGAAATCTGGAGTGTTTGCAGTATACCGGGCAGGGAAGGGACTGTGCCCCAGCACTTGTGTTTGGGTGACCGAGGGTCGCTTGCCATGGCAGGCAGCAGGGCACAACCCTCCCTCCCGGGGGACACCCCATGGCACCGCGGCTTGTCTGAGGAAAACACCCGGAGCCACGGCCGGGCCTGGCGGCCGCCTCCTTCCACCCCCGTCCGGCTCCCCGCCGGCCTGAGGAGGCGAAAATGGCCGCTACACCTGCTCCAACCCCCCCCCCCCTTCCCGCCTCCGCCATCTCCCTCAGGTGGCAGCGCCCCTGCGGGGGCCGAGGGGCCGCCCCGTGGGCCGCCATCGCGTCTCCCTAGCAACACTCCCCCCCCACCACCATTTTTTTTGGGGGGAAAAACGAGCTCACGCCCCCCTATACATATTCATGAGGCCGGTGGCGAGGAGGGGGGCGTGGAGGGGGCGGAAGCGGAAGCGGGAGCGGGGTTCCGAGGAGCCCGGTATAAAGCGGCCGCCGGTGCCCGCTCGTATCGCCGTGAGGGAGCTGAGCTCTTCCTCCTCCTTCTCCTCTTCCTCCTCCTTCTTCTCCTTCCCCCCCCCCCCCCCCCCACCCTCCCCGCCGCGGGCACCTCCCCCGCCGCACGGAGCTGGTCCCGGGTGCAGGGGGGAGAGCAGGGGGCAGGTAAGGGGGTTTGTGGGGCGGGGGGTATTTTTTGTGAGGGAGGATGAGGGGTTTTTTTGAGGGGAATGGTGGGCTGGGGGGTGAGGGAGGGGGGTGAGGAGGGGTTGGGGGGATTGGGGTGAGGGATGTGTGGGGTCGTGAGATGGAAGAAGGTGGGGTAAGGCAGATACGGGGCCGCGAAGGCGAGGAAGGGTTGGGGGGGGGTTTGGGGTGAGGGGTGTGTATAGCTCTGGAGGGGAAAAAAGTGGGATGAGGGGATAAGGGACCAGGTGTGGGGTGATGGTGTAGGGCTGTGAGGGGGAATGTGGAGGTGAGGAAGGGTTGGGGGTTTGGGGTGAGGGATGTGTGGGGTTGTGAAACGGAAGAAGGTGGGATGAGGTAGATACGGGGCTGTTAATGTGCAGAAAGGTTGGGGGATTTGGGGTGAGGAACATGTAGGGCTGTAGAGGGGAAGAAGACGGGGTGAGAGGTTAGGATGAGGTGGGTATGGCACTGGGAGGGGTTGGGGTGATGGATGTGTAGGGCAGTGAGGGGAAGATGTGGGACCGTGAAGGTGAGGAAGGGTTGGGGGGATTTGGGGTGAGGGACGTGTGGGGTTGTGAAGGGGAAGAAGGTGGGGTAAGGCAGATACGGGACCACAAAGGTGAGGAAAGTCTAGAGGGATTTGGGGTGGGGGCCTGTGGGGTTGTGGAGGGGAAGATGGTAGGGATGAGGGGGGTATAGGACCAGGAGGTGTCGCAGTGATGGAGATGTAGGGCTGTGAGGGGAGATGTGGGGGGTGAGGAAGGGGTGGGAGACTTGGGGTGGGAGTGTTGTGAAAGGGAAGAAGGTGGGACAAGGCAGATACGGGGCTGTTAATGTGCAGAAAGGTTGTGGGATTTGGGGTGAGGAACGTGTAGGGCTGTAGAGGGGAAGATGATGGGGTGAGAGGTTAGGGTGAGGTGGGCATGGCACTGGGAGTGTTGGGGTGATGGAGAGATAGGGCTGTGAAGGTGGGGTGAGGGGAGATATGGAACTGCGAAGGTGAGGAAGGATTTTGGGAGGGATTTGGGGTAGTGGAGATAAGTGGGGTTGTGAAATGGAAGGAGGTGGGATAAGGCAGATAATGGGACCACGAAGGTGAGGAAGGGCTGGGAGATCTGGGGTGAGGGACCTGAGGGGCTGTGAAAGTGGGGTGAAGGGTTGTGGAGCCGTGAGGTGAGGATTTGGGGTGAGGGACATAGGAGACCATGAAGGCGAAGAACAGCTGGGGAAGTCTTGGGGGAGTGGAGATGTGGGGCTGGGAAGGTA
The DNA here is from genome assembly GCF_964211835.1 of Anser anser. Lineage (NCBI taxonomy): Eukaryota > Metazoa > Chordata > Aves > Anseriformes > Anatidae > Anser > Anser anser. The sequence goes on from NC_139721.1 coordinate 4,050,641, forward strand.
AGGAAACTGGGAGAAAGGTGTGCAAGTGGTTATAGGGGAAGGTGGAGAAGCTTTGGGGTGAAGGAGGTGCTGTGGGAGTGAGGAGCTAGGGGGTGAAGGGGATGGGGAGCTTTTCAGTGGGGGAGGTGAGAGGCTGCAGAGGGAGGAGAAGGGTGAGAAAATGGGGCAGGGAGTGAGGTGAGGGGGCTGTGGAGATGGAGGAGGGATGAGCCCCACGGTAACGGGCTGGGGGAGCTGTGGGGCTGCCGGAGCCAGATGGGGTGAAATTCTTGGAGATGATGGGGTGGGTGGTAGGATGAGGAAGGTGGGGATGGAGAGGCTCAATTGGGGTGCTTAGGGTAGAGCAACGAATCCTGCCGAGGTGAGGATGGGACGAAAAGAGGTGGCCGTGGGATTCTGCTGGGAGACAAGGGACCAAAGATGGAAATCAGCTTAGCCTTTCGGGCTATTAAACTTGACTAGTCTGCCATTGGAATAATTCCATGTTTAATCTGTAAGCTGATCTCGGCATGCACCACCGAACAGTGAGGGCTAACCTAGGCTGCTGTGGTGGCTGGAGAGTCCTGGGGGGAAGGAAGAAGAAATTACTTTGCACTTAACTCGTAAATCTCCCCCGAAAGCTGCAGTTTTCCTCGAGATCGTTATCGGTGATTTGCAGCTCCGAGCTGCCCTCGTTCTGCACCTGCTAGCTGTGCTAAAATTGGGTTTGACCTTGAAAAATACCCTCCCTTTGGGGCGGTTTTCCACCGTGGTGGGTCCTGTAAAGGCTGGCATCCTTTAGTTTGTGCGTAGGGCAGGAAGAGACCCAGCCAGGGCTCCGACTGGATGCAGCGGGTGAGTCAATGTGGCTGGAGCTTGGCTCCCGCAGCTAATCGCGAGTGGGAAGGGCGAGAAGAGACACTGCAGGGTGGTGGAGGTTGGACGGAGGAGGTGATTTTGCTCGGAAGGGTGGTGTGTTACTAGATGCACAGAGGGATAACCGTGGTGTTTGGGGGATTCATGGGAAGAAATCTCTCTGTTACAGTGTGTTTCTTTCTTGCTCTGTAAGAGCTGCTCCAGTACGATCTGCGTCATGTTCTGCTGCCTCAGATCAGGCAGTGCTACTGAAATATTTAAGGGAATACGGCTTGAGCTGGCACTTGAGCTCAAAGAGTTGGTGGATACTCGCTCTTTCCCTGTAGGACTCGAGCTTTTCTGTAAATATCTGGCAGGCGTGCTTGATGATGTGATCGCTCTGACACTTCTGCTGCTTAAATGCTGAACCTGCGTAGCTCGTGCCTGCTTTTCCACCCCCCATACCAGGATTGTAAAAGATAAGGTTTTCCTCATTTGGTTTGTTTAATGATTATACTGGATTGATGAAATGTTCAGCAGGCCTAAGTGCTCCTTTCCTAAAGAAGGAAGAGCAGTTTCGGGTGACAGATTAAGGTATTTAGTTGACACTCTGGCTATAAATGCTTCCAGAAGTACCTTTTCACCTTAGGCTTGGAAAGGTAAGGCTGTCATAAGCTGCTCAAACTGCATCCAGGTCTGTCTGAGGTGCTCTTGGACATCACTCCGAGCTCCTCTCTGTCAAAGGCAGTGGCTTGGAAGTGAGAGCTTCACTCCTGTATGTACAAAATCGGGCATTTAAGGGAGTTACCACAACAAAATAACTCCATTTCCGTGATGTAGAAGATGGGATCGGTGAACGTATGTTTTGGGCTAGCTCCTTGTGATGTTGGAGGCCAGCTCATGAGTTGGCTCGTGCCTCACTGGGTGAGGAAACGATAGCAGGTCTTATGCTTAATTCTGTACAACCGAGGCATTTTCAGTAAAACTGAAAGCGTGTGTTCCTATAGATAACGCTCTTGTGTAACGTGCTGACTCCCAAAAAGCAGCAGGTTCCTGCAGGAGTGGGTTTTTCAGGGGAGCGAGCAGCGTCTGCTGCTGTGGTCTCGTTTGGGTGCTGGGGGGGCTCCTCGCAGTCGAAAGCAAAACTCAGAGCTGAGATGTTCTGAGCAGTTCAGTTTCTGTACCCTTAACACCTACATCCTCCCTTGCCAGCTGAAAGCAGTGCAGCGTATCCTGTAGATATCCTTTATTAGTGGTGCTTAGACTTAGCTGGTGAACTTCCTGCTTCTGTGTCACGTTATGACAAAATTTGTAAGTTGAAGCAACTGCCTTTCTTCTAGGACGGGCTCCGAGGAGCTTAGAGGCTGAATTTGGACCCGTCTCGCGAGTCTGTGACCTCAGAGGTTAATTACCTTTAAACTCACTCCGGTCTTGGCTTCGGTGACCGCTAAAAAGTAAGGCCTTGGTAATTTAATATGGCTCTGCTTGTCTGCTGAGGCTGGAATGTGTGGACTCCGCCGCTATCCCTGTATGAACTTGTTTTTCAGCGGGCCGTTCCTAAAAGCTGGGAGAATAGGAACGTTGGGCAGTGTTTCCTTAGCGAAACTGCAGCTGAGTATCGAAAAAGCCTTGATGTCAAAACGTTCGGTTGGCAACGCAGCTTAGGAAACGTGTTTGTGCCTAGGTGGGAGCTGCTGGCAGCCGACCTAGCTGCCGTGAAGTGAGCAGAGCCGTGGACAGAACTGCTTCCAACACTGCTGTGCTTCCAGCAGACGCTAATTTAAGTCATAAACAGTTCCTACGCTGATTTTTTTGTCTAGCTCCGTCTTCAAATCCTGCCGTCGTTCTCAGTGGGACGCGTCGTGGCTTCAAGCTTCAATTCCTGGAGCCGCTAGCCGGCTGCTTGCGCGTACTGCTGGCACCTCTGCTTCCACGCTGGGTGAAATCCTGCACGTCTCCCACCACGCGAAGCAGTGGCTGGCGGCTCTTTCGGGGCTTAGCTAGCGGTCTGGTGCCGCTAACAGCAGCCCACCCCGAAACACTTGTGCTGAATGATCAAGCAGCGTGTGTTGGGCAAGAGCGTGCTCGCAGGGGTGTCATCGCGTTTCAGATTTAAAAAGGGGGAAAAAAAAAAAGCTTCGCTTGTGGTTCGGGCTGACTTTAACCAGATGGTTGGTGTAAAAGCCTGCGGAAAAGAGGCAGAGCTACTTGAATTGAAGCGGGGCTCGCCGGCTGGTCTGCCAGGAGAGCCGCTGTGGATGCAGCAAGGCTGCTGGGTGATGGGGAGGGGGGAGTGTTAGCGGCTAGCAGAGTAACTGAGGGCATGAAAAACTGTTGCGCTGCTTTTGGGTCTCAAAGGGTCGCTCCTGTGACCTTCACCTGTTTGGTTTGCGAAGTCCCAGGCTGTGCCCTGCTTCTGCTATAGGCAGAAGAGTCAACAGAGCACCTTTTGGTGGTGGTATAGCCTCCTGCGCTCCTCTTTCCACTAGAGAAGGCTTAAACTGATAATTTCTTCTGCCAGGACTCCCAGTCCCTCGGTGTGCAGCGTTCTGCCAGCCTCACGAGACAGCTTTCATTCAGCAGCGGTGAACTTGGCCGCAGCGAGTGCGGTGGCTGTCACTTGGCTGAATTTACCAGCGCTGAGCAGATATTAGCGCTCGAAACAATGCTCTGCTTCAGCAGCGTTGCTCCTACCGAGTAACCGTCGTAATCAATGAACCTCCTAGCAGGGAACTCGTACGTCGCACAGAAACACAAAACGCGAGCGGTTCTGGCAACTCCAGCTGCCAAAAAGCTGAAGCGGAACATCTGCAGCCAGCACGAGGGACCCCACGTGCGGGGCTGGGGCTTCGTTTTGGGACTCGCCCTCCAGATGGGCTGCCCCGGCCAGCCCAGGAAGGGAGCTGGAAGCAGGCGCTGGAGCTGGGGAGGTGCGTGCTGTGAGCTAAGGACTTCACGTGCTCGCAGTAAGCTACTGCTGGTCAGATGACCGCTTTACAGGCGGCAGCTTATCAGCTGCCCACACATCTTGCATTTGGGTCGCAGCCCTGCTCACGGCGTGTGCAGTAACCGCCCAAAACTTCGGCTGGTGCAGGATATTCCGTCCTCCAGCTGGGACTGGGCAGCTCTTGAACCCTCAAGCTCAACAGTTAGTGGTATCCTCAATGAAGGGGCTATTCTGTTATGCTCCTGTATCGTGGTCCTCTCCTCTGGGGGGTGTGGGGAATAAAATACTCTGCATTGAAAAGAGCTGGGTTTGTCCTATCCAATCTCAGCTTAAAAGTTGCATCAAGTTAAAAGCTGAATTTTGGGTGTCACAGCAATCCCTTGAGAGATTTTGTGCCCTGGCATGCGGTGGCTTAGCCAAAGCCCCCTCGTGTTGGTGTTCCCAAGGGCTGGGAGGTCATTTAGAGCATAGCTGGCATTTGTTGTTGTAACAGCTCGGGATAAGCAGCCAGGTTTTCTCATCGAACTCGTTCTTGGCCGGGATGCCAGGCTATCGTTTGGTAATAATTTGGTTTGGCGTGGGAGCCGCTGCTGACCTCGGGCTCGCTCTCCTGGCGTGTGCTCTGCTCGAGCACGAACCTCGAGGTGGGGGTGACGGGAAGCTTGTCTCAACACAGTAATAAAACTTAAAAAATGCAGTTCAAGCTGGGGGAGACTCGCTTTCCAGCACTTCCATCCTGTGCACTGTTAATATTGAACCGTCCCCTTCAGCTGGCTTGATGCTGTGAGGTGCGACTTTGTCTCCCTTGTGTGAGGACTGACAAATCTGGGGCTCCCCAGCTGTGGGAAGAGACCTTCCAAGACCAAAATTCAGGTATTTGTTGCTACTCGGGTAGCAAGGCATGGAAAGACAGGAGGCAAACAGCTCTTCTTGGCCCTAAAGAACAAACCGAAGGCGCTTTTAAAAATCTTAGCAGTGTGTAAACAGCAAGAGGAAAGCGTCACCCCCGAATTGTTTTGATAAAGTGTTTCTGAAGTGGTGTTCTGGGCTTGCAAGGCTGGTGATCTTAGAGCAGAGAGCCCAGTTCCTCATCTTGTTTTAAATGAGAGCTCTGATGTTTTCCTAACTGAAATTGAAACCAGCGTTATGCTGACCCTGCATATTTTCAGTCCTCCGCTGGCTGGCCCGCGCTGCTTCTGCATGCAGCATACTTCATTTATTTTGGAGGCTCGAAAACAAGCCGTTATCGCCCTTCGGTGCCAGATAAATAAATGATCTCAGTGGGGGCTGATCCCGCAGCTCTCTTCGGACAAAAACACGTCACGCTTAGCTCCTGCCTCCTGGCCTTGGGGATGCGATCGCTCTTCCTGGATGGCGGCCAGGGAGCGGTGCCTTACCCCGGGGAGCGGGGACTGCAGCGCCGTCAGATTTCTGTGCCACTTAATTTCCGAGCATCGCTTGCATGCGGCGAGCGATCTGCTAGAATACGCTTTATCTGTCCGCTGTTTAACCCGCAGCTTGCCTGTCAGTCAGCGGGGCCTAGAAATGAGTTGACGAGACGAGCGAAGTCTCAGTGCTGGCTTTCTGCTTCCAGGTAATGAGACAGGGATTTATTTTATTTTTTTTTAGTGGGGCGGGAGAAGGCGTGCGTGCAGGGTAAAAATACTTCTCCCCTTTTACGAGGGGAATATCTGAGCAAGGACGCTGGCCTGTGCAGCCTGGCCCTGGGCGCTCCCCGGGGAGTGATTTGGCAGTGTGAACTGTTGCTCCTCGGAGCAGTGTGGCCGGCCAGCTAATTCCCAGGAGCTCAAAAAATAACCCAAAACAAATGCACGGCTAGCTTTAACGCTGACACATCTCGCACGCATGTCCTGCTCGCCGTCTGAAACGTAGCTGGGCGAACTGACACTTGATGTAGGTTTGTTCTTGTGTTTTCTTGGCTCTTGTTCTGCTTCTAACGAACGTGTAGAGAGGGAGAAGGGTTACGCTTCTTGGTGCGGGAGTTACCCTGGTTGTTTCCAGCATTGTGGCACTTGCATGGCTCAGGCTGCCGTTTGCATTGGTCATCACAGCTTAAGTCAAAGCACTTCACTTCTTCAGTGAGCTGAGAAAAAGAAGGGCCTGACGGTGATCTGCACCCTTCGTGCTCCTACAGATATTGCGGGTAGCTGCTGGAGAAATGGCGTTCCCAGGCTGCTTGGGGTGGGAAGGGACCTCTGGGGCCATCTGCTCCAGCCTCTGTTCAAGCAGGGTGCCCAGGACCACATCCTGGTGGCTTTTGAATTTCCTCCAAGAAGGAGACCCCACAACCCCTCTGGACAACCTGTGCCAGTGCTCAGCCACCTATGAAGTACCCTTACCCTGCTCAGCACCTTGCTGGCTCATGTTCAGCGTGGTGCCCACCAGGACCCAGGTCCCCTCCTGCAGAGCTAATTCCCAGCTGGGTGGCCCCAGCACATCCTGGGGTTGTTCCCCCCTCTGTGCAGGACTTCACGCTTCTCCTTGTTGGACTTTGAGGCTCTCGTGAGCCCGCCTCTCCAGCCTTGAGGTCCCTCTAGAAACCCACTGAACCAGATGAGCTGTTTGCGTGACAATTTGGGATGCCTTTTGACCCTATAGTACTAGTAGGATCTCATCTTCTTTGTAAGCGTATGGGCTGGAGTGGAGCACTAGATAAAAGCTGTGGCCTTTGCTGTGTTCTCCAGTAGCCCCCGGATAAGCTGTGCAATATAAAGGTTTGGGTTCCCATCCAGTAATTACTATGCCTGCACCTTCCACAGATGCCCAATGCCTGTTCATTTAGCAAACTTGGAAAAAAAATACCTTTTTTAATTGCAAACCGCTGGAACTTGGGTTCATCAGTCCACAATCTCTTGGTTCATTCCAGCAGCCCAACGCTGCACAGCATTTCCCGGAGCTGCGCTTAGCAGCTTTCTTTTCCTCATTAACTAGGCTCCTAAATTAACACCCTCTAAAGAAATCAGCCCCAGTTCTGTGTTAGGGCTGGTTACTGAATAACTGATTGTAATTAATGCCGAGATTTATCACTGGGACAATAATAGCCACACTGTTCCCCGAACTTCAGGCTCTTTCAGAAGCTTTTGGTCAACAGGCTCCTTGTCTGGGCGGCTCTGGAAGGAGCCTGTGTAGGTATTTCTGAGTATCTGATGGGATCCTTCACTGAGCTGACAACGAACTGCCTCGATTGTGGATCGTAACCTCGTTCTGCCTGCTAGGATTTTAACAGCTGATGCGTCCCTGACAGCCTGCACGGACCTCAAGTTGTAGAGGCTTTCCCTCTGACAGCTCCAGGCTGGTAAGTGGCCCTTGGTCAAACATCTGAGAAAGCTTTAAGTCCCTCCGTGGCAATTACTGGGCTGAGACTTAACACCCAGCATAGCTTACGGAAGGCAAATTCTTCCAGTGAGCGGGGAATGAGGCTTTAGCGTTACATGGAGAGACCGAGTAACGTGGTGTTCCTGCGAAATGGGGTGAGGAAGCTGCTGCAGTTCTGCGTTAACCATTTGCAGTACAGCTTAATCTAGGGGGGAAAAATAATTCTGAACTAAAGATAAGTGATCTAGGGGGGCGCTCGTCATAGCTCCCTAGCCTTTAATCCTCAGGGTGGAGTCTGACATCGATGTGTTTACGTCCTTCGGCGCGGCGCGATGTGCTGCCTGCCCGCAGGTTCAAGGAGCGTGGTCGGGGTGGAAGTATGGGCAGATGAAAGCCACACCGTTGTTTATCTCCAGTGGCAGCCTGCAGTTCATTAATATTGCATCCACCCCTAACTTGGAAAACGAGAGGAAGCCTGCCAGTGGCAAATATTAAATGAAAGCCAGTTCTTTATTTTTTTGCTTCAGTGGCTGCCCAGCATCCTTTCTAATTCCTTACCTGGTGGTTATGCAAGGGCCATTAAAGTGCTTCGTGTTCTTGCTCCCCATTGATGCAGGGATTAAATAACTTCCCTTATTATAACTTTCTGGGTAATTGCAACATCTTTTCAAATAAGAATGCTGGCCGATTCTTGACTTTGAGTGAATTAAGTTTTTTTAAAACCTAGATTGAGAACAAACCAAGAAGCCAAGGCTGGAAACTTCTTGACCCCACCCTATCTGATAAAGCAAGCGAGAGCCCAAAACTTTTCTTCATCAACTTGTTAGCATCACAGGACAAATTATAGCTCTGTAAGGTGCTAGCAACTAAGACTAAAGCTGTTTAAATCGTTTTTGCATCTACAAAGATTTAAGCCTGATGTTGCCACCCTTTCAACCCCCCAGGAAAGAGTGGGGAGTTGAAAAGAGAAGGCTTTCAGACCCGTGAATAAATCTCTAATTATACATATATTTGAGCGTGTAGTTTGTTAGATATTCATTCCTAATCTTTCTGACAAGGTTAGACACAGAAGGGAGCTGCTGACTGTGCAGGGGAAGCCTGGCACTCCTCGGATCTGTTACACAAAGAGTTTTGCTCGCGGTGTGTGTGTGGGGAGGATGCGCTCAGAGTGACAGACAAGTGTCACCGTTAGCGATCTAACGGGATGCGAAGCACGGCTGTGGGGCTGCCAACACTTCTGAAATCAGCTGAATCCCACCAAATGGTAGGCGCAGCTGCTGCTAATGGCAGGGAGCTGCTGCAGTCTGGTGTTTTGCACCACAAAAAACTTCAAGAACTGAGAGCCCTGGGTAGGGCTAACCAGCAAGCGGGAAGTATTTGCCCAGGGGTTTGGGATTTTCAGCGCTGCGTTTCTCTTCCATGTGGCTGGAGTGAATAACCTGGTGCTTATCCTGAATGACCTGGGACTTATCCTGGCAGCTGCTTCATGTGCAAGGCCCTCCGCTCAGCCTGTGGCCATCCCGAGGCTCAGCTCCCTCGCTGTGCAGCTTGGTGGTGTGACAGCAAGCCCCATCTGCTTCCTTCCAAATTCCAAGGAAAGGCGAAGGTGGAGGACTGGGGATACAGCTGGGGGATCCTCCAAAAGATGCCAGAGGATGACTTTGCCAAAACTAACTGGCACTTCTGCTGGCTCTGTCAAATCGAAGTCGATGTGAATTGGTTTTTAACCCTGTAACGATGAGCGAAGTGATGGCTGTGCTTTCTTCTAGACTCGAGCAGCCGATGTGGCGTTAGCTTCCTGGGCAGGAGACAGGCTACATCTCTGCCGCCAGTCATTATGGGATGTTTCAAAGCTGACACGGCCCCGAGCAGTGCCTTTCAGATCGTCCCGGGGGAGAAGGAGGTGGCTGAGACAGATGAGGAATAGACAGGCTCTGGAAAGCTGCCTACATAAGGAGTTTTGCGCACCTTGGTGGGACCGGTACACGCAAACCTGTACTGACAGCTGCTAGAAAAGCCTGCTGCAGTAAAAGGCATCGCTGGTCAGTTAATTTATGTTGTCAGGCTAGAATTAATGACTCCTTTAACGAGCAAAGATGACTGTATTTCTGGAAAGCTCGTTGAAATTAATTTAGGTCTCTGACTTTGCTGTGCAAACCCTTACCTTTCTTTCCCTTGGAAGCTAACCCAGCTTGTTTGTGATCTCCAGAGCTAATTCCTCGCTCTTTATCCCAGTCGGCGACAGCTCAGAAGCTGTTCCCAAAAATGCCTAGGGTGGCAAAAGCTTTTTAGGGCCAACACAATAGTGCATTGAGGAGATGAAGCAAAGAACCAAGGGGGTATTTCTCACTTCCCTCGTACACGCACAGGATTGCTTCCAAGGTTATGCAGAAGGAGAGCCGCAAACATTGTGTCAGGAAAGATGAGTCTGAAGGCTTTCAGAGATTTGTTTGGAACAGTGCTGTGCGGCAAGACTGTGCGCCTGTAATTCCTAATAAAGGAGGCCCTAATTACCTTAATGTTTTCCTTAGTCACTTCACAGTTAGAATCACTTTTGTAAATGGAGATGCTTTATCATAATCTGAAGAGGACGGACTATTCCAGTCCAGCTTTGAGCTAGGATGTACTGACTGTGGTCAATAAATAACATCAGCTCTTGGTTTGGTAGCCCTCTAGAGAAACAAATGCTGTTTCCAAAAACTCTTTTCACTTTGCAAACATTAACTTCATCTTCTTACTGACGTGTAGATCGTATCGCTAGCTTGTAGCAGGGAGAATAAAGGAGTCTTTTTAGTGTGCTTGAGTTCCTTGGGTTTGGCCCATTCCTTGAACTGATCACGTTTAATAATAAAGCATGCCAGAAGGCACATGCGTGTGTTCAGTTTATTTTCCATACAGTGAAGAAATCCGGGCTCAGGTCACTGAAATCCCTACCCAGATGGCTGGTTGTTCCCAGCGTCTATCCCTGAATAAACCAGAGTCTGTTTTGGTTGTGCTGAGGGCGCTCTCCTCTTCTCTGGAAGTCGTCATGGCATGCTGAACCCGTAAAGCTCCTGTCTCTGCTAATTTTAGTTCTGTGTTTCAGAAGCTGATAACGCTTGCAGAGTTTTGTACTCCCTGTGAGTGAAGGTCTGAGCCTGAAGCTTATCGTTATAGGACAAGCATTCTTCCATCAGGAAAATACAGGGCGCAATGGCTCGCTTTATTTTCACTCTGTTTCTCCAGGCTTTGTGTATGAGTGGTAAGACGAGGGCAAGCTGCCTGGGGCCTCAAAAGAAGGTGAGCTAAGGCTTTCCCCTAGCCAAAAGTCTTCTGGGTTATCTGCACTCAGAGCAACCAGAGCTTGTAAAAGTCAGAAGAACTTAACGGGCAATATATGAATTTTATTTAAATGTCACCAGTAAAGCACCCATCCTGTCAACGCTACTTATTTTTTTCCCCTCATAAACCCATAACTAGTTATCCTCTGCCTCTCTACTCCAATTAAGCTACCCCAAGCTCATTGCAAATTGACTGAAAACCGAAACACGAGCTCAGGGCAGTAACGTGTCACATCATAGCTGTTAATGCAGCACCATGGCTTGGGAATTGAAGTATCTTCTGTCTTAAAAATTTAAACCAAAATGAAGTAACCTTTTGAACTATTTCTGTCGTTCTGTGCGATGACTTGTACTTCTTCAGAGCTGCCCCCTTTTTTCCAGATAGCAGAAGGGTGTCCAACTTAAAAAAAAAAAATTCTTCTAGAAGAGCAAAAAGTTATTACAGGATGATAAATGCCTCTCACTTCAAGGAGATAACAGGGAAGTGGTGCCCCTGTTTTGTCTATTAAATTTTGGCTGCTCTACAAAGCAGCATTAGGAAATTTCAAGTCTATTTAGGCTCTTAAAGCCTAAAACGTTTGAGTATATGTTATGCGTAACTGCGCATTGCTTCAGTCAAATCTTAGTCCTCCCCGAAATCTGGCAGGTCATTGTTCAAACAGTAAACACATCGGTTTATTGCATAAGCTGGTACTGTAATTGGAAAAGTAAAATGACTAAGCGGAGTTCTCAGTGAAGCTGCCAAAATAAAATAGTCCAGAAGGACAAGCTACTTTTTTGTTAAAATAAGCTTGAACGGCCATGAAATTCTTCACCCTGAGGGCTTTCCTCGGTTTGACGAGTGACTAAGACCTAAAATGTCAAATACCTCCGTGTGCTGACCAGTAACTTTCGTCAACTTTAAGATCTTTGCTAGTCGAATACCAACCGTACTTTCTCGTCCACAAGCTAAGGACTGAAGAATTTTTGGATTTCCTTGTGTTAAATATCGAGGCACGCAGCTGCAGCATGCAGCGCGAGGGGAAAGCCTGCGCCTTTGCAGCTGGTAGGAAGGCAGTTGTGTCCTCACAACTGGATGGGTAAGGATTGCGAGGAGCAATCTCGGCTTGCAGAGCCACAAGAAAGCTATCAACAAGTGTGGTAAGGAAGGAGTAAACCTGCTCTGCCTTTCTCATGAGAGATAATAACACTTCTGATACCGACAGCACGTGGAGAATGTGCTGTAATCTTCCTGGTCGCAGCTTAGGCCAATTTCCTCTTCTCCGAAGAAGGGATCGCTTAGTGCTGCCTTTTCAACACATTTTGCATTTGAATCTTATGGTCAAGCCTTTGTTTAAACGAGGAGAATAATTCCGTGCCCTTCCACCTTAGTCATGTCTCCTGGCTCTCCCCCTGGCTTTTTCTAGTTGGCTGGCATCTGTTTAGGTACGGCGTGCTTCGGGCACTGAAGCGTTCGAGATGAATGTTGTTTTACTGAACGAGGAGTCATTAGTCACATGAGGTGATCCTCGCCTCCAGGAGCACGCTAGGACAAAAGCAGGAGTATCTGTTTTCAACAGGAGACTCGCTTGGGTTCCACTTCTCTGCTGTAACCCACGGACCTTGAAAAATCTGCGATCCCTTCTTCAGTGAACTATGCTGGCACGAAGAGCGTTTGAATAAACACTTGCTGGTTTTTCGTTTTTAATTTCAGACTGGCCTCTGCAGTTCTTGCAGATCTGTTCAATAATTCAGTGCAATAACTGATACTTCTGGACCAGCACAGGAAGACTCCTGAAATACTCTCGTGGAGTCAGCCATGCCTCCTAGCAAAAGATGTGGAAGTTGGTGTACTGTTCTAGAAAGGCCGGTGAAATCCTTTATCAGTGCTAGTTTAATGAACCTTTCCTGTGGTTCTGAATAGGATTGTCTGTGGAAAACCTCAAGGGACCAAATTCAGGCAATCCTTGTTGTTTAGGATCAATTCTAAAAGTCTAACAAACCTGAGAAGGCCTATGGCAGGCTATCCAAAATGCCAAAGCACTTGTAAGAGGGTTTTTTTTTAGAAATTGTAGGCAAAATTAACGTCGCCACAGTCTGACCTGGGTAGGACAAGGGGTAAACTAAAAGATTTAGGTAGATTTAGGTTAGATATAAGGAAGAAATTCTTCACTCAGAGGGTGGTGAGGCCCTGGCACAGGCTGCCCAGAGAAGCTGTGGATGCCCCATCCCTGGAGGTGCTCAAGGCCAGGCTGGATGGGGCTTTGGGCATCCTGGGCTGGTGGGAGCTGTCCCTGCCCATGGCAGGGGGCTGGAATTCGATAATTTTCAAGGTCCCTTCCAACCCAGACCTGTTCTGTGATCTCTGCCGGTCACTCAAAGCTCACTCACTTCTTTGGTTTGATGCCCGCTTTTAATAGCCCTATGCTTTCAGCAGTTGTGACACGTTCTATACTTAGCACATGCACATCACCGTATCGAGGTAACAGCTCGGTCTGCTCTGTGAACACCAAAGCAACGACGTAGCTAAGTGTATACGTATAAACTTAGCAAAATTGTTCCTTAATAATAATTCCATCAAACTTCTTCGTATAAGCATCCCGTAAACAATTAGTAAGCAGGCCCAACACGGTGAAATAATTCGAGGAAAAATGTTCTGTCCCGTCTCAACTTCGTGTTGTGTAAATGCACTTAGCTGGTTCAGATGCTGGAGAAAGGAATCCTGCAAGTGTTAACTGTTTTCATTGGAACTGGGTTGGAAGCCAAGCCACTATCTTGTACCAGAATAAACTGATAAGAGAAAATACTCGGTTAAAAGTAGAACAGTCCTTTAAAGAAATAGGCTGAAGACCCAAAACTCTTTTGAAAAGCTGAGAGTAGGTAATATTCAGTATTCATCCAGGTAATTGGCTTTGGTTTTGCAGCTTCAGCACATTCCTTTGTTCTAGGAATAACGACTGTCCTGCTGGTTTCCCCCGCAGATGTAAGCCCATGATTTCCTCCGTACCACAGAAATAAGGCATCCCTTTCTGAAACCGACCTGGGCAGAAATGCCTGGCAGCTTCAACCAGGCACACCTGCGCTCACATCATCCTCTGTGTGTCCTCTGCATGCGATTTGTGCTGCTCCTTGCTCAGGCTGCTGCCATTTTTTACATGTGGGTGGTTGTCATCTCCTGGAAGATTACCACCGAGTTGATTTTGAATGGAAAATCAGCATATTATAGCAAGTGGAAGCCACCAAGAGGTGAAGTGATCAGAGGAGTGATAAGGGAGATCAGAGTGGTTAGGTTACTGCTTCTCTCCCCTTTTAGCAACTGAGTTTCCCACTTGCTTTGAGACTTCAGGCTCTATCCAGGGTGCCAATGAATAAAATTGTTGCTCGACCTGACTCTTTTGAATGCATCTCTGTATAGGGGAGCCGATGCATTTCTGAGGATATTAGATAACTGGTAGGATAACCTGGCAAGTCAGCTGTTGCACTTTATTGCCTTGCTTTTGTGTGCTGAAATTTTAGCATTTCCCTGGTGATCCTGCTTGCTTTCCCCATGTGCTGCTTTCAGTGCCTGCAAGTTTTAAAGCGGCTCTGCCCACCTCCAGAAGCATTCGTGATATTATCTGACCACAAATTCATTCTGCCTCTGAGAACGAACTGGAAGGGCACTCGAGCTGGTATGCAATTAGCTGTGCATAAAGAAGCAACCACTAGATTAGCTTTGTTTTCTAAACAATCAGTCGTGCTTGCAGAGGCCGAACTTCTCATTTCCATGTTCTTTATGCCAGCAACCCTGCGTCTAGAAAATGACTCAAGTGCAATCCCTGTGAGTTTTACAAGTGAATTCACGTTGGCTATGACCTGTTGACCTCAAAGACCCCTTTTATGCAAAGAAACTCCTAGAAGAAACCTGAATAATCCAATAGAAACTACACAACTGTATTTTTTACTCATGAACGTTCGAGAAAAGATGCTTTAGTTTGCATAAGACTGATTCCCTGAGGATGTTTTAGGTAATTTTAGGGTACGTATCTGATAGTAAACTCCAGGAGACATACTTGTAAGAGACTAGGTGCTTTTCAATCAGCAGTTGCTGACAGAGCATGATCAAATTGAAGGTGACAGGACTAAACCCCGCCTGGGAGGTAGATGTACTTTGATTTTTACCTGCCGAAGGTGACCGTCAGCTGAGATCTGCCCTAGTGATTGCACCAGTACAACAGCAGACCACAGGAGCACCTCAACCACAAGTCTCATCCCATGGGGGTCTGGATGTCTGCTGCTTAAAGCGACACGGAGGCTGAAACTTGTGCATCCTCCAAGAGGAGAGTGGCCGACAGTTATTCCCAAATTAGGTAAAAACGCCAAAATCTGACCAGCCTTTGCCAAGTGTTTCGTAGCTCTGCAAAGTCACAAGTGGAAGAGGTCTGCATACCCCAAATACTTCCCCGCTAGCAGGTCTTTATGCATTGCATCCAACTGCCAAGCCTCTTATTATTGCAGCGTGCATGTCGGTAAATGTCTTATCTCGCCAGTGCTAATGGGGTCAGGGCTTGGCAAAAGCCACGACTGGAATAGCATTTGTTCGTAGTTGAAAATCAAAATATGCTGGTAGCAAGCTGCTCTTAAACGCGGCCACCAGCTCTCTGCTGGGCTGCTTATAAACCAGCTGTCTAAATCCTGTGACTTGCAGTAAATTTGTCTAAAACAGATGGTTTGTAAATGCATCGTATTGGCCAAAATGTTGTCTGTTCGCGAGCTCCTAGAAAGTGTAATTCTGAAGTGGTATATTTCACATACAATTTTGCTTAAAATTGAATATTAAAATACTGTTGGTGGAAGTTCTTACAGTGTTCCTAGGTGCTGGAGATGTGGTCTGAAATCAGCGTGGTCGTGCAACCCTTCTAAGCACTGATTAATCCGTTTTATGGGCAGGACAGCCTTCTTCTGGTATTCTTAAGATTTATTAATTCGATTAATTATCGGCGCTAAGAAGGGACACAGAATATTGGTCCTTTATCTTATGCCTTACTTAAAATATACCGGCTACGCATCGCTGCTAGGACAGTTAAAATGTTTATTTAAATCGTTCAGAAACGAAATGGAATAGCTGCCCTTTATGGCAGTGAACATAAACACGTCTGGTGTTCGGGACGGTCTGAGAAAGCAGAGCAGGAATCTGCTCAAGTGATGTAGCTGCGCTTTTGGTGGAGTGCGCGTCCTCAAAACTTGGTTCAGGCCACTGGTGTTTCAGAGGGGAGATGCTGAAGGTGTCAGGAAGAAATAAAATCCCTGTTAAAATACCTTTATGCTTTTCTTTCAGTGTAAGAGCAGTCAGCTTTGCTTCACGTGGGGCAAGTAAAATGATCCAGCAGCCCTTGATGAAAGGAACCTATGCAAACATTTTGGGGTGAGGACGAGGCAGAAGGGAAGGCATTATTTATTTACACTGACGAGAGGCAGACTGTTTCTAGCAGTCGTGCTGAATCAGTGCTGGCTCCAACTGCAGGTTCCAGGTACGATTTAAACAGTTCCTTCTGAATTACCAGCCTATCGCAGTGAAAATGTACCAGTTTGGTCTGTGAGTTCATTTGAAAAAGGCAAAATGATAATACGCAGTGCGAGATGATATGGGTGGTTATATTTAGTTGTTTACAACCTCTTCGGAGGATCTGAAATGTGAGAAACTCTCTCCTGAGTTGTTTCGCTTTTCCTCCGAGGGAGTAATTATTTCCTCAGATTTAGGAAAACGTAGCCAGAACGAAACTTCTCCATCTTCGTTGGAGGATGGACAAAACTCTGTGGATGCTTTCAAAAGCTCAACTTTAACAGAGCTTTCTGAGTCTGAATGATGGTAATGCATTTAGGGACTGCTAATTGGAGACAATTCCAATGAATTAGACTTTGCAGATGTTAATGATATGCTAGGGGAAGGCAACTTAGGAAGATCTATGCTCTGTTCTTTTTTGTCTTGATCTGTTGAATAGCTTCTGTAATTGTCTGATACATCTTCTGGCAGTATTTGGGTTTCTTAAGCATTTACTGCCTGAAGAATCCAGTTGGTACAGCCTGTGAGTTTGCAGAGCAACGAGTACAATTAGCTCAAATGCCAGTGCACGAAAATAAAGGCAGTATTGTGCCCTTCACCGTAGGTGCAGTAACATCTGCAGGGAATATCTGCCATTGCCAGTCCGGCTCGACTGTTTCTGATGGATGAATATTCATGCAAAACACTAGTCTCAGCCTCTTGTAGAAAGTATCGCTCATTCTGGGGAGTAATTTGCCAGTGGTTGCGCTGATGTAATTCATTTCCCACGCTGCAAGCAGGAGAACAGCCCTGGCCAAAGACCTTGCGAGAAAATGCTGGTGGCAACGATGCCCTGATAGTTAGGATTTGCACTCGCGCCACCAGCCGTGCTGGGTTGGACACCGTCCTGCCCTCTGCAGGAAGGTAAGGTTGCTCCAGTTAATCCACTCAGCGACATATCGAGATGTTCCCTGATGATAGCCTTACGGTTGTTTTCCTCCACTGCCCTGCCTCGTTGAGACAGAGGGGGATGAATCAGTTCTGCTCCGATGGAAGATAACTCTCGTGTTCGGCGTGGTTAAAAACCTGGGGATCGTTCCACTTGAGCTGGACCATACTCACCCCACGCCAAAGTTTGCCTGGGCTTACCAGACCAAATTAATGCTTTTCCTTCATTAAAGTTCGCATTTTCACAGCGGCATGATTTGCACAACACCGTGTTTGATGGAGGGATCTCCATCCCAGCGAGTTTCTGATGACCAAACTGTTATTTTTCACTTCTGAATGCGCTGAGTGCTTGCTGTCTTGCCCTTAACCTTCATCTAATTTTGAGGGTAGATCCTGCCACTTGGAGATCCAAGATTAAGGCATGGTTTTGCGTGAAACTGCTTCAAGTTTCCCACTAGTTCGGAAGGTTTCTCTGTTATTATTTGTGCCCATGCCTTCTTAGCAGTGTACTTGTTTAATATATCGCTATTAATACACTTCAGGCTAACAGGAGCACACACAAAGTATTTTTTTTCTGGTTTGTTTGTTTGTTTGCTTTTAGCGGTAAAGCCAAAAGGAAGTTTAATCAGATAATGGTACCTCCCCTGTTTAAGAAAATGAAGTATTTCCTAGTAAAAACAGCAGCAGCAGTGATTTAACAATGTAATCTGATCTAATATTAGTAACAGGCTGTGCCTTCAGGGAGCAGTATAATATCCAATCCACCGAATAAAGTCTGTCTCGCATTAAATTCTGGATCCTTTTTGAAAAGATGGCTTCCCAGAATTGGTTCAGCAACTTCGTAAAAAGCCGTGCTTCCCTTCGTTTTTTTAGGTTTACTACCGGCAGGGCTGGAGTCGGGCACTCGTTTAGGTCAGGTTTTAATAATTTCTGGCATTTTGTATACATACCAAGGAAAGGGTGCGATAATTAATCCTGAACCCTTTCAAGATGAAGCCACACACACTTTCGCTCTTATTTCATCTGGGTTTCTTGGGGGAGTCGGGGATGTCAGAGTATGGCCTCAAAACTGGGAGAGCTGCCAGAACCCTTTGCTTTCCCTAGATAAGTGTATTTTCCAAAAGTTACGGCCTCTTTCCTTTTCTCCTTTTTTCCTTTTCTCCTTTTCTTCTTTTTTCTTTTTATTTTTCCTTTTAATTTTTCTTTTCTTTTTCCTTTTTCACCTTTCCTTTCCCCTTTCCCTTTCCCTTTCCCTTTCCCTTTCCCTTTCCCTTTCCCTTTCCCTTTCCCTTTCCCTTTCCCTTTTCCTTTCCCTTTTCCTTTGCCTTTTCCTTTCCCTTTTCCTTTCCCTTTTCCTTTTTCCTTTCCCTTTCCCTTTTCCTTTTCTTATCCCAATCTCAGTTCTCAACACAAACTTGTTCCAGATCTCATCCCGGTCTCCGCTCGGTGTCAGCTGTAGGGTTGCTTAGGCACGATCTCCTTGTAAAACAAGCCGGTTTACGCTGTTTGGATTCGATGCCTCTGATTACCTGCCTGATGGATTAAATGTTAGGACATGTCAAACGCGGTTCTTTATTGCACCCAGTTAGCCTTAACCTTTTTCCTTTGGCAGGCTTTTCGCGATTCGGAACAGGTTAGTCCTGTTTAATGTAAAATCAGAGGTTGACTTTCGGTGTCAGGAGAAGTGTTGCTCACATACGGGGCTGTTAAGTAACATGTGGTGTAACTGCGTTAAAAAAAAAAATTGGTGAACAAGCCCAGCCTTCCCCTCCTGGTAGGGTTAGCGCAGTTCTGTTTTTAGAAAGCAGCGCCTGAAAACCCTTCTGTGTTTGCATTTAACTAGGTGAGGAGTCCTAATGGGAATTTAATCAGCCACGGGGCTGTAATTGCTGCCTTTTTGAACCGAAGGCCTCGTGACTCGGTTACACGCTGGTGCTTCTAGAAAGGTGCAGGATTTTTGCTTGTGAACGTTTGCGAAGGAGCAGCGCAGGACGATGGAAGGATCCGGCCCCCTTGCACAACTCCAGCAGAGCTCTTGAGTGCGTTTGTCCGGCAGGGTCAGAAATTCAGGTATGTTTTCTAGCTGCTTTTCATCCTCCTACCACGACCAAACGCTCGAGCCTCGGCATGGGCCAAAGAAACTTCCCCTGTGGCCAGTTCTGTTACTATAAACAGCTGCTAATAATTAGCAACAGAGCCACAAAACACCCGGGCAGAAAATAGCTGCCTGTTGGCTAAGCGAGTGGCATTCTGCCTTGCATCTCTCAAGTACTGCGAGGCAGAATAAATGCTGGCACTGGCGGCTGAAGATCCTCCTTCCGAGGAGGAGGAGCGTGGAGCTGAGCAGGTGAGTCTGCTTTTTGACCTTGCCGCTGCAGGGATCTGCTGACAGCCTCTTTGCTCCCTGGGAGCTGCAATTTCCCACTGGGTTTGGGTGGGAACAACCCAGAGTGTTACTTCTAGCTGCTCCTATTGCTCCCATCCCCTGATATGTTGGTGTGGAGCCACGCAGCCAGGTAAAACCAACCTGAGCCACGCAGCCGAGTAAAACCAACCCGACTTCGTTAAAGATACGTTGATCTTTCTGGCTGTGCTTTTGTCAGGTTGGTTTTTAACCTAGACCAGCTTCATAAATGCTCGTGGGGTTGTGCAGGAAGGGGTGGGAGTAAGGAAGAAAAGGAAGAACAGAGTGCTGCTTTTAGAGGAAGTACTTGTTTATGCTAACTCGAAGTGATTGAGAAACCTATAGCAGAAGCAGTGTGAGAGGCTGGCTGGGTATTTTACGTATACCTTCAAGAGCAGCAGGTTGCAAAGCCAAAGTTCCCTTGCTAGGGAAGCTGGCTGTCCCAGCAGAACGGATTGCTGGTAAATGTGAAGCTGTGCTCAGGTTCGTGCTGCGTGCTGCTACCCCAGGGGTGGCTACCAGGCCTGTGGCAGATCCACAGAACACAGGGACGATGAGGGAGCCACCTGTTTCGGTATGAAATCGTCTGGATCCCTCTCCTGGAACCGTTTTTGGTGTTTTGAGAAGCAGTAAGTCCGTGTGAGGTGGCACAGCTGTGGTTGCAGAAGGGTGAGGGACAGCCTCTGGTAGCTGCCCTTTCACAGCACCGCGCTGCTGCTCTGCTGGGGTGGTAGGGGACTGGAGCTCCAAATGCCAGCAGTTTCCTTGGACAAACGCCATTCTCCTCTTTAAAAAGGCACAGGCCCAAACAATGCATCATCCTGCAAGCCAGTCAAATGCTGAAGCAGAACCGAGTCTCCTTTTTGCATTTAATCAAGAGAAGGAATAATAAATGATGTTTGTCTCCAGCACAGAGGTGGAAGTGTTCAGCCAAACGTTTATTTAGTCTGAGGAAAAGCCAGATGCACTCAGAACGCCTTTCTTTCCAGTGCTAACATTAAAGCTGTACTTAAATCATTCGAGATAACTTTTCAGGAGATGGCCAGGTTACTAGAAACTGGAGCATAAACCAACTTGACAAGTAAATGGGACGACTGGGCAATTAGAGGCTTGCTAGCCTAACATAATTCCCAGGTTGATTAGTGTGGCTAGCAGTGCATGTGTCCATGGAGTGTGCTCCTTGAGGAACTGAAGGAGGGTAACGTGCAAGATGCTGGAAGGAAGGAAGGCTTCTCGTGTTAGACTGGCAGCCTCTGGGCTCTTTTTTGAGTCAAACACTTGGATATTTTGTGAAATATGCTTACCTTGGTTTTTTGTTGTTCTTGCTTTTCTCGGTGTCATGCACAATGTTACGTTAGGATCTGCTAGTGATTCAATGACAGCTGTGGCCAGAAACATTAAAACCGAATTAAATTCTCTAATAACTGATTTTTAACTGTTTTCCCTGGGAAGTTACCGATGAACAATGGAAAGACGGGGCCATTGGTATGCAAGGGTGGCTCAAGGCATCCCTTCATCCTTTGTTCCAGCGTCAAGAAGATGAAAGTTCATAAACTACAGAGTCTTTGTTTGAGACAGGACATGTACTGCATCACTGGAAAACAAGTCCTGGGTAGCAAAATGCAGCTCTTCGCTACCATTTGTCAAACAACACGAGGAGGCTTTGATCAGCCTGCGTGCTTACATGGGAAGGCAAGTAGGGATGAGGGAAGAGGCAGGTCTTGGAGAGAGATCAGTGGCTGAAGTTATTGCAAGGCACTTTGAAAGCGAGGACGAGCAGTGGGTTGTTTGCCTTGGCTCATCCCCCAGCTTATTCCTTCAGATATTACGGTGTTTGCACAGAACACTATAATATTTTCCATCCTTTTCAGTGTGCCCATTCGAATTTTTCTTAGGCCGTGCTTCTTTTTCCCTTAAGGACCTCAAGACTCTGTAACTAGTGCACACAATTTCAGTTTTCTCGTGGTGTCCACTTAACCGCATCTACTGGCAGAGGTTTATTGCTGCTTAATAAAGTGTGTGTGCGATCACCTGAAATGTGCTGCGTGCATCGTAGCTTAATTAAGGTCACAGGCTTTGGCACTGGCTCAGAATATCTCGTTGCTCGTAGAACAGTACATTCCTGTTCCTTGTAAGCAAGAGATATCTGGAAACATGTATTAAAAATAGTTCGGTCTTAAAAGATTCGGGCAGGACTGCTGTTAACCCCCGTTTATGCTCTATTTTGGGACCGATGGGTGTAGTGCCCATCACCTGATCTCCAGACGGTGGTGTCACGGATGTGAAAACACTGCTGGTCGACCTCTGAGCCCTCACCAACGCTGGGAAATGTGAGAGAAGTCATTTGCCCGAGGCGTTGCGTAATTACCTAGCGTGCTTCTCCTATCTTAGTGGTCATTCAAGAAAACAAAACCACGGAACTGCGTGGGCCACAAGTAAGGCCCGTATAACTATTCCTCTTCTTTGGAAACCCAAGAGAAGGCAGTAATTTTCCTCGATGATTCACCCGCCTGCGAGCAGGACCTATTTGAGGCACGGGATTACGGTGGGATCGCCTTGTCAAGCTCGTAACGTGCTGTTCTGTGCCTCGCCTCGTCGTGCTACGACTCATGCCTGGATGGGAGAGAGTACAGATTTAACAGATTAGAGGAGATCTGAGCAGCTTTTGTAAAATTTTGCTCGCAGGTTAGTTTTCGGAGTCGCCTGATTCACTGGGATGTTAACCTCCCCTTTCTTGTTTGTACCATGTGCAGGAGGGCCAGAGGTCAAAGTAAAGCATGCAGTCAGGTTGAAGAAGAGCTGGTGTCATCAAATCTCCTCCAATATACGCTTTACAAGTGTGCATATTTCTGCATTTAAGCTTCTGCTCATACCCCGCCTCTGTACAGTGCCCGACATTAACCCCTTTGTCAGGCCGAGACATTTTGTTCTACTTTCTTACTCTTTGTGAGTCATGAAAACGCCTTTTAAAGCGTTAGGGAAAGTACACTGAGAGTGCGTGGCAGATGGGGTACGTAGTCTCGTCTTCCTAACACACATTTTTAAGTTACTTTGGGTGCTGCGTGGCCTGATGTACCTGCACTGCTTGAATGATAGGTGAAAGATAAGCCTAATCCATCGTTTCTCTTTATTTTTAACCTTTTTAAATTATTTTTAGAAAGGAAAATATCACAGGACTGTTTCTTTCTCTATAAAATGAAGCCTTTCAACCTCAGGAGGAAAGGGAGTTTGCTGTATTACAAATTCCCATTGATATTCAAAACTACAGTCAAAACTATGTTTTCAATTAAATTTTGGCTTTACTGGCCAACAAACGTGAAAATAAAAAAAAAAATTTGTGCTAGATACACACATGGAAGTGTGCCCTCTTTACTATTTTAATCCAACTCCTCTTTAGACGCCATTTAATCTAGATTTGGAGTTCTTTGCTACGTAAAAGCTTCTGTAATATTTACTTCCAGCAGGTAAATGAATTTGCCTGCCTTTTTGATAAGGAAGAACGCCGCCGTTCGAACTTGCCAAATTCAAAACGAGCTTGGGAAAAGAATCTGCCTGTAAGATGAGCCTGAACACAGCCTCCAGGGCTTACACAAGGACTGGAAGACCTTCCAGAGAGGCTGTTGCCCTCCAGCTCGTGTGCTAGACGTGCGCTTGGAGTCAGATGAAAGTGCCTCAGGGAGACGAGCGTTACACTCGCCACAAAATTGGCATAATGGACCGGCAATTCTGTGTTACTTCAGATAAAACCCGTCCATTGTGCCTCCCGCTTACTGCACTTGAAGACTGCGACCGCTTTTTCTGGCGTGCTTAAAATCTACTGCTCTTTTTTATCTGTGTCAATTACAGCTTCAAAGTCTGCCTCCATCCATCATCCATTATTCCTGTCTCTGAAATTATCCGATCGCTCCCCATCGTCTCCTGCTTCGAGCAGAACTTCTCCAGCCCTCCCTTAAGAGCCTAAATCTCAGACCTCCTCTTTTGTCCTCCCTCTTTATCCATCCCGATGACAAATGCTCCCAGCCTGCTGTCAGCCTGCTTGTGTATTCAGGCAGCCCCAGTGCATCGTATGAAACGTTCTGGTATGACGAACTGCCTTCCTGCCCTGCAACTACCTTGTAAAAGAGGTGTTTGGGGGAAACTGAGTCAAATCCCTCCCGGACGGTGACGCGAGGGGACGTTGAGCCTAAGAGAAAGCTCTGGGCTTTAAAGCCATCTAGTACAGGAGCGTTATCAGTGACCTTAGCCTGTAACACGACGCGCTTGTTCTGAGAGATTTCCAAGCAGTAAGAGCTGATATGTAAACTTATTAAATTCTCCTGAATGCAATTTTGCCTGCCTGCCAGCAATTAAGCGTTTTATTACTGTAATTAAAATAATCGCTCCTGCCCTGGAACCTGTACTCTCTAGGTTTTATTCACCCAGGCCTTCTGTTATGATAAGCGTGTGTGCACTCTGTGGTTGTGTTTTGGTGGCGGTGCTGTTTGGTGTGTTGTTGTTTTTTTTTATTACGCAGTACTTGATTTCGTATTTGTGATAAACTAATCGCTATTCGAGGAGCGAGCTGAAACCTCAGACACTAGAGCAAGGTAAGAGAATCCCATCCCTTTCCTTCCTGCTGCGAGTTCAGCACGCCGCTAATTAGAGGGCAAATGAACTCTGCCACACGCAGAACGTAGCAAACCCAAACAGTGATGGAAAGAAAATGCTTCGTGGAAACACGGAGCTTACGAAGAAGTTGAACAAGTTCCTGTGTTTGCCGCGATTCAGTGACCCTGGGCAGTGCATCTCAGCTCCTCCTTTTCGTACCGAATGGGTGAAGAAATGCTTTCTTGAGACCTTTTTGTTGTGAAGTATTTATTACTTGTAGATTAAAACATTGGAACTTAAAACTTAAGTAAGATAACCTATAGCACTTGGTTATTTTAACTTCTCTCACGTGATTTGACTAGCTCAAAAGGAAATTATAGGAGTGAGTTGTTACTGAGGTGACCGAAACTGAGACTTCAAGTAATTTGGGGAAGTCTGGGAGGAGAAAAAAACCCAGACCAAAAAAAAAAAGATGCTTTTGGCTGGAAGAAGAGAAGCGCTCAAGAAGATGTTCCCTTGCTGCACGTGTAGAACAGTGTGTTGGGGTCACGTGGAGGCAGAGTTGCTGCTGTGGTGCTCTAAACCCCAGACATGTCATCTCCTTCTTGGGGCTGACTTTTAGGTTCGGTGCCTAATGGTCTGATTTACACTAGAGCCCGCAAAGAGGTTTGTAGCCGCAGCTGGAAGGCCTGGGTACTTGTTGGGGTCTGGCAGCGGGGAACCATACCCCTAGAGGTTTTGTCCTGGGATAAGACTCCTTCCGAAATGCTTTTTCATTCTCCCAAGTGAACATTTGATTGACGTGGTGCTGTATGTAAGGCACAAAGGAAGGGGAAGGACAGGAGAAGCCTGTCTTACCTGGCTGGGATATATTTCACGAATAATGTACAGTGCACCAACAACGTATATTGCACCATTATTTCTTAATAAATTCGCTAGTCTCGTAGGATAAGAGACTGAAATGCACAGGTGTGTGCAGAAAGTGAAGATGGTTGCGCATGCCATATAGATCTCATTAAAAGTTTAAATATCTAAATGCCAGTCTTCAAAGTTACGTGCCCGATAGCTTATTTCTGCTTGTGTTTGCTTGAGGAATATCTTCGGTCTAAAACGGTCTGAATTTACACGGCGATGAACTTCTCTGCCAAGCCGTGCGATCGATTTGCTGGTGTTAGGGAAGTTCAGAGGAGCTGCGGGCTCTCAGATGTTCCTGCAAAGTAGCTGGCAACTTCCAAAAGTCCGACCTGGGCTGTCTGTGAGTAAATGGCAGCCTATGAATCACCTTCCTGGCATAGTGCTGGAATATCCCACGCTGTTTCTGAGATGGAACCTGCCTTAAATTTCCCAGCATCTGTTAGTCTGGTGCTGGCTGTGCTGAGGGTCTCAGACACCGGTATGTATTCTTCGGTGGCTTCATCTAGGACCACAAACTGGATGAATTTAGGAGCTCAGATAAGCATCGTTTAACGCGAGGAACAACTGCATTTCACTGGCAAGTCCAGGGGTAGGAGGGATCGTGGAATAAAAGACCCTACAGGAGGCAGGGACAATGGAAAGCATTAAGCAGGAAATAGGGTATATGGTTAAAGGGGGGGGACACAATATCCTGAAAAAATGCTATTGAAATTTTTAAATGCTTGCTTTTTGTTGCAGATTAATCAGCCACTCGATGGGGATTAACAGTGGAGCACCTCTTTGTGTCGCCTTTCCACCTCTCTGTAGCAAGAATAACAACTTCAGCACTTCTTCAATAATAATTATGAAACTGGTATTAACTGAATGGCAATTATGGATTTTTAACTCTAACTCTCAGTAAACCAGCAAGCCATATGTTGAAATTCCTACCAAATAGCTTTTCGTCCTTGATGTCTCGTATCTGTACAAGAAGTTGCAAGATTCCTGTTTGTACAAGAGGAATATAAGCGTTTACTTGCCTGAGGAACAGAAGCTGAAAGAGAAGACACCCTGACTTGTTTGTGGAGTTATGGTAGTATTATTTATATAGATATAACAAAGATATATATATATATATATTTTTATGGTAATGAAAATGGCTCCCCAGAATGCTGACTCGGAATCTATGCAAGTTCAAGACCTACCTGTGGCACAGCTTCAGAAACCAGAAACCAAGGAGAATGAAAGCAGAGAGGAGACCATTAGTGAAGGGTCCATAGACCGGATACCGATCCGCCTGTGGGTGATGCATGGTGCAGTCATGTTTGGCAGGGAATTTTGTTACGCCATGGAGACGGCTTTGGTAACGCCTGTTTTGTTACAAATCGGTAAGTGAGTCTCGTTTCCCTTCAGCAAAACTTTACACCTAAATTTTCTTTGAAGTCAGAGGAAGAAGGGAGTGGGAGCTGATAACTTAAAAATGCAGGTGGTAGAAAAAGGGTTATGTTTTTTTTCATTCTTGGCTGTGCCACAGATTGAGTCGTGTGACCATGTTTAAGTGGGGAGGATTTTCTGTCTGCATTCACCTTGTCTAATACTGCTTTGCTCCATAAAAGTTTAACCTGGTGTAAGTTTTGAGTTCATGTGTAAAACTAGCACCCTCAAAAGCTTCTAAAATTCTGCGTTAAAAGGTAGGTATCCTCGACACCAGAATCTTCAGGCTATAAAGGACTGCAGTGAAGCTTTTTCGTTTATGAAGAAATGCTTCAGGTTACAGTACTTCAGAATAACTAGATGTTTAATTTAGCTTTTCCAATTATTAATGCGATGTTACATTCATTTCAAGCCACTAGTGAGTGTTGTGTTATATGGTTAATGTGCTTTGTTTATAATTAACTACACAACTGCTATGGATAAACCATGATACAAATAGCTTTAGAAAAAATGAGGGAGAAAGGGGAATTGGAATAGGAGTAGTTTATGGTAAATTTTGTGGTGAGTACTATAATTAGGTTTCCAATAAACTGCTTGCAGTATAGACAGTATCTGGTATTACCTTATCAAATTCAGAAAATCATGTTCTCTATCAGATACCAGAAAATATTCCATGAAAGTGAACGGAGACACTGCAGCGAGCATGGCTCCACGTGAATAAATCAATCGTGTGTGTACACCGTGTAAATGTGCATGCAATATAGGCGTGTGACATCTTTGCTAATGTTTGCTTTGGCTTATACAAGCAGTCGTGCCTTGCAGCACGCTCAGTTGTGGCCAAACAGAAGCACCCAGCCTAGTCCCTAAATCCTGCTCAATGAATGTTTTTCAACATTGTTTAAAAAATTCAAGGTTAGCATTTGAGATGAAGCATTTGTGTTTTATTTGATACGACCAAAGAGCATCAGAGATTGAATGTGCGAGCATGCAATGTACAAATCCCTTCCTCCTTGCAGTTATAAAAATGTATTTTCAAATGAAATTACTGGTGGGTTTACGTTGTATTAACAGACGGGTCGATAACCAGTACAAGAGCCGTGAGAGATCCTTATGGGTTATTCCTCCTCCAGGCTTTCCTGAAAATGTTCATTCTCAGAGCTCATCATCATCTTTGGATATATTATTGACATAGTTAAAATAGATTATAAAAGTATTACAACGTATTATTGATATACATTATACATGCTATAAATATATTCAACTCCTCTGAATAGGAGCTTTCTGCTCAACCCGACTGGCTGAATACAACACACGCAAAGTTCATCTAGGAATATTTATGATGGCTGTAACTTCTTTCAGGATTTTTGGGTTTTGGATAAGTCAAGATTCACAGATTCAGAATATTTAAATTGTATCAGGAGCCTAGGTTTAGTTACTGTCTACCGTGACAACAAAATACTTGCATCCTGCTCCGCATGGAGAAGACCCCCAGTTTTGTAAGTGACCTGTACTTTTTTTTTCTTGTTTGTGCTGGCACTTGGATGTTTAAATGTATAGCTGGCTGGGCTGCCTTTACCTTCCCAAACGATTAAGGTCAGACAGTATAAACAAACCATCCTCTTAATTACTGATCACTCTCCTGGTTTACAGTTCTTTTGTGAGCTCTTCTAGCAGATCTGTTTCCTCCAGATAATTGAAAAATCTCTCTTCCCTTCCTTCCCTAACCCCAGTGATCACCAGAACATTGGGATTTGGGGGAAGGGAAAGGAAGAAAAGAGCTCTAATTTCTGGAAAAGCTGGCAAATGGGGATGCAGTGATGGTGTTGAGTGCTGTATAGATGAGAAGTGGAGGTAGCTGGTTATAAATGTGAGCGTTTGGGGAATTAACTGAAATTCTCGGTGCTCTTGCTCGTGTTCTCTTAGCAGAGCACCAAACATCGGTGGATGCACTGAAGGGTTAAGTTATTCACGGGTGACTTACCTCCTGTTTTGTAATTACCTCTTACATGCTTCTGTTTACCTTTATCAACCTCAACATCTGTCTGCCTCAACGCGAGCTCTATTTCTGCCTCGGTGGAGGGGGCTGCACGGAGCTGTTTGGCTGCCGTAATATTCCCTCTGCTTCTTGTTCTGGTGAAAGCAGCGCTCGGTTCTTTGCTCCCTGAGATCTGTTTGGCTTGAGAAACTTTCCGAGAGGTGGCAGCTGGAGAAGCGTGGCGATGCAACCAACTAAAAGCAAACAAAATCGCTCAAAATAAACCAAAAAAACCAGAAGCCTTTTGGATGTGCAAGGCAGACTCCTTACAGCTGTACGTTAAATCTGAAGCTTTCTGGTTTGTACTCGTGTTCCTCATCTCAAAGAAAACCCTTGCTCCCCGAAACACTCTGAGATTCTTATCTGATGCCATGGTTAAAACCTTAGACGCATTAGCGTGGTGTTAGACGCTTTGTGCTTGCAGGTATTTGACTTCCCTGTTTGTGTACCCTAAACCAGAGGTGGAGCTACCATCTGGCCGATCAACCACCTGTCCTAACCACCCTGAGACTTCAGCAGCTGAAGGAGGTGCTCCCTTGGTGTGGTCCCTTCCCAGTTCAGCCCCGGTTGGATTGTCAGCGTGTTTAAATGCCAACAGGTTCTCAATTCCTTACAAAAGAGCTAAAGGTAGAGGTGGAAGCTGCTCGACTCGAAGGATACTGCGAATTCGAAAGCTCTGGAAGCCCCTGAATGCTGTACGCCTGCCAAAATACGTTCAGATTTGTGACTTTAATCTTCGTCTTTATTGCTGTGCTTAGATTGATGTTACATTGCCTTTTCAGAAGCGCAGCTACAAATTGGTGGCAGTCTTGTCATAAACGGGTTTTAGTAGCTTAGCAACAGGAACAAGACAAATGCATCTCCCAGGTTTTTTATTATTCTAACGTGTTCTTTGATTCCCTGCTATCTGCAGCTCAAGAGTTCAAAATTAAGCAGATAACTTGTTGAGGATAATTTGGAGGACGCAAAACTACACCCGGTAGGAGAACTGGCAGGCCGACTCCAGATGAAATGATAATAGGTGGCCCTTCTGTAAGTTTTAACCTCTAAAAACCTTCGTTAGCCTTTTTTTGGAGGTCTATTGAGGCAGCAGTTCTCCCAACCAGTGTTAAAACTTCACAAAAAAGCAAGTGGCAGCTCCTTCAGCACACTGGGTATAGTTGTACGGGTCAGTCCAAGGTGGTTTTGGAGGAGTTGAAGGATTTTGTGTTACAATTTAGGATATTCTCTGCATTAACCCTGACTTATACCAGCCACTGTTTGCTTCCTCTGCGACGTTTCCATATTATAAATTCCATAAGAGCACGAGGAGGTTTTGTCTTCTGAAACATCTGGTCCATAAAGCTGTTATCTGTGAGAGGGAATTAAAATCCCTGCTACTGTTAATGAGGGAAGAAAATAGACTGTCACTTAGTAACCTGGCTTCTAAGCATTAAATCTCCAAATCTACTGCCAGTTCATAATGGTTCGTGGAAAATTTGGATGCGGTTGGGAAATGGTTTTACAAGGGATTTGATGTGAATAAAGGTGAGGAGGAGGTAAGGACTGGCCTGGCATAAAAACTTGGAGAAATCTGTGTGCTGGGGCTTGGGGTGGCTCCTACCTTCAGGAGGATTTGCCGTGCAGCAAATGAATAGCGGTGACGCAAACATAGAGGTTAAATTTTATATTTAATACAATGAAAGCTTCACCAAACCTTTCCTGTTGCTTCAAAGGCTCTTTCCAGTGCTGTTGAGTGTTTTATGAATAGTTAATAGGCAGAGAAGTGACTGTCAGCACCAGAGCTGTTCCTCATTCCCCTGCATAAATTATTAAGGAGATTACACCAGTGCTTTAGGAAGAAACAATGTGCATTTACATACGGAAAAACACAAACATGCCTTGCTTACCTTTACAGCACCACTTAAATTTAGGGATGTTTCTCTGTTAAAAAGTATTTTAGGAGTTTTTCTCCTAAGGAGTACATCAGATGAGTGGTTTTGTAGAGTCACTGAAGTGCATCAGGCCTGGTACTGATTTTTACGTATTTCACGTGAGCGCCCGTCTGTGATGGCATTCGTTGTGCTGGAGAGTTAATGGGCTCTTGGAGTAAACGGTAGCCGGTCCGGCATTAAATATTGAAGCAGTTGGTTTTAAGCTTAACCCTGACCATGTGTCTTTTCAGGCAGGGCCACGAGGGAATAGTATTTCTGGAAACGGAGTATTTCGGTGCTAATTAATAGATTCTGATACAAAGAAAGGCTGAGCTAAGCAGAGCAGAACACAATAGGTTGGTTTGCTTTGGAAAAGCAATAATTTCTCTCATTATGTGCTCTCACACCAGCAGAATACTGTCGTCGCTGCTGTCTCACACATGTGGGATAGCTGTTCGGGGCTTTGGGCTGTCGGTTCTCAGCGAAATTTCCTTCTCAGCTCTTATGACTAAGTGCTTTATCAGCCCAAAGCTTAGCAGGACGTGCTCAAAGGGTCTTGAAATGGAGTTCACGTGGGCTTGCCAGGATGGAAAAAGTGTGTTAAGCAATAATAGAAATTGCTGATCCTGAGAAATCTCAACGTGGTAGCTGAGAAGTGTCTGTCCTAAGCAGATTTAATATTCTGGGGTGAACTTTTAGCATGAAGTAGCTGGTCTCCCCCTTGGAATTCACTGTTGATACCTGTCTGAGAAGAATGCGTGTAGGTAAAGAGGAGATTATGGAGACGTATTTAGCAACCAAGCATGAAATGTCAAAGATAAGTTAGCCTGTAGGTATGGTTCTTCAAAGGAATTAAAGTTATCAATTGCTGACTCAATTCAGCGTGGAAGGGGATAGTCTTCCACGGCTAAGCCTGAGATCAAAGGCAATCTGAAAACCTTAAAGACCTGGTGGGGGAGAGGGAAACAAAGGGATTGGATGAGCTTTTAGAGGCTGCCTATAATTCAAGTGAAAAAAAGCTGACTGGCTGGAAAACCTCGCAGATGGAGGAGCCTCTTCAACATAAAAGCAGCACTGGCTATTTATTTCAGCTTGTCTCTCCTCTGCCAGAGAATTATTTTAAGGGTATAAAGTATATACATACGTACAACAGTCCACGAATCTGTCTTACCATTTACCTTACCTTGCCTCACCAGGAAGAAACTGTCCAGGTTGCCCTTTGACTCTCCAAGTTAATTTTTTTCCTAAATTCCAGCTGCATCTGGGCTCCTGGGCGCAGCTGCATTTGGTGCTGAGGGCGAATTGCAGGATCTGAGTTCCGCCTTGGAAGAGTTAATGGCTTGAGAGCTGACCTGGGGGACTGCACCACAGCTGACCTCAGGGCAAGAATTGAATTTACAGTGGCTCCAGAAAACTTAGACCAGTAAAGGCTTAATTGAATACACTTTCCAGCCTTGGTAGCTTTGAAGATACTGTCTTTAAGACCACATAAAGTTTGAATTCGGATCTCAAGCGGTGGAAAGGATAAAACAGCAAATGTTGTGCCTTTGAGGCTAACTATAAAACCTCCCACCCATCATTTGTTAGTTATTGACTAATTTTATGTCTGCTAAGGCGTTGTGTAATACTAATTTTACTGTACTTTAAACCAAAAATCAAGTCAATGAGGCTTTCATATCATATATCACTTCTCTCTTACATAAAACACCTCTTGGCTTGGAACCAGCGGCAACACAGTTCTTGAACACTTAGTCTTTAGGAGAAGGTTTGGTTAGGGATTCATTTAAGGCACTGTTAAAAAAACAAAAAGGTGCAGTTCTCCAAGATGAGAACGCTTTGAATCCTCGGAAGTTTTCCTTTTGAGAAGCTTGAGGGCTGAGGGTAGTGCGAGCAACCATATAGCACATGCAAGAAACAGATGCGAGAACTGCGGGCAGATAGAGAAGTCACAACGTGTGAGACAAAGCAAATTGCACGACAATGCACGCTGTCAGCTCTCATGAGAGGATGGAGATTTAAAAGCAGTTCTCAATTTTGTTGCCATTTCTGTTCTTCAAACCCATTTTTTTTCCTGACACTTTAGGCTGTGTGTTGTGGGAAGGGCTCAAGGCCTCTAAAAACGATCACCCCTGAAGAAGGGAATGGATATTTCTTCCCTCCTGTAACTGCATCTAATAGTAAATCTTTCCTGTTCAGCACACTGGCGTTTTTTTAATCTTGACTAGCCAAGGTTCAAGAGAGGTTAAACTTTCTGGAATGATGTACGAGGACTTTGACAACTGTGTTGTCCTTTCCCAAACCTCTCCTGCTTCCAGCAGGTCCGGCAAAGCAGCAGAGATAAGGACCAGCTAATGCCACCACGAAAACTCAGCAGGTTGTGGGACTATACTGAAATGTAAGCAGAATTTTGGGGGGGTTAATTAGAAAATACCGGGTGAAATTCAGTTTTCTTTCAGTCTCTTGTCCCTGTGCTTCTTACTTCTCTCCTACGTTGGGTCGTTGGGAGTTCTTCCCTGCCACCCATCGTGTTGGTGCAGGTCAGATGTGCGCTAAAATCAAGTGGTTTTACCCTCACTGCCTCAGCCCTTCCTCTTAGCCTGCCTTCCACCCATGTCTGCTGTCAGCCAAATTTGCCAAAGCCCTCAGCTTTTTATACTTCTGTCCAAACACACTCCAGGACGTGGGGGGAAGCCTCGAATACACGCGCACTGAGCACAGGAATGGCTTTCACAGCGGGACCTGAGCCGCGCCACTCTGTCCAGAGCCTGAATTTGGCCCTCGCTGGTGACTTGGAGGTAACTTCGCAGTGGTCACACGATAGTGCTTCTGGGCTCTTTATTTAAGGCAGGCAATTGCCTGTTTTTCACTTGGAAAGAAACCTTTTGACTCTTTGGACGGGGTGGTGGTGGTGCAGATCCGAGGTTGGCGCACCTAGCTCTTAAACCTCAACTCGAGGGGCTTCTGTTCAATGTGGGTTGTGAAACAGGGTATGGAAAGGGGAAAGGCTGCGTACTCCTTAACGAACAGGAGGCTTACTTTTCAAGGAAATAAAATTAAGGCCGCTTTTGAAATGAAAAGAATGTCAGCGGGCCGCTGCCAAATCACGGAATGCTTTAATAAAGCTCGCTGCAAGAGGATTGTCAAAGCTGCAACCCCTTAAGCCTCTATTCTGCTCCGAGTCTCCTGTGTGCTTGTTGCAACAGCGTTTCTGCTGCGATGCACCCTCTGGGACTCCCTTTTAATCGGCCTTTTTTAACCAAACAACAGTTGAGAAGGGTTCAGATAAGCTTCCTGCAGGCTATTCTGCAAGAAATTATTGGAGAGGTTTGGAGCTGCTGATTGTTTGGTGCTGAAATTGAAAACGAGTCCGTTTAATTAAACACGGAAAAATCAAGTCACGGCTTTTATTTCTGTGGGCTTGGAGAAACCCCCGATAGCTCCTGTCCTTCTGTAATCATATTCCCTTATGAAGTCTGAAGGTGAGGTCCTGTAAATGGCTGTGGTATCGCTGTAGCATCCCTCTCGCCTGTCCCTGCTTACATTGAACCTTCAGAAATGGTTTGCAGGTTGGGCTCGAGGAGCTTTTAATCCCCTTCCCAAGCGAGGCTGCATTTCCCTACGCGGTGCCGATCTGGAGAGCAGGAGCTGCACCCAGATCCGTGGGCAGGATCAGGCCCTGCAGCTGTCCGGTTTAATCCTCAGCATCACCTTCATCTTTGGCAAGTGTCTCAAAGTAAGGTTGCTTTCAATCTGCTGCTAAATTTTGTACGCCTTCTGTTGGGATCACCTCAGACCTGGCTTTCTGCCCTGCTCTGGATCCCGATTTCTGGTCTCTCTGGCACAAGTGATAAAACCGAGCTGGACCATTTTCTGCATGTTCTTGTGTATGGGCTGTTTGGAAACGTGAATTTCCTCCTTTTATCACTTGTCCTGCCCTGTAAACAATGGTCTTTCAAAAATTCAGTCTATCAGAACTGAGCCCAGCACCCCCCCAGCCAGGATAATCTGCAAATTCCAAAAACATCCTGCTGGCTTTAGCTGAGCTCTCGGTCTGGAGGTGTTCAATACCTCCTATAAATGTTATACGAGGCGTTCAGTACCTCCTATAAATGTTGTATCTGGCCACTTCCAGAAACTACTTTATTTCTTTGCAGAGTGGAGATCAAGTCCACGCACTTCAGAGCTTACGTAGCTGGCCAGAGAATTCGTGTTAAATTAGATATTTTAAAATTAGGGTTAAACGTGGATGCTCCGGGAGGAACCTAAAGGCAACAAAACGGCCCCGGTACTCAGACAAATGATTTTTAGGGGCACGGACGGGTCGTTGTGGGATCCGCTGTGTTTTCCTTGCCTGATTTGGGAAGCCAGGCGTCGCGGCTCGCCAAGCCAGGCATTTTCTGGCAGGGAAGAGTCATTACAGGCATACCTGCTGCCTGACACGGGCTGCATCAGGTGACTTTAAAATGGTTGTTTATCCTGCTCTGGTACGGATTAGACAAATCCTATAGCGATGGGCTGCCCCTGCAGCCTCGAAAGCATCTGATCGTGTATTTTTTTTCGAGGTAGGAACACAAATGAAGAGCAGATGCACTGGGCTCTGCTCCTGCTTTTCCCCCCTGAGTTATTTTTCCGTGGAACTTGACAGAAATAGGCTTTTGGTGTCAGTTCATCACCTCTGTAGTTGTTCTGCACTGTACCTGCCTTTTTAGGAGAAAAAAATACGTTTATTTAAAGGGGTTAGGGGACCACTTAGGGGATATATTCCTCATGTCAGTGCAGCTGAAGAAGTGCATGGGGGAGCTTTAAAGGTATTTGGGGCAGAGGAGAATAAGATGTAATCAGTTAAAAAGCTGAGGTTGGCTCTTCTTCTGTGATTTAATTAAGAGTGCTTTCATAACTGCTCCCTGCTTCACTGAGGTGCTGAAAATCATGGCTTAAAACTCCTGTGCCAGGGCTCCAGCGGTTCAGAGGTCCAGAGGCTGAGGAGGTAAGTGAAGAGGAAGCTCATTTTTCCGTGCTGATGTAGCAGAAATAAATTTTCAAAGGTTTTTAAGCTGGAACCTTCCCGGGAAGGGGGCTTGGAACAGCTCTGTAAGGTACGAAAGGATTTCTGAATTCAATCCTAAGAAATGAGTCGGGTTTCCGTGGTTCAGGACTACATGATGCTGTGTTGGTGAGTACCCCCGTAACCCGGACGTGTCACGTTCATCAGTTCAAACGACGACAAAAAGCTCATGAGCCCAGTGATGTAAGGTGCAACAGCTTCTCCCAGCCTGATAGAAACGTGCCTCGCAGTTTGGAAAGGAGCTCTGCTCCGCTTTATCCCTGCTGGGGCCTAATTCTTGCACGTTGGGAAAGGAAATGTTTGCTGCCTTCCTGGAGAGTTAACTTCGGACGAATCGTTTTTATGGGTAGATCTGTCATTCCACGCACAGCCACACTGATCAAAACGTAACGTGCAAAAAATGGTTGCATGTAAAAAGAAAAAAAAAAAAGAATTAAAGTCTGCAGTACGAAGACTTTTCGTCCTGGGTCAATACATTTTGTCCCAAGCCATCAATCTCAGTTATTTGGTGAAAAGTGCCTCCGTGGATCTCGTCGTCCTTCGTACAGGAATGCAGGCAGAATAATTTTGGAAAAGCTCAGAATTTCGGAGCCGCAGCGAGCAGGTTTATCTGGCGGGGATCTGGGGCTCTCGTTCTGCTCCAATTACCCAAATTTCCTGCCTTCAGCTTCAAACTACGGCCCTTGGAGCTGAAAATCCTGAGATGGAGCTCTTTTTTTTTATAGCTATAGTTTGGAAGGCTTGGACGTGAAAGCAGCTATGCATTTCAGTCCCTCTGGTACGTGTGCAGAGTGCGTTTCGGTTGTGTTAATGTTCAAGCCAAAACACGCAAGTTTATAGGAGAAGGCATTTCGGAAAGTCTGAGGCAGGCTGTATAAACACCAGCGCTGTCTTTGCCGTCAGCCCCCCTCGTTTTTTTTCTGGGAGGATGGCGTTCTCTAACCCCCTACCCAAAAGGCAGGCAGTCGGTGTGATGAATACCTGGAGAGGGGGGCGATCCCGCTTCTTTTTGGGGGGGAAAAAAAAAAAAGGTGAGTTGATCAAAATGCTCCGTGTGACAGCCCCCGTCAGCAGCCTTGGTTTGTCTAGAGCTCGTGAAAACAGCCGGGGTACGGCGATGTGCTCCCGCAGCGATGCTCTGACTCAGGGAGAAACCATCCCTCCGGCCCGAAACCTGCGGCTCGCTTGCTGAAGCCAACGGGCAGGGCACTAATGGGATTTCTCCTTCCCTCAGTACGGCTACACGAGGAATTAACCTCAATAAAGGCAGCGGCGTAGAGGAATGTAGCTCCTCTGGAGGAGCTTAGCGTGGGTTATTTTCCAGATTCCTCTCTTTTTTTCTGTAACGAAGGAGAAGAAGCGGGGCGTTTATCGATAACGCCCCAGTCAGCGGCGTTTTTAAAACATGAAATAACTTCAAGGGGGTCCCGAGGACTTCAGAAAGGGCAGGAGGCTGGAAGAATAGCTGCCAGGATACAAAGGTTAAGCAAGATCCCTGTGATGTTTGTTAGCTCTCGTGTTTCCTTCGCTCTAGGGCACTGGCCAAAGGAGCTGCCCGCGCTGCTTGAGGCCCTTAAGAGGACCACGCGAACGTGATCCCAGCTGAAATTCGGAGAGAACTGCTCAGGGGGGGGGGTGTCAGGCCAAAAGCCACCTTCCTGAGTCACCCTGTGCCAAGCGTGTAGCCTAAAAACCAGGCTGGTTTTCCTCAATGTGCAAAGGCAAGCTGGTTTTTGCTCACTTGCCCTATTTAATGCACGCGCACAGGATTTGGGATGTCCTGGCCACGCTCTTCACCTTACCGTGGCTCGTTGTTGTTAATCGTGCTTCTGCCTCTCATCAGGCTGAGTAAGAGCAATGCAGAAGGGCAGCCAAGGCTTCCCCTAGACCAAAACCCCATGGAGCAGCTGCTGGGCTGCCCCCACCCCGCTACCAGCAGCCCCGTGGCCGGCAGGTCCCCGTTAAGCAAGCCAGACGTGGTTGAAAAATTGCTCTTAATCATTAACCAGATTATATGGGGGCATCCCTGGGTGGCACAGAGATTTCAGAGGTAACACTTGAGGTTTGGCGCTATGTGGACAGGAGAGAATAGGGTTTTTTAACACCGCTTTGGGGTTGGGTTCGGTACAGCGGCGTCATGGTCCTATCCCAGGGTATTAACGTGTTAATCGCTGCAACAAAAGCTCCACTGTGGGTAACAGAGCAGGCTTGCACGTCGGTGCTAAAGGATTTTACGTTGCCTACGTAAATCTGTTGGGTTTGGGGATTGTGGAGTGCGCTGGAGCTGGAGAGTTTAGAGCGCGTCTGAGCTGAAGTGCCTCTGTTTATAAACTTAACTGGTATTTCTGAAGCAGTGCCGGGAAAGTATCGAGCCCGGGACAAACCGGGCTGCTGCATGTCTTCAGGCGACGCATGTCATTGGAGCTGCTGCGAGACGGAGCGCCGCAGCCTTACGTAACGCCAGCACAAGTGGGGCAGCGGGCACAGCTCGCGCATTTTAATTACGGTCCCCTAAACGAGGATCGGCGTGGCAAAACAGCTTGCTGATCGGGGCATTCCCCTACGGGTTTGCAGACCTAGTGTCGTTGCTCGCAGGAGGCAGCGTTTCAGCCTGGGAATAAGCAGGGTGACGTTGCGGAGTTAGCCTCGGGTGCTTGCGCGGGTACGTAGGGATAATTGGGCACAACCTACGTCTCGCAGGCACCCCAGAGGAAGCTCTCAGCTTTTTTTTTTCTTGATTTAAACATCTCTGTTACATCGCCAGACCTACTCTTCGCTGGAAGTTAGAAGGCAATGTTTTTATTCCTGCTGGTTCAGCACGCTGGGAGTTGCGTCGGTTTTAGTCTGTGTGCTCCACTTCAGCACGTTAAGCACTGGGATGCAGATTTATTGTTAGTGTCAATGTGATATAGTTCTAAATATTGGTTAATGAGTGACGGAGGGAGGCAAGATGAAAACAAGTTGCCCAAGAGCCAAAAAAGACGGCACAGGTAATCTAGAAAACTCCAGTGAATTGGTTTTAGCAGTTAATTTTTACTATAACAAAAATATCGACAACAGAAATCGATTCTTGGGTCTTTTGACCAAAGAATTCAAGCGTATAATAAATGTTGCCTTTCATTTCTCCTCTTCAGCAGCAGTAGGGGTAGCTAATGTTGGCACCTCTGTTTATTAGCTGTCTCCTGAGATATTGGTTAAGAAAGCAGAAAGTTGGATTGGTTCAGTAGCAGTAAGCTGGAAGTAATCTTCTACCTGAATTACTGCAGGTTACTGCTGTGGAAGTAGGCGAGTAGGAGGTTTAGAGACATAGAAATGAATAAATAAAGCCTTAAAAGCTTTCCTTGGCAGCCTTTGTGACCGTGCTAAAAGGAAAACCCCGTTTTCCTGCCTGCAGATCAGCGCTCGTGTTCCTTCTCTGATGCTTCGGCCCTCGGCTGTTCTCAGGCTATTGCTTCCCCTCTCCCCCTTTCACACGGACCTTTGGCTCGCTCCTCTTAACACATGCTTCTCTTCCCTGACACAGCACTGTAAACCTTGGCTAGAAAGTGGAAATGGTCAGGGGAGCCACGTAAACCTTTCCCCACCTTTGGCAGAACGGCGGTGCAGCAGCAGAGCCTCACGAAACACCGACGACTCCCCCCCTTGCCAAAGAAGACGTGGGGAGGACAGCTGCAGGAGGCTGAGAAGCAACAACTGAACTGAGACAGAAAATGGGAAAACGGGATAATGAAACCCTTTAAGAGGCCTGTCACTTATTTCCTTAATCCCATTCTTCAGAAGGGTCGTTTCACCCAACGTGGGTGCTGCTGGCTGCACCAAAAGACACGGTGACTGCGTCAGGAGGGTGCAGAGCTTGAAAACACCTCCAGGACTCTGTGAAACACCACGCTGTGTTTCGGACCGAAGCTGCTCGGTTGTTTGGGTTGTGTTTAGGAAGCTCCTGGTCCGGTTGTGGGCATGGCGTGTAGCCAGGGGTGTCAGGCACAGCCTCTCGTCATCCTTTCCAAATCCTCCAAGTTGTTTCTGCTGTCAGAGCGTGACTTCTTTACACCCGCCTGCGGAGGAAATTTAAAACCTGAAATCCACGCTTTAAGGAAATGCCGGGCAGATCTTCCAGCATCTGAAGCAGTTTCATCCTTTTCATATCCCTGTTAATTATTTGTTCATTTATCTCGGGCTAGATCCAGCTTTTCTCTGTAGCCTTGTCCTTACGACACAGAGCAACTAAGGCAGAAACGTGAGTGCATTTCAGAGGCAGGAATCTGCTGTAAAAGTGTTTGGATATCATGGTGAGGAGGGTGCGGGGTCCCTGCCCTGCATTCAGGGCCCAGCCACTTTTTCTGGTGGCTTTGGAGATCAATATCTATATTTTACCCTGGGGTACCAGTCCCTCAAAATACTGCGCCTTTTATATCCTCGTAATACCCCTTTTAATGATTTTTTTCTCTTGGTTATCGCTCCCTTCTCTCCCCTGACTGTCAATAACCCACCCAAACAGCGGCAGCATGCTTGAACCATCGCTCTCACAGCCCGCAGCTGATTCCTCGTTCTCACCTGGCCTCGCTTCGTGTCGCCAGCAGCAATCCCAGACCCTTCAGAGCGAAGGAGAGGATGGACTTCTTGCGGCTGGGCGATGCTTCGCGCTCTGGAAAAGTATGTTCAGAATGCAGAGCGCACGTCCTGCTGCCCGTAAGATGCGTGTAACGTGCTGACAGCTCGTGAAAGCTGCGGACTGGGCAGAAAGGCTCGTGTTTGACAGCCACAAGAAGAATTTCAGGATGGAAATCTGAGCAGCGGGAAGATCTAAGCCACGGTTTCGATACCGTTCCTGTTTTACGTTCTGCTTATTGCCACGGGTCATCTCCGAGACCCTGAGCGAACACGAGCTGCCTGACAGCTTGATAGGCTGGGATTTTTACGGAGAAAGCAAACGGCGATTAAAAAGCTCGTGGTGGCAGGTTTGTTCTGAGCTCTTCCACCTGCACGTGGGAGTTGAAATGAGCCCTGTGGTCGCACACGCTGCCCGCTATAATTTCTCCCCAGCATCCTAGTGCTGCTGGCAGCTTGCTCAGGGCACAGGATACCGTGACATCAGGGGTGCAGACTGGGGGCTCTCTCTTCTCATACGGCATCAGGCCGTGATTGCAAGGAGTTCTTAAAAGCAGTTCCTTCTTAAAAGCTCGTACTTCCAGCTCTGGCAGCTGTTCAAATAGCGGTAATGGGCACCAGGAGAAATTACTCTGCTCTCTTCCACCCCGTCCCTCTTGCTCAGAGTTTCTCTTCCAGCCCAGAAGCTACGGGGTGGCTCCTCGGGGGTGCTGTAACATCAGGGGACGTGTTCGCTGTGCTGCAGGGTCGTGGTCAGACCATCAGTCAAGTCCCTCCCAGTGCACTGCTCCAGTGTGTGTACTGGTCCAGGTGTGGCTTCACAAGGGTTTGCGATTCAAGCTCATGGTGGTACAGTGCTCAAAAGAGGCAGGCAGCTCATTTTCAGTTTCTCAGGGGGATCCAATCGTGAGATAGCTCAGTATTTGTATTTTAAAGGTTAGGGAGCAGACATCAGCTTGTGTTTCTGCAATGATCGCAGCCCTATTCCGAAATCCCTGTTCCTCATATAGATGCTCCAAAATGCCCGAGTTTGCACTGTTTCCTCCAAATCTGCTGCAACAAGACGAAGAGCAGATACCGAGGCTCCGACTCTTTCACAGCTTTTTGACAAGCATTGATCTTTGCTGGCTGCGTTCTTTAAAAATACAGCCCAAACAGAGCAGCTTGCGGAGGGAATACATTTCAAACAGATCAATGCACGGTATTTTTAGCAACACGCCGTATTTTACAGGGGGATGAAGCTGCAGAATACAAAGTGTTTACGTGCAGGGCCCAACAGCTTCTTGTGGTAGCCCAGAAACTTGGACGGTGTTTGCTTTTAGGCGCATAAACAAGTCTCTAGGTGATGATTTCTGACGAATGAAACCAGGCGCTTAGCATCCTATTCCCATATCAGATCTTATTGTTAAGCTTATAAAGAACTATT
The DNA here is from genome assembly GCF_964211835.1 of Anser anser. Taxonomy (NCBI): domain Eukaryota; kingdom Metazoa; phylum Chordata; class Aves; order Anseriformes; family Anatidae; genus Anser; species Anser anser. The sequence continues at coordinate 4,091,892 of NC_139721.1, forward strand.
TTTCCCCCAATAGAACTTATCAAAAAGAGGTTTTGAATAGAAAGCCCTGCATGGGACTTAATCTTTCTTCCACGGAGCCCGTGACCTCACGCAGCCCTCAGCCCGCTGGTGACACAGTGAGCATTTCCTGTGAACCGTGAGCAGTGCTGGTCCCACTATTGTTGGGCACTTTTTTTTTGTCTGGGAAAAAACAAACCCTTATTTACTAGAAGCCAGTGTCCTGTTTGTTTGTAGCTGGCTGGGAAATGCCATATTACAAGAGTCTCAGTGGCTGCCGGCGCTGCTAACAGAAGCTGTTGTTGTGTTTTGCTCTTTTTCTCACTGATTTCTATGAGACTTCGGAGTCCGACTTGTGACCTGCTCCGGATCCAGTTCACGGCACAAACGCTAACCTTGTTTATCCGATCTGCTTTTTTCCTCCTCAGTGTTTCCTCAGATTAGCTGTCAGTAAAATGCTAAATAATAATCCCGCAGTTGCTGTTCCTCCCCCTTTTTCCCCCCCGAGAGGCCGCGTCGCTGCTTTTCCAAGCTGGCGCACGGTCGAGCTGCTACCTGGCAAGGCCAACGCATCGGTGGAAAATTCCAGGCAAAATAAAGGAACAGCGTTGCACTGGTAATGGGATGCAGCTGCTCTGGCCTTCGAGTCCTCCTGCAAGCCTCCTCTAAAAGCGTTGGCTGCGGGATTCTTCCCTTGGCCATCCGAAATCGGCCCCAGCCCAGCCAGAGCCTGTTCCAGGTGGGTACAGCAGCTCCCAGCAGCTGGGACGTTTTACATTTGGCTGCGGCGAGGCCGTCATGTCGATGTCAGGCCTGCTGGGCCTTGAAATCTCATCCAAACCGGCGTCTGCACATCTGTGGTGCGCATCAGAGGCTGGATGCTGCCTCCTGGCACGGCACCGCGGCCAAGGGTTATTTAGATCCGTGCTGCGTCAGAGTCCCTGCCGCTAGATGGGGTATCAGGAGGAACTTCTTGGTGTTAAAATGTTCCCTTTGTATCTTCATTTCAGCTCATCGTCTTGGATGCCTTCTTAACTGTCTTCCCGTTAAAAAATATTGTATGAAGCGGTCAAGTTGTGTAGGGAAGGTATAGCACATACATACGTGGAGAAAGGAACCATTAGGATGTGTAATTCCCTTCCTCAGCTGCCCAGCACCCTTCACAGACACAATTTCTCTGAAGTTTCATTGACAGAGCTCCTTCTTGTGAGGCTGCAATCTAACTTTCGGAAGACATCCACATTATATATTTATTTATATTTAAATATTTCCATGTCCAGTCCCCGTATTTATTTTATTTCTGCTGTCAAATCGTGGACACCGACATAAATCTGCTTGCGATGCACGTAGCCATTGAAGGTACTAAAACCTCTTTTAAGGAAAGTGGTTTGGCTTTGGATTTCTCCTTGTCTGTCTGGAACTTCGTCATTTATATCAAAACATCCTAACCCTACTACTGAAACGGCGACGGTGCTGTACACTCTGCCAGTAGGATTATGTCTATAAGGTTTGTTTTGAAGCCTCGCATCATGGTGAGACTGCTTGAGAACGCTCCTTCTTGGAAGACCCATGGTAGGTAGGACTCCGTGAGCTCAACAAATGTTCGATTTCCCATCACCAAAGCAGGGTGCAGACATCAGAGGCAACACCGAAATCTATACGGAGAGAAGAGGCTTCTCTTGGCACGGAGCATCATGGTTCAGACCTCTGCGTGGTACAGAGCAGAGGTTTGATTCACTGGGTAGACGACGTCTTCTTGATAGCACATCTCAGCTCTAACAGAGAGAAAAGAAATGCAAAAGTGAGCTTTTGGTAACTAACTTTCCTGCCCATCGGTAAAACGATTGCTTTGTTCGGTTGCTCATATATGCAGGTGAGCAGGCTGGTGCGCGAGGTTCCAGGAGTTGTTACAGAGCTTTGCTGCTCAAGCAAGAGAAAAATGTTGAGAAAATCAAGCAAGAGGAAAGAGAAAAATGGTCCTTAGCAATCCGGGTGCAACCGGTGGGAACTGCACCTCCGTGAAAGTTATCCCTTTCCTGTTTATTTGGGGGAGCAGGGAAAGCTCCTGCAAGACAGAATTTTAGGAATTCTGCTTGGTTTGGGGCTAATGGTTCTTCTAGAGATTTTTACCACAGCCTCTTTTTCCAAAGATAGACGTCTTGGCTGCTAAAGAGTAGTTCAATAAACAAATCCAAAGTGGTTTGTGTAAAGCAGGATCTCCAAACATCACGTGCTTGGATAAAGTGTCCTTTTTTTTTCCCTTCCATAAAAGCTACCATACATCCCTAGCTCAATTTTGAAATCCTTGAGGTCTGCATCTTTTGCAAGCCATTTTCAGTGCAAATATTTGGATTTAGGCTTTTATTTATAAGTGATGCTAGGAAGATCACCCTTTTCCATCAGCGAAGATGAAGCCTTCTCAAGAAAGCACTTGAGTCTCTCTCCTCTGACTCACAGGGGCTACGATGAGTCTCCACGTTTCGGCATGTAACAGAGGTTGGGTAAAAGCCCTTTTTTCCTTTTATTTACTGCTCTGTAAAATCTTTAAGCTGCTTTGGAGTTATTACATGTGAAGTTGACCTTGAAAGTACTGAAGTCAGAGTAATGGTAGCAGTAAAAATCCCTGGGTTTTGATAATCTTGGGACATTCTTATGCAGGCTGGTGAGCTGTGGCTGTAAAGCATGCACCAAGCAGCTAGCTTTCCAATTTAGAAGCGTGCAGTTTTTGCAGTCGAAGGAAAAATATTTGTAAACAGGTCCTAATCCTGTGCAGAAGTGACCATTTCAGACGGATTAAGGTAGCGTTTTGAGAACTTTTTTGGTTTTTTTCACCCTAAATAAATCACAGGCTACTCGGCATTTAGTTTTGCGTGCCCTGAGCTAAACGCGTCCTCTTTTCCATGTTAATTTTCTTTGGAGCGAGCCCCCTTGTGTGTGCCCGTGCAGGCGTACGCAGGCGGCAGCCTCCTGGAGCAGGTGAGGTGCTGGTTAAACACACGCTGCCCAACTGAAATCCCAGGGAAATGGAGAATTTCTCTGCTTCTCTTCGGGCTGCTGGCTCGCTGACAGGCACCAGCGAGCAGGATAGTGCTCGTACAAACCCAGACTTTTCCCAGGGATCTCAAACCTGGTGCAGAAGGAGCCGATAGCTGTATGGTAAGTGCTGATGGGGAGGGTTGGTCTCGGGCACAGACCTGGAGCAAAGGAAGGCGGCTACACCAGGATGCTCTCCCCGTTCCCCAGGGGCACAGTTCCTACCGGGGCGTTTGGTCCAAAAGTGCAGGTCGTGCAGGTTTGGAAAAGGCAAATCTTCTAATAACTGCACTCATCATTGCAGCCATCGAATTATATCACATAGACCCTGGCTTCAAACCTCGATTCTGAATCCTGACGGTGAAATTGGTTTTTAATGGTAGCTTCTGAGCAAAAACGTGTTGTTTTTTTTCCCTGTAATGTAAGTACTGTATCACCGCAGTCTTGGGAAAACCTGCTTTAGCTAGCGGAAGAAGTCAGCATCGTTAGTCAGGATTTGATGGCACTTTAAATAACAGGAGATCAGACTTCCAAACTTGCAGCCTGGGCTATTCCGGACGGGGATTGGTGTAATCCTGCTGGCAGCAGGTGCCTGAGGACGCAGAACGGAGCACGAGGGGCAGGTCGATGCCCCCCAGCGAAGGTCAGACGCTGCTCACACAGCGTCTGGCTCTCAATTATAAATGATTTTCCTTCGGAGGATCAAGACACCGAGCTTGTTGGTCTTGGCATTCGCTGGGCTGCCAGCGATCGATTGTTTTGGTTGCAACGCTTTGCTAAAGAGCACGTCGGAGGGGTTACCTGACCTGTGCTGAGAAGCTCAGATGGGGACAGATGGCAAAAAAAAGACCTGAGCACATCTCTTCTGGACCAGCCTGCCATCTGCAGGCCGCTGCTTTCCGTGCTGGAGAGGTGTAAAGCAGAGCTTTTTGGTTTCCTTCTCCTCCCACACAGCTCTCCTTCTCCAAAACTTACTATTTGTGATATTATTTTTTTCCCTAGGTAAATATTACATTGTAAGTCCAGTCTGTTTCCATCTGAAGCTATGAATAATTCCCTGGGTTCTGAAAAAATAAAAATAAAGCGAGGATATTAGAGACAAGCAAGCTTCTTCAGCTGATCTCTGCATTTTAATGAATAATTATTTCTCCTTCCATTGTCCATTGATCAATTCTATCATAAGCAAACATTTAAAAATTTCCTTAAAAATGGGAAATTTCTCATGGCAGCCAAATTCTGCCCATCATCCTCAGCCCATTCAATCTTTAATAACTCTTTAAGGCAGTGGCCTTGAATGTGCAGTGCTGCTGTGATCTTCGGCTGCTGCTGGACGTTAGAAGCCCTGGTGAGCCAGGGACGTGTGCACAACCAGCTTGCTTCCAAGCATCCCAAAAATCTTTGGTTTTATCGTCTGTGGATGTACCGAGGATGCAGCAAAGCAATCAGGCTTCCACATGGCAAATCTTGGCTGCTGCTCCTTTGCAGAGGCACTCCCTGCTAAAATCCTAACAAAAAAATGAGCGTGTTCAGCAAAATTCAGCCAAAGTGGGATTTTGGGGCACTGATTCAAACCTGGTGTAATCTAGCCTGATTAGTCCCCCCTTCCTTTTTATTTTAAACTTTTATTCAATAGCTGAAATATACTTATCGTTGTGGTTTTTAACCATTGTTAAGAAATCTTACCGGAGTCATGCATTTAGGAACAAATGTAAGTAAGCCAAAGATCAGTTGACAATTTTATAATGTAGAACGAAATGTCCTGCACAAGGTCAAATGTCTGCTGCGTACCACGTAACCTTTAAATCCTTTTTGTCTTTGTTCCAGGTCTTCCTGAGCAATACTACAGCCTCACTTGGTTCCTTAGCCCTATCCTGGGCTTGATCTTCACTCCGCTTATAGGTTCAGCTAGTGACCGCTGCACGCTGAGCTGGGGCCGCCGGCGGCCTTTTATCCTCGCTCTCTCCATTGGTGTCCTCTTTGGAGTTGCACTTTTCCTCAATGGCTCTGTTATAGGTAAATAACGGGGAAAACACCTGCATGTATCTCCTGCTAACGTAGCTGCTGTAAGGTTTTTATGTAAGAAGTTACTATAACGAAAAGCAGTCGAATAATTCAGTGTTAAAGTCATTAGAAATCTGTGCAACGCCACATTTGAGCTGTTCACCCTAAACGTTTTTACTCTTACTCCAAAGTCAGAGCTGTGCTAAGTGTTGTACAACAGGAGCTGTAAGGGTCGATGCGGAGTTATTCACGCAGCGGCTGCCAGCAGAATGTTTGCAGTCGCCGAGATGAATTTCGGCGATCCTTGACATGGGAAAATTGTAGCAACCTGTTCACAGGGAAATGTTTCCTGTTGTGATCCGTTTTCCCTTTAATGCATATCTGGCAACACATCCTGTTTCCAGCATTATTTCAAAAATTATCTTTTCACTTTTTCTTGTGCTTTTCTTAGACCCGGTATTGAAAAAGTCCAGAGCACAGTTAATATTTGTTTATCAAAAACGATGTGGGAAAATAATTTTTCCTGAGCCCCCATCAAAGCTGGTAAAAATAGTTCTCCTTGAACATAGTTTACTACATAACTTAATCTCCAATCTAAGACTCTTTTGTAAATTTAGTGTAAGAGAGGTGACAGCGAGTACATTTGGGAAATGTTTACATTGTGATGCAAATGAAAGGAACTTAACACCTAATAATATCCTCTTGGCTCTCTTTTTTTTTTGGGTTAGGTACAGCTCTATTGTGAAAAAGTTGTACTAATTGAGGGAAGTGAGCAGAACATTGCCTTGGCTCAGCACGTTAGCTTTTCAAAGCCAGATTGGATTGACATACGAAGCTTTTCAGTTTTCTGCAAATTGCAGTGGACAAACTGTTCAGATGAACAAGGTTTAGCTTGTTTTTTGAATTTACCCAAGCAATAAATATCAATTATTTGAATTGCTCTCGTATGGTACCAATTGTGCTTCGTTGTTGTGTCACCAAGGCTTACTCCTCCAGCTCCAGATGTAGGCAAAATACTAGACTGCAGCCCTATGGCAAGATTTTAATTGACAAGGAGCTCTTATTTTCTCACCTTGGCTTAGGGCAGAGGCCATTTATACTGGCAAGCAAATCTTTTATAGGTTTATATTGAAGTATCTCACCTTCTAATAAATCAGCACAAAATATAGTTTTTGACTTTTCTCCTGTTCTTCCTTACACAATAGCACAGTCTATGGCATAGCTTTCTAGAAAACCCACGTGTTTCAGATACCCAGAGCTACTTTTGCTCAGTGAAACTTCTTTAAGCACAGAGGTTGTTGCAGTGCATTGCGTAAGTGATCCGTGTTCGTTAGGCATCCGTTCCTGGGATGTTGTTGTGGTAGATTTTGAGAGAATAACCCCTTCCGAAAAGCACTGCGAACACTGCCGTGCCTCTCCCAAGGGAGCCTGGAGCGAACTCAGCAGAAGTGAGCCACGTCCCATGGTCTTCTCCAGACCTCTTCCGTAGCCAGCTCATCTCTCTCCACAGCCATCTTCATTTACGCTAACGTTTTTATCACTCTTGCATGTCTAACAACTAAATCTCTCAGATTCACGCCTTTGTCAATTATTAGTTTTATCAAAAATTCTCTGGCAGTAGATGAGGTTTGTCATTCTGCTTTTGGATGCTCTCCTCTCTCACCGTGGCTGTCTTTTATAAGAGCAGCCTTCAGCCCTTGGAGGAAAATACACGAGGAACACAAAATAATCTCCAATGCTAGCAAAGCGTTAAGAGACACTTTAAAAATAGCATTCTGAAAAATAAATGTCAGCCTTCCAAGTGTAAAAACATAATCTTCTGCCCCAGACCTTCCATGAAGCTGTGCCAGAGAGCTAAAATTGCCAGTTTATTCTGCAAAGGAATGTTTCCAGTAAGTGTGCTGGCCACCTTTCTCTTGAGATTAACCTTGCTCTTTGTAATGTTTGCTTTTGGGCTGACGTGCTCAGATTCCTCTCCTGTTCTCCCTCAGGTCTGGCTATTGGCGATGTCCCGGACAAGCAGCCCATCGGTATAGTTCTCACGGTGCTTGGCGTTGTGGTGCTGGACTTCTGCGCCGATGCAACGGAAGGGCCAATTCGGGCGTACCTGTTGGATGTGGTGGACAGTGAAGAACAAGATATGGCCCTGAACATCCACGCCTTTTCAGCTGGTATGTGGCTAGTTGGTGTGGTCTTGGCAGCTGTCAGCTCTTCCTGATGACCGAGTTTTGGCTGAATTGATTTTTCATGAGTTCACTGCTTGTTTTTTCATCCTTTACCACTGCCACCTCCTTACTAGTATTGAAGCTCATAGTGCAGCTGTCTTGGAGGAAATACCCATATGGAACCCCAGGCAGAGAATAGAAAAATTACTTATAGAATCAGAGAATTGTAGGGGTTGGAAGGGACCTCAAGAGATCATCGGGTCCAACCCCCCTGCCAAAGCAGGTTCCCTAGAGCAGGTTGCCCAGGTAGGCGTCCAGACAGGCCTTGAATATCTCCAGAGAAGGAGACTCCACAACGTCCCTGGGCAGCCTGTCCCAGTGCTCCGTCACCCTCACCATGAAGAAGTTCTTTCGCATGTTGGCGCAGAACTTCCTGTGCTCCATTTTGTGGCCATTACCCCTTGTCCTGTCCCCACAAACCACTGAAAAGAGGTTGGCCAAATCCCTCTGTCTCCCACACTTAAGATACTTGTAAACATTGATAAGATCCCCTCTCAGTCTTCTCAAGGCTGAACGGGGTATGAAAGATAAGTGCAAAGAGCACGTACGTTGTGGCATAAAGCAACAAGGTGGTGGTTAGCATTATAAAATTTTTAAGCCACTTGGTTAAAATTAGGACTTTCAGCATTTGGTGCTATATGACGAATAGACAAAACTGAGCAGTAGCAAACTGGAGCTATTCTGTTACTTAAACGTAGGTTTAAGTTCTTTTCCCCAGGTGCTTTACTTGTTAGTGAACCTTGTATGCATAGACCTGTTGAGAAAAGGGCAGTAACCTACAAACTGAGGAGCAGAGTCACTGCTGCACCTTTCGGCAGCAGTACATGCTCACTCAAAGACATGAATCTGAAGACGTATCCTCCAAACACTTGCAGTCCTTCCTTTATTTACCATTTTTCCCCAAACAGGCACCCTTCAGGCACTGCATCCCTTTTCAGGCTAAGGGAGCAACAGCCTTTCTCCCATACAGTAGCATCTGTACAGTCCCAAAGAACATAGCTTTGCACAAAAGCATCTTGTTTATTTACTCCTCCATGTCTTTATGGATGCGTGGAAACTGTAAGGGCAGCAGAAATTAGTCCTGCAGCCCGCAGGTTGTCCAGAGCTAGAGTATATCCATGTGTCCCAAAGAAGGCATTTTACCAAAGAAATAGCCCTATCTGTCATTTTGTTACATTGTGAACCAAAAACCAAAGAAATTTTCATTTAAATTTTGTTGAAGTTGTCTGATTTAAGCCACTTGTCTGTCATGTTTAGTGTGCTTTTTTGGCCGTGCATATTGACATAACTCCGTTTTGTCTCCCACAGGCCTCGGAGGAGCAATCGGTTATATGTTAGGAGGGCTGGACTGGACACAGACCTTCTTGGGTGTTATTTTTAAATCTCAAGAGCAAGTCCTTTTCTTCTTCGCAGCCATCATTTTCTCGGTCTCCGTTGCTCTCCACCTTTTTAGCATTGAAGAAGAGCAATATAACCCTCAGCAGGACAGGATTGACGACGAAGGAGACACCCTCTCTAGTGTCAAATTCAGCGGCAGCCTCCCCCCTCTGAATCGGCTGAATGTGATCAGCGAGGAGGAGCCGTACGGAGCCTCGATGTTCCACGACGAGGTTCAGTCCGAGCACGATCTCAACATGGAGTTCCTTGAGGTGAACATTGTGAGGAGTAAGAGCGACTCCGTGCTGCACATGCCCGACGCCACTTTGGAAATCGAATCAGAGCTGCTCTTCCTGCATGACATCGAACCCTCCATTTTTCAGGACGCTTCGTATCCAAACACTCCCCACAACACCAGCCAAGAGATGATGAAGTCCAAACTGAACCACCTGTCTCCTTTCCTCAGGGACAACGAGAAGGAGGAGGAAATGTTGCTTGATAATCGCTTAAATGAAGACAAAGTCCCAAACGTGAACGGCTCCCTACGAAAAGAGTTCCTCAACGGCCACGCTCAAATAGGCATGAAGCAGTCCAGCACTTCCAACTCCATGCGGAGGCGGAGGCACATGTTCTACCGGCAGCCCTCCTACACCTTCTCCTACTACGGCAAAATCGGCTCTCACCGCTATCGCTTCCGTCGAGCCAACGCCATCGTCTTGATAAAGTCCTCGCGCAGCATGAACGACATCTACGACATGCAGAAGCGGCAGCGGCAGAGGTACCGGCACAGGAACCAGAGCGGCACGACAAACTCAAGCGGAGACACCGAGAGCGAGGAGGGGGAAACTGAAACCACTGTCAGGCTCTTGTGGTTGTCGATGCTGAAGATGCCAAAGGAGCTGCTGAGACTGTGCGTTTGTCACCTCTTAACGTGGTTCTCGATCATCGCTGAAGCTGTGTTCTACACGGATTTCATGGGCCAGGTCATCTTTCAGGGCGATCCAAAGGTAAGAGAGGAGTTGCCGTTTGCAGACCTGCTTGGAGCTGATGGTTTCTGAGGTGTGCTCATCAAAAGAAAATGTCTTTGTATTTGCGTTTGGTGCAGGCCCCTTCCAATTCAACGGAGTTACATGCCTACAACGCGGGAGTTCAGATGGGGTGCTGGGGACTGGTGATTTATGCTGCTACTGCTGCCGTTTGTTCAGGTAAGAGACTGCACAACCAGACACTGCAATGCACCTCATCGATGTACTGCAAGATAAAAATGGTTTTGCTTCAGTTAGTATCTGAAGCATTAAATGGCATTTAGCTACTCATCAGGAAACTAAAATTTTGCTTGTTAGAAGATTCAAGCATACATAAAAAGGGTTTTCCAAAGACTGTTTTAAAATGAAAATTACATATTTCTGAAAGTCTCTTTCTTGCTTTCTCGTGACAATGTAGGCTTGGAATACAGGCTCTGAAATTGAGAGCTTCTGACAGACTTAAATCCTGCCTTTTACACCCCACGTGCAGGCACACCTGCACCGCTCAGTACCATGGGGCTGCCTCTTTGTTGAGACGTGTCAAATCGAAGTTCAGGCAGGTGGCTTGTGTCTGAACACAAACTGAAATACGGCTGAAAACTTCAATCACCTGATCATTTCATCTAGCAAATGCGCTTGTATTAGAAACAGCTCTGTGCTCAGGGTACGGTTGCATCGATGACGTTTAATAAATAGATAACATTAATGAATGGACTTCCACAGAGTGGACCGTGGTATGATTGAGTTTCACGTTATTGAATTCTGCTGCAGACTTGTAGCAGGGCTTTAGGCAAGTCCCTGAGCTCATTAGTTCCTCTCTGAAGCAGCAATGCGTCCTTTTCCCAGTGAGGGCTGAGCAGCGATGCTAAGCCTTGCCAAATATGCCGTGAGCATCCAAATCCTAAACAGCATATCAAGCTGCCACGGCCGTGTCAATACCATAAAACCTCACCAAGTAAGCTGGTGTTTGTTTTGTTCTTGATCTTTGCAGCCTTGTTGCAGAAATACTTGGACAACTACGACCTTAGCATAAAGGTGATCTACATCCTGGGCACACTGGGTTTTTCTCTTGGCACTGCAGTGATGGCTATGTTCCCCAACGTGTACGTCACCATGATAATGATCAGCACGATGGGAATAGTCTCCATGAGTATCTCCTACTGCCCCTATGCGCTTCTGGGACAATACCATGATATTAAAGAGGTATGTGGAATACTTTGATCAAGGTGGAGCATTCACGCTTCTCCGAAGATCAAAGTGACAAAGGAGATTTACCAGATCCAGTTATTTGAGATACCTGCTTTGATGGGACATGTGCAAAAGCAGGGATTCATCCTTGATAGCAAACAGCAAGAGCTGCTCCTTAGGTCAGGTGGAATTTAACGTGAAGTGGGCTCAGTGGGGTCACGATTGCTTTATCCTGTGCTGAAATATGAAAGGATTTGCGTGCACGTGGTAGATAAAGAGAGAGAAAATAGTAATTGGAGTATTTTATTATATACATGGTGGTTGCCGCTCTTAGGGTAGCATTAGTTAGGTTCCTGGCAGTCTTAGATCTTGAGGTGAGTCTGGACCTGCAGTCTGGGGAGATGTAAGGCAAACTGATGCTGCTGGAAATGAGAACAGCTCTACTGCCTGGTTTTTAGCACTGTGACATTTGGATTACAGATTACACGAGGATTATTTATCGTAACACGTTTCTGTGCTGGGATTGGAAGGGAGATTCCTTTTTAAAATCACAGAAATAATTTTCAGCAACGGTTCCATGTAGATTTTTTTTTTACGAAAGGTAATCCTGGAGCCAAAGTCACGCTAGGAGTGCCACAGTAAATACCTACCTCGGGGTAAGATGAGGAGGCTTTGATAAGGAGATAAGGAATTTGTTGCTTTGGACATGGCCTAAAGTTGACCACATGGATGAGATATTTGAGGAAGATACCAGTCTTTAAATATTTGATTTCCTGCTTTGCTTTACCTCCTGACGTGTTTCTTGTATTTTCCCAGTACATTCACCACAGCCCTGGGAACTCCAAGCGAGGATTTGGCATAGACTGTGCTATTCTGTCGTGTCAGGTTTACATCTCCCAGATCCTCGTGGCCTCCGCCCTTGGCGGCGTGGTGGATCTGGTTGGCACGGTCAGAGTCATTCCCATGGTGGCTTCGGTGGGATCCTTCCTGGGGTTTTTGACAGCCACCTTCTTGGTGATATACCCCGAAGTCAACGAAGAGCCGAAGGAAGAGCAGAAAGGACTGGGTCCTCCGGAGACCACCGAGGGCAGCAGCACGAGCGCGGAGAAGCCGACCGTACTGAAGCTCACGCGCAAGGGCACCGCCGCGTCGGAGCTGGAGAGCGAGTCAGCCGTGTGAGGCCGCCGCTTGTTCACCACATTCCAGGGAGTGCAGGTGCAGGATCAAGAACTCTTTCTTTTTTTTTTTTTTTTTTTTTCCCAGGAAAACAAATTAGGATCTTCACTACTTGTAGCTAAAGTTGCAGAAGAAAAGGCAGTTTCATGCAAAAATGTAAATGAAATTCTGTAGTCCTTAATATAGGTTTGAACAGGTAGCTATGATGCTAATTGCTTTCTCTACAACTTAGAAATGTCATTTCTGAACACTTTTTATTGCGAATACATTTAGGTTTCAAATAAGTTGTATTAATCTGCATGAGACTCACAGTGTATACGATTAGCACTTAGAAAAATTAAGTTTTCGGCTGTTTTTAAACTAACTGAAAATGGAAGCTATCTCGACTTATAGTCTCTTGCCGTTTTTTTGTCTGAACATTTCAGATTTCACTAGTGCAGTAGCTGAACCAAACGCTTAGACACCTTGATCAGTTTTTTTCAGGAGCGTATTATTGGTCTGACAGCTACAGTTCTTTAACATTAATTTTAGATTTCATATTTTCGTTAGTGCAATTACTACAGAATAGTTTTATTTTCAAGAAGAAAAAAAAAAAAAGCAATTGCTGCGGTTTCTGAGAAACTGCTGTGAGTCCTTTTAGTCATGCTGTTCAACAACTACCCCCACGTCTGCTGCTTGTCCCAGGCGGGTGGCGTTGGGTGCGTGATGTGAACCATAGCGGCTGGGAGAGGTGGTCGGCACTCGCAGGTTTTTGTCACGAGTGCTGCGCTTTATGAATGTCATTGGAATACGCCGTGACAATTTCTCGCTGGGAGTTTCGTGTGCCGGTGAGCTCCGCGGTGTTCTTGGCGTTTAAAGCTGATCGTCTCTGGGTGGAGCTGCCGTGGGGGAGGGTGTCCCTGGGGTCAGCTTCGTGGGATGGGGCGTGCGAATTCTCGCTCGTGGGGAAAGGAAAGCCGTTGCTTAATTGCACTTTTTCTGATCCTTTAACCTCCCGGCTGGGAACGCAGCAGCCGGGGTAAGGGCACAGTGTCAGTACAACAACGAAGGCCTACCTCTGTAACTTCATGGCATAGTCTGGTTGTGTAAAAAATCTGTGTCGGAAACAGTTTTTAGGCCTTAAAATCCAATCCACTAGCATGTGTTGCTGTTCCAGTCCGTGTGTCGGAGGACTTGTAGGCTGGAGCTCTCCCGAGCTGCTGTACCAGTTCCGTCAGCGCAACCTCCGTGCCCCCTTCCTTGATTCAGGACGTAGCTGCAGTGCAAAGACATTTGCTGTGAAGAGCTTAAAAGAGTTGTGCTAATCCGATTTAAAACCTGATTTGGATCGCTGGCAGTTCCCCAGTCCATGGGCAGACAAAGCTCGGAGATCCGGCAGCCATTTAAAGCAGCTTCAGAACCCAAACTTCCATCTGTCGTCTTCTGAGAAGTGTTTGTGATGCTATTTACCCATTTTCGCATGGACCTACAGGCTGCAGTCAATGCGTGTGCTAAACAGACAAATCACACAGCTCGTCGTAAGATTCCTGCTGCCTCAAACTTCTTATACTACAGTACTTTAAAAATGCATGTGGAAATCATGCTCCAATATAGTCAGTCAAAAGAAAAAAAGTATATATTTCCAAATGAGAAGCAGTTTTTAATAAATTACTTGAATTGTCGATGTATTTAAGAAATGGATGTTTCGGTATATTGGAAGTCGACGTGCGGTCTTGGCTGGCATCGCTGACGAATTCCCGGTGGCATACGGTGTGGTTTTCAGCTGAAGGCTTTCGGTCGGTGCCGACGTCCTTATGCTGTCCAGGGTGACGATGTCGTTTTCAGGCTGGCGAAATCGCCGAGCACTAAGTACATGTAATCGCACAGGACTTCTATTTTTTTTTCAAATGTCTCAAAAAAAGTCTTTTTTTTTCTTTAAGTTTTTTTTTTTTTTATTCAGAACACATACTGTGAACTGTGTTCGGACAGGGGAATAGTACTACTGAAAAATACGAGACCTTGCTGAAGAAATCAGTTGTGAGAAACACTTTAACTGAACTTCTGCCGTGAATTTTATCATCTCAATTACATTTAATATATTCTGGTGATATTCCTATATAACAGAGATGCGTGTTGTATTTCACCCTATAACTGGCATTCGTGTAAAATACAAACTGAGTTAGACGTTTTAAAGTGGCTTTAATATTTTATTTTTAAAACTTCTTGAAGATTCTGCTTTTGGTTCAGTGAACACTGTCGAGTACTCCTTATTTCAGTCTCTATTTCTCAAAACGTTCTTCTACACTTTGAAAACCTGCATCTTCTGGTCAGTGCCAGCCTTACCCCGTTTCCCCGCAAAGTCGCGGTTTCGGTGATTGTGAATGTAGCTTCAGCCCGGCGTTGCTCCACGCAGCACCTTTGTAAGCCAGGATTTCTTTCACAGCGCGGCCGAGCTCACCGAGGTCCGACAGGGAGATGCTGAAGCTCCCTCTCGCTGCACGTCCTGCAGAGGGAACGCAAAACAGTTTTCGGGGGGTGAGGTCACGCGCTTTTATTTAGCTTTCTCAGTCGGGGCAAGCAGTGAGGGGGGAGAACGACATTTCCAGCCCAGGGGGGTTCGGTCGCAGGCAGAGCAGGGCCAGTTTGTCCCAGCCAGCGTTTTGCTGAGCCTCGTTTCAAAGAATCGGACGTTAAAAGGCAGATTTGGGATTGTTTATGGGGTTCTTTAATTACCGTTCACAACGCATGAATACGCACACCGCTTTGTAGCAGGAAGCTCTATTTCACTGCCCTCTAAAGCCAAAGGAAATAATTATCCATTGTAAACAGGCTGAAGTATTTGTAGTATTGCCAGAAGAATTAACTGGGGGCAGCCCCTGCCAAAGTATCTCCTTCTGTACCTCGGCCAGCCCGTGAAACCACCGCGCTGACTTCCAGCACGCTCGCCAGCGATGGTTTCTGACGTCTTTCAGAGTAATGCTTTTTCTGGAATTTATGAGAGTTTTCTTCCTAGCCCCGGCACTGCTCAGGGTAGAGCGGGCACTCGTTTGTGTCTAGATGTGTCCCTTACCTTTATTTTGATACAGAAAAGATGGGTTTTGTCACAATTAAAGGTAAACTAGTATGATTTTATGTCTTTATTGCGGAAGAGAGAGTTGAGGGGGCTTTTTTTTAATTCCTGGTGATAGTGTCATTTTTTGTTTGCGGGTATTACTGTACGAGCTCATCCCGCACGCTCCGTGTCCTAGGACCTTCATGCAGTCGTCTGAGGTGCAGTGTTTTCCTTCCGAGTTGCTCTATACTGTAAACAATTGTAATGGATTTTGCTGCGGTCTTTCTGACCTGTAACACCTCAGCATCAGGCACCGTTAGCTCTCAGTTTCTCGAGCGTTTCGTGAGGACTCTGTGGTCGGTGAGCTGCACGGGTAGGAATATCTACGGGGAGGCAGGGAAGCTCAAACCGATCCGCTCAGCAAGGCGTAGCAAGGGTTTTGCACCGCTGGGTTATCGCAAGAGTCCAGTCGGGTCTGAACTGTTCGCGGCTGGCGATTTGAGATTCCAGAAGCAATAATTTCTTCGGAATGTTTCCCTTCCTGCTGGTTAGATGACGTTCATAGAGATTTATTACCTACATAGCCTTTTCAGAACACGGCTCTGGTCGTTTGCGAGCGCTGGCAATAAGCAGTCACGGAAAGATGTGGGTTGTTCATCATCAGGAGGGAGGAAGCCAGTAAATCCAGCAGAGGTTAGCGCTCCCTGAAACACGCGCTGTCCTTCTCCCCTTGCCTCGGGAGCCCAAGGCGACGCCGGTTCAGTCTCTGCGATGAATTCTAGTTCGATCCCCGAGAGGTTTTTTTTAGGTGAGTGCGTGCGTGCATGTGTCGGCGTGTGTGTGCCTGCATATACACACCGGTCGGGCCAAAATACCGTGGGTGGTTGTGCTCTTCGTCGCTCTACTCAGCAAGGTTTTCAACTGAGTTCTTCCAGGTTTTCCCTCGTCCTTGCCTGCTGCGCGACGAGCTCAGCTGTACGTATATATCTTATTTAAATCACTAAGTAAACTCCTGCATGATATTCCAAGCACATGTAGCAGCTTCGGCATCTGAAGTATCTATTGTGAAAGAGAAGTTGGTTTTCTTTGCAGCTGTTTTGTCCTCGTTTCCTTTTCATAGGCCAAATAAATGTTAATGAACACCAAATGTTGCACAGAAATGTTGTTAATGACTGTGTAGAAGAAATACCAAATTTTATTTTTCTTTGCAGAAACTTTTATGGTTACAGAGAGTCCTCTAGCTGTTATTCTTAAACGACAAAGCTGAACGTTTGTAAAGCGCGTTGAAAGTGGTCATTTTAACCAGGGGAGCTACCCAAAGTTTTCTGTTTCTCATGTTGCATCCAGAACAAGCGCTGCGCAGAGGCGAGCTGCAGCAGCTCAGCTGCCAGCCGCCGTTTTGTTTTGGAGCTCAGCAGCCTGGCCAGTTAGAAATGGTGTTAGATAATAACCAAGGGGCTCAGGCTTTCAGCCTCGCACAGGGAAACACGGGCACTCTGACACTGAATGAAATTACGGCACTTTACTGGCAAATATTTCCCCCCCCAAAAAAGAGAGTATTTTCAAATTTCTTCTCAAATTCAAACTTCTTCTCAAATCACAAGGCTTTTGGTGCAGCTGTGACCTGCTAAAGCTTTACAGAAAAGCCTGGACACGGGTTCCCTTCGGCATGCTCTGCCACGTTGTTCTGAAATTTCAGAAGTTTCAGAAATTTCGGAGCTGTGGGTGGAGCTCTAGGAGCGCTGCCTTGCTCAGCCAGGCATCGCCTGCACCTATTCAATCCTCAGCGGTAGCCAAATTGTAGTAAACAGCCCCAAAACCAGGGAGACTTCTCTCTTACCACATTGGCAGTTCCCGATGATGATTTTCTTTCTGATGTAACATGAACACTAAGCCCTTTTGGTAGCCAAATGACCAGCTTCTTTTAAATGCCTCATATTAATAGAAAGCTGCATATAGGCATCTCATAGCGGAAAAAAATAAAAAGAGAATATTTAGTTCCTTTGTGAACTGGCCATATGACAACTACTTTTTTATCAACTTATTAAGTTGGGGCACTATAATAGCTCTTGCTGAGTTTAGCAATGTTTATAAGCATGTGTTAAACACATAATGTTAAGTTTTATGAGGAAAAAGGGATAAAGAAAAGTAATGTCACAGATGAATGTTTGAGTGCATAGACGGCATAATGTATGTATGTTTTTTATTTCTACACTGTTGAGCTTACTTTCTGTTTTAAGGTCAAAAAACAAAAAGATTTGTTGCATGAGAACTGTTTTATTGTGTTCTGCACTTTCTGTTCTTTTTGTATAATCTCGATTTTTTTTCATTTATGCATAGAAAACAAAAAAAAAATTCAATTTAGAGATATTCTACTTCACGAGACGTTGTGTTCCAATCCGTTGTTCTGAAGTTCGATCTTAATAAACATTTCAGTAAGAGTTTGGGGCTCGCGGTCCTGCGTTGTTTGTAGGGGGCTCGGGTGGGGGCACTTTTTCTGTGACACCGTTCACGTTTGGGTGCAGGAGGAAGGGAATACACACGGAAGAGCAACGTGCTGAAGCCTGGGAGAGGTGCACGCCTGGTTTTTTTTGCTGGTTGCTCTCAATGCTTTGCATTCCCAGGCAAAGGCGAGGGGCGGCAGCCACCTGCTAAGCCAGCAAATGCCAGTGCTGAGAGCACTGCAAGGGCAGAGGAGTTCAGGGACAGCTTCCTCCCTCCTTTACCTGCACGGCAGCCTCTCCTCCGCTTTACTGTGGTGTGAGACCCTCGGCCCAGGGGGGAATGGGATCGTTTCTGCAGGAAAAAGGGTCAGGCTTTACTCTGAAACCAACCATAAGCAGCCTCCAAAAACCACAGCTCGCATCCAAGCTAATTAATCCCTCGTGCTCTGCGGGTGACAATAGGGGAACGCTGGAGGGACGTCCGTCTCAGATGACATACGCCGGCTGGCAGGGTTAAACCTGCAGCACGAAGATGTCAGCTTTCCCACTTGGATTCCCAGCAGTTTACTTGATGGATTCGGTCTGTGGCTTCTCCTGAAGGAACTTCTCCAGGAGCAGCAGCAGCAGCTCAGAAAAACGTGATGCCCGTGGAGCGCTTGGTTCATTTTCGTCCTCCCTCCCTGTCCTCTCCTGCTGTCATTAAAACCGAGGAGGCCAAAGGGAGGCGAAAGCAGCAAAGAAACAAACTCAGCCTCGTGGGTGTCTCACGGTGTGGGGGCAAGGGTGCGTCAAAGGGAGGAGGGGGGCTCGGGGCACCAAAAAGGGGCGGGGGGAGCCACCCAGCAGGGACCAGGCCCTAAAGGCGCTGCAGCGATGAGCAGCGAGTTACAGCAGGAAAAAGCGGGCCAAAACCTGGGGCCAAGGGTGGTGGGCAGTGGGGAAAGCCAGGTGCCTGCAGGGAACCCTGCAGCGTCCATCCAGCACGCCCTACCTTATCCTCAGCCCCCAAATGGCCTCTGAGCTGCTCACAGACAGGATCCACAGCAAAGCCGTGCAGCCAGACAGCCGCCACGAGGCGTGTTGCGTCCTCAGGAGGTCGTGGCGGGGATGCTGGAAAGGCAAGCGGGCTCCTCAGGCACCCGGAGGGGCACAGCAGCTGAAATGATGCGGAGAAGACAGAGGTAAGCAAGCCACGGCAGCGGTGAGGTGACGGTTTCTGCTTTTTTCACTCCAGAAAGTGACAGAAAGGGGTCACTCGGTAGGGAACAGGGCCTAGGCCGAGGCCGTTTCCTCACTGCACAGCCCCATCGGCGAAATCGCAGCCAGCACGAGCCGGAGCGGCTTTCCAGGCAGCTCCCCTCTCCGCAGTTCCTGTGGGTTACTTCCAGAAGCAGATGCTGCCATCCCTCGGCTTGACTAATCAACTGCAGGACGGGACAGCCCAAAAGTTAAACCTTGGTCTGCAGCCGGCTGCCAAGAAACGGGGAACATTTCCAAGAGGTAGAAGAGGTGGCACAGGACAGCTCGGGGTGGGGGCGAACCGAGCTTGAAGGCTTCACGTCACAGCTGACCAGCCCCAGCAGCAGCTCAACACAGGGCTAAAGAGCCACTGAGTGCGCTCAGACAGGTCCCTGCTGCATCGCTGCTCCTCAAAGGGGCATCCTAGAGCTCAGAAGGCCTCCGTGTCCCCTCGGGCAGGCAGTTACTCGGTGTTAAGCTGAACGGAGACAGGCAGCGAGGAGCCAAAGCCTCTCTGGGCAAGTGAAAACAGAAATATCACCCGTCTGTAATACAGGATGCAGCACCTCTTTCTGGTTGAGCAATAATTTATTTATAAATACTTATAAAACTTAGTGTAGCAACCTCTAAACGCTGTTTTGAGGAGAAGACAATCTCAGGTAGAACGTAAAACTCTCCCCACTGCTTGGCAGCTTGTTTTGAACCCCTGATCAAAAGCAATCTGCTTTTGACTTGGAAGGCTAAGCAAAAGGTTTACAAAAACCAAGCATTTTAGCACTAAGGGCCAACGCGGTGTTGAGCGTTACGTGAACGCAGCCAGAAGGCGGTCTCACCTCAAACAGCTTCCCCCAGGGTGAAACAGCGGGCGAGGGATGAGCAAAGCCCACGCAAACTGAGGGGCAGCATCAGTCAGCAGGTCCAGCGGGGGCTGCCCACCACCGACACGCGTCGTGGCAAAGAGCAGCTCTGAGGATAACTGGGGCTGAGGGCCCCTCTCCCTGAGCCTTCCCCCCCATCACTACAAGAACAAGCAGGCCGAAAACCAAGCAAAATCCCAGAGCCTTGGTCGTGCAGGTTCACCTCCATGACCGCAGTGCTGGAGCAAATCAGAAATAGTAAGAAAACACATACCTGAGCTTTCTCACCGCACCAGGAGAGAGAAGGTGACGTGGCATTGTGCTGCAAGTCAGCTGAATTGACACTGCTGCTGCTCCTGGGGAGGGCTGATTTTTCCAGAAGGATCTGGGCAACTCGTGGTTTTGCCCACTGTGTTAAACCGCTTTCCTACAAGCCTGCGTTCAGCAGCCGTAGCAACGGAGGGCGGCAAAGAGAGCGGTGCTTGGAAAAGGAGACATCGAGTCAGTAAGCCATGCTGCTGTTCAACAAATACACTGGACTCTGCGATCAGTTAGAGAATTTACTGGCATGAAAGTATTTTTGCCATCGGACATTTAGATAAGTTGGGTGTGGACCAGCTGAGAAGCAAAACCAGGTTTAGAGTCCTGCAGGGGTGAGAGCACAGGCAATGCCAGGCAGGTTGCTGGAGCTGGGGCCATCTCCACAACTGAGAATTGCACTAGCAGCTCGTGTGCCTTCGTACACAGAAACCTTTTAATTCAGTAAATAATTCATGTCACTTACCCCCAGCAGCCAGGCCAGTGCCTGGGGAGGAAATAAGGAACCTGAAAGTTACAGATGAGGGGCTCAACAAAGGGCACATGAGCAGCAGAAGCTGTTTTTAGGAAGGAGAATATGTAGAGGGGAATGCAGGCAGCTCTTGTCCGTAACGCACAGAGACGATGCAAGTCAATGCTAAAAATCATTCTTGTATCATGTACCACGTTACACAGGAAAAAGAACAAGATATAAAGACAGCCTGGAGTATCAATATAGTGTTTAATATTCTTAAATTGAAAAAAAATATACTAAAAAGATAAAATTACAATTGCCATCACATGACAAAACCTTTTGTCAGTACATTGAAAGAGTCAGAAGTATTACATGAAGTACATTTCCAGTAGTTTACACTTCAGTTTACATTTTTTAAAAAAGTAGCAGCCCATTTTTTCCTTCTATTTACAATAATTTAAATATTGTATTCCACTTTACTGATACAAATAAAATTATTCTGCAAAGATTTGTTTTACTTGAAGATGATTTTGTTACCAATGGGAAAAAAAAAAAACCAAACTCAGGAAGAGATCAGGGAATGCTGCTTGAAAGAATCCCTTAGACTGCAATCTGATGGTGCCCACTCCAGTAACTGAGGAGTAGTTTGATGACTTTGCAGAACTTTAAAATAAATTAAATTAAGCAGGTTCTCCATTAAATAACAGCAGCTCCTCTGCTTACAGAAATGGTGACTGAAGAGAGGGCTGGCAGGGATTTGTCTGCACAGCAACTAAAAAGGTTGCCTCCAAAAGAAAGTATAAGATACTTTCTTTCAATAAACTAGTAATAATAAACTGCTGCATGTATTAAGTGCTTCAAAAAAAAAATCAGTTTCACAAAGTGTTACGAGTCTCAACTGCATTGTTTTTACAGGAAGAACAGGTTTAAGAAGTAAAACGTTACGGAGACTACCCAAGTATCTCGCTTTACCAGCAGGAAGCTTTCAGTGCTACCAGGGAGAGCCTGCCTGTACCTACCTTTTAAATAACAGCACCATAAATATACAGACGTGGTAACAGACAGTCCTCCCGCCTAAATCTGCTGGTTCAGGAAGGTACCGGGCATTTACAGTAACTCAATAAATCAAACACATTTGGGTGTTTTGTTTGGGGTCTCGCTGTTTTTTTGGAGGGATGGGGTTCTGTGTTGTCGTTTTGTGTTTTTTCTTTTTTTTTTTTTCCTCCTTTTCCCTCCAGTGAACGTTTCCAGCTATTACAGGCTGTAAAGACATTTGTTTGTTTGTTTTTAAGGTAGTCCATGCATCGCTGAGGACGAGCTCCTGTGGAGTCACCGAGCTTATCCTCCGCTAGCTTTGGCTGACTCAGTGCAGCCTGCATCACAGGGTCTGGCCTCCAGCTCTGATCCTTCACACCAAAATAGGGTAAGTTTAAAGCCAGCGGCCCCGCTATTCACATTTCCATTTCTTTATCAAACGTGCAGGTGCAATACAAGGTGCAAGGAGAGATTCACTTCTGGTCTGATTTTCTACAACAATGTAGCTC
Source organism: Anser anser (assembly GCF_964211835.1). Taxonomy (NCBI): domain Eukaryota; kingdom Metazoa; phylum Chordata; class Aves; order Anseriformes; family Anatidae; genus Anser; species Anser anser. The sequence goes on from NC_139721.1 coordinate 4,113,801, forward strand.
CTAAAAATAACTCAATAAATACAAAAATAACACTGACGGGTGGTTGAAATAGATGCAAAATGCTACAGTAAACAAAGCCTGAGGACTTCACTTCTTCCAGCCCAGGCAGACGTGTTTTGAAAAGCTGAACTATTCAACCTTCCAAATTGCAATTTTCCCTTCCTCCTTTCCAGCACCACTGAGGACGTATCTGTCCTCTGCCGAGCAAAGTGCCCTTACTGTGTCGGCGTGACCAACCAACTCTTTCTCCACGGTCTTCTTCTCAGCGCTGATCACGTAGATCTTCCCTTTGGTTTTGCCTTGTGATGTTCCGCTGCTGCCGACCCACAACTGGAAGAAAAATATAACAAAACAATATTTTGTGTTATATTTTGTTCTAGAACACAGTCGAGACAGGTGTTTTGCTTGCCATGACAATAAAGCGAGGGTTCTCTCTTGCTAAGCTGGAAGAAGGGAACACTGAGAATCTCCTTTAGATGTATTTGTTGGAGTTCACGGCTTCCCCTACAAAGAAAGGGGTCCTGAAGAGTATCGTTAGGAAAAACAAAATAATCGGACTAACAAGTCTGACTTCCATCCCTGGAAAGACAGCAGAGATCACCACAGAGAATACGATCACTGAGTAAATGAAGAAATTCCTACTGGTGGTGAGCATTAATACACAATATTTTTTAAGATTATCTATTGGGAGCAAGTCAGCTGGGCTTCTGTAAGAGGGAAAACGGCCTCAGTGTCCTGCTGGAGGTCCAGGAGAGTGTTAGTGCCCGTGCGGACGGAATGGAGTGCAAGGATTTTGATTCTTCAAGAAGCTCTTGACTTGTCTTTGGTTCCACAGACACGGCGCAGACAGAAGGGGTCATTTCACTGCTGCATAAACCTCAGCCTGCTCCCATCTTGAGTGCTACGAGTAGTTCTGGTCACGCAGCGCAAGGACACAGAAGATCCAGGGAAGGGTAACTAAACCTATCAAGGACAACGTGCTGCTGTCATAAATGAAGATTAAAAAAGCCAGGACTCCTTAGTCTGGAGAGAAGGCAGCTAAGGAGAGATCAGATTAAGGTTTACAAAAAAAAAAAAAAAAGATCACAAGAGTGCAGATGAGAATGTAGAAGGAGAATGTAGAACTACTTTTCAACAAATCCCACAACTAGAGAAGTAAGGGACCCATGTGGAAACCAGAAAGAGTTTAGTTTCATGCAGAAGAAAGCACTTCTCTTTAGACAGCTGTCAGTGAATTTCTGGAACCTGCTGCTACAGGAAGCTGCAGAACCAGCAAATTCAGGATGGAATCAGATTTACAGAAATCGGATCCAAAAATAGATAAAACTGAGGAAGAGGTATACCCTTTTTTTTTTGTTTAGTACCCCTAAACGAGACCCAGGGACGGTGAGTGAGTTTAAGGGGAGCAGACTGAAGGTAGAGAGCGGGTCCTTGTAAATTCCTTGCGTTGTTATTGCCTCTGTCAGGCCCAGAATGCAGGGTCAGATGTACGTGCTCCAACCCGGTACAAAACAGCCGTAGCAGTGCTGTGCACAGCTTTGCACGAGGTAAGCACTCCCCGTTGTGTATTAATGCTCACCACCAGTAAGGATTTCCTTGTAAAGAGTGCTGAGGCACTGGGGCAGGCTGCAGGGAAGTGGTGGAGTCCCCGTCCCTGGAGGTATTTGAGAGACGTGTGGATGTGGTGCTTAGGGACATGGTTTGGAGGTGGACTTGTAGTGTTGGCTGATGGTTGGACTTACAGAAAGAGCATGGCTTGTTTTTAATTAAAGCACCTAAAAGCAAGCCTGCGGCAGAGAACCCCAACAATACGTTGTTAGCCTTTACCAGGCGACAAGTTAATTCTCCTAACTGCAGTGCCGTGAGGAAGAGGAGCGTGGGTGCTCCGGGCACGACGACAAGCTCGGACAACAGAGGCAGGCCGGAAGATGGTGTATTGAACACTCGGGGTCAGGAGATGGATCACGCAGGGATATTTTCCAGTTGTTTCTTTTAAGTCAATGTTAGTTAAGGTGGAGTTGAGTGAGGAATGAGCAAAAGAGAAAAGGAGCAAAGTTCTAAGTAGAATAAGAGAGAGCTTAATTACTTTGGCTTTCCAAACAACCCTCTAATTTACAGGTCAGCTTTTCTCATTTCGGATCACAAATGGAGCCAAGGGCACAGAAAGCTTCCCTGCTTCATGAGGCACTCGTGAAAAAAAAGTCATTTTACAGGAAGGCAGTATGGAAAATCTGAGGGGGGGAAGCTTTTTTCCTCCAATAGATATATATTAGCCATTTATTTGTGAGTTAAACGTAAACCTGTCCGTGTGGTATCACTACTACAGCTGCTGACGCTACTCAAACAGCAGGTACGCAGCCTGAAGCCAGAAGTGGCAGGGACACAGGAGAGCTAGGTGGAAGCTGTTAGCTCCACTGGTCTCTGTCGAGTTACACATGCGGTAACTAAACAAGAAAAAGGTCGTCTACAAAGCTAGGCATGCTAATTGGCATTTACTGCTTGTCTATTAACCTTTTCCAAGGCTCAGTTGCAGGAGCCTTTAGATTAAATATCAAGGGACCTAAACTTCCAGTTTCTACAGTTCTCTGAAAACGTTAATGGCTACTAACAGCCACCATGCATTTAATCACTGATGACACACATTTTGGGGTACGGTCATAGCAGTTAGTTGTGTTGTGCTCTGATTTCAAAGGAGAATTAATGTTTCAAAGCAGCACATGTGCAGACACCCTGCAAAGTAGCTAACAGCCCAAGAGAGTTGCGAACAAACAAAACTTTAGTAAAGAATTCCACAAGTAAGAACAGCCCAAATGTCTCTCACCTGGTTTTTAACTTGTATCATACAGGTAATCTCAGAGCAATCCTGAAGATGAATTTTTTGGGGCATGCTTGTGAAGTCTTTGGTGTTCCAAATATACAGGTCACTGCTCCCTGAGTAAGATGCCCACACTTCGTTTCTCTAAAGGACAGAAAGTCGTGTTTAACAGCACTGCTGACAGGAAGCATAACGTGAGAAATAACTATATTTTCGTCTGTACCACCACATAACGTGGTATGGAGACAGCATGACTAACAATTTAAATTTAATACCTCAGGAAAGAGCTGGAAGCAGAGGAAATACGAACGCAAATCCTTCAGGTGATAATCAATTTTCATCTGTAGTCGAAATTCGTAAGTTGACATTACGAGTATGCAACTTCCAGTACCTCCAATATGAAAGAGAAAGCACTGTTAGCAGAAGTGCCTGCTTCTTCCACAGCCACAAACCACGGGGAAAGCAGGCAAAATAAAACAGATGCATCTAACAGCTGTCTTGTTTCCCAAGTCAACAGTGAAATCTTTGAGGTTCTTCTTCCTCTTTTTTTACAGTACCTATTTTTTACATCTGTCCTTTCTCTAAACTCTGGTTACTATTCTGCAGCACAAACACCTGTTAAGAGTCCAAAAACAATGAGGGGAAAAAAAACAAACTCCTTTACATTAGGAGATCTAAAGGAGTATTAGGAGATAATCCTTTACCCAAACATAAATCCTGCCTTTATTCATCTAGACTTCTGCAGAGGGGCTGACAGGTTCGGGGCCAGAAGGCAGGTGTGAGGATTACCAAATCAGACCAATAACACAAAATCTAGCCAAAACATCAAATGCAATTTGCAAACATCATTGCCACTCTAGACTTTAAAAGGGCTTTCTCAAAGCTTTCCATTCCAATTTACAGGGAAGAGCAGACAAACAGGGTGTAGCGAGAAGTCATATCCTGCAGCAGGGGCAATACCTTTAGGAAAGATCCAACTATGTAAGTGTTTTGGAAGCCTCACCTGCTGAAGACTGCTTAAACAGACCAAGTGGAAAGAATATCACATACAGAAAAGTCAGTGTTTGAGATTAATGGGTTGTTCTGCCTAATAAAACAGCGTATTGTCTGAAGATTAAAAAAAAAAAAAGGTTAATTGTTTGAGTAATGAACTTACAGCACCACAGCTGGTCGTTATGAAGTTTGATGGAAGTGAGGTTCTGGCAGGGCAGCTGAAACGCACGGTTAACTTTCAGAGTGCTGATGTTCCAAGCAATCACCGTTCCATCTAAGCTGCTCGAGTATGCTTCACTGTTGGTACAGACAAAAAATTAATAATAATAGCACAGTGTGCATTCATGTTCAAAGCAGAATTCATAAACAGAAGAGGCTTACTGGCGAAATAGCATATTTTACACTAAGCCAAATTAACATTTTTCACTTCATAGACTGGAAGCCCAAGGGGCTTCAAAGCCAGACACAAATCATGTTAGCAGTGAACGCTCAGCCTCGTTCAATTATTTGAAACAGTGACCAGAGCCTTGAAAGAACAAGAGCACGTCCATCCCATCATCCTATTCCCACCAAGATGCCTAAGGAAAGACCTACACTTTCCTCCTTCCCTCACTACACCCTACGTAGCTGGCTCTAGACAGCTGCGTTTTGTGTAGGCACTTTGCTCGTCACAAGGGCTTGGGATCCCATTCTGAAGCATCCAATTCAATCCTTGTAGTGAAAGCGTATTTAAGCAACCAACAGTTTTGCAGCCAAGCATCCATCTTTCAAGCTGCTTGTCTCCTCTTGGAACTGAAGTATTCCAGCACAGAGATATATTTTTGTCTTCTTCTAAGACCATACTCTAAAGACTTTGTATCACTTGAAACGCTGCAGTATAATTCAGACCTCAAAGTGAACTAGAGCATCGATTACATCATGCTTGAGGAGTTAAGTGCAACAAAAACATCCCCCATAATCCTCCTGAACATTGTTGCCTGTTAGGACTTTTGATTAAGATTTTTGACACATTCAGCTTGTCATTGACCACATCCCCAAATCCCTTTCTGAGGGGCTGCTCACCGGCATCTCATCCCCCAGTTTGTACATATATTCATGGTAGCCCCTTCCCAGGTGCAGAATCTGACCCTTGCTCTTGTTAAACTTCAAATAGTTGGTGACTGCCCAGCCCCCTAATGTGTCCAGATCTCTCTGTAAGGCTCTTTCCTTCCAACATCTCAGAAAATCAGCCACTGGTTTCCTCTACGCTCTTTTTCCTCGAGCAAAGTTAATTTTTTGGTTTTGCTTCAGTCGAATAATTAAGGCACCACATTGCGTCACTTAGACATTTAACTGGTCCTCTGCTCACTGCAGGCTGAAGTTGCCCAGACTGAGGAATACTTTTCTAGCTACGTAAAATGGCTTTTTATTTAACCACAGGAAGATTCTCCTTACATCCACAACTCTTCCAGTCTTTCACTTTTGATTGTAAACGTATTTTAAGAAGAAAACAGTGTAATTAGATATACCTGGGTATCCCGTTCTTCTTCTCCACAACGATGTCTGTAATATCAGAACGATGATCATTTAGCTGCTTATTACACGACATGCTGTGGGTGTTGATTATATAAATAATGGAGTCTTGAGAGCCGATCCACACTTGACTCTGTTCTACCATCACCATACAAGTCTGGGGAGAAAAAGCAGGATTAAATACAATTCAGAAGAACACTTTTGAATGTAACATGGAAAAATGGTGCATTAAGAGTTACAGTAATTACCATAAAACTGTAACAAGATCAAGACTCAGCACTCCAGTATTCTATCCCTTGCTCTGCTGGAGAAGAGGGGAGAGAGAAAGAAAGAAGAGAGAGAGAAGGGACAGATCTCTGCCGAGTTTAACCTTCAGTAATTAGGATTAATAATGTATCTTGGTTATTGACTCAAAGCCGTGTTTCCTGGCTTACACAAAGTAAAAGTTACAGATGGTGCCAGGGGAAACCACAGAGGTTAGTGTATTTCTGTCCTCTGGATTAGAAGCTGCACTAGCCATCTGATATAAACATACTTCCCACTTTAGTTAGAAGTGGTGCCTCTGAAAATATCACTACGGTCTCTGGAACATCCTTCCCCCATTCAGAAACTTTTAATTTCTCTCCCTCCCAAGTCCCATTAGTTCCAAACTTCCCTCCTCTTCTCCAGAACATGCTGCCATCCAACTCCTCCCCTAAATTTCTACTTTTCTACTTTTTTCTACTTTTTCTCTACTTTTTTCTACTTTTCCTCCACCCCCAGCCCCTCACCACCAGCTTTACTTTTCCCTTTCTCCTACATTTATCCACAAAGATGTTTCTCAACTTCCATGCAAGTCCCCTGCCCAAATCCTTTGCTGCTTGTTTGCTTTCTTCTGCACATTTTTCACTCAGTCCCAAACCTGATTTAGCTCTCCCTGTTGTTATCCTCTCCCTTTAAAGTTACTTGTTTCAAGTCAAGCATCTCCTTAATCTGTTGTTAGAGTCATCTTCTTTTTGACTGTTCTCTCTTACGAAATCATCCACTGGTTTCCTTGCACCTGTTTCCAGTTCTTCAGCGCAGGTGACTTTCTGTGTACTCTTCAGGCTCTCCTCAGCTTCTCTTTATGTAGATTCTCTCCACTCAAGCTGTTTCAAAGCAGCCTCCCTGCCCCAAGAGCCCACGCCACTAGCCCAGCACACCTGACCAACACTCATTCCATCACTTCCTACCAGTTGAGTTGTTTCAGCATAAATCCATTTCCTCTCCTCTCCCTTTTCCTTAAAAGCTTCCCTTTCTCCAAGCTGACCGTAGCACAAGCAACTTGGATGTCCTCCCACAACTTTTAATGAGTAACAGCGTGGCCTAGCCCACGATTCAGGGTCACACAGGTTCTAGCAACAGGAAAAGCAAGCTGAAGCAGCAGTCGTGATACGTGTTAGTCTCACCAGCCTGCAGCGGCCCATTCTGAAGCAGTGCTGTTGGATAGACCAGGTAGACGCATCAAAGACCACCACCTTCCCCTCGTTTAAAGCACACCAGAGTTTCGGGTGAGCACTGTCGGGTCTTTCTGTAGAGTCAAGATGCCCTAGAAACAAAACAGAGAAGAAAATAAACCATTTTTGGAGACACAGGGAAAAAACAGCATTAGGTTAGGCAGAGCAACTTTCTAACAAAGTACACCTGTGTTCTGGCACTTATATCTCCAGTTGATGAATCCGATGACACAGTTCACGATGAATTTGTGCTCCTCATCTATCTGTTGAGCCCACCTGATGGTGTAATCTCACACTTCGATGCTATTCGGAGCAGAGAGAACCTTTTTCACTGACGACTAAGTGCTTAGCTAACTGGGGTTGCAGGGAGGCTTTTAAGCCCTACGAAATAAAACTCATAAAGCCATTCACTCCATCTGCCCCAACATGAGAGCTCCATTTAGAAGCTTCGCACTACAAAGAGAGAAAAGCACAACCATGCCCTCACCACCACCATACGCACAGTTCCTCCTGCCCACTTCCGTAACTGTGAAATTGACTTCTGTCTCAAATTGCTCAAATATTAGGAATTAAACGTGAATTTGCATCAGAAGACTAGGAAGGTTATGAAGTTAACCCAGAACTAGTAGCTCCACTTCCCACATTCACACCCACTGTGAACAGCCTCAGATACATGCCTGTTTTTTTCTGTTTTTACATGTATGATCACATACTTTGTCTCTCACAGATCACTGCCAGATGTCCTGCACTGTACAGATTTGCTTTTGAATTAGATCAGGACCTTGCAGCAAAGAGTTATTTCTAGGATTTCTCCTCCACTTTCTGGCTAAATGCATGCAGTGAGTGAGGCAGAAGTTAGGATCTCTAGGGAATTCTTAGTGCTCCTGAACCAGAACACACAATTAAGTCATTTAATCCAGAACTTCTCATGTACAGCACACTCCTCACATCCAGATGTTAAACCTGAGGTGCACAGCTGAATTTATATTCAAGTCTCATTAAGAAATGGAATATGACTGCTCTGAAAATTCAGATCCATGACAACCCAAATTAAGCATCTGAAATGATATGAGGCTTTTGTCCTTAACTTCTTTTTTCCCCAGCACGTTTTGAATCAGTGAGGTACAAATTTGCCAACTATCAAACTTTTGATACGCTTTTTTTGATATACTTTCTGAAACATGATAAAGCATTCTTCAGGAGTGGACTTAAATCACGTTCAATGAATTAGACGTGGGATCACACGGGATGCAGTGAGAGCCACAGGAATATCGATCTGTCTGGGATTTCAAGAGGTAGTACACTATTCCCTGCACTGCGGTTCCACAAAACACCCCCATATGACTCTGCTAGATGATAAAAAGGAACGGTGAATGAATATTGATCAGTAGTGGAGCATCCTTCTTCCACTGCTCAATAAATGAGGTGGAAGTCTTAATGGGAAATCAGCGCATTAACACATAATTGAAGGCTATTATAACACATACACACATAGGGAAGCAAATTACAACTTTGAAAGTATACCTTGGAGTATCTTAATATGCAATATTACTGTTCTGTTTTAATGATTTTTCTGTTTTAGTATTCTATACGCAACCAAAGGCTGTCAGAATGCGAACAGAATCAGGCAGTCGTAATACCAGGTGCTGGGAGATAACCTGCTTTATAGGCTAATTAAAGCTAACACAGAGAAATTCATCACCTCACCTGGAGTATAAAGCAAGACATCTATTGCTTGCGGAAACGTCTCACCAGCTGAGGGGTTGATCTTGTGCTTTAACGTCTCTGAGGTTGTTTTGGGGACCATCATGGGCACTGAAATAGAGTTGTAAAAGGTTACAAAGTGCATACTTAAGCCTGAAGTAGATCTGTAATTCTTATGAAAGAATAATTCTGCACCACTTAGTAAAATTAAAATTATTATTTTTCATTTTTGTTTCTCTCTAACTTTAGCTGACCATGAAAGCCCAAACAGTATTTGTACGAATTCTGGTAAGAGAAGCACGCATACAGCACCCAAGTAATAAAGAACTGAAACAAAAATCCAGCAGCCTACATGGATACAGACATACAAACTAAGGCTGTGATGCATAGGAGCAAAATAAATAAATAAAGCTACAATTTAACAAACTATGGCTACCAAGTGCTATTCACTATCGTCATCTTATATTTCTGCAGATAATGAGCTTGAAAAACATAATGTAAACAGAAGAAGCTGAGGTGGATGGTGAGACAAGAGCAGGCTTTGTGGTACTGCTGTGTGACTGACCTTCATTTTTCATCCTGTCAAAATATGACAGTTTAGAGGCTGCGTATATGCTTTTGGAGGACTGCAGCGCGCCAACCACAGCATCCATCAGGAGAACGTTTGTCAGCGCCTGCTGAATATACTGAGGATCCTAAAGACAAAAATCTTATTGTAGTTTACCGTTATTTTCACAAGTCTCCACGTTCAACCATCACAATGCACACCATGCTCAGCACAAGCGCCAGTTAGTTGCGTCCCTGGAGCACAGCCCACGCTAAGTGCAGTCAAACCCCATTTCAAACCCCACTCCTGCATCCCGTTTCACCCCCAAGCAAGGGCATGGAGCAGGGAAACAAGAGCTACTTTTAACTCATTGCACCGAAAGAAGTATTTCAGGTCTGGCACAGTTCTGACTCAGGATGTGCAAACGAAACCACATGAATTGCACTGATGGAAAACACGCAGCACGGACAGGATAGATACCAATTTTCAGCCTGGACCTCTCTGCACAGAAGAGAAGTGCGTTACACTTGATCGCAGCTAAAATGATCCAAATCCTTCCTGGAGAAACACCAAGATACATTTGCACTATTAAACTCATCACTGATGGAGAATTTGGTATTTTAGATAGAAACCATGTTTGTGTGATCCTTTATCTCAAGGTTTCTGTGGCAGAAGAAAGCATCTTGCTCTATTTATTCAGAGGGATCCACAACCACCAAGGTTCCAGCACAGCAAAAATCTTTCTCTGTATTATACTTTTTAAGGGAAGCAAGGTGTAGGAAGCTTTCTTTTGGGATCAAAACTCTCATGTTTTAAGTTTAAACTATGAAACTATTTCCCAAACCGGTGACTAAACAAAGAGGTCCAGGCTAATGGAACAGAAAAGATTAATTTTTAAACATAACTTCACTTTTTTTGGTAGTATTCCAGATGTACCGTATTTAGAAGAAACATCAGAAACAACAGCTTATTACTTAGCTGTCATGTGCTGAAACCTAGAAATTCCAAGACTGATACATGAATAATTTAGAGCAGAGAAAACACGCCCTTATTCAGTTAGATATGCCCAAATTTATACCTTGTGATCGTCTGCCATTTTCTTCCCAGCCCACATTTCTTTCACTATCAGGTGCCAGAGATCACACTCTGTTTTAAGGTTAGCTTCAAAGACTTCTTTTTTAGATCTTGTTGCAATCCTCAGAGTAGGTATTTTCAAAAGAAGGAAAGCTACGGTTGTGACCTTCACATCCTGGAAAGAAAGAAAGCAAGGAAGATGTACCGTGCAGGCACGGGTGAGGTGCAGCACTCATTCTACAGGGCAACTTCCTCTATTTTCACTACAATTCATCATTTCCATTGCTCATACAACACCATTAAGCAGAGATGGTCGCTGATCAGGTTTTGTGAAAATGTTCATTTCCAACACCATTGCACAGACTTCGTTATACAGAGGATACACACTGGCTACCTGACACCACAGGCAAATTTAAGACTTGTGTTTTTACACGCCTCTAGCTCTATATCCCACATGCCGTGCTTTGCATCTTTCTGTAAATCTAGAGGTTACAGGCTCCAGGTTTTTGTACCATGCCATCTTAGCGCCCAGCACACCTCAACCCTGCAATTCTTGGCCTGAAGACCCAGAATTTTATCCGATCGCTTGTAAGTTACTGATATCAGAGGTGTTTCCTACAACCCTTACTGAAACAGTCAGGTTGAGGCAAATCTCTTAGCAGAATGGAACGTGACTTGTGACCCAGGATCATGCAAGAGAAATTCCTCGATGCTCACCTCTATGTCCCTGAAAGCAGCAATATGGACATAGCCAGGACGTCCTCCTTCAGTCAAAAGGAACAAGCGCTTTTGGGTCAGTGCTATTTTTCCTACACCGTAGTTAGTTTTAACTGAGCAAGACAACTTGTAGACACATTCGTTTTTATCTAGATGCTCTATTACTGCTGGTGGCAGATTCACTTCTTGAGCTTCTGCTTCAGTTTCTTTCCAGTAGTTGTAGAAATCTCTGAATGTTTCGGGATCAATTTGTTTCTGATGTCCTAAAAAAAAAAAAAAAAAAATCAGAAAGCTGGTTACTGTGAGAAACTATTATACAGATTTAAACAGGAAGATAGCTTTAAAGATTCAGATTTAAAAGATTTAGATTTAAGATTTAAAGAAAAAAAGATTTAAAGATTTAGAGATTAAGATCTGAAGATTTAGATTTTTAAAAAGATTTAAAGATTTAGATTTTTTTTAAAAAAAGGCCTGGAAAACAGTTCAGAGACAAAATCCTTCCTGAGATACAAAGATTCCTCTGTAGTTAGCCTGTGTCCCTGGTTCCATGCTTCCTTCTATGGAGGGAAGCACTAAACACTGTACCATTATTTCTTTTCTTTAAATTCATGTCAAAAAAAAAAAAGTCAGCCAATGGAAACGGATTTGTAATTCCCTACTGAACTGGATATTTTTCATTATTACATTCCAGTTCTTTATCCTATACTGTGTTACTATGCTACATACTTAACAACCTGGGATAAAAGCTAGGCTTACAGCAATTAAAGACTTCAGCAACAGTTATTCCAAATATTTAATTATTCTAAGAATTCAAGTGGGTTTGGGCAGCAGAGTCAAACAAGTTCTTGCTAGATGTATGCTACCTTTGGCTTCAGAAAGTCTTGCTACTTTGACCAACATTTAATCCTTTGTGGCGCAAAATGTAACAGTTACTGCAGTAACTAGGTGCAGAAAGAACTGCATAGTGTTTTATAAAAGCACTCTCAAACTGTTTTTAGAAATCTGTCACAAGACTCAGATCTCATTCAGGAGGTAAGAAAGTTCTCTCAAACATAGAAGTAACCTCTCCTTTTGCTACAATGACCATCCAGGAGGAATTTAATCTGTAGCTACTTGAATTGCGGAATTTGCTAGGTGCTTTTAACAGTCTGCCACCTTGCCAGGCTACCTAGTGATTTTGTAATAGAGTTATTTTCCATTGGCAATTAGGACAGCCTTGTATTCACTTTACTCATCTAAGCCAAAGCAAAACTGCACGCCATCAGATCACAAAACAAGCAAAACTACCCCATCTACACAATCTGGAAAACCATACGCTGTGTGCACGTAAGTGGGTTCCTTGTCTTTATTGTTAAATTGTCATTGTCTCAATGCAGATGATCCATACAAATGCATTTTCTACCCACCTACTGTTAAGGCATCAAACAACCGATGTATAGTGTCTTTGTCTCTGACAATCCCAGATTCCTGGATTCGCTTCACAAAATCATCCAGTTGCATGTGTGTTTTTGGCAAGGCAAAATTTTTTACGTGGTCATCTATTTTTGTAACTTCCCTTTGTTTTTCCATCACTCGACTTATCAGCCTCTTCAGCTCAGGCTTGCGGTCTGCTTGAAAACGCTCAGAAGGAGGCATGGTTTCCACAATCTTTCTTACAAGATCAGTAGGAAAAATTCTTAAGTCTGTTTTATCTAGGTTCTGAAAGTCAGAAAGTGCATTTAGTAGTTTCCCTTGCATCAAGCTAATAAGTCCCCGGAGGTAGAAGTACCTTGCCAGCAATGCTGACTTGTCAGGTGGTAAGGTATTTATAGCTTTGCTGAGATGGTTGAAGAATTCTGTATAGTAGGAGTGAACGCACTGGTACATCAGAGGAAAGTGAATTTCTGGGATTTTGAAGGTACTGACTGATTTGGGGGGCATTTTCAGAGCTAGAAACAAAAAAAGAAGGTACACTGATTAGCGTAAGCAGCGAGTAAAAGTGTGAGTATCTTCACAACCAGCAGTACTATAAATAATACAAAGAAATTCCAGTTGTGCTAAGGACACAAATGCGTTGAATGCACATCCTCCTTATTATCAGAGTATTCCCTGTTCTGATAACATCAGTAATAGAAAATATATAATATTTTAATTTGTATATTCATATATAATATATACTTATGTATGTATGTATAATATATTCATATATAATATGATACATGCATGTATATAATATATATGATGTTTTTTATATATATATATAAGCACAGATGGGCCCCAGCTCACCATTTCTTTCTAGCATCTGACCCTGTTTCTGTGGAAATCCTCAATGATGTCACCCATAAAGACAACAGAAAAGCCCCTGCATTTGTTTGACACATTCTTCCCTTACCAATGCCTGTTTCTACTCTTCGAAACGAGGAATTTCTAGGGGGGATTTCTGGCAGCTTGATATCTTGCAGATCAGGCATACTGATAACCATACGCCTATTCATCACGGACTGTGAATTCATTTGTTTAGAAGCCATTTTCTCCGTAGTCATTCTTCTTGGGATACGAAACATCAAGTTTAACCTGAGAGAAATAATTTTAAATGTAATTAGTTTTACAACTCTGTATACATACACATTAAATGACTACTTGATTATTTTTGTTGTTGTTTTACAGTATTAAGTTACAATTATTGTGTTAATTTACAATTCCAACAGCCGTGACTGGACACATTTACATCACTCTTTCACAGCAAGCTTAATAAAACAGCCTATCAGTTAGTCACTGTCTTATTCATAGATAACCTGATCTCATACTAATAGAGTCAAAAGGACTTTTATCACTGACACCAAGATAAGGTTCAAAAACACAATAAGAAATGAGAAAGCATCACCTGTCTTCTTCAGACTGGGTACTCAGCTCAAGTCGAGCAAAAGCATCCATCTTCCTGTTCAAGCGGGCTTTAAGAAAAGAGTGAAACATGTAGGTCTCCAAAACCTGTGAGAGACAAGCTGATTAGTTCTTGATCATTTACAAGGTATACTAGGAGCATCTTTTGCTCGTTTTTATTAGCTTTGCTTATACAAAGCTGAGAATGTTGATTTTAGCAGTCACAAAACCAAAAATATTTCAACACAGAAACTTCAACACCAGAAGAACCAACTCAGCTTTCATTCACCTTGTACTTCGTGGCAAACCACAATCTCAGACCAACCTCGAAAAGATGGAAAGAAAAATAAAGAAGAGAAATACTGGGCATAACGGAGAGTTTTAGCTACTGAAATGTAACAGTGTATTTTCTGCCTATAACAAAGTGATGCAGATACTGTCTATGGTTTGGAACAAGAAGTTGCTGGTGCTCTAATGTTACATAAAACTGCAAAGCTATCATTCCCACCATTTCATATTAAAACAAGATGAAACCAGGACTTGAGGCGGCACAACATGTATAATTCTATAGGTGTTAGTACTAACACAGAGCAATTAGTATTGTTTGAAGTTAAACAATTCATAAAACTGATCTATTCAGAAAAATCCAACGCAAACTTCATCAGGAGAGCGTTATAACCAGGAATTATAACCATTCCTGTTATAACCAGGAATCCTGTCTTTGTGCTTACGCAACTTTTAGCCTTTAGAAAGTGACTGACACTAACAGAAAGATTGTTGTATCTTTTAATGTATCTTTAATCTTTTAACTACAGAAATTACTTTAATTAATGCCTTATCACAGAGGCTTGGCTAAAGTACCCTTTTTAGTCTTGCAGTTACCAGGGGGGGACTTTATTGATCAGATAAGCATAAGCAATTCTGATTCATAAATCAGATTCATAAGTAATTCTGGTACTCTGAGCTTAATGGAAACATCTTCCCAACTAATAGCCTCTTTGTACGCAGGATGCCTCCTATCTACCTATTTGCAATGCATCCTAAAAAAAGGCATCTACAGAAGCACCAAGATTTCTGCTTTCAGGTATTCTCCAGTAGATGGCGTCTTTTCTTTTCCAGTTCTATGTACAGGAGCTGACAAACTGCAGGAACTGAGTCCTTCCTAATGGTTTTTAAAGATAGTTAATCAAGATAACAGCAGATATCACTAGATACCATTAACACTACCGATAACACTAGATACCACTAGTAATTAGTCCATATTTTGCTAATTTGTAAGATTTACTTGAAAGCAAACCTACCACTATGGTCTTTTAGTATTTAAATGAGTCAACTGTTCAAAGGTCTTCTTAAATGTGCACTTGTTTGAAATTTCAACTCATGAAATTGCCACGCCTTCATTTACAGTGTTAGAAACTGCCACTGAAAATATTTCAATTGTTTCTATTCATTTGAAATCCCAGTCAGAACATTTCCCCTAAATTTTTGGCCTGCTGACACATTAATAGGTTCTGTTCAATTTTTCCTTATTTAGTTTGGTTTTGAGAACGTTTGCCAGGTGCAAAGCAGTTACTCTGGAAAGCCAGTTGCCAAACTCCAAAGGTAACTTTTGTAACTGTCATATGTATTCACAGAACATAATTAAAAGCAAATCTAAAACGGTAAATGCACTTTTTTATATACCTTGTTAAACCTTTGCTTTGACCCACAGCTTGCTAAACAAACTATAGTATCACTTAAAAAAAGCACACAACTCTTATTATCTTTGAGAAGCTTAAATAAGAGCACAACATCTCACAGCAGGCAGGAATAAGAACCTACTTAATAAATTATCTGCTAGAAACTACTACGTAAATTGCATTAAAGGGTGCAAGAAACTGGGGAATGTGTCTTACATCTCTTCAGAAATTAGGTAATGACCACTGACACTCCAAGTTCAGGGCGACAGTCTTCCAATTAATTTTCATTTAATTAAGATACACTTTTATTTAGTTAATCCTGAGACTTGAAAAATCATCCAACTTCATAATTTTGGATTTTGGCTTGCTTTGTCACAACAGAATTCTCCTAAAACACTATAAATGGCTAGACACAAACCCTCAAAACACATAAATTCTATTTCTCAGATACGCGACAGTTTAGTTTAATTACTTGAAGGTAAATATTAATTTAATTAGGTGCAAACAGCTTAGTGAAAAATTAACTGCAAGGATAAAAACCTCAAACTTAGAGCTTCTGGGCAAAGCACCCCAACACTACAAGAAGCTCTGGTGTAATCTGTCTATTCTCAGTCTCTCTTTCTCCCCCTGCTCCTTTCCTTCTTCCATTTTTCACTTCCTTTCTCCTCACTTCCCCTCCTCACCCACAGGGTCTCCAGCCTTTGATGATCAGTGACAGCCTCACACCAAGGAGAACAGCACCAAATCCTACAGCCTTGTGACCAAGACACTCTCTTTTTAATGAGGAGATCATACCCACTCCGTTTCTTTAGGATATACATAGTCATTACAATAAAAGCATCCTCACGCACTGGTGTTTCACAAGGAAAACGCCTGCAACCTCACGGAAAGCTGCCTCACTGCACACACGGGGTAAAAACGGAGTCACTTGGGAGCTTCAGCAGAGGACCTAAATCATGCTTACACTAACAGAAGGACCAAGCTGATCAGAACAGCAACAAAAGGAACTCGGGGCTTGTAAAGGCAAACTCCACATGCCTATAGGGCTTTAAAATCAAGTATATACCAATAAGCTGAGTTTGCAGGAGTGCTAGGAAAAACTAAGTGCGGATTTTAGGGTGTCCTTTAGCCTGAAGAGCTGTAGTTCTACCTACAGAGACCAACAAGAGACAAATCCTGGGCTCGGTGGGTGTGAGCAGCACGCTCTCGCTGTGCCACGCTGTAGGAAACTGGCTCGGGGCCTGCAGCCAAGCAGGCATCAGCAGCTCCGTGCCCCACTGCTCAGGCTGCAGATAAGGCAGGTGCTTCAACTCATGCCATTCAGGCTCTTCTGCCATGCTCACAGGCTTGCTCAAAACTCGTGTCCACACGTGGGCTTTGGTCCAAACAGTTTGGACGGATGCCTGCGCTTAAAATGCAGTTTAGACGTAGCTTTACTGACCATCTGCCATAGGTTTATCGCACCCCTGGGGAATTACGTTTTATTTGCTCTGAAATTACGTAGTATCTTGCTCTCCAAAATGCTGCCTGCTATTTAATCTGTTTACAGTAAATAAAATAAATCCCATAAAGCGTTCTGTGAAAGCTGGTGAGTCAGGAACACTACACAGCCCAAACTGTGACCATTCCATTAATTTTTGGCATTAATCCTAAAGTAGGGATTAATAGCAGAATAACAACATATTTAACACTGAATTTACCTTTCTGTAAAACGGCTGGTCTCCCACTGCCCTTGTTTTCAGGAATTCTTCACTGTTAAACACTCTGTGTTCATAATTCAGATGGTCTTTTACCTCCCTGGAAATAAAATAAATAGAAAGATAAATATGCTTGGGGATTTGTAAGTAAGTTGCCCTTTTGCAGCAGCAACCCACTGGTACTACTAGAAACATGCTGCAGTATCAGAAGGCAAATTCAGTTTTACTGAACAAGCCTGAGCTACTGAATCACAGAAAAAATACAGATTCTTATAAGAAGCAAAACAGGCTACCTGCTGCCACTGCCATTTCCAATCAGCAAGGTCACTTACAGTCCATGGGATTAATTTCAGTAACCCCTGGAGGAGAATCTGTATATTTAAGTCACAATTTAGGCTCCAACCCTGAAATTGTTTTTTTATACAGGATCCCATACAACCCCCTGGAGGCACTATGAAGACGAGTGTACCTCTCCACATGGGCAATGTGGAATATGTGATCTGGCTTCACAGTGTCCCACTACATCACATCTGTAACGTGCACATGAGACACTGATAATGTGCACTCTCAAACTCTGCTCCTAAACCCAGCACTAACTGACAACTCGTGTTGTGCCTGAAGAGAAAGACTTATTGAAATAAGAGAGAAAGTGAGACGCAAAATCGATGCAATTTTTAGTATATGCATGGCCACAGCAGGCAACAGAGGCTCTGTGCTATCCCTGAAAATCCAGACATCGTTTCTAACTTCTGTGTCCTAAAAATGAGACAGAACGAGCAGCATGTGTGAGTTTTTCACGAAAAAAAAGCTGTTCTCTGAAGGCAAGCCCATGAGTAAGTTATTTAAGCTATAGATACATGCTAGTGGCTAAAATCAGGGCTCCTTTTATTATTCTATCTTATTTCACCTATTCATACTGGATATTAAGAAATAATAAATTCCCACGAAAACACATGAATGAAGAAAAGAATTTGGTGAGCTAAAATCAAATATAAGCACAACTGGGGAATCTTATACCCATGCAGAGACCTGACAAAAGGCCACTACATCGCTCGTCTTTCACGTATGTGTTCAGAAAAATGGTAGTTAGTACAAGTACATAGTTCTATATCATTTATCGTGGTTTGCTTTAAACATGGAACCTCGTGCACACAGAAACACTACAGTGCTTCACTGGAGAGAGCAGCAACTGGCAGCACAATTGCATCAGAGATTTACTTTCCTTCATTCCTGGACGGTGGTAGATAGAGCATTAGAAGATAGAAGAAACAATGCTGAAAAAAAAAGAACAAAGAGAAAGTTTGAAGGAAAGGAGAAAGAAAGCAAGAAAAGAATCAACCCTTTCGCAAAAGGTTATTAT
Organism: Anser anser; assembly: GCF_964211835.1. Lineage (NCBI taxonomy): Eukaryota > Metazoa > Chordata > Aves > Anseriformes > Anatidae > Anser > Anser anser. The sequence continues at coordinate 4,132,233 of NC_139721.1, forward strand.
CATCTCTTAAATACCAAAGCATCCGTTCATTTTTTTGTAGACAAGCATTTAGTGAGTTAAAGAGTTCAAGCTGCTCAGGCAGGAAAAGGCATTTCTTGTTCATCTTTATCTGGAACATATTGCTGCCAGACACTGAAATCCCCCAAATCCCACAGTGGCAGCACATCAGGTTTTAAATGTATTTTGTTTTCCAGATCCAGCTGTGCTCTCTGTAGTCTGTTTCCTCCACATCCAGCAGCTATTGTCCTCGTGGAGGGCCCGGCCATTTGTGTGACCGTTCTCTAAACTGACCCAACAAAAGTGAGGCAGCTAACAAAGCCCTGGCACCCGGGCTATATAAATCAACCCAGCACCTCCTGACTGGAAGTGTTAGGAGCAGGCAGGTGAGCAGTTCCATAGCTGATCCACAGAGAGCTCCATCCCCAACAAGAGGCAGTGGGAAATGGCTGGGGACTTTCCCCTCTTTTTTTTTTTTTTTTTTTTAGAGATGAGGGCTGCACTTCTCTTCCTGGAATCCTCTCACAACAGACATGCAAGTCCAAAATTGGAACAGCTTCACCTAAGATGTCCTAGTAATGTGTATCACAAAATCACTGGGGTTGGAAGGGACCTCTGGAGGTCATCTGGTCCAACCCCCTGCTCAAGCAGGGCCACCTACAGCAGGTACTAGATGTATCCGAATACATTAATGATTGATATCCCAGCAGGCTGGCAGGGCCTCCTTCTCCTATCCCCTCACAAAACTTACAAGATTTGTCTATGAAATCAGACAAAATAAGAATATTTTCACTGACACCTTAACCAGTACCATATGCTCTTAGAATAATTAAAAAAAAAAAAATTCTCTCCACTCACCTGAAAATGTTAACAATTAACTGCAAAGTCATTTGCTGAACTTCTGTATTCAGCTTCTGCTGCCAAGCCCTTCTGCGCATTTGGAGTTCACCAAGATCTGTGCTGGCACGGAGACGGCACAGCTCTAGGTCATAATGCAGCTGAAGACCCTCCACTCTACAAAGAAAAGAAAAATAAGCTTCAAGTTACATACTAACACCAATGTTTTCTTCCTATCTGTTAAAGGAAATGTTATTTAGCTCTCACAAAATTTTTTTTTTTTACCAAGTGCAAGACTGATTTACAAGCACTGACAAGCTAACAAGATTCCTGGAAGTCCTACTAGTACACGTACATCACAGTGCACTCAGTTTTCTGTATAAAGCACAGGAAACTTCAGAAAAAAATGCTTGTAATCAAAAACAAACTAGTGTTCTAGGTGTTGCAGCATAATATGGTTATGATTACGACTGCTTGAAAGTTACTTGTATATTAATTAATTGAAGCCTTCAATTTTCCTTCATCAAATAAAATTTTATATTAAAGAATATAAATTAATAATAAATAACACAAAAACATTAAAAAGAGGGTCCAACATGATTTATGCACTACGATAAACACAGTTTCAGTATCTTTTCACCTTTTTATGAAAGTTTCCGCTGCTTGTGCTGGAACATCTGGAATTTCAGGTTCCTCTTCATCCATTTTTGAACGTGCAATGTTCCCATTATCAATATTAATTAGAATTAAATCTTCAGTTTCCTTTTTTACAGAAGAAAACAGAGACTGACAATGTATTTCTGTTTCTCCTTAATATACAAGAGTACTACCACCTACTAAAAGAGGTGGTACTAAAGACTACTTAAGACTACTACTACTAAAGACTCTTAAATAGAGACTTAAATAAAGACTACTAAAGACTCTTAAATAAGAGTCTGAAAAATGATGAAAACAAACCTTCAGAATAACTGAGAAGTTACATTCTTTATATAGCTGGTTTTCTTTTTATTAAATAAATAACTCCATGATAGATAAGAGCAGCTCCATTAGAGTATTTTCAAGTGCATGCTGACCTCTTAACCCAGCTGCCTGGAAAAGGAATCCAATTCATCCCACACAACTCTTTAAGCAAAGATCTAAAGCGAAATCACTCGTACACAAACGACATGTAAATGGAAATTTTCCCCAGATGAAAAAGAAACTCCCAGAAGCCATGAGCAAAGAAAATAAAGGTAAGGGATATAACAAGCAACTTATCCCAATAAGCCAATGGTCACACTAACACGACTATTACTTTTAGTTTCTTCACTTCTCACACACCTAAATAACAAAACCAAGTTTCTAGGTGAATCTGAAAGAAGGGAGGGAACACACACATGGGAACCGAACAGCAAGAACGGGAACATACCGTGCTAACTTCTTCAAAATGGTCGATATGACACCCCATCAGAAAAGATGTTGGGGCCATTACGAAATCCAGCATATGACGAGACAGAATAGGCACAAAAGTGTGCTGCCACTGAAGAGGATGAAGGTATAACATAAAGCATTCAGCCACGAGCGTCAGCAGGGCCCAGTCAGAAGAGAAGAAAACAATTCTCTGCTCAGTCAAAATGCAGGTCAAAATCTGAAAACAACAAAATGCTAAGTGTTTACAAGGAGTTACATCTAGAACATACAACATATACACAAATATTTCATCTGCTTGCAAAACAGCCTCACAAGCTCTGTTTTCTAAGAGATACCTTATATATTTTTAAAATTGAAGTAACATCCAACTTGTTGTTGCTACCAACATCCAAGCCATGGCACGTATTGGTTATCTCGCAGAGGTGAGGACACAAACTCCAGATGCACCAGTTGCAGGATTTCTGATAGCTCCTTTCATAACATGCAGAAGTGGGTGGAAAAATGGGCACATCAAAAAAAAAAAAAATAAAGCCAGTACCACCTCCCCTCTCAGGGCTGAGGAGGTTTACAAACATGGATAGAGGTCTCCAACCTCAGGTTTCTAGAGGAAGCGACACCAGTACTGCTAAAGATCTTGAACAACTTCATTGAACTTTGAAGTCAGATCATACATTTAAGCATAGAGAGATCGAGTAACCTACAAATCAAAATTACTGGACAATTCTATGAAACTGAAAAAAAATCTTTGCAAATAGCTTCTTGCATTTTCTTGTCTTTCTATACCATTAACATTCTCTTTACAGGAATGCCAACTGTTACTAATCCATCCTACAGGTCCCTTTTTTACAGAAGAAAAGCGTTCTTATGAACCTTCTGAAAATGCATTTTATGAGAAATCAAAATAAAATCTGTCAGCTTGGGCATTTATATTTTAAAATGTGTGCTTAAGAAATTTAGCACCTATTGCTGAACTGCAAGAGAAATAAATCCAGTATGCCTCAATCTGGTCTTTAAGTAAGCAAATATCTTAAGAAGTATGGTTTATTATGCCATATTTTCCATATGCAGAACTAAGGCTATTCTGAATTGCTGGGTTTATGACTGTTTTTGGTAACTAAAACCTCTTGTGTTTTTTTTGTTTGTTTGTTTTAAATACAAATTACCAGTACCATTAATCCCACATACAATTTAAAGTGTTGATGAGCTTTACCTGCAGCACCCGCTTTGGCTTGAAACACAGCAACGGAAGGTGAAGATCCAAGTCAATAACTGGACTGTCCGGGTCCTCTCGTGAAGGAATTATTATTTGAAGTGGTTTCATATTAAATACCTGTTACAACAGATGTTTTCTGTTTATTTCTTATTAAAAGCATTCCCACACCACATCTAGCCCAGAATTTTAGTTCCAGCTACAAAGCATCAAGACGAACTAACAGCAAAAAGGCAGGTATTTGAGCATTGGAATAGAAACAGAGAGCAATATCAAAAGATATAATCTCTAGTTCGAAAGACTGACAGGGACTTTGTTTCCTTTCATTATCATAGATTGCTTGCCCAATAAAACTTTAAAAGAAAATACTTTTAATACTTCTGAAACCTTCTTTGTTACAAGTATATTATAATGCAATTTATATCTGTATGTACAACTGGAAAATTCAAAGTCTTGTTAAAATTCATTTAGGAAACAGAAAAATTATGAATGTTATGTGAAGAAAACAAGCCAGCCAAATGGCCTCTTTCAGTGTTTCAAATATTCCACTTCAAATATCAGGGGGACGAATGCTGCATGTGCTGGATACCTTGGCACTTGGCAGCTGGTTTAGCCACTCACTCAGTGTTCCACCTATGCTCTTTTTTCCTCTTCTCCAAACCCCTTATCCAAGGTTCAAGGAAATCAGCTTAGGAGAAGCGGCTGAAGCACTGCCTCCTTGGAAGCCATTTCAGGTAGATGAAAGATAACAACGTGCCCAAAATCAGACACAAGACAGGGAACTCCCACACTTCAGTCAAGTGACACAGTTATAGGATTTACTGGGGTTTATATATGTGTATTCGGCGAGGTGGCAATGGCATACTGTACAGGTGAAAGGGAAATTTTGTTTCCCTTTTGACATCAGTTATGTATCAGCAGGCAAAATCTCTGATCTGACAGGGAAGAATTTCCTCTAATTTATACAAAGCAACATCCTAGAGCTTTATAACGTGTCATATGAAGATAATTAGGAAGTTCAGCATCAGTAATTACCAAGTGCAGTGGTCCTGGTGGCGGGCTGGGTATTAAAAATAATTTTGCTGCAAATTCTTTTATGTGATCATCGACATCTAAATCCTTGAAAGGTCGCAGTTGCACCAGTAAGCTGAAATTAAATTATAGAAAAATATTTATAAATAACAACATATAAACGTGAAAAAAGCTTTTTTGATGACAACCTAGAATTAAGAGGCATTACTAGGAGCAATGAAGCTATTATACCAGATAATTCGTTTCTAATTTATTGGATACTTTAGTGGCTCCATTTAATTTTAATGACGCTGCTGTGTCAGAAGCAGACCGGTGTTTTGTTTTGGTTTTGTTTGTTTTACTTCCTTGCATGAAATAATGCTCCATATGTATCAGAGGATGCAGCTGACACGCTTGGTCTCATGATGGCAAAAGAAATTTAGAGGTGAGACACAGCTTGAGGAAGGGGCTTATACAGACTGCTTCAAGAACAACACAGTGCCATTATGTCCATCCCATCCCAAGCATCAGACACCAGCTCTGAGATGGAAAACGCTGTCACAAAAAAAGAGAAACTGTATATTAAAGAAAAAAATAAAAAACAGGCTAAACAGCAGAGGAATTTGAAGCAAGAACCATACTTAGTATAAGGCCTAGCCCTGCATGAACACCACTGTTTGTTATCGTTCCTACCCCCCAAAAGGACAAATGCAAAGTGTAAACCTGTCAAATATTGCTATTCTGGATCTGTGTTACTTCAGCTGTTCCAAGGCCACACAGATCATGCGGTTTGCACTATATGCCAGATTGACTCACATGCATTTAAACGTACACGGTATTAATACTGCAAACCAGGAAGTCCGACAGCATTCCTGGAACATAACAATTAAGACGCTACAAAATCTGCAATTTCAGCCTGATCTATATGTGCAGAAATTAGGAACTTCATATGGTTAATATTCTCCACTGCGGTTTTATTCTACTTTGTATCTTCTTTGGAGTCTTGCAGAAAACTCGTTCTTGGGAAAGGTAGCAGTCTACAAAGCAACTGAGTAGCTTGAGAGATACGTCAGAGTCAAGACATCATATTTGTTTACGGAATGTAAATTCCTGAATAAAGACACACTATTCTGTGTCACCAAGCTTTATAGCACGTTAGCAATAAGGAAGACATTTAGATTTACTAAATTCACCTTTGGAAGCTGCCTTGGGCTGAGAACTACGCTGCAACACGTATCCCCCAGAGTCCATCAGCTACCAGGGGCGTGGAGGTGGCAGGGGGAAAGGAATTTGGAAATCCTCAAAGAAATCCAGGCAGCAGAACCATTTTAAACATGCTGCCACACTTAGGCCACATCTAAGGTACCAAAAACAGCACAGGTAGACCCAAGAGCTTTTTGTTTGTTTGCTACTTTATTATTATTTGAGATTAAAAAGCATGTGGAGACACATCCAGTAAGTGCTACAAGAGAAACTACCTGACCCTGATGCTGCAAAGGAGCAGATGTACAAAAGGGGCTGTGAGAGCCTCCTGATCAGCACGCTGCGCCCATCTGTGTAACAGCAGCTGACAGCTCTACACTGCAAATGCCTGCTGAAATAAAGGAGGTAATCTCTGAGACATTAGAGAGGGAGCTAAGGAGTTTACGCACCTTCCATTACCTCTATTAACTGCCCTCAACCAGATTTTTCAGAAAGCAAGACCACGGGAGGAGAGGTGCTTTGTACTGCCTCGGTGCTGCGAGCTATTTACACTTTTCTCAAGGCAGCTGAAGAGACTCCTGTCCAGGTTGGAAGATTTCTTTTTTGAACAGAACCTATTCATCTATCCAAGATGAGAGCTCGTCCAGAGGGAGATCACTGCCAGGGATATTTCACTCTGTGAGTGAAAGATCATCCTTACTACGATGAAGGTTTGGAAGTTCACCTTGCAGTTCAAAGCACCTACATGGATCTAACTTTTGATGTTGTGTTCTCATCTTTAGTTTGAGCCTGGTTTCCAGTTATTATTTTTACTATACAATAATGTACAATAATGTGTTTAATAAAGATTAGGAGCCCAAGTTTTATCTGGAAATGCCTGGAATGGCATTTTTGGAAATGATGATAAAATACCTGAGGAATCTTCTAAACGAAAACAAATAACCACCCACCTATGCACAATCCCCTGCACTGCAAGTCCTGCAGACAACGAGCTCTGCAGAGCAGAGCTTTTTATTTTTGTATTTCCCCAGAAATCTCTTGCTAGGACGGGATCCTGAACAGAAACAGAACCTACTTCAACATCAGCCCTTTATTAGCAATCACGAAGAGGATTTTTCCCACAGGTAATTACAGGACAGAGCTACACACTAGAAACAGGTGGTTTAAGGTCCACCAGCAAGTTTTTTCAAATCCCCAGGCTGACAGAATGATAAATCAGCCAAAGCACCCAGAAGAGGGGTAAATGAACATAACTGCCTTTCCGCTTTACAGGCAAACAGTGACAAAATTTTGTAATGTTACAAAAAGCTGGAACAACCCCAGCTGCACAGGGAACTACGCTCAAAACAGATCACTGAGGTCTCATTTACTATAATTGCTTATATTCCATTCAGAACAGCCACACATCCCAGCAACTAACTGTTTGATGCCCTACGAGGAAAAATAAATAGATCAGTAACACAACCAAAACCAAAAAAATGTTACCTCTCCACTTCTTCCTCTCCTTCCACTCAACTCCACCCTGGCACAGTATGATACCTTTTTATAAAAAACAAAAAACCCCAAAGGGTAGACATTCTGATCTTATCTGTCCAACGGAGTCAAGGAAAGCACGTGGAGATCACGAGCTTTGAAACAAAAATAAAAATTCTGAAGAACATATGGAAGCGTAATCAGTTGAGTTTCCAGTTCAGCAGGAAAAGCCAGCACCGAACCGAGTTTTGCCACTTGTGCTTCCCCTCTCCTTCCAGCTGCACACACACACTAGGATCTTACAGCCAGATGCAGCAGCGATACGGAAGGAGAGCTGTGCCACTAAATGGCAAATTCCCCCGCTATATGAGCAGGACAACTTGCAGTTCTATTACCCTGGAGAACTGCCACATAATTATTGACATATTTACAAGCCAATTAAAGCTTAGATGGCAGGTTAAAGAGAAATCTGAACTGCCCTTAGAAACCAGTGCAGTTTACAGGAAGAAGCCATCTAGAGTTACCTCGGAGGCTAATGCTTTAAGTGAGTGCAAAAAACGTGTTATGCGTGATCAAGGCGGAAATATTTAATTATAATGTTTAAAATACCCAGCCAGAGGCAGAAGGTTGCATTTCTAAAGAGATGACTCCACCTGCAACTTTCTTTCCACACGTGCAGGACTCCACCTGCAAGCTGGTTCCTGTCTGCTCTGAACAAATACAGGAGACCTAGAAACGTTTCTGTAACCTCTGGAATTTTCCATGGCTTTCCTGAACATTTTCCCACTTCTCCCTTAGTGGACTATTTAAAAATGTTTTCACAAACCGACTGCTTCCAGCTCGGAAGCATCTCACTTAGAGAAGAAATGACTCATGAACATACCATATAAACCTCTGCTGAGCACCCTAACTGCAAAACTGAGCCTATGCTATTTCCCAGCCTGTGGACAGCTAGAGAGTAGTATGGCCCCGTATGGGCTGAGTTCAGGGAATAAAAGAAGCATGAAGCTGGACTGGGTTTATGTGGCAAGGTTTTGGCAGCAGGGAGCTGCAGGGGTGGCTTCTGTCTGGGGGGAGCTGCCGCCCGTGGGGGACCCGTGCTGGAGCAGTTTGCTCCCAGGGGATGGACCCCGTGGGACGGAGCCGTGTGGGAGCAGTTGCTGAAGAGCTGCTGCCTGTGGGCAGGCCCCGCAGGCTCAGTTCGGGAAGGACGGCATCCCCTGGGAGGGACCCCACAGGGAGCGGGGGCAGAGAGGGACCGTGAGAGAGTGGTGGAGACGAAACGCTATAGACTGACCGCAGCCCCCATTCCCCGTTCCCCTGTGCCCCTCAGGGTGATGAGGGAGAAGAGGGTGGATCGGGAGAAGTTGTTTTTAGTTTGCCTGTAGTTTCTCACTGCTCTAGCTTGTTAGTCATAGGCAATAAATGTCATTAATCTCCCTATGCTGAGTCTGCTTAGGCTGTCACAACAATTGGTGAGTGCTCTCCCTGTCCTTATCTCAACCCCTGAGCCCTTCCCATCGTATTTTCTCCCCCTTTCCCTTTGAGGAAGGGGAGTAAGAGAGCAGCTGTGGTGGAGCTCAGCTGCCCAGCTGACTAAAACCACCACAGAAGCGTATTATAAAGGCCTGATAAATTGCAAAGCATCACAGCTCAGGTATACAGTTGTAACAGTTACACAGATTAGCATTTATTCGAGGTTTGGGACTATAAAAAGCAAATGAATCACCTCCTGCAGTACCAATGGCTGATGCAACTGACTAAAATGGAAGGACTGGAAAAAGTGATCAGGGCAGGAAAGGAGAAAGTGAAACAAAGGCTTCCTTTCTAATTTACTGATCATCTGGATTTTGCACTAGCCTGTGAATATCTGTTTCTACAATGTCCCTCGTCCACACTTAACCCCTTTATTAATGCTCTGAAAGTGACAGGACAGAACTAGCATGAAAAACAGCAGTGGGTGTTTTCTACTTAAGGGCAGCCAAGAGTTACTCACTTCTGGTATCAATGCTTTTTGGAGGAAACATCTGAATTACGAGGAAGGAAGAACTGCTTTGTTCTTCCAGGACTCCCTTATCTAAACCGGGGAAAGCCAGCCTCTGCTAAATTCAAGCCCACAGGGGAAACGACCAAGGTACAGAGTCCAGTTGGGAGGTAGCGATGCACCCACCGCACCCACGAAACACGCTGCTGCCTGCTCACCTGCCCAGCACACCAACAGCTGGCAGAAACAGGTTGGCAGACTCAAGCTGTGACCTAAAACCCTAGTATTTTTCAGCTTACATATAAGAATATCACTTGCTGAAGCAAATCCCTGCAAAAAGACGACACCTGACATCAAATTTGTCTCTACAAAGCTTGACTGAAATTTACTGAAAGGAATCTTCTACCTCTGCAAACAAAAATTAGCCAGCAATGTCCACCACGCAGTGCCAGGCTCCCTCACGCAAGGAGCTTTAAAGCCACTTCAGAAAAGCATACAGATTTTAACAGTTTAACAACAAAGCAACATACAGAGGCTATGACCTCAAAATAAGTTACTAAAGAAGACTGACTTATGTTCACTTATCTTTTAACCCATCTGCACGGCAGAGTTTGAGTGTTTCTGACCCATGAAGTACTCTAACGCTACAATTTTATCTCCTAGTTCTACGACAGCCACGTAGCCACTGTACTCCCTCAATTAAATTGGATTATTTAGTTAAAATGTCATTAACTGCTTATTCATGCATATATTCACGTTCTTGTGGCATTTGTGTGGCCACAATAAATAAAATAAAGAGGTCTTTGGCTTTTGAAGTGATTTTCAGCAGTGTGACAGAACTGCACTCATCCTTCTTCCAATGGAAAGCAAAACAAAAACCAACCAAACAAAACAATCGCCACAAAGTCTGAGGCATCTGTTTCCTGCAAATTGTTATTCTTCTAGGCATACCAAGAATATCAAAGAACACAAAGACGTCATCACATCTAAACATTAAATTCTTTGATATTTAGAACTTGTGTTTTCCTGCTGCCCAGGTAACATTCACCTCATGTTTCTTCCCTCCCACTCCCTCCCATGTGATAGCATCTTAACTTAAAACTGTTTCAGCATTCTGCACGTTGTGGGAACTCATGTATGAAAACCTGCACGGTTATTTCCAGCAGAAAGGCACAGGATAGCAAGCCTTACCATGAGAGACAATCCTTGAGGGCATTAAAATACGGGTATCTGGATATAACACAAATAGCAAGCGGTACAAAACAGTCCGACTTCTTCTCAGTCCGCGCAGATTCCCAGTGGGGCTGCCCGTTTGAGGAAATACAGCCACCCTACAAGGAAACTACAGATTAATGCGTTTATGTTAATCAGGAATTTGTGGCTGGTATTTTCTTGAGAGCCCAAGAGATATGATACCCAATTCCCTCTGCATTTTCAGGGGATTTGGATGCCTATCTCCCTTGAGCTCTTCAGAAAAAATTCAGCCTACAAGACTAAACATACATATCAAGAAGAATTTTAGCACAGAAGATATTTAGAAAGAACAGAGGGCACAGCCTTCACAAAAAACGTGCCCAAGGGACAAGGCTGCTCTTAAATACTCAGTCAAAACTCCTGAAAAACCTGTTATGGATTTTAATCAGAGTACACTAGAACAGCAATGCATTAAATTACAGCAGCGTGATACAGTATGATTTGTTCTGTATTCCTACTAAGAAAACATATCTGTTAACTAATCGCAGAAATTAAACCCAGCGTTATTTTCCAAGCGTTTTACTTTATATCTTTTAATATGTTTCAATAAAGGCATGAGTTAAATAACATACTTGCATAGGCTGGTAGTACTGTGCAACAACACCATATGTTCTGTTACCACAGACATCTGTGAAAACCAGGAAATGAATCTGGTCCTCTTTTGATTCAGAAGTTATATAAAGTCCTCCTGCAATGAAGACAGATTTTTTTAAAAAACTATATATACATGTATTTAAAATATATAATGATATATATATATACACACACAGTGACAACTGCTTGAAAAGTGATTATTTATAACAAATATTGCACATTTCCACTTAATTTCAGGAGAAATGTGTCATCTGAAGGGTTTAAAATGCACATATATAATCCAATCGATCTAAGGATTATTACAAAGGTTATAAGCCACACGTTACTGAAGAAGCAAGAAATACTACACGATTATTTTGCATTTTAAATGGCAAAGTACAATAGATGAGTTTTGTTCACTTCACTCCCCCTTCAAGGTATTTGTAAGGTCTGCAGGACTAATATGCATGTTAAAATTGCTGCAATTAAGCCTGGAGGAAATAGTCATTACTAACTTTATTGTTTATCTTAGAATACACTAACTAGGCTATCTTAATAGCAAATGAAAATTCAAAGAGTCGTTTAAAAAAAAGGGGGGAAAAAAAGAAAACCTGCATGTGTGCCCGTCCATTTAAGCCAAGATTCACCAGTAGTGGACAGGGATTTTCTGCTTCCCTCCCCTGCACCTGCTGCAGCTTCTTGTGCTACAGGGTCTTGTGCTAACGGGTCTGTCCCGCACAGCTCAGCCCTACTTTCATCACCGACCTGCTGACAAGCAGACACAGTTTTTGTAACGTGGAATTCACAAAGAAAGAGAAGATGATCCCATATTATGGGTCATGAAATAAATACTAAAACAGTTCTCATTTAGAATCGAGAGCCATACAGTACCTGGGAAGCACAGCTGTGGCAAACCAATAAGATCAACGTCCTTTGGAACTGTAATGTCCTCGGTGTCGGGGGCTTTCTGCTCCCCGTTGACACTCTTGATGTTTTCAAACTTCGGTTTCTCTTTCTTCTTTCGGAAAGACCGACGTTTACTTCTGTTCAAGTTATTAGCGCTTGTATTAGCCATGTGAATATCATCTCTGCTGATAAACGGAGGCACGAATACAGAAAGAACTTCTGGATCAAGGGGCAAAAAATTTTGGGGTTTTCTTTGAGTGTCCTATAAAAAATAATAACAATAATGCGTTAAGTTGGTACTCATTCTGCTAGGTTTTTTGAACCATTTTAACCCGTTTTTCTCCCTGCTCCTAAAACTGCGTGTTGAGAATACACTTTTTCTCTTCCTAAATAATTCATTTTTCCTTCCAATTTCCCACTTTAAATAAATTAATGCCAGGGGAATAATCTGGTCGTTTTCAATCGGTAAAGAATCATTTTTCAGCTTTCAAAAACATACCTTATCAGTAATCCCTTTCACACAGGAAAACTAACAAACATCAAATAAGGTATTTCCTCCTTCCAGGCATTAGGATTAAACATAAGCTCTCTATAAAGTAGCAAAACAAACCAGGCAACAAATAAATGAAAACAAACAAACAAAATAAAGGAAGCAGAGCTGAACTCCCTGGATAAGTCTTTGTTCAATTTCAGGGAAAGTTATGTTTTGATTCAGAATAACATCCACAGGAGAAGGAGGGAGGTCCTTTCACAAAACAACTTTATAAAGAGATTAAGAATGTGATTAAAAAGTAAAAAAAGTCAGTGTTATAATAAACACAATGTTAAGCTACTGTAAAACATGAAGCCATGATTTTTTTTTTTACATATACTGATGACTAGTGGAACAGACATCCCAAGATGAAATTACAACATTTTATAGCAGGCAACTTTGTGAGGTACTACTGCACAGAGAGCCCTTGCTGCCTCGCTTTGAAAAACTGTGGGAAAAGTCCTCAGAAAAGGAGATTCCCTTCTACTTCAGAGAGCTTTTTGGATTCTTGACCATGCACCTGATACGAGTAGCTGCATTTTAACTATTTCACTGTAATTTTAATTCTTTTGGCAAGGCAAAAACAGCAAGTGAGAGCTCTGCTTAGCCAACAGATATTTGGAAACAGGAAAGGCAAGTCTCACTGTGGCTGACAAGCCTTTCCGTGTGCATTTTTTGCCAACCTTACAGACAGACAAAGCATACATGCCGCTTCTTTTACCTTAAGGCACGATGCGACTATCACTTATATTTTAAATAATCCTTGAATACCAATGCTGGCCTCGTTATTTGCCCCACTTTTTCAGGTAGCTGTAATACACAAGGCTCTGTTTGTTCACTGAAGCCCATCCCCCTCTGTCAAAGTTTTGTAACAGAAAGTCTCAGCTTACACATTCCAGCTGATGAACCCACCAGCAGTCTTCTTCACGTGTGAAGCATCACAAGAAAAATGAGAAGGAATACTTACCTTCATGGTATATTAGTTACTGGCTTATAAGATCCACCATATTCTATAATAGCGTACTTGGAAAAAAAATACTTCCATAAAAATAAGAAATAAAGAGTGTGGGGAAAATAACACTACTATTTCACAGAACAGAGTCTGAAGTAGAAAGAAATAGAGGGGAAAAGACAAAAGTTCTGGTAAATATCCACTGAGATACTCAAAAGGTACAGTAAGGACTGTAAGAGCACCTTACAAATTGGGGTACTGGGTGCCATACCCCGCCAAGAACTTCGGGTGTCATTTTTCTTAGTTGGCAACTGACAACCAGAGAGAAATCGAACGTGACCCCTCTCAAAAAAATAAAACACAAACAGAAAAAAATCCACGCTGCTAAGCACTGCAGAAGGAAGTTAAGAATTAAGGCTTAGCCCTGAGGCTGTTGTGGTAGGGAAACACAGAGCCACTCCAACATCAGCAATCTCAACTTGGCAGCTTTGCCCCGCAGAGCTTTTGATGGGAGGCTGCTTTGACAAGGCAATCCCCGACTGCCTCTGAAGGCATCTCTGTGCTACAGAGCGCTGGATGGCAGCCAGCGATTTAACGGCCTCTCAGCCTAACAGCTCCTAACGTGGCAGGGCCTTGATGGCCAGGACTACAAGAGAAGCATTAGACACCAATTTGATTCTTATTTTTTTCCCACAGAACAGCCTCGTCAGCGCTGTCGCTGGCTCAGTGACCCAGTTGTCAACAGTCAGATCAGTTTGTATTAATGTCTAAAGCCCAAGTCATATTTTCTTACCCTCTCAGTTCAGAGAACGCATAGGCAGCAACCAAACAACCTCCACTTGTGTCTACTATTCTTTGAGCATTTCTTATTCTCTGCTTCTCCTGCCACTTCTGTTTTGGGATGCTTCTCTTCTGACTGTTGCATTTCACTACCAATGTCCTTGCAGCATACCTAGCTTCTTGTAAAAACTAGTGCCTTTTCTCTCCCGTAATTCTGCAAGATTCTTGAAGTCCGTGATCTTATTCCACCGCTATTTACCCATTATGTTCCTGTGATAACAGTGCCACATGCGACACAGATAAAAGAGACTTTTTTTAAAAACAAAAACAAAAAACAAAAACAAACCAATGACCACACTGCTTTAGACAACAACAAGAAGCAGAGTGTTGAAACCACAGAACGGAGCGTCCTCTCAGCCGTGTAATCTCGACTATTTGGTGTCTCCTTGATGGCATTCTCCTCTTCCCATCGCTGAAGAAGTTACTTCCACCTCACGTGTCACCAAAGAATTGGCTTCTTTAAGGAAGAACCGGGCAGGGAAAGGTATGAAGCCTTCCCCTAGAGGAAGGGACCTCTGGCGGTGACAGCAATGATAACTTTGAAGTTAAATCAAGTTGCTCGGGGTCTCATCCAGCTGTGTCAGAAATCCATTGAGAAGCAGATTCTCCTAACTTGTGCTGCAGCCCTCGAGTAACTTAAACCACTTCTTCTGGTAGCCCTCCTGTTGGTCAGCAGCTGTCTGCATCAAGGTATCCAAAAGTGGACCAGTATTTCATGTGTGAATGAGCACTGAGCTACAAAAACAACAATAATCATCACTTGCCTTCACCTACTAGCTATGGTCTTGATAACACAGGCCATTACCCAGCAGCTTTCACTGCCACAAGCTCACACTGTTGACTAATATTCAATGTGATCACACCTGGCTGTTTCTGTACAACATGACACCTCACTTCCGGGAGGCCACTACAGAAAAAGTCCAAAAAAAACCTGGTTTGGTGGTGATGTCTGCTTTGGGATGGCCAGAAAGCACAACGCAGCCGTTAAAGAGCAACATCTGTAATACTAATGGCGGTGGGTAGATTTAAAACCCAACAATGATGGAGCCAGTGGAAGATCCCAGATGTCTCACAGACTGCCTGGATGTCACACGCATCACTTCAAAACTCAGCTTTATATCTGGAAACCTTAGAGCAAAAATTATCTTGGCAATAAGGACAATTAACGGGTGACAGCCCAGAAGCTTCTGTGCAAAACTGTCTCTTTGTTCCCGGAATCCCCACTGACAACAGGTAAGTCTCTTAAAACTTCTCCTGTCTGGGGAGTGGTTTAAACATCATGCTCCCACTGACCTCATTGACTTTATTACTCCACGCTGCAATAAAGTTAATGCATAAACACAATTTCCAGACCAAGATTTGAAGCATTGACAAGGTTATCCTACTGTTATATCTGTAAATATCACCGGTTTTCATCCACATTTTATTATTCCTGTCAGAAGTTCTCTTCTTTCTGCACTCACTGGAATTACACAAAACATAGCCCAACATTTTCTCATGTAGATAGTGCTGTGGAAGGAAAAGGAAGTGGGATAAACCTACAAACTTTCCCCAAGATAACAATTATTCTGTGGTGTAACAGCTTGAAGAGATGTTACTGTAGTAACATCCACACCCATAGAGGCTACTTTCCTTTCTGACATTGCGTTTTGTATTGTGAGCAAAAAGATTCAAAGCATGTGACGTGATCAGAACAATGGAAAGGCTTCTTTTTTTTTTTTTCAGCCAGTTTCCTACTTATTGTTCCGCATGTTTTCGGAAGCAACGAGATCAAACTGAGTATACAACAGTGGATGAAAGTGAAAAGGAAATTCGTCCCTTCTGGGTCTGCTCCTGAAGCAGATGCCAAAACAACACATACACACCGATTTCAAAAGCCTGGTGGTAACATTTATGGCATAACTACTTCCCCAATTTGAATGTATACATGAATGAGATCCTGGAATTTGAACCTCTCTTTAGTCACTATCACTTAAGAAGCTGACATCAGCAGAAACCGTCTCCTGAGTGAGTAAGCAACAACACCATGTTTAACAAAGCCTTTTTTATCTAACGCTATGAGAGCGCACGGCCAAATCCAAGTTGAAGAAAGACAGCAGAGATCCGTGGGAGCAGGAGCTTGGCTTTCAGCGTGTGCCAGCAGCACCACGGCTATTCCCACAGCCGGACAGCTTCGAGCAGAGCCATCAGCACGTATCAACAAAACAAAATTAACCAGAGGACTTTAATTGTTAACTCACGTGTGCAGCGGCAGGTCACGAGCACATTACAAATATTCTAGGCTGAGCCCAACCTATCGACTCCTGTTGTACCTGAATCAAACAGGTTGTAATTGGGAGCACTTAACGAGTCCAACCTTAACCTCAATACCAGGATTTTGACCTTTATGTTATCCTGAGGGTATTTATTCTTGTTTCTAGCTTTTTTTCCACCACAGATGGGAAATGGGATGTTAACCTGTAAAGGATACACGCTATTCAAGCATTTTGCTGTTCCAGCTTATATAAAGCTACTTGGCACTCTTCACCAAAGCCCAGACCTTCCAAAAAGCGTAATTACTTCACGTTTTTGCAGAATTCTCCCTGCTGTTGACGGTCTCCTGTCAACTTTTCAAGCATTTCTGCTGCATCCGATGACAGCAAGAAGGCAACCCAGGTGCTTCACTCGCGTCAACACTTGCGGAAAGATGCCCAGGGAGGGCAGGGAGGAGTTTGCCCAGCTCGGACATGAGGTAAAAGCCGGGGAAGAAACTGCAGAGGCTGTCCCACGGAGGCTGCCTCCCGCTCCCCCTCAGCCCACCGACCCCCCCTCACCTGCAGGAGCGCCCTCAGCCGCTCTTTGGGCACGCCGACCATCAGGCAGACCTCCAACAGGCCCGAGGGCAGCACGTCCTCCATGGCACAGCAGCACGGGGCGGCAGAGGACGGGAGGACGCGGCACACCACCGCCGCCGCCTTCCCTCAGCACCGCCCGTCCCCTCCCCTGAGGCGGCCCCGGGCAGGCGCCGCTCCCTCAGGCGGCTCCGAGCCCTCCTCTCCCCTCAGGGAGTTCCGCTTTCTGATTGGTCATCCTTCCCGTCGCTCTGAGGGATGTGACCAATCAGAGCCGCGGAAGGGAGTTAGGCGGGCTTTTCGGGGCGGGGCGTCGCTGCTTGTGACCGCCCCGGCTGAGGGGGAGTGTGGCTCGACGCATGGCGCTCGTCCCGGCTCCGCCTCCGGGAAAGCTCCCGGGGAAGCCGCTCCCCGCCTGAGGGGTGTAAACTTTGATTGCAATCCTATTTGGGACTTAGTCATTTATTACAACTGGGGGCTCGTCCGGGATGGCTTTGGTTCCCGAATTCTGATTTGATCTAGGAGAGGCGCCCCACCGTTTGGTGGCTCCTGTTCGAGTCGGGTCGGGACTAACGCCATCTTGTACCTGAATAAAGGCAAGCAAAGAGTTTGATTTATTTATTTTTATGAGCTCCCTTTGCCGGCTGCAGCACTATATTTTGCCTGTAGTTCTGCACGCGAAGATCCGAAGGAAGACGACGGAGTCGTAAGTATTTAAGGCGTGTACCGTTCGGTTGGGTGGGATTTGGTTGCATGGGTGTGTGAGGGACTTGGCTGGTGAAGGACCTAAGCGATTCCTATAGGATTCGTGAGTGGGTGACAGGTCCTAAACCCCCTGCAGGACACTCTCACAAGGGCTGTGGGAATTGCCATAGTAAAATTCCTAGGTGGGTCGGAGAAAATCGAAGACCAGGGACCAAAAGAAAGGGAGCAAATTACGAGACATACCACCAGAAAGTCCATTAGGAGTAATGATTAGAAATTGGAACGGTAGGGGCCCCAGAAAAGGAAAAAGTAAATTAAAAATGGTCCAGTATTGTATGCTAGAATGGCCAAAGGAGCCTTTAAGACCACACGTCTTTTGGCCTGTTTTTGGATCCTTTGAAGACTGGATTTGCCAGGCCTTAAATATACATGTTAATTCGAAGGAACCTTTTAGCCAGGAGGAAAGTGATTGTGCAGGATTATGGATCAGGACTTCACCTCCTTTTCTAGCCTCAATATTTACACTAAAAGCAGACGAGAAGTTTGAAGAAGAAGAAGAAAAACCGGAAAAAGAAAAAGATGATGAATGGGAGCCATTGGATAACCTACCACCTCCGTATCCTAACAATCCACCTCCCCCTCCGGTGGCTGTGGTATCTCCACCAGTACCACCGTTGCCCCTGCCTCTACCACCAACAGCACCGGAATTAGACCGACCTCCAGCTGCATGTACGAGAAGTAGGACTGCCATATCTGAGGGAGCTTCTCTATGTCCCTTAAGAGAGGTACCCCTCAGAGGCAATCAGGGAGGCATCGGGTTTGTGGCAGTCCCATTAAATACCACAGATGTAAGGAATCTCAAGAAAGAAATGGGGACCCTATTAGAGGAGCCCCTCGGAGTAGCTGAAAAATTGGATCAATTCCTAGGCCCTAATACTTACACCTGGGAAGAAATACAGTCCATTTTAGGGATCTTATTTACTGCTGAGGAAAGGGGAATGATTAGGCAAGCTGAAATGAGAATTTGGGAAAGACAGAATCAAGCAGGACCCCCGGGAGACCAAAAATGGCCAAATGTGGATCCCTACTGGGATCATCAACAACCCCAAGGAAGACAGAATGTGAGGGATTTGAGAACATTAATCATACAGGGAATAAGGGAAGCAGTTCCCCGAGGGCAAAACATTAATAAAGCATTTAATGAACAACAAGGGAAAGATGAATCTCCAACAGAATGGTTGGAGAGATTAAGGAAAAGCCTACAAAGTATTCCGGAATTGACCCGAATACATTGGCCAGAACCGCACTCCTTAGAACACAACTTGCAGCTAAATCCTGGGGGGACATAAGAAGGAAATTAGAAAAGCTGGAAGAATGGCAAGAGAGGGGATTAGAAGAATTACTTAGGGAAGCACAGAAAGTATATGTTAGGAGAGATGAGGAAAAACAAAAAGCGAAAGCCAAAATCTTTGTAGCAGCAGTAAGAGAAAGTCAGGAAAAGACCCCGTCTGGAAAGAGGAGGGAAAAAGGGATAGAGAAAACATCTAGGGGGCAGCCTTATCGAGAGAGATTCACAATTCCCATCTGTTACTATTGCAACAAGAAGGGATATATTCAGAGGAACTGTCGTAAGCGGGAACAAGATGAGAAAATATTCAAAGAAGAATAGGGGTGTCAGGGGCTATATCTTCTGGGGACTTCAACATCAACAGAGCCCTTGATAAAACTATTAATTGGTCCCCATAAAGAGGAAGTTTTATTTTTAGTGGACACAGGGGCTGAAAAATCCACTATTCAAAAACTTCCAAAAGGAATAGAAGAAGGGAAGAGTTATATATCAGTAGTAGGGGCAAAAGGAGAGCCTTTTAAGGTACCTGCCTTGAAAGGTGTAGAAATAGAAACAGAGAAGAAAATTTGTTTTAATGATTCACTTTTGCTCCCTGAAGCAAAATACAGTTTATTAGGGATAATAATTTTGATTTTGAGATTAAACTTGAGCATTCAAAGCCAAGGGGACAAATTGCAGATTAAATTATACACTATAGCACAAAAGGATGAAGAAGTCATTAAGCCTTCAGTATGGTATAAGGAGGGGGAAACTGGAAAGATAGAAATGGACCCCATAAATGTTCAAATAATGGATCCACATCATCCAATTAGAATCAAACAATGCCCTATACCAATGGAGGGCCGAAAAGGATTAAAACCTGTAGTTGACGGACTTCTGGAAAAAGGAACTTTAGAACCATGTATGTCACCTCATAATACACCCATCTTCCCTGTAAAGAAGTCGTATGGGTCATACAGGCTGGTACAGGACCTGAGAGCTGTAAATCAGCGAACAATCACTAAATTCCCTGTGGTGGCAAATCCTTATGCTTTACTAAGTCGTATATCTCCCAGACATCCTTGGTATAGTGTAATAGATTTGAAAGATGCTTTTTGGGCCTGCCCTCTGGATGAGGGATCCAGAGATTATTTTGCCTTAGAGTGGGAGGACCCCAAAACGGGACGAAAACAACAATTAAGATGGACTGTGCTACCACAGGGGTTTACAGGGTCACCAAATCTATTTGGACAAACTTCAGAGAAAGTCTTAACAAGATTTCACATTACCCAGGGAGGTAAAATTATTGCAATATGTCGGTGATCTATTAGTAGCAGGAGAAACTGAAGAGGGAACCCAAGAAGCTACTATTAAATTATTAAATTTTCTAGGAGAAAAGGGATTAAAAGTGTCTCGATCAAAGTTACAGTTTGTCGAACAGGAAGTTAAATACTTAGGGCATTGGCTGAGTGAGGGAAGAAAGAAGTTAGATCTTGACAGGGTATCTGGGAACTTATCCTTAAGACCCCCACAAACTAAAAAGGAAATTCGGCAAATATTGGGATTATTAGGATATTGTAGACCATGGCTTGAAAGCTACAGTGAAAAGGTCAAATTCTTATATGAGAAGTTAACTAATAACCAACTTAAGTGGTTCACAGAAGATGATCAGAAATTCAAGGAAATAAAAAGGGCATTAATACAAGCACCTGTATTGAGCCTCCCAGATGTGGAAAAACCTTTCTATCTCTTTGTGAACACATCAAACCAGACAGCATATGGAGTTCTTACTCAAGACTGGGCGGGGATTAAGAAACCCATGGGGTATTGCTCCAAGTTACCTGATCCAGTAAGTAGAGGGTGGCCTGCTTGTCTCCAAGCTTTGGTCGCTACAGCATTATTAATAGAAGAAGGTAGGAAGATTACTTTTAGTGCTCCTTTAAAGGTGTGTGCTCCACACAATGTCAGAAGTGTCTTACAACAGAAAGCGGAAAAATGGTTAACGGATAGCTGGATCCTAAAGTATGAAGCAATACTAATCGACTCCCCTGACTTAGAACTTCTGAGGGTAACCTCTGCTCAGAGTCCAACACAATTTTTATTCTGAAAACCATCAGAGAAATTACAACATAACTGTTTAGAGGTAGTTGGGACCCAGACTAAAGTAAGGCCAGATTCAAGGGATACTGAGTTGGAGAAAGGAGAAGCACTGTTTGTATATGGCTCCTCCCGAGTAGTGGAAGGAAAAAGAAAATCAGGATATGCAATAATTAATAAGGACCTAGAACCTGTGGAATCAGGACCTTTGAGCCCATCATGGTCAGCTCAGGCTTGCGAGCTGTATGCCCTATGTAGGGCCCTGGAACTATTAAAGGGGAAAAGTGGGACTATATATACAGATTCTAAATATGCATATGGGGTGGTCCACACTTTTGGAAAAATTTGGGAAGAAAGAGGTTTAATTAATACTCAAGGGAGGGATCTTATACATCAAGAATTAATAATAAAAATTTTAAGGGCATTAAGAGAACCAAAGGAGATAGCAGTGGTACATGTGAAAGGACACCAAAAGGGATTAGATTACCGAACCAGAGGAAATAATCTAGCAGATAAAGAAGCCCAGGAAGCAGCCTTGAGGATTCAGGTCGCTAAAATCAATATAATACGGGAGGAAGAAAGGCGAGAGGGAGGAGGAAAGAAGTTTACCCCTGAGGAACAAACAAAATAGGAGAAAATAGGGGCTAAGTTAGAACAAGGAAAATGGACACTGCCCGATGGGCGAGAGATATTGCCAAAAGCATATGCGAGGCAAATATTGGAACGCTTGCATGCACAAACACATTGGGGTACAAAGGTGTTAAGTGATCATTTACTTGAACAATTTGGTTGCGTTGGGATTTTTGAAATAGCAAAGCAAATTACAGAAGGTCGTTTAACTTGTCAGAAAATAAATAAGAAAGTGTTTCGACAAGCAGCCACGGGAGGGAGAGAAACAGCTTATAGACCTTTCGAGAAAGTACAAGTTGATTTCACTGAATTGCCTAAGGTAGGGAGGATAAAATATCTATTGGTAATAGTAGATCATTTAACACAATGGGTAGATGCTTATCCCGTAGCACTAGCTACGGCACAAACGGTGGTAAAAATTTTATTAGAACGCTTAATACCTAGATATGGGATAATCCAGTACATTGATTCTGATCAGGGCACACGCTTTACTTCTAAAATAATAAAATTATTACGTCAATCGTTAGGTATTCAGTGGGAATACCACACTCCGTGGCACCCACAAAGCTCAGGGAAAGTTGAAAGAATGAATCAAACAATAAAACAACAATGGGCTAAGTTAATGATTGAGACACAAATGCCCTGGACGAAATGCTCGCCATTGGCACTTCTAAACACAAGAACTAAACCACACAGCGAGACTGGATTATCACCATATGAAATGTTATATGGTATGCCTTATTCTCAAGGGATGCCTCTAGGGAACAATGTAGTTGAGGATCGTAGTATCCAGAAATATATAATTAGCATTGGAAGGAGGTTACAAGAGCTAAGAGAAATTGGGATGATGGCTCAAACACCACCTTTGGGATTTGCTATTCATAAGAGACAACCGGGAGACAAGGTCTTAATAAAAACCTGGAGGGAAGAATCATTGAACCCCCGATGGGAGGGACCGTACCTTGTTTTACTTACTACTGAAGCAGCTGTGAGAACAGCAGAAAAGGGTTGGACCCACGCATCCAGAGTAAAAGGACCAATAACTACCGAAGCCTGGAGGGTCGAGTCCACTCCTGGGGAACTGAAACTGAGACTAAAGAGGAACTAATATTCTGGCAATGAGGCTCTGCACGAATTAAGGGCACCGGATAAAGAGGACAAGTCTGAAGGGAGGAAAGGGAGAAGGCAAGACCGGGGCAGGACCCTCCACTGCGATGTGTATGGTCTACCGAGGGAGGCAACGCCTATGGGTATTGACCGCCGAGGGATAGTGCCTCGACCGGACTTCTCCCGCACCAAGGTCAGGTTGTCCTGAGAAAAGTAACATAAGAACCTTTTTTTAAAACCCATAATTGTGATTAGTTTTCCAGGAGCTGGATCACCCCGAAAGGCTGAATGGTAACACAAGCTCAAATCGACCCTGAAAGCGGGCCCAACCCCTTGACTGAAGGTGTTTTCCACACCCTCAAGATTGGACGGCGCAAAAGGATAAGAAATGCTATACTTCCTGGTATTGTTTTTACAGGGGCAACTCAGCCATGGGCAAGACTGGAGGAATAACTTCTTCACTCTGGGGGAGGAAGTGGCCAAGGCCTTTAACCTTAGTAACTGCTGGATTTGTGGAGGACCGGGGGGAACTGAAAGTTGGCCCTGGGTAGCTGGCCCGGTCGAACCCAAGCGGTGGGTCAGTAATTTGAGTGAAGTTCGTAATGGGACACAATTTTGGAAAGAGGAAGGAGGCCAATGGCGATTGCACTCATCAGCTCGGGGTATATACTGCTGAAACAGAACAGGAACGGTAGCGGTAGGAAAAAGCATTTGCAATTGGACTCTGTCTCCCGGATATGATTGTACCGATCCTGGATGTAGACCTATAAACTGTACAGCACGTAGTGGGAGATGGAACACCACACACGTCCAGCTGAGAAACTGGACTTGGCTGAAATGCTCATATAGGGAATTTTTTGGATCCAGATGTGAAACCATGGCAAGAGCACAAGCGGGGGGACAATTTGACAGCCAGATCTTGAGCTGTCAGCGTGATAACACCACCAAGGAACAGCATGTGGTACGGGTCTATCGCTGGAGATGGCAGGATGAGAATGGGAGACGAGTGTTCTTTAAACATTTCTGGTCAGCTCTTAATATGACAGGCCGCCGAAGAGAACTTGATTGTAACTGGAAGTGGAAACCCAATGCAGGAGCTTGGAAGTGCGCATATACGAGTACAAACAGGGCAGACATTGTAACAGGACCACTCGGTAACAAGGACACTCTGTATTTTCACGCTCCAAAGGGTAAAGAGGGATGGGATGGTCCTTTTCCAAACGGGATGTGGGCCCTAAAGGGACATTATTGGGTGTGTGGCAAACATGCTTACAAGAGGCTACCCAGAAACTGGTCGGGAATATGCTATGTGGGGTACATAAGACCCTTGTTCTTTTTATTGTCACAAACACAAGGAAATCATTTAGGAATAAGATTATACGATTACCTGAACAGAATGAAACGATCTGTTGACGCTTCCTTAGCCGGGGGTAGTACCCAAAAGTGGGGAGAGGATGAATGGCCTCCTGAAAGAATCATACAGCATTATGGACCAGCTACCTGGAACCCAAATGAGGTAGTATCGGGAGCCCAAGAACCTATTTATAATTTGAACCAAATAATTAGGTTGCAAGCTGTCCTCAAAATTGTAACCAATCAAACAGCGATGGCCTTGGATCTTTTGGCTGATCAATCCACTCAGATTAGGAATGCTATCTTTCAACATAGAATGGTCTTAGACTATTGACTAGCAGAAGAAGGGGGAGTGTGTGGAAAAGTGGTTAAGCAGATAACAAAGGAAATTAGGAAGTTAGCCCATGTCCCAATACAAACTTGGAAGGGTATGGATTGGGATTTGTTTTCATGGCTGCCCGGTGGACCATGGGTTAAAAGGATGTTATTTTTATTTTTATGTGGTGTAATGATATTATTGTTTATACCTTGTATGATACCTTGCTTTACATTGTTGATAACGTCGAATAATAAATAGCACCCAATTTGTGGTGACTTCAGTAGAGAAGAAGGGTGATGTGTCAATAATGATGCTTAAGAAATGGACCCCCTGAGAACCGACTGATGAAATCCAGTTGTTACTAGCAAAGGTTGAAGAAGAGACATGATAATATTAAAAAGAAGATGGGGGATTGTAAGGAATGGTCCAGCAGTTCGTGTCAGTAGAGGATTTGAAGGGTTAACATTGAGACCCGGGTCTAGGGGATAAGAGAACAAAGGGGTTTTCAAAAAAAAGAAAACTGCTGCCTATTGCACGGGACGTTGCGCAGGTCTCTGACATCCGTCCCAGAGGCTACCAAATAAGAAGGAAGGGGGAGCGGAAGGACGACTGAAGGACAAAGGCTGGGAGGAAGACTACGAGCCTTCAGCACGAGCGACCCCCGAGGGACCACCGGAGACTGATACGCAGGCGCCCTTGGGAGTGTTCGGATTCCAGAAACCAATTATAATAACCCTGCCTTTTCTAGAGGTAGTAATGAATATGTATTAACCTAGGAGCATAAAAACCAGCCGCCTGATGTAACGGGTGGGCGTCTTGGTGGAGCGGAGACTCCCGGCGCACCCAGTGCTGTTTGCTTGCCTCTATTCGTTTAATAAATTGTAAACTTTGATTGCAATCCTGTTTGGGACTCAGTCATTTATTACAGGGGGAAGCTCCTTGTTTTATCCTGGTAGGAAACAAGCCGGTTTTTTCAGCCCTGAGGTGCCTCGAGGCTGCCCACTTCCTCATAGAGGCAGGTGCAGTCACCGCTGCACTGAGCGGTGCCGCTCGCCTCGTGTTTGCTCCGAGTGACTCAGCAGCAGTGCGTGGCTGTCGTTAAATAAGAGCCATTAAATATGAGCCTCGTTTATACAGCTTGTCATAGTTTCGACAAACCGTAACCGCAGAGCGGGTTGAGGGCTGTGAGGTGTTTTCGCCTCACAGCAGCAGGGCCCAGGCTTCGAGCTGCCCATGCAAGCGAGGGGATAGCGAGGGGATTCCGTGGTTTCTTTTCCAGCTCTGTAATCTACACAGATACTGAGTCACTCCACACGTGTTGGCTTGAATTGGCTTTCCCTGACAGAAATGTGTGTCCTCTGGGACTGGCACATAATTTTATCAGACACCGCACGAGGTACCTGCAACTGCGGCAAGCAGTTTCTTTGAAACCGAAAGTGTAAGAGGTAAATTTACCACAGCTGCCAACCTCTTTGTGTTTTTTTCACAGGTTTTACACACAAAAAAATCCCGGTAGAAGTGCCTTTTCGTGGAGATTTTATAATCTGATTTTTTGTTTTTTTACAGTCTCACGTGTTCTCATATAACTTTTGGGGGGAAGTCACAAACACGAAATAAAATGTTATTATATAGCACTGACTAAAAGAAGGAAATTCTTGAAAACCTAGAAGTTCAGGGATTATTTCTTCAAAAGGGCTCATAGATTTATGTTAATCCCTTACAGCCTTAAAATTCACTGTTAAAATCATCTTGTTTAGCTTGCATAGTCCAGGACATGGAATCAGAGTGATTTCTGTATGCTTCTGACTGATGCATGAGTCCTGAAATAGGGTTTGATTACAATCCCTGATAGAAGTCATCTTACTTTTGGTTTCACTGTTCAGTTCAGCTTTTTGCCACTGGTTCATGTTAAGCTTCACCTGCTGCTTGAACAGCTTCTTCACTAGAAAAAGATTTCTCCTTGCATAGGAAATATAGAGTTCAAGACAATTCTTGATCTCTATTTTTAAGAAATTATACAACCCATGTATACGTATTAAATTTCTTCCTAGTCACATCTGTGCGTCTTTTATCAATCTCTTCAAAGTTTTTGAATATTCTTAAGGTTATTACTTCCACAGTGACAGCCCTACATACCACTTCTTTGACCCGTGTCTGTGACCTGCTATTTGACCACATTAAAAGAAACATACAAATGGAAAAAGGCTATTTAGCAATCTAGGTCACCCTGCAGTTAATTGATCTGTATTATGATTAGTTTCAGATTTCTCTGCTATCTGCAATGATAAATAGTGAATGATTCCTGTTCATAATTAGTCTAGCCCTCAAGAAGTTATTATAAAGTTATTATAAAAGCAGAACTGTAAGATAGAAGGTAATAATGTGAATCTCTGATAAAATCTCAAAAACTTTGGAAACAGGATAACAGGTATATGGGATCACTGGGAAGAGACAGAATAATTAATACAGAGAAGAACCCCTTTGTGCTACAGAGGGATTCACATGGTTGAATCAACTCTTTTCCTAAGAAAAATTGACATCTGAGGAAGAAATATCCACTTTTGTTATGTGCTCTCTTTTTGCAAGAGTACAAATACAGTAGATGTTTGTCTGTTAGCTATCCGATGTGGTGCTCAGCTGCTTAAAGTACATGAAGAAAAACTGCTGCTG
Source organism: Anser anser (assembly GCF_964211835.1). NCBI lineage: Eukaryota > Metazoa > Chordata > Aves > Anseriformes > Anatidae > Anser > Anser anser. The sequence continues at coordinate 4,159,454 of NC_139721.1, forward strand.
TAGATACATCTTCAACATGGGCAAGGCTCTATCGCACCTGAAGACCATGTCTTGGTAAAGATTCCCTTAACATAGAAATCTAATGCAGCTGTCAGTGTTCTTTTGACATCATCTTGCTTATAAAATATAACCAACCCAATCAGATGAGAAGCCTAGAGCTGTCTCTAGCATTAAGGACATCGTCAAAATCCCATAGTCACAGGTAATATCTTCCATCTTCCATGTTCTGCCTTGCATTTGAAATCTCTTCCGAAATCTTCTCCAGGTGGAAGATTTCCACCTTCACCTCTTTCAAATCGAGCGACTGCAAATCAGATTTGTCCAACAGTCGTGCTGTGAACTGCATGGACATGGTTGACGTGTTCTCCATCATGCCAGAAGAGAGCTCAGCGTGACTTTGTTGGGTTGCAGACGTCTGTACTGTGAACGCTTATATTTAGTTAAATGAACCCTACCCATGTAGTGGTAAAGCCATTCAATGTGTTTTCATCATGGCATCTTCCCACACGTGTCTTCTGTCGTCTTTGGTACCCATAATATAGTGCTCAGTCCTCAACCTTTATGTTCCCTCCCAGTGGGTATGGCACAACCACCTGATAACAGCAGCTCTGAGGTAAAGAAGAGAAAGGACTTTGCCCTCCAGAAGTTCTAGGACTGTGAGCTGTAAAGCACAGAAGTGCCTTAAGGAGTTACAAAATGATTATCGGGCATGTTATTTTGGTGCTGATTTCCATTCGTGCTTGTGCACATTCTCAAACAAAGCTGTGAATTATATGTAGGCTACACAAGGAGCGCACAGTTTCTAATTTTTGCAGAGTTTCACCATGATTTATATAAGTCTACAGGAATTTCCTTTTGCCACTGAATATAGACATCATTTGTATTCTGCAGGTTTATTCACACGCTGCTCCGCTCAATATCCTCCCCTTCACTTACAATTAAGATTGTTGCACAGCCGTGTCTTTCTTTAGGTGAGGATTGAAACTCAGACGGCTGCTTCCTTCCACCAACGGGCTCACAAGAATCCTCATTTCTCTGTCCATGCTGTGCAAGATTGCATAGGTAAGTCTTTATTCTGTCTGCTAGGAGCTGCGTGCCCCAGCCAAAGAGAAGAAGGGAAGTACAGTATGAAGTACGCTACTCTAAAATGCATCACACTAACTCTTTGCAGTCTAGAAGTCCGTGAAGAAACACAGCATCTGAAGATTTTAAACCCTTTGGCTGAGAAATCAGTTCTTATTAACGTGGTCTTTCATAGGTGGAAGGATTTGTTTTAAACAAAACTCAGGGACATCAGCTTGTAATGTTCTTCCCAACGTCAGCATTTTAGTTTTATAATCCTTCTCTCAGAAGGAATACAAAGCAGGAGAATTCCATGGACATGCAGAAAAAGGTATTTATGGGCAGACATGACATTGCTTTCATTGCAGGACAATGCAAATTTAAACTCGTATTAGCAACCACTTGATAACTGGCTATGCAAATTGAATTATTATTTTCAAACACGGGCCCTGCACAGTCTTAGAATTTCTCTCTCAGAGTCTCAGATATTTATTCCCATTCTTACTAATGCTATAAAAACTACTGTGACAGATTTTTATTGTCTTAGTTATTGTCCAACTGAGGATAACGACTTTGACTTCAATATTATTCTCTAAAAGGCCACCAGATTCAGCAGAAAGGCATCAGAGGGCAAGGAGGACAGCTTAGGGATCTCGGCAGCTATTAACAGTTCCATTTGCATCTTCCTTTTTGACTTGGCTTGTCTGGTACCCTTACGGCACTGAGCTAGTACCTCTGCGCTGCCCCACAGCAATCCCAGAACTGTCAACGGCAGTCTTGGCACCTGCAAAAACATCCAATTAATTTAATGTGCTGCACACAGAATACTCATCAGCTTTTATGGTGCTTGCAGTTAATTACCTTAATGTCTGTCATCTCCTTTGAGATATAAAGGTGGACCCAGCCACGCTGTGAATGAGGGTAGGACATGGGAGGGAAAGAAAGGTGCCACGACCACATGTGTGCGGCAGTGTTTTGTGACCTGGTGTTTGTGCCCCAACAGGGAGGGAGAGAGGGCTAATGAGGAGATAAACGTCCCCTTGGCCCCACTGTAATCCCACAACCTGATAAAAGCTGCAAAGGACCACAGGATATCACTGTGCAAGACCACTGTAACAACAAAAACTGGAACAAATTCAGTGGAGGGCTGCCGTGGTGGTTGGGGCTGGAGCACTTGCCCTGAGAGGAGTCGAGCTAACAGGGCTGGAGAAGAGATGGCATCAGGGAGCGAAGAGCAGCCCCAGAACCCCCAGAGGTCAGCAACAAGACATAGCCAAGCTCATAACCGAGGTGCACGACAGGAGGTGGAGCAACAGTGGTCAAAACTGAAATGGGAAGTACTGAATGTATCTGAGGAAAATATTTTTCATTCTGAGAGCGGTTAAGCACCGGAACAGGGGCCCGGAGATGTGCCATGTCCATCCGTGGAGGTTTTCAAGAAGAGACTGAATAAAGCCATGAGCACGTGGATCTGACCTGACAGCTGACCCTGCCTTGAGCAGGAGTTTGGACTAGAGACCTCCTGAGGTCTCTTCCAGCCTGGATGAGTCTGTCATCCTCAGCGACTCTCTGTACAAATACAAGAAGGTTAAAAATTCTTTCCATATAGGAAACGAAATGTTAGAATCGCAGTCAACCAAGTAGGGGAAACCCTCAGCCAGTTGGACAAACAGGGACCTGTCAATTCAACACAAAGTATTTTTTTGTGACAGGGTAACCAAGCCCCAAGAAAATAGCTTTTGGGTGTCAATGCAACATTTATTCCCTGTCATCTCTATGTTCCCATTAAGTACACTGGCCATAGTTTTAGTTTTTTGGTCAAAAAAAATCTGTTGAAAGACCTTGGAGGGAAAAAGAAAAAAGAAAAAAAAGAAAAAAAAGCTGAGCTTTGTCACATGTAGCAACGCTAAGCTGTCAGGTGCTGGCAAAAGAACCAGACTAATGTGAGTGCTGTGGATATTAGAAACATTTCTCATTTCAGATACTGTGAGATTTTCCTGAGGCTGCAGAAAAGCTCCTTCCTGAATCTAATTACTATAGGGTCAATTTTAGCAGTGTTTTATTTATGAGGGATGTATAGCATGTCCCTCAAATCCGATTTGCTTAACATGACATTTATTGTTCCAGTTAGTTGCCATCTGGCACAATCTCAGGCAGCCAATGGGATTTTGATAGTTTTACAACTTTTTTTATAGTAGCATTAAGACTTCATAACGTTTGTCATTTTACTGCAGTGCTGTTAAAGAAGTGCAGATCCACAATTATTGAAGTGGTGGGACAAGAGAGAGGAGAGCTCAATTAGCGCAGAGAGAAGGAAAACCAGATACAAAAAGTAAAACTTCAGGTAGAATAATTTTTATGTACTAACTTCTTGTATCCATCAACCTAAGAAGCCTTAAAATGCATAAATACAGGTATCATAATTCATGACTACAAGCTGTTTTTGTTTGTTTGCTTGTTGTAAATAAAGGAAACTTGTTTCTGTGCCTGGAATCTGACGGAGTCTGAAGGTGCTTAGAGGTGGTGAGCATGGGTTTACCAAGGTCAGTCAACAAGGCGGTGTAATCTCCTTCCTTAGAGGTTTTGGAAACTTGGCTGGATAAAGAGCAGAGCAACCTGGTCTGACTTTGAAGCTACCGCCGTTTGATCAAAGGGTTGGACTGGTGACTTCCGAAGGTTCCTTCTAAACAACGTCTTTCTTTGTTTCTATAATTAATTAAGCCTATATTGCTTTATTTGCATCCAAGGGTCCTTAGAGATTTCGAAGTGCAGCAGAGAGAGAACAAAGTTCAAACATTTGCATAGCTAAACATATCAGGTACTTTTAGGTGTACTTCTATACCACTGTAAAAGAAATTTATTTAAATGTTGCCCGACACGTCAAATATAGCAATCAGACACATACTGCTGTGTCGTGTGCGACTGAAACTGGACGTAACGTAACTTCTGGTAAATAGTTAACTCCAGTTAACTGCTTCAAAATCCCTGATTTGCATGGGGACATCATAGGGTAACTTCGAACGTGAGAAGAGGCAGCCTGCACTGCCCCAAGACCAAGGAGGATTCCGTACATAGCTGAGTTTGAAAAGAAAAAATACAGTAGTAGAAGCATCGTCCATGGTCTGTGCTTGTTTTTTTATGCTGCATTTTTCCTGATATTATAAATAAAGAACTGCCAAAGTTGGGGCTGGTAGATTTACCTGACAGTGTGTCCCTTCTGTCCTGTTTTCTATGGTCTTTTTTTGTTCCTCTGTGATGGGAATTTCAGTTTTCTGTAGGATATCCTGTTAGCTAAAGAACAGAGAGAGTATCTACAAAGGTGAATTATTCATCAAAGGTGTGAGGCTTTCTTTTCTGGCCCAGCTGAATGTAACACTATCTGTCCTTATTTCAATTTATCTTTCTTTGGTGCTTGGAGAAATTTTCAAAGTCGATTTACCTCAAATCTTTTAAGAGCAGAAAACCACCTAAATACGATAGCTCTACTAGATGAAGTAATATAACCCGGTGTAAAAGGAAGTGACTGAAAATCATAAAAGAAGGGTCATACCCCACACAGATGAACCTTAGATGCGATTATCAAGTGTCAGAAAGAGCAAACTGGTTATAACAGCTTTGGTCTTCCTCTAGTAGCCTAAGTTTTGTTCTCATCCACAGGTTTTATATATTGGTAAGCTCGCTTGCTGCCTCTTTTTTAAAATTAAGCCTCCAGCCCTTATTTTCTTGTTAAGGATCAAGCCCACACAAGTCATTACAGCATTGCAACGTCGGGCTGTAAAAGCCTCAGGTCGGAGACATTGAAATACATGTGAACTACATCATTCTGCTGTGGCCTGTACTGCACCGAAAGAGAAGTCGTTTTTAAAGCACGCTGGGGTTATGTCGTGCGCCGCTACCATGTGAGCTTCCCTTTCAGGCCTTTCTCCAGGCTGTGCAAGTTGATCATAGATCAAGAAGTTGAACACGTACTGATAGAATCCATATGTCTTTAATGAGCAGAATACAGGCTCCTAGGAAAAGCTGAGCCAACTAAATTGGTTGTGTCTTTCCTGTCTGTCTGGGGCTATAGTTGTAAGAAAGCAGCATTGTTAGTTGAGAAAGAATATTAGGGGAGTTCATAAATGAATCTATGAACAGATTTTCCTGCTGGGTCTGTTCTTTAATTCATATCTCTCTGGGTTTTCTCCTGGATTTAACAAGGTTCTTTTTCACAGAAGCTTTCTCACGGTGATTTGCTGCCAATATACTACAGCACCAGTGTAGAGTTGACTGACTTGAACAAGATACAATCACCTCTTCTTAACAACATGCACGATTACCCCTGAAAATCATGTAATTATGATAAAGACTTCAAAAGGAAGAAGGTAATTTATTTACACAGTGTCCAGAAAGATTCAGTCTCTTGAACTGAAGCTAAACTTGAACTTCAGTGTGGAAGTCTTTAGAATTACTGCAACAGGACCAGTCTGAGTGCACCAGGGAGGAATCACAGGGGCTATTAATAAAGCGATGACTAGAAGAGTGCTGTAGGGCACCGTGCTGCAATGTATATTTACAATATGCTATAAAAGTTACATTTATTTTAAAATTAACATCTTTTGAAAGCAGCACATTTTGTTTCGGAGAAAGCAGCCCCCAGCTGGAGTTTCCAAGTGATCCCGACCTATCTAAATCTCGTGAAATAACAGCAGCCAAGCCTTCTGTTTTCCTGCTCAGCCAAAAAGCAGCCCTTAAACATAAACAGCACAAAGGCTTTGGCACCAAGCAGCATCTGTAATTCAGCACTGAGCCAGCTGTTGGATCCCCCATGCGATATTTTGGTACTCTGCTTTATTTTTGCTAATACCAGGTACACTAGGGGGCTTGAGACACCCTTGAATCCAAGCATCCTACAGACCTATGGCATAGCGTCTGGTCTGAAGAGCTTACAAAACCAACAGCCTGGCAACAAGGGCTTGTTTCGTCTTTATTCTCTGAGTACAGATGGTGTGCAGTTCTGCTAAATTAAAATAAATACCAGAACTTAAATATAACATCCACATCCTCCAGACAAGTGATTGCATAAATATGCAGAATTTGCAGCCTTGTTTTCATATTAATTCTAACCACATCTCACTCGTATCGCCAGGCAATGTTTTCCCCTTATTATCTTTCACTACCAGTCTCATTTCAGACAGCAAAGCCAGCTCCAGACAGCCAACTTTCTGATAACAAAACATCCATGGCTCTGGCTACCCCTGCAGCATACGACAGAGCTCTGAAAAGCTCTGCTTACCCTTCCAGCTCCCGGGAAGGAAGAGGGAGAAGGTGTGTGAGATGGTGATTCAGAGATGGCCACTGCCCAAGCAACAGCTACTGATTTCTACTTTCCCATTCTGTTCAAAGCACCAAGAGCAAACCCAGCTCTTCATGACTTTCCCCTGAGTTTTCTAGCCCAGATCTTCTGCTTAAATTCATCCCATTTCCCATGTCAGGAGGCATAAAGTCTCAGCCAGGCATCTGTCCTCCCTCTTTAGGATGACAATATTCAGATTGCCTGCAATGATGGTAACCCTGTTCCTGAAAACCAGGGTTTTATAGATATCCTCTCTTCTCAGTCCTTATTTTTTAGTATTGCTTGCACCCCATAGCACCACTCAAAAGCATCATGGAAATAGTCAGTGATTCATTTTTTTCCTTTTGTCACATTGAAAGACATTTCTGCTTTGCAGCAGGGGAGCGTGCAAGGTTTGTATAAAAGATACAGGTCAGGAAGGAGGCTGAGGTCATTGGTTTTTCGGGTACACCTCATTGACTCTGCATAACACGTTTCCCTCACCTTCTACAAAGGAGTTGTAAAAACGGTTTCTGTAGAAGTCATTAGTACTTGCACTGCAGTGGTACCTGAAGCCAGCTGAATCCAGACTGCTGAAGGCAGGATGAGCTCCCAGGCTTTGCCTTAGGGAGCGTGCTCTCCACCTTTCCTCACCCTCATTGCCCATTCTGCCCCGAGGCAGAATGGAAGCAGTTAATGATAGCTGTGAGGCTGGCTGCTGCTCGAGTGAACACCGCAAGCTGTGTGGATGCCAATACTGATGGCACGTGTCTCTTCCTGCGGCTCCAATTTCATGGCATCCAGGCGCTCTCAGTACTGGCTAAGTCTGAATTGCAAACTAGGCTCCGGTTTCCACTCTTGCAGTCATCTACCCACCCAGATTTTCCTCCTTTTTAATTGAGAAGGAGGTTGTGAAATTGCTGTTGCTGAGCAACCTAATCTAATTTCCATGTTAGCCCTGCTTTGAGCAGGGGATTGCACTTCGAGACCTTCAGATAACACCTCACACTTGAATTTTTCTGATTCTTCTCTTTGTAAAAGCAGGTGTACTGGGTGTTCTTCTCTGAGTTTCGGTAGCAGGGCAGCTGCATGAAAAGAGACCAGGGGCTGCTTGAGCAGAGCCAGATCCAGCCACCTGTAAAAGAGGGTACGTTTAACTTAGACATTAGGAAGAAATTCTTCACTCTGAGGGTGGTGAGGCCCTGGCACAGGCTGCCCAGAGAAGCTGTGGATGCCCCATCCCTGGAGGTGCTCAGGGCCAGGCTGGATGGGGCTTTGGGCAACCTGGGCTGGTGGGAGGCGTCCCTGCCCATGGCAGGGGGTTGGAGTTAGATAATCTTTAAGATCCCTTCTAACCCAACCCATTCTGTAATTCTATGATCTCCAAAACGCACCCACTGCAGGCCAGAGCTGAGCCCATCAGTATTGCTGCTTGCACCTCTGCGATAACATTTAGGAACCCCGCACGACAGCTGTGAGGTGCAGGGGGAAGGTGTTTTTAGTTTTGTTTCTCACCATCCTGCTCTATTTTTAATTGGCAATAAACTAAATTAATCTTTCCCTTGTTGAGTCTGCTTTGTCCGTGACGATCGTTGGTACGTGATCTCCCTGACTTTATCTCAACCCACAAGCTTTTCTGTCTTGTTTTTCTCCCATTGTCTTGTTGAGGAGGGGGAGTGCGAGAGCAGCTGGTGGGAGTCTGGCAGCCAGCTGAGGTCAAACCCACCACAGCAGGTAATGAACTTTACAAGCCATGCCCTGAGGACTTAAAGCACATGGACAGCACTATGGAACTCATGATGGGATTTATTCAAGTGCATAAGGGTATCAGGATGTGCTCCTTTATGAAAAACCTGCAACAACACTTGGAAAGCATTCTCTGTTTATAGTTGGGTCACTGAAATAATTTAGTGTCACTCAAATCATTGATTGGTATTAGGAAACAAGAAAACTTTCCATTATCAGTTTCAGTTCTTTGCCCTCGTTGATATTCTGAGTGCATAAATACAACCATGATACATAAAAGCAACAGAGACTCTATTTCTCAAAAGGGTTAAGAAAAAGAAGGAAAAAAAACAGCATTAAGGCACTACTAGATAGTGGCAAGGCAGAGTTATTTATTCCAAGCTGAAGGGACTGGTTTCACACACAAAGGTGATCAGGAGTCAGTGTTATCTCCCTCTAATTCATGTATTTTCTTTGTTAAGTTTTAATCTGCTCTGCTCTCACTAGTGTCCACTTTTTTCCAGAAGGAGGGAAAAGAAATGGCAGCACCGAGGATGGAAGGAATAAGAAAAGTACGAGCTTGGGAAAAGACTGCACATATTTACTTGTGAGTACTGTGGAAGTTAGTAAGGTAGTGCCAAGTGAAGTATGTCACGTCAGATTCACAACACGAAATCCAGCCACCCCTGGTCACAAGATATAACTCCACGAGCTGCACATAAAGAACAGGAAAAAAGCAGGAGGTGACTTGATAAAAAAAAACTTGGGTGGAACCATGACTTCTCCTGGGAAAGAAAGGGAAAACGCTGTGTTATTATTGATTTATTTAGTATCACAGCTCTTTGTGATACACTATAGGCATGCAAGGTCCTACTGGATGGAATCTGTCTTTTTAAGTGTGTGCAAACACCCTGGATGCTGACCATGAAACTGCAAACAAAGGTGGTATGCTCTGCTTTTGACTAAGTAGTGGTATGGGCAAGTGTGCGATGAGAAATAATCACAGCTCTGTAACCAGAAGTTCCCTGTCTCCCACGACTACCCCCAAATAACCAGCTCTGCAGAAGCTGCTGACTATTAAGGATGTTCCACAAGCAATTTCTTTTGAGTGTGACTGCCATTAACTTTACGTGTCAGCAGAACAAAGCAAGTCTTTTCCCTCCAGCCTGTCGTGCTTCAGGCTTTTTGATATAGCTGGTACAGACCAGTATGCAAAGATTTTCAGTTGTTAGGGAAGCTGTAGCTCTCGCTCGTAACAGCTGTGGAGACCAGGATTCAAACTGACAGTGGGATGAGGACATCACTGAGAATAGATGGAGTTTAGGGTGAATTTCAGCCTAGGTCCTTCACTTGGTACCTGAAGACAGATGTGATAAAGCTCAGCTTAATTGTTCTAATAAGAATACAGATAATAATCAAGTTGATAGATACAGATAAACTCTCAAGAAGCATTTGCACATCTGCATCTTTTCAATTACAACGGAGGGGAAATAAAAATCACACTTGATGTCATCTGCACATTCGCTGCTTAGACTGTTGTTGGAATGATTAACAAAAAGCTAAATTAGGTAGTGTTTTTTCACCCATCTTTAACTGCTAACAAGTTACTAAGACTAGCAAATGACTGCCTGAAAGATTAGTCTGAAGTTTGTAGTTCTGGCGTACTAAAAATGACAAGCTGGATTTCCCTTCCCTGCCAGCCCATCAGTACTGAGTACCGACAGCATTTTGCATGTGATGAAGAGTGACGCTCTTATCCTCGAGTTTATAAATAAAATACGCGTACCTGCATCACTGTTTGCCATGACTCACCTCTGTAAGATCACATGGGGAAAATCAGTGCGCTGCTTTCACCTCTACCAGGCAAACAACGTTGGCTGCAGATGAACAATATCAGGCCTTGACATTCAGGACCTGAGCTGACGTCTTCTTTGTTTCATCTTCTGTGCAGAAAAAGCAGGTATGTAAAATAGCACCACAGGATTTATTTTTAACCAGCTTATTTACCTTGCTCCATCTGTTCAAAGCAAACAAACATCACGAACAAGACAGGTAAGAGGCTGGGCCTGATGTACAGAGGTGGTTACCTCTGTCCTATTTCATGCAGCTCCTGGTCTTCAGATTGAATAGGTGAGGACTTCCTCTTCTCAAGCTCTGTGCACGCAGTAACTCATAAACATAAAAAAGTAGGTAAGAAGCAACCATTTCAAAACTAAGATGACTCAAAATGTGTTAGTTCTGGGGGAAAAAAAAAAATATGTATTCTTAACTTGGGCTGCCATGAGTATGGCAGCTGAAGCTTAAAAGCTGGGTTGGTAGTAAATGAAAACTTCAACGGGAAACTTGAGTGTAAAACCTAGCCCCTTCCCTCTATTAAAACCCCAGGTGACTTCTCTTCATCTTTGCACAAATTAGGAGTGTACTTTCTTCTTTCTTTCTTTCTTTGGAATGTAAGCACATCCTAAATGGAGGCAAGGAATTTCCACAGCAGCTACTAATTTTAATTATGTTTCTATACATGGAGTTTAAAGTACCTAAGGAAAAATTTCCAAAATGCCGTCTTTCAAACTGCAGCTGTACTGAGTATAAACTGGAGGTGTATGGCCATCACGGCTTCTTGGCAACCAGAGATATCTCTGAGGAAGCTTGTGGGTAAATTACTTACCCTTTTTCTGAAAAACAGAAGTTAGATAAAATGATGGTGAAGTGTGGGCTTCCCTGCCCCAGTGCTGCTCATAACACAGAAAGAAAAGCTATACTTATTTGTTCTGTGCCGGCAGGTGTAGTAACTGAAATCAAAGTCCTCTCTTCTCCAAAGGGCGTACTCGGAGTAAACTGTTTCCTAGAATCGAGAACAGGATTTCCCCTACCACAAACTACTCCTTTTATCTTCCTTCTTTTAAGCAGTATCTTCTAGCTGAGAAAATCCCATCTCCTTTTGTCCACAGCCATTTAACTCTTGCTAGGCTTAGTTCCATATTTTCTGGAACAAATGATTGTTTGATTTTCACTGTGCCTTAACAATTCTGTTTGGGTTTTGCAGAGACTCAGAAAATTTGGACTGGCTGAAATACCCCAAGAGCCACAGAGTGAGTTCATGTCTGAGCTAGCCTGAAACCAGAGCCTAGGACTTGTTAAATTAGTTCCCTATAATGTCTACACAGATCTAACCAACAGCCTCTCTTCAAGAAAAGGAAATATTTCCCATGTCATAAACTTCCTTTTTGGTATAGGGAGATCAGACTTTTAATTGTCCCAAAGAGGAAGAATGCTGTTCTTCTATGGGGTTCCCGCTCTGAAGGTCACGAGGAGATGGCAGGAGTTCTTTCAGTTGGTAATGACAGAAAATATTCGTTCAAATACATTCAGCATGTCAAGTGGCATTTTAAAAATCCTTTGAGAGTGAGATGGACACAGCTGCAGGCAACTGCTTTTGTCTAGGCAGGAATAGGGCACGGAGGGGTCACATTTGCTCCAGACTGAATTATCTTGCACAAATCACACTAGAAAAAAATCTTTCTAACGGCTTCTTGAAAAGATCCGATTTGACAACCTAAAATCCAACTCTTAAGATTAGACTCTTAAATCTTGTGAGTTTAAAAAAATGAAGACTGTTAAATCTTGTAAGTTTTAAAAAATATGCATATTTGCAGCTATTCAAAAGGATAAAAAACTAGAGGATCTGTGTTTCAGGATAGAGCTTAGCTGCTGTTACATGTCATGAATAACTGTGACTCCATACAAAGTCTTTTTTCACAAAGGTCCTCCCAGTTGTATCTCCACTGCAGACAGCAGACCAAAAATATTCAAGGTCAGTGGGCTACATCAGGAATTTACTCCAAGGAGCTTTGTGGGATTAAATGTTGGGTTCTTCTAAAAGTTTCTTCATTTTCCATGTAATACTTTTAAAATCAAATATTATGTAACACTGAGATGTGTTTAAGAGAAGTGTTGGTTTTAGGTATGACACTTCCTTCATCAGAATTACATCACTTGTGCTGAGATAAGCTAACTTCTTTGACAGCAGCGTGTTGACTGTAAGTCATGCTATTTATACTAGATCTTTTATCCCAACACACAGGTAAGTAGCTCTCTCACCCTAAGTTTCACTTCCTGAAATAAACACACACACTAGCGCTGAAGTCTGAGCAACCACAACCAGCATTTTAGCCACTGCAAATGAAATAGAGCCCAATTTGATATGGCAGAGTCTGCAATTGCTAGAAAATCCCTTTGGCAATTTTCATGCTAATAACTTCCTCTGCTCATACCAGAAGGTTATGGCCTAGCAGCTTCCAATTTCTTCACTCGTCGCCTGTCTAAAATCACACTACCTTTCTTTAAAATGACTCTAAGACTTTTCCCTGGAATGATTAACTTAACAATATTCCACTCTTCAGTGGTATTTAAATACGCTTAGACATGCTCATGAATTAACCTTCATAACCTCCATTATGAATTCATGGGTATCGTACTTACTACACAAATTAGTTACTGTTAGATGTTCAAACAATCAATTTCATGCTTTCTCTTATGCTCTGGGCTTACAAAAATATTTACAGAGCTTTCTCATTAGCTTTTCTCAAATCCTTTTTTTTTTTGTTTGTTTGCCACAATACAGAAGCCTCAGCAACAGCTTACATCCCATGATCAGTAGTGATCGGTAGCGCTTCTCTCAGACTGTATCCATCTGTTGTTTCTTGTCACACACCTCAAAAGCAATTTGGAGCAGGATTACCTCTTCGTTTCAGTTTGTTTTTATTCACAGTAGTGGATAAATGGGGAGACGGATAGGTAAAGGCTAAATGCCTTGCCTAAAATAGACAGTGATGGCTAGGAGTTAGGGTACTATCCATCTTGCTGTGTTTGCATCCTTTTTCTCACGGTTACCATCCTTCTCGTTCTAGAGGAAGCCCAAGAGTTCTAGAAAGGATGAAAAATCAAATCTAAAAAGGAAGGAAGATTACGATGGGTAATTCTAGGGAATGGGAAAAGTTCCTCATCCAGTTTACCAAGAGCATCAAAACTCCAGCAAAGCTCATAAAATAAATAAGTAAATGAATAAATGCCATGGCTGCTTTTAACCACTAGGAGACGTATTCAGACCACCTCCCGCTTATAAGCGACATGGCAAATTTTAGCTTTTAAGTCAAGGGAATGGTAAAGATCTTCTGTCAGCCAGGGCTGCAGTCATTGACACCTCATCCATGCTTGCGTTTGGGATTGCCAAGCTCCCGACACTCTCAGGAACGCTCGATATTTCCCAGACTAAGCTGAGACGTAAGCTCCACGACAACCCAAACTCTTGAAGAGTGCCTACATCCAGCCCAGATTTCCTCACGGTCCCACTCTTCTAAGTGTGATCACATCATGCCCCGCGTGGATGGGCAGTCTTGACAGAGCTGGAGGGAAGGGAAATGGTTCCACCCCAATCTCACACAAAAACCTTAGGAAATATGAAAAAATAAATAAAATACACAAAGAGAGGGTAGTAAGCTTTTCTGATTCTGGAGGGGTTTGTAGCTAGAGCCTCAACTTCTCAGAAAGTCACTTCAGCTAAAGAGTCCATTTTCATTAAACACATCCTATTTTCATACTCGTCCTCTGGACTCCACAAGGGCCTGGAAAAGGGGGAAACATTCCTCGACTAGGATTGTTAATTGCTATGGGCAATATACTCTTTTTGCCTGCAACTGCCACAAAATCTGAGGATGTTGGGTGTTTGATTGTTTTTATTAATTCTTGAAAAGCTCCAAATAGGTCTTTGAGGGATTTTGCACTCCTGTGATATTTGTCATTTCAAGGCTCAGAGATCACAAATTTCTTTAGGAAAGTATATCAGGTCAGCTGCAGAAAAAAATGAGATTTCTTTATCCACCGCCAATTTTACTAAACAGGTTCAAAATGTGAAGAGGTTCAACAATGAAGAAAAAGACAAACAAAACCCAGACCTTTGCGACTTCTACTTCATTAGTTTTTCGTGATGAAATTAGTTAAATCAGTTAAATTCTGTCCAGTGTAAGCAGTTCACACACAGAACAGTTTGCAGGACAAATCCACAGGCTTGTTACACAGTTCTAAAGCTCAGAAAATTATTTAGAAGACAGCCCTTTTGTTAACTTTTTTATTATCCAAGGAAGTACATAACATCTGCGTTTAAAAATGCCTATGCAATTGTTCAGATATTATGGGTGTGCTTTATTAAAGCAGCTCCCCTACTCCCACTACGCTGCCCACCTCTCTGAGAGCAGCAGCTCATCCTGGTATTTCCCTGCCTATTACAGATGTGAGCATGGTAGTTCGATTAGTTGACCTTTTGAGAGGTATTAAACCTCTGTGTGATGCAACAGGATTGTACAGTGCTGTGCAGTTCTCGTATGAAGAACAAGCACTGAAAAAACCTGCATTTAACCCACAGATGAAATTTGGTCACATGAGGTTTTCCATTCCAAGGTAAGGAAACCTCTCACTCTTCAGAGGCTGGACTACATCCTACCAGAGAGAGGAAGAGCCTCGATATTTTCTTTTTTGTTCTTCATCTTCAAGAGTGACACAGCTATGGTAACTATTTCGTAGAAGCAAAGGCACTGAAGGCATCTTTAATGGAGTGTGTGGCAGCAAAGAGGCCAGTGTGTTATGCTCTGGATGTAAGTTTGGATCTTGCATGGCAAACAATGTTAAATCAGCTGGCTCACCTATCGGTTTTACCCATTTGTACCAGATCTAGCTATGTCTCCCCTTTGTGTGCTAATGGCTGCTGAAATCTTCCTGCCTTAACCACGCTGGCCTTTGGTGCACTGCAGTCTTCTCATATTTTTCTCAAGTGGAAGAGCTATCCACAAAACAAGCTATGATATATGACTTAACTGTTCTCATCAGCAAAAACTACAGAGCCCAGAGCTTGAAAATGGTGGTGCTGGTCAAACAAAGAGGTGGGACTAGGTCACAGATGCACACCGGCCAAACAGCCCTGCGGCCACTGCACATTTCTGATGTGTCGTCAGGGCTGGACATCTTTTCGTAAGCCTTTTGTATAACCCTGAGCAAATCACGTCACCTGCCAGCCACACAATTCTCTGTAAAACGAGAAGTTTTCCCTCATCTGTGGGGAACCACTTCCTAACATAAGCAAAGTAATTGAGAACCTCCGATTAAAGGTGTAAATCTAGATGTTTCATTAAGTAGTACATGAATAAACTCAGAGATCAGACTTCAGTTGCAGGATATGGTGCTGACACGCTGACAGCCATTTCTAAAAGGAAGCAGTGTCATGGCTGTGGACTGTTTTTTCTTTCTTTCTTTCTTTCTTTCTTTCTTTCTTTCTTTCTTTCTTTCTTTCTTTCTTTCTTTCTTTCTTTCTTTTCTTTTCTTTTTTATTAGCCTAGCTATAAGCAGAAGTCTTTCAACAGACAAGAATTTGTACAAGTGATGTTTGATCACCAGTGAACCGTGGATTGCTCGAGCCCCAACTTACTGCCTTCTGCACGTAAAGAAGTGAAAGCGCCAAGTGAAGCTTTTCCCACAGTAGCAGTACCTACAAGGTGTCCACCTGTTCTCATTTGAGGCACGAGTCTACAGCCTTTCCTTCGGTAAGAATGCTTACAGGTGCTTTTTTTACCCATCTGCCTGTTTTCACAAAAGTGGCAGGAACTTAGTTCTGCTCAAAATTTTGCCCTTCTGTCACATTTGACTGAAAAGAGATTTAAACATTATTAGCAAGAGAAGGAAGGGTGGGGAGAAATCCACCAGATGCCATGATCCTACAAAGTCTTTGTAGGAAACCAATGAGAAATATGCAATTAAACTCCAGCCAGCATCAGAGAAAGATGGGAAGACACAGCTGTCATTGGACAGAATGAAAATGCTCTGGCAGCCAAAGAGAGCAACTTTCTGTGAAAGTTTCTTTCCAGACAGCACAGGACATCCAAACGCGACCTTTTTCCTCTGGAATCCAGCACTGACTGTTTTTTTGTTTGTTTGTTTTTGCTTAAGTTGCATACATCATTGCTGAATGCAGGAAGCACTTAGGTCTTTACCTGCTCTCCAGTCCAAAAAGCAAGAATAGATGGGCAAATTTCCTTTTTATTTCCCAGTTTAGAGAAAATAAATTATATCGGAATGGTCCAGAGAAGAGCTGACAGCTTTCTGAAGACAAGAAAACCTCCTCTGGCTCCATTCCCAGGAGATAAACATTCATTGTCGTGCCACACACATCTGTACCTTCTCGTGCTTTTCAAGAAGCTGCGGCCACAGACCCAGCTCTCCTGGACCTGGCCTCCCTACTCCGCAGGGTTAATGTCTGCAGCCAAATGCACACTCATTTGTTTGTGCTCAGCTGCAGGGACAATGGAGCCACAGTGATGTGCAAACAACACCTCGCCTTGTAGGCAGTAAGTCACAGGCTGAATGTTGAGCACAAGCCATGTGCAAGCTCATCTCTGGCCCTTGTCCAAATCCCCACATACCCCAACCCCAAGTACAAATATAAGAAATTAGATGGCGCTGAATAGCTAAATTTAAACTCTTCCTGGTTTTATGGAAGTAACAGATTGCAGCTCCTTTTTGGCTTCTTCCAGCATACAGGCTCAACAGCTAGCCTGGTGCCCAACTACATGCAGCAGGCAGCACAATTAAACCATTATTATAGCATCTTAAATGACGTCTGCCAACAGTCCACAGCCCTCCTACTCAGGCTTGGCAGAGCCTGCCCCCTATAGCTAGTAGCCATGGGGAGCAGGTGGCCCAGATTGCTCTTCCCAGCTCCCCGTGCCATATTATCCCATCTGTCATAGGCACCAGAAGGTATGCCCACCCTATACACAAGGGTGGGCTGCCCAGCTGAGGCTGGGGCTGCTTGGGGGTTCCTCTGACCCCCTCCTGGATCGCTGAGCAGTGCTGACGACACCAGGATCAGCTGAACCAGAGGAGCAAGGAGCTGAGCAGCAGTTCGGCACAGCTCAGCAACATCCCAGCCCACCAAACTCTGACCCTGGGGTGCCCTGAAGACCCAGACCCCATGCTCAGGGGCACCACGAAGCAGACAGCACTTTTACAGAGGGATCAGCAGAGACGGGTTTAATACATGATGTGAACGCAGCCGTAGTAAGCAGGTGGGTAAAGTCCTGTGCGATTTGCTGTGCATCCTCTTAATTCAGCCCTGCAATTTCTGCCCTGATGATTTGTGCTCAGAGATCGCTACCAGGGGCTGGACTGGCAAAATTCTGCAGGCAGTGGGGGTCCAGTAACCAGAAGTGCTAAAGCACATGATAAACATTATATATATATATATATATGGGAAGGGAGAATAGGTGTGACTGAGTGCATTTTTCCAAACTGTACATACCATTGCCCCTTGTCTGAAATTCAGAGGGAAGCCACTGCACGTTGCATGCCCCGCTGACATAAATTCCCACTGGGATGTGGCTCTGAAACGCCCTGTGCTTGCAAGTCACGGTGCAGTTTGTGCCAGCAGGGCAAACAGCACTGCCCCCGGGAAGGATCACCTCCAGGTCCCCCGGGAGCACAGGCTGCTCAGCACCCATCACCCAGAGGACCAGGGTGTCTGAGTGCCTTCCCCTCACTTGACAGGCTCTGAAATGCTATTTCAATGAGTCCTCCCCAATTTAAACATCCTGGCTAGAGGCTGCAGCACTTCAGATGCACTTTTTACTTCAAAAAAATAATAAAAAAAGGCACACCTGACAGCACAAATTAGTCACAGCTGTGGAAAACCTAAGAAAATGCATTAATATCAGAGCAGAGCCTTGGCTCCCAAGACAGTGTTTTCATTAGCTGCAAAGTACAGATAACATTTTTTGTCTGTTGCCTATTTACATTTTGAGAGCCAAATATTCCCTTCAACCAGGAGCACCTGAGTGCTCCATACCCCACTTTTTTTTCGGTGATTTGTGCACTAATCTTTTCTCTCCTTGAAAACTTAACCCAAACCCACACCTACTTGTAATGGGGGGAAGTTTCCACAATCTGAGCTATGTTCTTTTTGCATCACTCTATTTTTGTGTCACCACCTATGTTTTCCTGCGGCAGGAGCCTGCAGCAAAGCCCTTGCTACGAAACTTTTACCTTTTGGGATACGATAGAGAAGGGAACCTGAAGGGAAATGTCTTCTTTGCTGGCCACATGGAGGCACGGAGAACCCAGGCACAGCCAAGCCAAAACGCAGATGAGGTCAAAAGGATGCACACAAGTGCCAAAGCTGTCCCCTCTCACTGCCAGTACCACTGCTGGAACAGGATATTTGGTCAGGAAGGAAGCCCCCTTCTCATCCCCAGTGGGATTCCCCAAATTTGTGGTGCGATGTGAGATTCCCCATCCTCCTCCTCTACCACGAGCAGCTGCTGCCTCACCCCTGAGGTTGCTCTTGAGTTTTATGGGAGCTAATCGCAGCAAAGGATGTGTCCAGCTGGGATGCAGAAGGGTCTGGCCACGAGAAGGATTTTATAGGACCCCTGGTTCCTGATCTGGCTCCAGCACCCTCCCAAGGAAGGATTTCTCCACACCTCCCTGGGCTGTGCTCAGTAATTAGACTGATTCCAGATGTTGCCCAGCGAGGGGCTCTGAAGGAGGAAAAGAGGTGGTTCATTGTTTGGTTTTTTTTTTCAGAAAAAGGTAGAAGTTTGTTTTCTGGCAGCTGGACTTCATTCGAACAGCCTGGCGGAAAGTTACATCGGTTTTAAAGACAGACTTGATCACAAAGAGATCTTGTATGAACTACAAAAAAAAAGGAAAAGGAAAAGGAAAAGGAAAAGGAAAAGGAAAAGGAAAAGGAAAGAGAAAGAGAAAGAGACAAAGAAAAAAAGAAAAAGAAAAAGAAAAAGAAAAAGAAAAAGAAAAAGAAAAAGAAAAAGAAAAAGAAAAAGAAAAAGAAAAAGAAAAAGAAAAAGAAAAAGAAAAAGAAAAAGAAAAAGAAAAAGAAAAAGAAAGAGAAAGAGAAAGAGAAAGAGAAAGAGAAAGAGAAAGAGAAAAGAAAAAAAGAAAAAGAAAAAGAAAAAGAAAAAGAAAAAGAAAAAGAAAAAGAAAAAGAAAAAGAAAAAGAAAAAGAAAAAGAAAAAGAAAAAGAAAAAGAAAAAGAAAAAGAAAGAGAAAGAGAAAAAGAAAAAGAAAAAGAAAAAGAAAAAGAAAAAGAAAAAGAAAAAGAAAAAGAAAAAGAAAAAGAAAAAGAAAAAGAAAAAGAAAAAGAAAAAGAAAAAGAAAAAGAAAAAGAAAAAGAAAAAGAAAAAGAAAAAGAAAAAGAAACACTGGGGAAATAAACTTTTTATAAAACTCTTTCAAATGGCCATCCTAGTAGAGGAAATAAAGAAAAGGCAAAGCTCACGTTGTCTGAAGGAGATCCATCCATCATTGTCCAGCACGGGCATGCTACGAGAGGTGGGTGCAGGTGGGGAGGAAAGGAGGACGTGAGCTCCTGCTGGACCAGGGAGCTGAGACTCAGACACCTTGCCTGGTGTACGGTGTTATCATAAAGACAGGGCTAATTAGCTAGGAAGAAACAATTTAGGGAGTAGAGAGTTGAAAGTTGGGCCACTTACCTGAAGCCTCATATCAACGCGTTAATCAGGAGGAGACAGCACTGAATAGGATGACTGAAAATTAGGATTTTTGCTAGAAACCCTGAAAAGAAGCTGGAACGGGGTAAGACCTGGGAGATTTCCTTCCTCCGGACACGGCTGAGGAAGACTATCCTTCCCACCACAGCTGGGATGGCAGCGTCCCACCTGAGCTATTGCTGCGAGCACGGAAGCTCCCCCCTATTTTGTGTCCTTCTGCCCCCACCGTGAACAATTCCCCGCTGCTGATGCCCTGCATTGGCTCTCTGGTGGCTTCTGGCCAGGTCCTGGGGGACATTTGGTGCTTCTGGTTACGAGCTGATGTGTGAGATGAAGAAACATCGCACGTGGTCCACGCCGAGCCATCCGTCAGACCTCCTGTCCCTGCTTGCCACCTTTCTCGAGGATCTTCTTTGGGATTTGTCTGAGCGGTGTTACGGGGGGCTGGCCCCATCACGGTTACAATTTCAGGCTTCACTGTCCTCTGCGGAGGTTGGGGCGGAGGGGGGTGAGTTTTCCTCTCCAGATTCCTTCCCTCCTGCCTCCCCCTCGCACAGGAACCTGAGCAAAAAGCCGGGAGCCTACCAGGAGAGGAAATGCTTTGAAAATGAGATCTTCTACTTCTGGGCAGCGGAACGGGCTATTTTAGGACCAGCTTGCGTTGGAGGTGTGGGATGGGATGCGATTCCTGCAGCTGCCAAAGGAAACGCTGCTGTACCCAAAGCACCCCGGGTGCATTTGGCAACACCGCTTACAAAAGTCAGCCCCGAGCAGCTCCCACAGAAATCCCACTCATTTTCCGCCTGAGATTCAGCGATTTCCCCATCCAGCTGTAGCTCCCCAGCCTTTTACAAGCCCTCAGAGAATCAAAGGCGCTCTGGAAGCAGCTACAGCACGTCACAGCCCTGCTGGGTCTCACCAGGGACGTTGCTGCTGAAATCTTTGGTTCTTCCATTTTCTCCTAGGCGATGCGCAGAGCCCTGCAGCTTGCTACCTGTGGATTTATGGCCCTTCAGCAGCATTCGAGCAGGATGCTGCCGTCTCTATTCTCGCCGAGATTTACAGCTGGTTCCGCCTAGAAACGGGCCCCTTTTCTTTTTTTTAATTGAGTGATCTGTCTTCGGGGGAAATATTTTATTTCGGGTCGGGTGTTTCAAGGTCTTTGGCTGTGTCACTGCCACTTTATTTAGCTGCCCTGTCGTAGCAGCCTCGTGTACTATCTGTGGCAACCTTCATGGCTCATACCTTCATCTTTCATTTTATGCGTCTCCGTGATTCTTCCCAAGCTGCCTCCGAGACCGAAGCATGGCCCTAAATTAGGACTTAGCTACGTGGGAGGCTTTTCCAGAGATTTTGGGATAATTCCTCTCCCTGGAAAGGCTTCCTGCAGGATATATGTCCACGGGTGGGCGTTACAGCTGTCATAGCTCACTGCTGTTGTGCCACCGTAAATAAGTACGAGCACCAGCTCCGAAAAAGTCCTTGGCTATAACTGAAGAAAGATCAGTGTGTGCCCACATCCAGCAATCAACTATATGTGAGGCTTTATAGGGGATGGGATGGGATGGGATGGGATGGGATGGGATGGGATGGGATGGGATGGGATGGGATGGGTTTTTTTTTAATGCAGCTGCACAATATATGCGATTGCTGACACTGGAAGACTGTCCTCAGCGTTTGTTCCTCTGTTTCAAAAATAAATAACAAGGCTGAGCAGTTCAGGGACAAGCGGCATTCTTACAGCGATGAACAAAAGAAGAACTAAAAGAAGGATTGGAGCCGTTTATCTGGGAAGGACAAAATGCAATATAGCAAATAATGAACAGCCTAGGACATGTGGATTGAGCGCCTGTTTTCCCTTTCATACAGTAAAAGAGCAAAATGTCATTGAGAGAGATGAGAAAGAGAAAATTATAATTTTACAGCAGAGGCACTTGCTCGGTGTAACTACAAACCATGGGGCTCTGGAGTTTGCTTAAAACCCAAAAGAGAGAAAACTTGGTACAGGAACAGGAACATCTATAGATACCACAGGAGGGAGATAAACACTTCAGTACCCATTATATATAGGGGATTGATATTATTCCATCAGGGAAAGGAGAGCTCAGGGCTTGTTTGCACCCTGTACAGATGTCTCCATCACTAAACCCCCTCCGAAGCAAGCCGCCCCACCGAACGGCCATGCAGCCACCCCTGTAGTGAAGTCTGTGTTCCCAAGGGATAGCACCAGCTCTGAAGGCAAAGGAGCTGCCTCTGATTTCCCAAAATATATCACATCTGCCTTTTGTGCCGGTTCTCAGCGCGGCGGCGCACACTAGGGCTACTGTTCAGAAACATCTGCCAGTTCAGCAAGGGAAAAATATTATATCTGAAGGAGCTGCGATGCGGTGAACTTTCCTGGTTGCCCTGGAAACACTGGGATGCTGAAGGCTCGGGGCAGCTTTGTCCGAGGGCTTTGCGTGGCACCAGGAGCCTCGGCCACGGCAGCGCTCGCCGAGACGCTGACACGAGCATCGATCTCAGCCAGCAGCTGCAGGGCGGGTCAGCTTGCTCTCCTTCCTGGGATTAATATCAGCTCTTGGCCAGCCCGGTCCTTTCGAGCCGAGTTTCCTCAGCTCGAATGCGCATCTGTGGCGTGCGGCAGCTGCTCCTGGCTTTGAGATGCTCGTTGCCCCAGGTGGGCGCAGAGACGGCGTCTTGTTTGCCTTGACGAAGCGGCAGAGGGAGCTCAGGCAGTTCAAACATCCCTGGAAGAAATCTAGCAGTGATTTGGGACTTCTGGCTGCAGTATCACACGTTGCTACCAGCACACAGCTGTTCTCCAGTTGCATAGCACGACGGAGCCAGCCCGACTATTCTTCTTAGCTCTATTACCATTTTTTTTACCGATATTCTCAGCTGCATGGCCTCAGTGCTACGTAAAGCTGAGAAACTGCAAATTTTACAGTTTTCAGTAGGATTTACATGTGCTCAGTGCCCATCGGACCAGGACCCTGCTTCGTCCTGCTCTGTAAGGCGCTATTTTGTGGCCAAGTTTCTCCCTCAATGCCAAGGTTTTAAAAGACTCGAATAAAAATGTTATTTTGCAAGCAGGATCTAAATCCCCGGATTACAAAGCATTCTAGGAATGGATGGGAGTGTCTTCCTGCAGAGCTCGTGGTGGCTCTGCTGTGACATTTTGCTGATGAGCACACGCCAGAATTTCATGATCTAAACACAAGAGCTAAGTCCTAACACAAGACCAAGATCCAAACACAAGCTTTGGGCCAGATTTTTGTTTCCCCACTCCATCCAACCCAAAGCGGGCTTCCTAGTTGTTCCCTCAGTAACCAGTACGTATGTCTGAAATGAATATAAGATTTTTATGTATGAGGCAAACAAATTGAGATTAGAACAGGTTCCAGCAATGGCCAGTGCCTACCTGATTTAGGGGAAAAAGGCACAGAATTTCCTCCTTTTATATTAAGTCTTTTACATACATGGAAGTCTGTGTCTACGGGTGAGAAATCCAGAAACTCGCAGCTGTGCTGCAGGTTTATCATCTGGGTAGGGAACGAGGCAAATATGGTTAAGGGAACAGGATGAAAAATACCTGCTCCTGAAGATTTCTTTCCAATTTTAATCAATAAAAGATACTGCGGTGGAAAAGTTAGTATTTATATTTAACGTCCAAGTTCATAACTCTACAAATTAGAAACTTCTTTTCAGGGAGCACACCTCACAGTCAGGCTGAATGGCTGAAAGGAGTTGCATTTGTGGACACGGTCCATGCCTGGTCTTTCATGCCCTTGAATATGCAGGGAATGGAAACATCAAGGCGTTATTTCTCCTACTAGTTGGAAATAACTCAGCCCTAATGTTGAATCAATTCATAGAATAAACCCTGTGCATAGCTGCTGAGTGAATCAATGTGAGGAGACAGTGAACTGAAAACCCTCTGCAAATAGTTAGAAAAAAATAAAAAACAGCTTGCAGCTGTCCTTTTTTGATATCCCGGAAAAGTCTGGGCCTAAAAGTGAGTTGGTTGCCCAGGTCCCATCTAGGTTAACAAATTCATAGAGAAGCAAATGAGGGGAGACTGTGGGAAAAGGGACAAAGGAAAGAAACTGAAATTAAAGAGGAAAGGTGATGGAGGTAAGATGGGTGGTCGCAGGTAAGCAGCAGCGTGGATGGGTGAGGGGAGAAGAGTCAAAAGAGGAAACCATTCACAATGGGAGAGTAGGAAAACGAAGTGGGATGGGGTTAAGGGCAGCAGGTAGAGTAGAGGGAAAGCTCAGCCTCTTTCTTGCTGCTCCAAGGTGGGAGCACCAGCAGGGAGAGCTGCCGTTCATCAAAACCCTTTAGCATAACCCTAGAAACCGCCAGTCTCTCCTTGCCCTTAATCTGTTTTATTGGGACATTTTTCCTCCTTTTTCCTTTTATTGAAAAAAAAAAAATAGCAATTAGATGTAACCTTGCTTGCAACTTGCAGATCCTTAGAAGCTCAGGTGGAGGCAAGGGCAGCACTGGTGTGCTGGGTGAGGTGCTGAGCAGATGTGTTAGCCCTGAGTCCTGTCCCTGCCAAACTCTTGTAGGTGCTGCCTAATCCTGATCACTCGCTGGGCTCTGCTGCCCTGCAGCTGCAGTGCCAGCGCCGACAGCCACCGAAATAGTGGGGAAGAAGAGACAAACGAATGCCAGCTGCACAAAAAGTGTGCAGCTAAACACGGGGGCATTGTGCAAAACAAGGAGCAGGGAAAGACGAGGCATGGAGAAGACAAGTGAGAGCTGAGGATCGATGCGTCACAGACACCAGGTTGCCATCGAGCTGCTCCCTCGATGCACGCTCATCAAAATGCCACTCCATAAAGGGGATGCTTTTTGGCCTTCCACTTCTCTCTGACTGGTAAGCTGCTAAATGCCAGGAGGCTCCAGATGCACGACCGTATCCCTCTTCCCTAGAGCATGGACAACACACCCAACCCTGCATCTGGGCTGGGGGAAAATAAATAAATAAATAACATGAAGTGGAGATGGATGAGCAATAGGGTTAATAAATAAATAAAATAAATTGGATGAGCAATAGGGTTAAGAGATTTGTAATTGACAATACAGTGAAAATACAGTATTTGCCTGTTGCTTCTTCCCCTGTTGCTGTATTTCAAGGATCTACAAGATTTTTTTTCCAGCTCTCATCCAAGTTCTCCTCGGATGCAGATTCACACTGCAGTTTCTGCTGCATGGTCCAAGAGTGGTCCCTTAAGGTTGCTCTCGCTGCATGTTTGTGCTCCTGTTCATCCTTATGCAGGTCCAGAGCTTTATGCTGGGGCTTTCTGTCTTATATATAGGTCTTTTGGGGGCTTCATTTTTGCCCATTGAAACTATAAGATCTGAAATAAAGCTAATAATCTGGGAGGTGAGTCCTTCTTCTCCCACTGCTGCTCAGTATATTCATGCAATGGATGCACCAAGCATCCCTACGCAGCTGCTATTCTGTCCGTGGCCGGGTGCTTTTAGAGCCTTTTATCTCCACGATCTGCTCTTCTTTTTTTCTCTCATCTGCTGGATGGAGGTAATGAAGATTTAAGTACGACGTGCAAACCCATCTGTCCTGGCAGAGCGGCTGGAGCTGTGCAGAGCTGAAGATCTTTGTGAGCAGCTCCATGGGTGGTTCCGCCTGGGGCCAAATGGATTCCATATGCAAGGTCATCTGTCATGCAGAAGGCACCGTCCTTATCCCTGAGAAATCCTTTTCCTCTCCTGAAATACAGTGAGTACACTGTCACTTAACCCAGCATGCTGTTTTGCCGTGAAGGTGTTAGCATGGAGCAATTCTTTGGTAATTTCTAAAAGTACAATGGCTTTATATATATATATATATATATATATAGTCTGTAGACAGCTACTGATGCCATTTTACTGATTTTATTCTTGCTGTAGTCTCTTCATGCAGGTGATTCCAGTGCCCGGATACCTTTGAGGAACCTCATCTTGGGTGAGGTGAGTAGTCTGCAATGAAGCTACTCCATGCCTGAGCTTTTAATTGTAGGCTCAGACCATTACACAAGGAGGAACAAGTTTCCACTCCGCATATCTGGTGGTTTCTCCACCCCGTTTCTCATCTATGCCTATAGCTGGGGGCTAACTCATCCGGATTTTTCTTACCAGCCAGTTTTCCAGTTCTGATTTCTACTGTTCTGTAGCAGCAGATGTTCAGATTCTGAATATTTTCCAAAGCTACCCAATTATTAGTAGGTATAATTAACACCCGAATCCTTAATCCATAAGCCTGGTTTAGGCTGGATCCAGTCCTACTGTGCTTACAAAATAAAACCTCAATATGAACATCACATCTTTAAAGAGCAAAAAGCATCCTAGCTCCCAGTCCTACCCTGTACTTGTAGAATACAGAAAGCAAGAAGCATTACTACAAGGTGTAGCTGTTTGCCATAACTGTAGTACAACCTACTACTCACAAACTCTACAGATTTATTAGCGCCTAATTAATTACCGAGACATGTGTCTAAGCTCCTATGTTCAGGAAAGTGATTAATGTTACTCAGAGCTACCAGTTTGTGGGTCATTGTCTGCAAGTCTGTAAGCAGGTTGTGGCAGTTCAACGAGATGCACGTTTCCTGTAGCTGACAATGGATTATTCACATAGGATGTGCGGCGTAATCGAGCTGAGGCTGGGGAAGCAAACATACCTTCTGGAATGTGCCCAGTTTGAGTCACACACTTCGGAAAAGATAAAGTTGCATAATTCAGGGATATTTTCATGCATTTGTACTGCAAATATTACAATCGTGTTCTGATGAAATACAGCACGATAGGAACAGTCTCGGTTCTTACTAGGATGTAGTTAAATAAATGAGAAGTGCAGATCAGTTTTTGGGTGGTTTCAGTTACGAGGCTATTTCAAGAAACCCATGAGGATTTCTCTAAACCGTGCAGCTGCAATGTGTGCAGGCAAACAGGATGCTGTTCTATCACCAAAGGAATAACAAACAATTCCAAAAGAGGGGGTAATTTGGTTAAATATAGCACTTGAAATAATACGCTAAGAACTCATGGGTTTCGTGATAATTCTACCTTTTTTTTTTTTTTTTCAGTGGATAATAGCAAAATCCTTACACGGGTAATGACTGCAAATGGTGTTCCTGCAAGAGAAGAAAAGTTGGAGATAACAACCGAAGAACAGCGAGGCAAGCTCTAGGAAATAAGATAGAGAAAAAAGCAACTGAATGCCTGAGGTCATTGCTTCGTCTACATCCGAGGCCAGATCCTTGAGGTCTTACGTGCACAGCGACGCTGAAAAAAATTGTGCAATATTCCCTATCCACTGTGAATGTATTTCAGGTTCTGGCGACTGTCCGAGCATGAGCTCATGCCCTGATTTACGGCAGCCCAAGGACCAGGCTCTGCCGTCTGTAGGTACCCTTCCCCATCAGCAGCCAAAAAGGACACCTAAGGAAGAGGATGAGAATTGGACAGAGGTGTGAGGTACTTGTTTCAAAGTTTTCCAAAGCCACACAAGCTTTCGGTTCCCACCACACGCTGTGGCAGGAAGTCCCAAAGTTTAACCACAGGTGTGAAGAGTCACTTCCTTCTGTTTGCTTTGAGCTCGTCCTCTCCTACTTCAACTTGCTACTTCCTTACTCTTTTATTGGAGAAAAACAAGGAAAAATGAAGCTCTCATCACCTGCTCCGTGATATTCATGATGCCGTAGATTTCTCCTGGGCATCTCTCAGATTGAAGAGGTGGACCAGGTTGGTTCTTCCGTATATTAAACAGTTGCATTCTGCTATCCTCCTTGTTACTCTCCTCTGAAACCTTTTAGCTCTTTAATTTCCCTTTTAAATAAGAGGACGGGAGCTGCACATAGGATTCAAAAGGATAGGATTCAAGCTCAAAGGGATCCACAGGTATATGCAGCTGCACAACAACAATCTTCATCCCCTTCCTGACAGTTCCTAACATTTAATTTGCTTTAATAACTGCTGCTAAACATTTAGCAGGCATTTTCACAGAACAACTAGCGCAGCCCCATGTTCTCCCTCCTGGCTGGCAGTGCCCAGCTCAGGGCCATCACTTCACCGGTGAGTTGAGGGCTTCTTTCCCCTTGTGCATCATCCCATTGCTCTGTCACTGAGAGCCATCGAGTCCTTCTGCAGCTCTTCACAGCCTGTCCTCACCCTTGGCACTGGGATTAGCGTGTCGTCAGTGCTTTGTCACTTCACTCTTCACTCCTTTCCAGCCGTGTATGAGCGTGCTGATCAGGGGACACCACTGCTGATCAGCCCGTACCATGAGACCCGACCATGGGCTCCCCCTCTCTGTTTTCTAGGTTTTAATCCTGGTTTTATTCATTCAGGGCCCTTCCCTTTTATGCCTTGACATTCCTTAAAAGCCTTTGATGAGAGACGCTGTCCGCAGCCGTTAGGAAATAAAAGCTGGTTATATCAACAGGATATCCTTTATCCAGAGGCTTGTTGACACTTTCAGAGGACTCCAGTGGGCCCACATGGCAGGACTTCCCTTTATAAATGCCAGGTTGACTCTTCCACAGCACGTCACATTTATCCATTTGTCCACTAATTCGTTTTTTTAATGCTCGTTCCTATGAAGCAGCAGCACAGCACCAATCTGCAGGCAGCTTCCCACGCCACTGGAAGACCTGAGACCTGGCGTTAATCTAAAAGAATCATAAAATCACAGAACATCCGGAGCTGGAAGGACCCACAAGGATCATCAAGTCCAACTCCTCGGTCCACAAAGGACCACCCAAAAAATCAGACCATGACCAAGACTTGGACAAAGGCTCTCTGGCTGGATCTCGGTTTTCCAGACTGTGACTTTCAGGTGTGGGAAAAGAAGGAGCTGGGGTCTTTTCCCCAGAATTTCCTCCTAGTGTTTGCTGTTGGTTTGGGTCAGATGCACAAGCGGGCTCATGACACTCAGCACAGCATCATTTCCCTGTGGCAGGATTTTTCTACCTACCACAAAATGTTACAAACAAAGTTCCCTGCTCCAGCCACTCCTCTTGGCAAGATGAGCACCGGTCTCCCTTCGGTTACATCTCCGAGGGGCAGGAAATTCCTCTTTCTCACCATATCCCCCCAAAATCCTGGGGGTGGGAGCCCTGCCAAACAAGGGGAGGAAGAACCAGACAAGTAAGTTGCTGCCAGCTTTGTCAGTCCCCGAGGGAAAGAGGTTATTTAGTGCGTGCTGCAATGATCCTGTGCAGTGAATCAGGAACAGGTTTATAGCCTCCAGGCAACCCAAACTTCCCCTCCCTTCTGAGAGGAAAATTCACAAAGGGGAGAATCCAGCTTCTTCGTATAATCCAGCATGAATTATTTCCTGATCCTTTAAATGATGATTTTTGTGGTATTGGGGTGCAGATTAATGATTTTTTTTTTCAGCAGTGATTGCATGGCAAAGCAGAGGGCTGCCTACATCACCCGGCCAGTTGCAGCAGGTCTCACACCACTGTCCTTCTGGGTTGGAGGACAGGTTCTTTAAATCTTAGAAAATCCAGAAATCAAAATAAATGACAGAAAAAAAAAAAAAAGTAAAAAAGAGCAGCTGCTAAACAGCTCAAGAAGGGCCTTGTGGCCATTTCCTCCAAAATAAACCATGAAAGGTAAACAAGCATGCTTGCCTCTCATGAAGAGAACATTTCACCCTTTCTAGCTCTTCGTGGCTTTGGGATGAAGCAAACCACCAGCACCTTTGTTCCTTGCATGGGCTGTGGACGTCATTCCGGAGCCCTGAGCCACCCCAAGGAACGTCTCGCTTCACCTCTTTTCACCAAACCCCATTCCCAAATATTGCCCTGGGCTCACAGCACGGACCTGACCTCTCTGGGAGGCTGGGGAGGGTTTTGCAGACACCAGTAAGAACCAGTCGCCCCACCGCAGTGACTCAGGGTGCTGCTGGCAGGAGCGAGGCTGTGCGTGGAGCGCGCCGCCGTCAGGGTGAGTAACCAGGTGAGCACAAGCACGACGCCGAGCACGTACACGCTTGGCGTGACACGTAGGGTTGTGCAACCCCGTGTGCCTCTAGTAGACGAGCTCAGGGGTCCACGTTTCATATTCCCAGTGTTTTGAGTGTGAGCTGCGTTGTTCATGGGCAAGAGCCTCCACCTCTCTGCACCGATGCGTGCTCCTGCCTCTCTCCCAGCTGCCCTGGGATGCTCTCAGATTACCAAATCTAGAAGGCTCTGGTTTAGTTTAGAAGGATCCTAAAATCACCCGCTGCGAGGGATCTGTAGGCTGGCAGAGCTCAGGATTCATTTTAATCTCCTGCTTGCCTCATTCCCTTAGGAAGGGCAGAGGTAGACTAAATCTGGTCTGAATTACCAGGATTTGGGACACCTCATTCCCATTAGCTTCAGCAAGGAGTATCCATATCCTCTAGGAAGTTTTGAACACGAAGTTTTGAACACAAAGTTTTGACATGCTCCAACCCCTTCCCGCTACAAAAAAGTTGTAACCATAAAGGGAAAATGAGGGATTGAGGAAAATCTTAAACAAAAACTCAAGCCTTACAAATTCAGAAGACCAAGATCCACCTATAACTTTGACAATAGGTGAATGATGGTGAGAACAAAATAAGTCATTTTCAAGGTTTTTTTTGTTTGTTTGTTTTTTTGAGTAAATGGAAAAGCCATTCAAGTAACACAGACCACAGTCTAAAATACCACTGCAGGCACAGAATACCTGCCATGAAATTGCCACAATAAATGGTTGTGCAATCTGAAATATAAATTGTCAAAAAAACTGCATCTTCATGGAAAACAGCGATGCAAAATCCCCTTTTGCTAATTTGTTTGTACTCTGTCTCCAGAGAAGTGGGAGCAGTGCAAAGTCCTTAGTCTCCTCTGGGTGCTATTCTCAAGC
Organism: Anser anser; assembly: GCF_964211835.1. Classification (NCBI taxonomy): domain Eukaryota; kingdom Metazoa; phylum Chordata; class Aves; order Anseriformes; family Anatidae; genus Anser; species Anser anser. Next base: position 4,190,006 of record NC_139721.1, read on the forward strand.
GATGGCCCCAGAGTTGTTATAATGTGCAATTTATGATTATAAAATGGCGCCTGAGAGAAGTTGGTGACTTGCCCATTTGTTCCAGGAGAAAATGCTCAGGAAAGGATGACTTACTCCATAAAATCCAACGAGAATGAGCTTGATAAATGAAGAGAATATCAGATGGATTCAGTTTCCAGTTTTAGATTTTTCTACGTCTGTGGTACTCAGTTTATGCTGGACCCGTACAAAGCAAGCATTTTATGCACGGATGTATTGACAGCAAAGGAGAAAGGAGAATATGAAATATAGCTGCTGTGCTGATCTCCCGCACTCAGGCTGCTCTTTTCTTCCGGTTATCTATGGAGATAAATTCCAGCATGCAGAGCAGCCTCTCTTCTCTGCAGTGCAGAGCTGCCTTTGTTCACTTGCTTATGGAAATCTACCCTGAAATTAGCGATGTTCTCCTATAGAAAACCTCAAAGTACGGTCTCAAAACCCCACCTTTTGTCCAGCTGCGGGGACGGCTGCACATCTCGGGGAGCAATATAGAGTTGAAAACAAGCAGCCATAGCAGGGGACAGGCAGAAAATCCTGAGGCTGCCACCTACACCCCCATATCATCAAATTGTGTTTCACCCCAGTTAAACGGGGTTTGCTGTATGAAAATCCAGATTATGCTGAGCTTCACGGACTCATCTTGCAGACCTTGTACAGCTGTACGTGATGGTGGGTACCTGAACTGAGATCGCTGCCTCTGTTTGCTTGCAGCTCGTGTTTGCTCCTTTCTGCCTTTTGCTCGCTTCACAGGGAGGAATGCTCATATAAACACAAATGCGAAGGAAATGCCTGGGGAGCAGCTGCCTGCTATGGAAATGAGCTTGGAGGTCATCTGTGAATATCCGCAAAGGAGACCTGGTTCTGGATGAACTTCTCCAGCCAGAGGAGATAAACCCAGTGTGTGATTCATGTGTCCAGTCAGAACTGAGAGCACACTTCAGCATAAACCATCTACCGCGTGCTGCTGATGTATAATTGATAAGCCATGGCTTACTGGGAAAAAATGTTGTGAGAAATATGGAATGCATGTGATAAAAGCAATAACCTGATCGCTCCCGAAAAGGAAAAGAGATTGCGTTTGTTGAGCAAATCTCAATACATCACTTCTCACGCTGGTACCGAAGGGCAGCTGTTACAGGATGCACAGCTCCGGAGCGCTGTGGGTGACTGATTTTGCTGCAGAGCAGAGCCAGCCTACCTTTACCCGCTGCCAAGAAGGAAGTCCGGCTCCCTGCCGCCGTCCCTGACCCCGGCGTGCATCCTGCAGCTTCCCTTTCACCGCGCTGCTCCGTCCCTGACCCACGCTGTGCCAGGCCAGGAGCTGAAGCAGCAGCACAGAGCCCTCCGGTTCCTGTGCTGGAGAAGTTTTCTTGCTGGTGGAGTTCCCAGCACCAGCATGCAGCAGGATCAGCACAAGGGACCTGATCATAGAATCACAGCATCATTAGGGTTGGAAAAGACCTCCAAAATCATCTAATGGAAGTGTGCAGGCTGCTGAGCCTGGCCACCCTTTCCAGCAGCAGCTACCCATTTAAAAATATAATAAAAATCTCTTTCTCAGCCTCCTAATACCACCTTGACATAAAAAGAACAACAATGGTTGCCAGAGAAAAAGCAAAAGGCTGTGAGGGGAAGAAGCATGCAGTCTTGACTGACCGTGAGAATTAATTTCTGCCGTAAAATACGGCTCAAAATCTGAAACGTCTGAGAACCATCCCAAAGCCTTGTCCTCCAGCAGTGAATTTTAAAAGTATTAGCTATGGTTTAACAACACCTGAAAGTACGTGAATGCCTCGCAGGCCAGACTGACGGGCAGGTTGCAGCCCTGGGGAATGTGCCAGCTAATTAATTAACGCCAGGCAGCATGAGGGCTGATGAAAGAAAATTGGAGGGGCACCGAGTAAAGCTCCTCATTGCAACAAGCACGGGGCTCAGTGACGGGCACAAGGCAGTGCTTTGCCTGGCAGGGAGGGGGGAGAGCCTCCAATATCTGGCTGCAAAGGAACCACGGGAGCATCTGGCCAAGGTTTTAAGGTTTCACAGGAGTTTTTCATATTGATTCGCCCCATGGAGGTCAGTGGGGAAAGGGCCTTTGATAGGGAGGGATCTGAAGAAAAAAGGGGTGCAGTGCTCTCCCGCGCAGCCTTGCACCATCAGATGTGGTGCCAAGCCGGGCTTGGTGTGGTGATAGCGGGCACCGCTGGCAGAGCAGCACTGCTTCATTGTACCTATAACATACATCATACATCCTCTAAACGCTGCCTCTCCTCCCCAGCCTGCAGGATCAATGGTGTTATTTCTGCTCCAAGCGGTGCAGCAGGAGGCGACTTGATGCTTTTACAGTGAAGTCACCCCACAAAAAATGAGGCTCGCTGCCCTTTCCAGAAATGACACTGAAATTCCTTTCAACCCCCTAATCCATGCTTGAAGAGAAACTATTCGGGTTTCTCCTGTCTTCTGTTAGGGGTTATTATTAGAAATAATGCATTGCTTCACACTTGTGTTTCTCAGTTCTTACAGCATTCCCGAGGTTTTAATAGTCACCCAGACTATGTTCATGCATTTAGGCTCTTAAATAAGCTGTTATATACTGACATCCTCTAAACTGAACCCAGAAGTGCTTACTGGACTGAAAAAGACATCACCAGATGGCTCCAATATCAGCCTAGAAGGATTTCTGTTCTTCAACAGGCGCTAAATGTGGCTGAAAAATCAGCAGGCTGCAAAGTGTCTGCATAGTCAAATCACCTCCGAGAGGCTTTGTAATTGCATTCAGTTCTGCAGTGCTGAAAAAAATGAGGGTAATAAGCTCCATGTATTACACTTTAACTGGAGCTAGACTCCGTATATAGTAGCAATAAGAAACACAGGCTGGTGGTTTAAAGGCAGTACCTGGGGACTCAGCACTTTGCTCAGTGGAAAAGGAGATGCTGAGCTACCTCAGCTCACCGGCGTCCTAGCCACAAACTCCTACATTTCCAAGAGTGCCCAGATACAGGAGATCACCTATTTGAGATGGTGTGAAAGGGCACAGTTCTCAGAATTCAGGTCTTGTGCACATCTGAAATTAAAAGAGGTTCTTGTAGTGATTTTAGGGTGCGAATCTAGCAAGTGACACACGCACAAAGGTGTGTGTCTCCAGGCATTTTTTCGACATGCAGATCAAAAATAGTTGTATTAAAGTAGCTAGCTTCAAGGCTACAGTTTTCTTTCTGATACTAAAGCTTCACTAATCATTAAGGTATTTAATTTCATCTTGCTTTGCCTTGCTTTCATCTCTAAATAGTCTCATTTTCCATCTCTGTGCACAAGAATTGAGCAGAGGGGTTTCCTAACAACTAACCACACGCTACCTACAGAAAAGTCTTGAGCATGTTTCCACAAATATCTGTGTCTCAAGTTCTTTTCAACAAGGCCTAAAAAAAGACAGGACTTTCTGCTATCTTTTGTCTTTAAATTGCACTGCCAGATGAATCACTCAGCTGGGTTTTGCTTTGAAAGGGTACTTTCCCTTTCTAGCCACAATGCCAGTCTGAGCAATCCCAACCTCTTCTCATGCTGCCCACTCAGTTGTATGTGTTTCCATGGGCTGCCCAGTAAATCCTGACCGAACATGATGTCTTTTTATTTTTTCTTAAAGCCATTTTGACCTTTGTTCAGTCTAAAAAAAAAAAAAAGGAAAAAGTCTGAATATTGGTTTCAAATTCTTTTTGCATGTCAACCGGCTTCATCATTATTTGGAAATCCTGTGCAAAGTGTAACGTCCTCATCAGGCTCAGACCACAGAAAGTGCAGCTCCACGAGCTCTCACTCCATAGCTATAGACATGTTCCAGGCCCTAAACAACTTATTTTTGTGTCAGAGGAAAGGCTCACAAAGCCTTCAGTAAAATTGATCCCACCATGGAACAGAAAGCCCAGCAAGAAGTCCTTTTGCCTTTCCTGGGGAGAGTGAGGCACCTTGTAGATACAACATGACACCACAGAGGCCTTCTGTCAGCCTGGCTTTTGAAGCCTTCTAGGCCTCAGCACTGTGGGGAAATGCCCAGTATTCACCAAACCCGCCTTTATCTGGCTTGTCACCCTCTGTGCCCTCTCTGGTCAAGGTTCCATTTAACAGAACCAGAATGCTTCGGGTTGGAAGGGACCTGGCAGCCATATATAAAGCTAGAGACATTCAGACGAATTTTGAAGACTTTTCAGATCGGACAATGACAGTGGGATATGATTCATTTCACCTCACTTTAGGAGTCTACAAAAGGGATTTTGTGGGGGATTCAGTTGCTTTAGAATCGCTATCTAGTGCCGTATGGCATGATCTGCGTTACCACAAGGCCACCACACAGGGCTGACAGATGTGACACTGAACGTACAGGAGACCTGCACGTCCTGCAGTGGCAGCCAGTGTTGCTCTTGCCACCTTTGTTAAGGCGACAAAAAGTCACCCAAGAAGTCTACATCTGAGCTAATGGTCTGGGTAGCCATCACGGTTAGAGGAGGCCTAGCCATCAGCGTCAGCTTCAGGATGCCATTCCTACCAAACACAGGTGCCTCCTTCAGGAGAAGCTGAATTGCTCACTGGGTTCATCTGACAAGATGGTGTCTTGTTCTAAAGCAGTTGACTGAACTGGTTTGCAAATTACTGGGCCCGGTGTAGGACATTTTGAGGCCTTTGCTCCTCGAGTGTCAGTGGAGAGGCTTGCCTTGGCCCTTTCTAAGTGCTGGAGGCTGTAACTTAGCTGCTGCCATCCCAGTGGCCCCCAGAGAACTATCATGTGGGCCACAGCAGGTCAGGGATCCTTCTCACAACCTTGTCAATGGACTTCAACAAAGCCTGTGGAGAAAGAGCCTATGGTGCAGGAACCACCTCTGGCCTATGCCAGTCAAGGTTTGGCAATGGTGCTTTCTGTGGTTTTCACCTTAGCACATTGCCTTGCATATTGATTGTCTCGCCTGCACCCTGTAGGACACTACGGAATCTCCCAACAATCAGAAACTATCTTCCCATCCTAACTGTCTGCAGCTGCACTTGAACCACATGCTCGTAACTGGAAGGTTTCCAACCTCTTACCTTGCCGCTGTTCACTGCTTTCTCCAGGGAGGTTGGACATTTCTGTATGAACCAGGCACCAGGCTGAAAGTCCCTGCCCAGAACAAGCTGACTATTATTACACAGCCCACATCATTCATCTGCTTGGCTCCTTCAAGACAAATCAAATAGCTGGGCACTGCCTCACGCTGCCTGCAACTTAAATTAGAAAGCATAGACCACAAGAACAACTGCAGAGGTAGGAAAAGTGACTACAAATAAGGAAAGGAAAATGTTTTTTTTCAGAAACCTTTGTTCCACAGAGGGAAATTGTAAAAGTAGTCCAGGATACGTTTGTTGCTGCTTTTTAATTTGAAATTTCATCTCTGGAAACATTTACAGACCTGGAGTGTTGTGCAATGTTTTTGCTGCAGTATGGTTATTGCTAAGATTAGCGCAGTAACAGATCTTTTTAGAGTAAATTGCATATAATTAATAGGATGCAAGAGGAAAAAGGAATAATTGTACTTTAATCTAAATGCAAGTTCATTTCTCCCAGAAGGTGGAACCAGCACTAAGGCCATGCTAAAGAGGGGCCTTTTAGCATTCCTTTCAGCTGGGTAATGAACAACAATTTTGTGCCCATACTGCAATTCTCCTTTCCAATTTGAGATGAGTTTTATCAAAGTGCAGGGATGTTCAGAGCTGGAATTTGATTCAGGTCCTTCATTGCAACATTGGAGGTTATTGCTTTGCACTTCTGGCTTGTCTCCCATTCAGTGTCAAAACACTTAATAGACATTAAAATAATTTTTCCTTGTGAAGGAGCTATACAAAAGCTATGCAACACTTAGCTTACATTTTGATCTTTAAGGCATGACTAAAAAGAGACTTCATTAGTAGTCTACTAAACACAGCTTCAGCTCACCGTTTCTGAATTGAGTCTTCAGCATCCCATGGGAGCAAAGAGCAATTCTTCTCCAGGTGCTTTCAGAGAGGTTAAGCACCAGGACAAAAAATCCTACACTCCCAGCAAGGTTTCTAGCTGTTACAAACCTTGCAACACCTCACCAGAGGGAATCCCGCGTCTCACTCCAACATGAGTAATTACAGCCTTCCCCAAACCCTTCTGGAGCTCATGGTCAACAGAGGACCTGTGCTGAAGCCACAAGTCATGTGGCATGATGAGCTCCCGTCTTCCATCCCACAGAAGCCACCAAATTTCCCCGGGGGTGATTGTGAGCAGCAATTAGGAGGAGCTAGCCCACACATGTGCCCTTGCTCAGACTTTCTCAGCCTTTTGCTTCCCCACACAGCCAACCCCCCTGAATGTATTAGAGCATCACAATATTGCCAGATGCACAGCTCAATAAACCAAAATAAATCATTGCAGCCAAGGTTTCACTTAGCTGCTGTTATTAATCATTAGCAATAGTTATTGCTAATTAATGTCATAACACATCATGACTATTAACCATAATCTGCTGACATAAGCCATGTTGTCTCTTGTAGATAGAAAAGAAAGAGGTTTAAAGCCAGGGAGCAATACCCAAACTTTAAAACGACGCTGGGCAGCATCCGCAAATTCATGTTGCAAACTTCATGCTGAAAGTAAGACAACATCCCTGCCTCAGGTGGCTGCATCTCTTCAACTGTTTTTAAGAAATGCCATTTGGCAATAACCACATATCACCAAACTGAGCATGCATATTGTTTAGTATAGGATATCTTTCGATGACAGCTCTATACAATGCAGGAAACAGATTTCAATTAAACGTTGTCTCTTCCATAGCACTACACTGCTCCCCACCAAGAACACCCCCATGCTGCTGCCTTTACATCAAGGTAGGCTTTCAAAAAGAGTCAAACTATTCAATTTAAATACAAACTGCTAGGCTGTATGCAAAAATCACAGAGAAAATGTCCATGACCTTAGTTAGGTGGAAGGTGATATTAACTGACCCTAAGGGTCCCTTGGTCCATGAAGTCTACAAAATGCTACAGTGCAGCAAATTCTTTGACATCAGAAGTGCTGGGTCATTAGGATTTGTTTGTCGTTAGGATTTAAAATCCCATTAATCTTTTTTTTTTTTTTTCCTCATAAGGAAGGAGAGATTGCCTTCATTTTATATTTTAATCTCAAGTGAAAATTTAAACGCAGGTGTCTGAAGCTGAAACGCGAGAGCGGAATCAATTCTGTAGCTTACGAAATTGATTTGCCCCAGACCTGAATCTGTAATGCATCTCCTAAACCAGGCAGCTGGGAGCTGGGAGCACTCAGCACGCCTGCTTTCCCCACGGTGTACAAGGGCTCATGTACGGCCCTCAGCTACCAGCTTCATACTGATGGACCTGGGCAAAATCCGAAACAAAATCCTTGAGCTGGGAGTCATCGGTTGTGGCTTATGCAGAAATTCAGTGTGATAGCAAACTCAGAAAGCATGATGTGAAGAACCCCACGCCTCTGCTGGCTTTGGGTCCACAGATTCAGCAATAACGGGGTGCTAAGGATGGCTGTATGGAGGAGAAGGTGTAAGTCCTGTGAAACGCAGTTCCTGCCGCTGCATGTTCAGATGGCCACGTCTCCATCTGCTGCAGGAGAAGGGGCTGTTGGTCACAGTGGTGAGCTCATTAAAATGAGATCAATAGAGATTTAATCTAATGCTGAGGATTATTCGAAGTGGAATGCTCAATTAAGTGTGGAGGGAAAAAAAAAAAAGAAAAAGTAACACATCAGATGAATTGCCAGCTGATTTCCCTCCTTTCTTTGGAATTTAGCCTGATATTGAGGAGGGCTGATAAGCTCAGGCAGAGCTCTGAAGAACAGCCGATGCTGGGCAGAGGTCAGCAAATTCAGGTTAAATGTGCCACATCGTTACTCAAAAGTTTTGCAGCCAGCTCTGAAGGTGCTCAGCGTTTGGCCAGGATTATATACCTGCCACTTTTCCCTTCACACACCGGAGGCTGTAAGAATATTAGAAAGCTGCTAAGGGGAGGATTTGCATAAATAGGATTTGCTACGGCCCTTGGAAAAGCAGCAGAGTTAAGTGCGAGGAGTGCTACAAAACTTGTGGTTTCTTCACTGTTCTGTAATCTCAGCCATTTCTCCCTCCTTCCTCTTCCACCCACATCAAAATCGCTGCCTCCTCCCCATGTCCCTCACCTCTCCAAGCAGCGGCCACACACGGGGACAAGGAGGATCCTGCTTTGAATGAAACATTTCATTCTCCAGGCCCAAAAAAATGCAGTGCCAGGCAGTAAGCCAAGACATAAGAAAGGAGGAACGTAATTCTTTAATTGAAACAAGCACCGCTCGCTTTGAACGAATAAAACGACGCTAAAAAATACAAAATCGCCGCGATGACTTCTCATTCTCTTGAAGGGAAGGACGTGCTCCAGCCCAACCCAAGGCACAGCGAGTGCCTGAATTGCAGAGGAGAGGGGAGACAACGCGAGATGCTCTCCCCAAAGTCGCTAATTGGCAGGCGCAGGGCCCCGCGCCGCTCACAGAGCGACGATTCAATCGGTACACGCAGAGCTCTGTGGCCTGTTGGCACAATATCACAGCTTTTTTTTTTTTTTTTTTCCCCCAGCGAGCAGCTTTTAAGCCTTGCCCAGACATTTCAAGGCAGAGCTGTCTTATTTCTCCTGGATGGCAGGACACCTTCCCACGCCGTTCCCTAAAGGCATCATTTTTAGGATGAGGCCAAGCCAATCACGACCTCCCTCATGCATCTTCTTCTTATGTTCCTCTAAGAGCCTTGCCATCCCTAAGGCTTCTAATTTCCTCTAACAAGTCCAGCAATTCACCATCCTGAATATTTTGCCTGAGCTCCTATACTCTACCCAATCTTCATGACCAGAGAGGTTAAAAACCACCCAAGGCCACGTGTTGTTGCCTTTTTGGCTCTCACTATCGCTCTACATCCTGGGCTAAGAAAGGCCAAGCACAGAGTTATCTTCCACTGCCTGCCACCACCTACCTGTGGCCCTGCTTGTTTGCTATTTCTCACTATTGCCATCGTTATTTACCATTATGATTGTCACTATTTATCGATGGTCTGGGGTACGCAGCAGAAATTTTCCTCCCATCACTCAACAGCCTTAGAGAGAGGATAGGTTTTTCAAAGTGGCCCAGGATGGGCCTGGGAAACTCTGAGCCCAGAGAACTAAAAGCCCAAGCTGCACCTACGATGACAGATTTCTCCAAACAACCCACTTTGGTATGTGTTGTTGCAGCTACCCATGAAGTGCAATCCCACTGCTGTCCGTTCTTCTGCAAAGCATTTCTCTAGGAGGCTTTTTGGACTCAGAGTGACAACAGCCACTGGCACCGTGGGGTTGCGTTACCCCATCTGGCCCCAAAACAGAGCAAATGCCTGGAGCATTTACAGTCCCTCTTGTTATCACCCTCGGCATCCTCCCAGCTCGTCCCACAGATGACAAGGTTATTGTCCCGTGTTCATAATGCAGAAGACAGCTCTGATGGTTGCTCTGCATCCACGCCTCTGTGGCAATCCAGAACAGCACAAAAAAAGAGCTGATCTAGGATGAAAGAGGGAGATTCAATGGCAATTTCCTCCAGAGCCTTCCATCTATTTTTAACAAGGAAGAGCATCCTGCAGGACAGACTGCGGGAGGAGGGTTGGTGGTACAGCATCCTGACTCGTCCCAGTACATCCCATGGGACTTGCGCCCACCAGAGGAGCCTCCTGGGTCCCCAGCGGTGCCAAAACCTCTCCCTGACAAGGCTTCTGGTGCCAGCGTATTGTCAATAACTTGCAAAGGCTGGGCTAAAAAGCCCCAAAGAAAAGCAGGGTTTGAAACGAAAAACTACACCATGGGTTCGATGCTCCCTGAGCCCACCAAGAGCACACTGGGGGTGCCTGGGGGTGGGATGTGCTCTGGGGCATGAATAGATTGGGATTTGGCAGGAGGTACCGTGGGGCACGAAGCAGAAATGTTTGAGGGGCGTGCTGTTTTAGGGAGGGTGGGGGAAAGACCCAGAAATGCTTTGATTTTGTACAAACACAGCACTTTAAAAATAATAATAATAGTAAAAGAAACTCACTGAAAAAAAAAAAAGGCAGGGGGGATAAAATATGAGAATAGAAATACATAATTTGTATGTAGTATAGGTCTGTATGCTTGGCATTTTTACAGTCATAAATTCTACAAGGCTTTCCTGGTGCTGTTTTGCCTCGGGGTTGTTTTGAGGCCGTTGGAAGAGCCAGAGTGTGCCCAACTCGGGCAAAATTCAAAGTGGAAGAGGCCGAGCTGTGCCCGTGTAATCCCAGCCCCACCACACCACTAACTGGTGGCATCAGCCCCGGCGGCTGCCAAGTGCCGGGGTCGATGTCTTCATAAAGAAACCCTGCTGAGACCCAGCACTCCCGTCGAGCCACCCAGCTGCAGCTAATGCCTCCTCTCGCCTCGTCCTCGCGATAGCCAGGGTCAGGAGGAGCTTCAGAAGATGAAGGCAAGTGGCCAGGATGGAAATCTTCAAGGAGGAGAGCAAAAAGCAGAACTGAATCCAGGACTGAAGCGGGAGCAGGGGTGTCTGTGCAGCCCCAAGCACCCTGCTTTGTCCCTATTCATGCGACTCTTTCAAAGCGAGCGACTCTTTGCAATTTGCTGGCACTCCATGAAAAGCAGTGCCCCCTTCGATTCTTTCTTTCTGGGCTTTTTATTGGAACCAGGTGGTCAAAAAAATGCGGTTTTATTGGAAACAGGACGCGAGGACGGTTTTTGTGTGGCAATATTCTCGTTGCAATCTGCTCCCAGCGACAGCCTATTTATCCTTCTCCAGGACTCGAACAATAAAGGTCTCACACAAAGGCGGGTCGCACAGCAGGAGAAAGGATGCTCGAGGTCAGGGCTCCTTCCTTAACCTCCGGTGAGGTCAGGAGGCGACGTGCCAGTCCTGCTTTCCTGGGTGAGCCATTCGCCAAGCCCAGGAGGTGGATGGAGATGCAAGGTCTCCTGCAATACATCTCTTCTGCTCCTCCTCATAGTTCTTTGGGCTTCGTTGTGCCACAGAGAAGCTGTCCTCACCGAGGTCCAGGCCATCGCCGTGCTAAAGGGCTCCTCCATCTCTCTGCTTCAAAGTGTAATTTTGCCAGACCATCATCTTTAAGCCTCAGTTTTAGCATTCCTGGCCATTTTAAAAAATATTTAAAAGACAAAAACCAAACAAAAATGAAAAAAAAAATTCTAGGCCCACTCCATCCATTTAGGAAAACACCTACAGAAATACACATACAGAAAATACAGAAATACACAAATATATATTTTGCTTTGTGTGTTTGTGCTCTGTAGCACATCATAACACATTTTTTGTTCTTTAAACTCCTTGTCCCCCTGTAACATGGATAACCCATTTGTCTACCTGGCTGGATATTGGGTGTACGAGTACATTAAATACGAGAGGGTAAGTACATTAAATACTTTGAAGCACGCTGGCCTGCTTTATTCCTAACTACGGCATCAACACGGCCACACCACATCTGGACTGAGGAAAATCCATGTAACAAACAAACAAACAAAAAGTTTTAAAAAAATAAAGCCATGTAAACCTCAGTAGCACGGGGAGATGGAGCTGAGCTAACATGTGGTTCATACATAACTCGTGTGTATTCAAAACTCAGGGTGGAAGAGGAGCTGATAAAAGAGCCAGGTAAACCAGGTAAATAATGTAGTGTATTTGTGGGGTTCAGCGTGTATTTTGCCATCTACACTGTTTTTATGCCCTCACTGCTACTCAGTGACAAAATGCCTTTTTGTTGTTGGGAATTTTGTCTCTTCCATCTCAGAGGCTGCACCTGGGGCTTTCCTGCTGCCTCCCCTGAAGGCTCTGGAGCCTTTCTGCCTCCTTTTCCCAGGCATAGGTATTTTCATAAAATAGTATCCAGCAAAACACCAAAACCATCCCTGGTAAGCCTGGAAATCTTTCTCTGCCCTTGTAACTTGTGCTTAGAATCACAGAATCATCTAGGATGGAAAAGACCTTCAAGACCTTTAAGTCCAACCATCAACCTGACTTCCCAAGGCCACCCCTAAACCCTGTCCCTTAGTGCCACGTCCACACATCCCTTAAAACCTCCAGGGATGGCGATGCCACCAATTCCCTGGGCAGCCTGTCTACCCTTTCCATGAATAAATTCTTCCTGATACCTAATCTAAACCTCCCCTGGTGCAACCATGAACTTGTAACTTTCTCCTGAAGGTACGTTTGAATTAATTAGAGAGGCTCGTTTCTTTTATTTCCATTGCAGGACTTACTGCACAGTTGACACTGTGCACACTGACTTGATAACCTAATTTGCTCCAAGCATAAAATGAAAACGTATTTCTCTTCGCCATGAAGTAAACACAACCTGAAAACCGAAGGATCCGTCTGTCCTTTTTGCTTCTCCCATCACCACCAGCAGCAAAAACCCTAGAGTTGATACTCCACAAACAGCACAAACGCCACAAAAAAAAGTGTGCATTTCCAACCTTCCAGGACTATCATTTCAGCCCCCTGAGTCTTGTGTGGTGGGAGTTTGGGCAAGAGCATTGCAAGCACAGGCATTTCTCTTTGCCCCCATCCTTATGGTACAGCTCCCACCTATTATCACTTTTTTTTTTTTGCTTATCTCCAGCCCTCGCAAGAAAAACTCCCCCGACACTCACCCCAGGTGGCGGCTGGCCATTAACGCTCAAACACTATTAGCAGATTATCCATGGTGCAGCCTTGCTTGAAGGTTCATCAAGGACGTTTGCAGATCTAAGAACTGTTACTGGAAAAATTGTCTTGAACACGTGGCGATGGACGTCTTCCCCAAAGGCAGCTTCTTAATGAGTTTGACTTGGGGGGGTTGAGTTGTTGGCTTTCCTGAGATAAAACACAAAGTCGTTTCACTTCCCTGGCACTTTGCATATTCTTTTACAACCAATTTGTAACTTTAAAACAGCAACAGAAGAGGGGTCATTTGGGAGTCAAGAGTGATTTGGCTACTTCAATTCGTTGTGTAAGGTCGTGTGGCCCAGATGCATGTTGGAGCAGATTCTTGTGGAGTCCTTTGGCATCGTTTTTCTTTGAAGTCCAGATTTTAATGATCTACAGGGGAGTTTTTGGCCAAAGGTGTAGCCCTACATTAGGCATTACTTCAGGTGGGGGGGACTACACCATTATTTGAAGATAAAGCCCTGGATGCCTTCAGCTGCCAAGCTTTGCTTGCACCCAGAGGGAGTGATTATAGATAGCACAAGCCTAAAATGGTGGAAAAACCAAGGCAAATTATGACCAGAAAGATTTTAAGACTTTAAAGAACTTTTACCTGTGTCTCCAGGTTTGCTTTTACGCTATCAAAGTCTGGTGGAAAACAGCCAAGTTATGACAGTAGCCGAGACTCCCTTGTGCTGTTACACAGAGAAATCACAGTGCACTTGCCATTAAAAAGAGCAATTTATTTTTTTTTTGGGGGGGGTGGGGGGGATGACCAGGCTGGGAGGATACGGAGGTGCCCACATCCATCTCTCCCCTGGCAAAGAGGCAGGTTGGGCTCCTCACCTGGGGCACTATGTGATACAAATAACCATTTTGTGGCAGCAGAAGCCACCTACAAGTTCAGGAGCAGCTTCACCCCAGCTAGGGACTCCTTCCCCTCCTCTTAAGCTTTCCTACAGCTGGAGACCAAACTGCACGTGTCCCATTCCCAATGAACTGCTACTACCTCCCCAACAAAACCATGTTAATTTTTCTTCCACTAGGCTTGCAAGCACGAAAGTTTTAAGTTCTTCCCCAAATCAGGATATTTAACCTGTTTCTTCTCTGATAACATAAAGGAGTTAGTTAGTTAGGAGTTAGTTGGGTATTGGGTACATTTTGGGTACAAAACCCCAAACTTGGGCTGACAAGAACCTCACGGAGTCCAACAAGGAGACGTGCAAAGTCCTGCACCAGAGGGGAACAACCCCCAGCGCTGGGTCCAAGTCTCAGCCCTCCAGTAGAAGAGAGACTTGGACATGCTGGGAAGAGCCCAACGAAGGGCTACCAAGGTGGTCAAGGACTGGAGCAGCTCTCCTGTGAGTCTGGGAGCTGGGACTGCTCGGCCTGGAGAGGAGGAGGCTCAAGGGGATCTCACCACTGTGCACAAACCTGAAGGGAGGCTGCAGAAAGGACAGAGCCAGGCTCTTTTCAGTGGTGCCCAGCACCAGGACCAGAGGCAATGGGCACAAACTGGCGCTCAGGAGGTTCCCTCTGAACATCAGGAAACACTTTTGTGCTGTGTGGATGGCTGAGCGCTGGCACAGGTTGCCCAGAGAGGTTGTGGAGTCTCCTCTTTGGAGACCTTCAAAAGCCACCAGGACGTGGTCCTGGGCACCCTGCTGGAGGTGGCCCTGCTTGAGCAGGGGCTGGACCAGATGGACCCAGAGGTCCCTTCCCACCCCAACCAGCCTGGGATTCAGTGAAAAAGTAAATCAGCACCTGGTAGCTTTGGTCTGGTAGACGCTGATAACCTGCCCGTGTGCAGAACAGACAAGAAACATTGAGCCACTGAACAGAAAAATAATCTTTGCCCACAAGGACAGCATCCCCAATGCCTCGTTTTAATTGTGAGAGCCCCCAGACAGGTGGCAGCTGAGAGGGGCAAGCACAAGGCTGCTTTTCTTTTTCCAAAGCAGCATGTAAAACGCAGTCACTTAAGCCGGTCGGGGGCCGTCTGGTACTGTTAAATTTTTTAATAACCTTCTCGGCTGGAGCCAGCTTTCCTTTTGATGCAGTACTGGTTTCATTAGTGGTCGTTCAAGGTGAATACCTGATTAGCTACGGGGAGCCAAAGGGTTTTTTCTTTCCCTTTTTCTTTTGACTCCTCATAATACCCGCTACCCACAACGAACACCCGTGTCCTTACCGTGTCAGAAGCACAATGAGCGGTGTCAGGCCGCGATAAGTGAGTTCGTGTATGTTTGGCAGTTCAAACGAACTGATTCACACAGCCACAATCGAGCTTTTTGAGCAATTTCCATGCTGCTCTTCGTGTTGTTTTCAGCCATTTGGGGTCCTTCCCTCTCCCAAACCCCGGGTGGCTGCTGGTAACAGGTATTTCACCCCTATACAAGGCAGCTGCTCCTCTGCGACCACGAGGGACGTGTGAGCACACAAGCTCTTGCCACGACTTTGATTTCTGCACCTGCATCAACAGAGCAGAGCTATGCAGGCAAGACCAAGGCCCTTTTTTCAGTTTTCTGCTGAAATTCACCTACTGGCTCACTTGTATTTGGTCCTTCTGAAATGCTGGGCATACCCTAAATGTCTTTATATCACTTCTTTCCCTAGGAAAGCACAATAGTAAGTGGCACAGGTTATTCAGCGTTACATATGAGATCACTAAAATTGCTGAAATTTGAGGGGTGGGAGAAAGAAAATTTTGATTTCCTGAGAACTCCTGGGAAATAAATTAACCTGAACACTTGCAAAAACGCCTCAGGTTTCTCTCTTTGCTTTCTGTCATGATTCTGCAGACAAAAGACGTGGTAATAACTACTCAGAAGGCTTCCCAGAGATGCTACAAGCTGTCGACTGAATTTCAGGCCAGTTTAGACATCGCTCCCGCTCCCTTTCCAGAACCCATCAACGTGTCACTCTTGGATAAGTTCAATTATTGGTGCAAAGGGAAAGAAACTATTTTCCCCTGCTTTGGAATAATAACGTAAACATAACAGCAAGCTCTTAAGAAGCCGTTCTCCACAGGAGGTGCCAATGTGCTCTGTGAAAGACACGTTTTATGGGGGAGAAAAGGAGACACGGGCAGGTAGTGAGTTCCCTGTTGCTGTTCAGTGGGGCTGAGACAAGGACCTGGGTCCCCCAGGGAGGGGGCAGTGTCCCAGCTGAAGTCAGACAGCCTCCAGCCCCAGTATTCTCCAATTTTACAGCATTTCTTATTTTAAACTTATTTTTGCTCTTTGGCTGGCATGTGGTCCCCATCCACCTAGAAAACAGCAATCTGGAAACAACAGGAACCAAAGCAATTCTCTTTTTGTCCAACATCCTCATCATATTTCTTCTCCTTACAGGGCTCCAGGACCCCAAACCTCCATCTTCCTGCTCCCAGTTGGCTTTTGACAGATCATAAGGTTCAATACAAAAGCAGAGAGCCTTTGAAGAATGTTCCCCATGCGCATCTTGCATCACCCACCTCTCCCCGCACCCCACCGTGTCTGCCACCTCTGGAAGATGATTGCCGCGTCATTGCAGAACTCTGCACAGAGTATCAAACAGACTTTGCATAACAAAATATCACCAGTCTCCTTACCTGCTTCTCACGGATTTAGAGCTTTTTAAAGGCAGGAAGAGCAGCGGAGAGCACACAGCACAGGCTCAGCAACCTACACTTTAATTCACCACCCTGTGCAGAGCAGTGCTGCACGTTAATCTGGAGGTATGAAGAGATGGGGAGCCTGGAGAGCCCATCACCAGCCTGTGTTTAACAAAACTGTTATTTCTCATTTAATCTGCCCAGTCTTAAGCCCCCAGAACTGGCTGCTGTCACACCTATCTGCCCAAGGTACCTCGTTCGTCCTCCCCGAAGTGCATCGCACAGGCACCAAGTCACGCCTTGGTCTTCTTTTGGGCAAACTAAACAGATGGAGCTCCTAAAACTGCCAATGAAGCATTTTTGCTGGGCCCCAAATCGTACCTCGCTTTTCCTTTCCACCAGCACCACCTCATCCTTTTTCAACATTTTCTAAATGCAGACACGCAAATGGGATTGCATTTCTGCCACCAAAGGGAAAAGCTCACTACCACACCGCTCTCCATCCTGCCCTGGCCATTTGGCTGCAGTCATGTCTAACTGTGCATCTGTCTGCTTGAAGGTATGTTTTATTTATCCCAATCAGCTTATTAAGTCATTTGTCTCATGCTGTGTGACATTCCCCCTCTTTAGCAGGATGGGTTTTTAATTAAAATTGTCCACTCGCATCCCTATGAAATCGAGGTGTTGGTCAGCTGATAAAATCCTCTTATATAAAGCCCAGCTTTCAGTCTTCCCTATTCTGCTTCAGGACTGGGAAATTACCCCTTTTGAACTGCCCAATATATTCATTACTGCGTCGGGCCATCCTCTGCTTCTGTGAAAACGGGGTCCCAGCCATATGTTCCTAAGATACCGTCATCTTCCAATGCACAGCCCAAGCTGTCAGGAGGAAATCTGAAATACTGTTATCTCGCGTTGGGCGTAATATCTCCTGTGCTAGAAAATGATCGCACATCATTTGAGAAACTTCAAAGAGATTTATTTCTGGTTATATGAGACTTCCAGCATACATCTTGATGATTGAAATCTCCCATTACCTGGTATTTCTTTCCATATATTACAGATAAAAGCTCCAGGAGCAGCTCACCTCTTAATGTGAGCCCATGGTCTGTAATCCCCCTTCCTGGCACTCCCACACACTCGCCCCGCACTAACCCCCTAAACTTTGATTGTTAAAGCTTTAATATCTTTATATTTAACAACGAAGCGGGTCACAGGCTTCTTCCCATACCGTCCCACCCATCCTTTTCTCTCGGGCACACACTGCTGTTCATACACAGCTTGTTGTCAGCGGTTTTAATGCTCCAGTCAGCCTCCAGTTTTGGCAACTACGCCAAATTTATTTCAACTAACAGGCATTTGCAATTCCTGTCGTTACCCACATTCCTCAGAAATGTGAAGGGCAAAGGAGGAAACTTTCCATATAGCCACCGAATTTCAAGCCCTGCTAATAGAAATTGGACGATTTGCTTGCACCAAATCAGCCTCAATGGGTAAAAAAAAAATCTTTTGGTCATGCTGCGGGAGGTGTCTGTAGGCAAACAAATTACCGCTGCCCTGCTATGCCAGGCAGTTTGATTGAGGAATGCTGCTAAGCATCATCAATCAGTCATCTAGGGAATAATAAATGAAATGAATGGAAGAAGTAGGATAAAGGTAGAGAGCTGCAGGGGACTCGATGGCATCGGCAGAAGATGTTCAAAGCCAACCTTCCCGCGTCCTGCTTGGAGGAAGGCCCTTCAGCTTTGTTTGGGCCTGAGCAGGAAGGGATGTTTATAGGTTGTGTCTTTTAAAGAACGCCGTGGCTGAGTCAGAGGACGTGTTTACACTTGGTTATTGGGTGTTTTTAATATCAGCACAAAGTCCAAAGGATGAATTACTATAACGCGAAAATAAGGTGAAGTCCCATTTTACCGATGTGACAAGTTGTAGTGCTGGAAAGATAATGGGTAACAAGGCAAGTCTCATACCCAGTGCAGTGATTTTTGCTCACAAAGCTGAGCATCGGCAGGCCCATGGGGTTTAGAGCTGGAAAGACGTGCACGGCGGCACAAAACACCACACCGATGGCAGCTCTGTGGTCCTGGCACACGTAACCAGGCCAGGGAGGAGGTGTCGCAGTAATTCCTTCAGAAGTAGGAGGAAACCATTCCTGAAATAATAAAAACTTCCTCAAAGCCTCTGAAAACACTCTTCATACCAAGAAAATGGGACCGATTCAAACCAGCACTGCACCACGTAACGGGACCCCTGTCCCTGGCGGGGACCAGTTCCTCCTTGGCACAGCAAAACCCCTAAAAGACCCTCAGCCGGCACACGAAGAGTTAAAATCTCACTGTAAATATTTAGCCCAGACCTAAAGAAAATAAATCCTTCCGTATCAAGCTGTGAAACTCAGCACAATCAGACTGTGGCAGGGAAGGGGAGCCCTCTCCAACCATCACAACCCGGTGTTATTCTAGAATGGATGGTTCCAGGACATTTTGGACCATGGTGATCGTTCCTAACTCCCCAAAGTAAACCTTGATGCAAACAGGAAGAATATCTCCATTTTTCCCAGCCAGCTGCTAAGAACCTGGGCCCAGCTCAAAAGAAATGGGTCTCGTCTCAGCAGAGCCTTGGACACGTGTGAAAGCCAAACGAACGGGCAGCAGGGATGGGTAGGGTGAGATCTGAGGTGAGATCTTTAAACACGCTGCCTCAGTGTGTTCATCGGGAGGGGGCTGTGTCCTGTTCAGAACGATTTTCTTCCATTATGTCGGTTTTCTTCTGTATTTTTAACACCGCTGATACGGTGGAGTCCTGCCAAGGTCGGACGTTGAAATGCCAAAAAAGAGGAGAGGCTCTGCTGGAGCCTTTCTGAGTCAATATAGCCAGGAAGCAGGGGAAGCCACAGGCACTTCTGTTCGTGCACAGGCTCCAGCCCCGTGCTGCAGGCTCCGGAAGCTGGATTTTAGCTAATCGTCTGCATTAAACCCGTAATGGGCCGTCACGGCTTGCAGGCAGGTGCGCTTTTAGCGAGGATACTAATTGCCCTGGAAATAACACAGAGAGCTCTGCGGCCCTAAAGCCCAAGGGAGTCCGAATCCCGACGCGAAGCGCTAGCACTCGGTATTAATTTCACACAGAAGACCTTTTTTTGTTTGTTTTTAGCATGAATACTGTCCTTGGCATCCCATAAGACATAGTGCATTCCTGTGGGAATAAAAGGAGGTCTGTTGGCGCTTTGACTGGTCTCTTGTCAGACACACAAGATCTAATTCACTGTGGTATTTCTCCTTGTCCCACACTCCCACCGTCACCCTACTCCTTTAGCTATGCTGCTGGGAGGGTTCACGTCTTCTTCTCCTGCTTCAGCTGCTGTAAAGCAAAGGCCAAAGGGACAGTCTCAGACATCAGTGTGTTGCTCAGCCCCAAGGTGGGGGCACTGCAGCTCATTTTTTCATTTCTACAGCCTGATATAGTGGGGTTTGTCCACAGGTGGCACCCACTTCGGTCATCCCAACCTGCAATGGCCAAACTCATTGCAGCTGCAGGCGTCTAAGTCCGGGCTAGTTTCATGATTTTCCTTTTTAATTGGTGGAGAAAAGCAGGTACCCGAAGGATACCCTTCATCTCACCTTAAGTTTGGTGTCTACTGGCGCAGGTGAACTGCCCCCAGGAGGCCTCTTTGCCCCATAAGTGAAAAGGGGAGCCTGGATGTTCAGATGGGACTGTTCCCATTGCAAGGACTCACTTTTAGGTTACATCTGAGGAAAAATATAGGAAACCTTCTGCCCTCCAACCACCCTCGCTGAGCTGGGAAAGAAACAATCCCAGACCCAGAGTATAAAACATTTCCCTTCCCACAGCCTTTTCCTCTCTTGTCATTGGGAAGATGACATTTATATTTGCATAGCGTTTAGCACCAGGGACCCCCACTCTCATTTCATCCTTGGGCGCTGCTGCAGTAAGAAAAATAAACAGCTGAACGTGCTGGTGGGGTTTGGGAACGATGCCAGCTAGCATTCAAAGCACGGGCCCGGTTATTTCCTGATGAATAACAGCGTTTACAGAAGGCCTCTCACCCCGAGGTGCTTCGCAAATTATAAACATACAGCGCCACATCACAGAGTGGGCAAAGCAGCCAACTTCAAAGTTTCAGCTGAGAAAATCCCCACACACAGCCCACTGCAGGGAGCAATTCACCTTCCAGATACCAAAAGGCCCGGCAGTCCCAGGCACAAGGCCGGGCTTGCTTCCGGCCCCAAGGCATGGCCGCACTGAAAGCAGACCATAGGATCGCCTTGTCCCCCTCTGGAAATGACTTGGTTGTGTTTGTTTGGTGTCCTCTTTTAAATAAAATTATTTCCTTAGTGCCAAAGTTGAAGCCACCTGTTTTTTACTGATTTTTCAGCATGTTTCAACAAGGTCTGTGCGATGGTTCACCATTATTATAGAATCATAGAATGGTTTGGGTTGGAAGGGATCCTAAAGATCACCTAGTTCTACCCCCCTGCCACGGGCAGGGATGATTTTTTACCTGTTTCACCTCCATTTCCTTCATGTCAGCCACCCCTTCCTCACAACCAGCAATCCTACAACCCCAAACTGGTGTGAACACGAGAAGGAGAACCACAGAAGAAGAGGGCAAACATCTCAGGGCTGATGCAGGTCTGTACAAAAATGACAGCTAAACAATCCCAAAAAGACATGATTCAGGACTTCTGGCTGAGAGTGTTCCAGGGAATTTCAGCTGCTCTGATTTATTTTTGCAGCTTCTGAAAACCTCGGATGGTGGAAGAGCCTGAGACTGAGCATGGAGGCAAGAAGCATGCCTTGAAGATGGGCCTGGAGGCACTGAGCTATCTGCCCACCTTCTCTCTTAAAGCAAATGTGGGACTGAAGCAGGACTGTGCCCTGTGCAAGAGACATCTTGGACATTTCCCAGCATCGCCGACCACCTGGGCATTTTACCATCCATCTTACAGAAGCATAGAAGCATAGACTCATCTCGGTTGGAAAAGACCTTCAAGATCAAGACCACCCATCAACCTCGCTTACCAGTCCCAGCGCTGAAGTAGGTGCCTCAGTGCCACATCCATACGTCTCTTAAATCTTCAGGAGCCTAGATACAGATCAGTAAATCTGACCTCACAATTTAATTGTCCAAAGGAAAACGTATATTGAGTTTAAAAAAAAAAAAAAAAAAAAGAAAGCTCAATGGCGTAGTTTATATGACTGCAAAATAATCACATAAGCAAAATATGGAAACCCCAAACTAGAGACATTTGAGCATCCAGAAACCACCTGGATGCTTTTTTCCTCTCCCCAGCTTCCCCAGCCCTCTGACTGTGCAGTCGGTTCTGCAAGGCCAGGTTTGTTTTCAGTGTGATTAACGATTAGCAGCAGCAACAATTTTTTTTAATCCTTTCTGCAGAGCAAGGGATGGAAAAAAAAAAATGCAGCTGAGACAGAATTTCTGCCTCGTGCTTTCTGCTTGCTGCGGGTCTGAACTCTCCGAGCAGCAGAGGCAGCTTACAGGTGGTCGCTGCGCTGCTGCTAAAATTATCAGGAGAATATTTGCTCTGTGTCTCACAACTGACCCACCCACTCATCCTTTCAGAACTGATGTTCCTATTCTTTTATTTATATTAATGAACTCCACCCCAAGTAGCTTGCTCCATGATAAGAACTCGGATAATCTATTAACCGCCTCGCGTCGGGTGGCTGCCCCGGTAGAAATGAGATTTGCATGTCATCAGGCACGCATTCCTGCAATTCAGAGCCTCCCCTAATTGCATTCTCGTGCATATTAACATGAATTAAACCCCGGTTGCAGAGATCTCGCCTTCCTATTTTGTTCTTTTAATGGTTTTTGTTCTGGCTGTTGCTGCTGAATAATCCCCGCTTTGGCAATCAGACTGAACCGAAAGCGTTTTTTTAGACAGTAGATAAAGTTTCCAGTGGAACAGCATTGCCCTTGATGAGTTAACCTCCCTGTGCCCTAGTGTTTCCTGTTTTCCCATTGTCCTTTAAGCTTTATATTTATTTATAAGCATTAAATTGGAATTTATGTACACCGAGACACATTGCAATTATCAATAATCTAATTATAATAAATGCATAGAAATAAATAGGTATGAAATACTGGTGTCATTGGAGTTCAACCTTGTACAGCATAGAAGATTTTATTATGCATCCTTATGCTAAGAAGTTAGGCTGTATCATGCCTAGACGTTATCTCCTTAACATCCCGTTCATTCCCAAATCTAAATCCAAATTACAATTGTTTGATTTAGCATTTATACATCATTTGTAGGTTGTCTGCCTTTTGGGAAAGTCGAGAGATCTGAGGCTACTGCAAACATTTTAATTTCCATTCACACAAAAGCCTAGCATAGTCCTCAGGTCCTTCCTTGGAGCTCAGAAGGTTTCTTTGAAAAGGACAACTCCTTGAATTGTCCTCTTTGCATCCAAGGCAATGACTACATTGCAGTGACCACATCACGTGAAGGTAGATAAAGACACGTACCGTGAGCCAAACCCCACTCCATTCATCTCTCGTAAGGCAAATATGCTAGGTGCATAACATGCAAGATGTTGCTATTACTGGATTACTGGGGAAAAAAAAATAGAAAAAAAAATAGAAAAAAAAAAAAAAAAGAAAGTCTGATTAAACTCATTCCCTGATAAAAATCACACCAAACACTCACGGAGAAAAGGATAACCCTCGACATTTCATTCCACCCGTATTGCCCTCCAAGTGCTTTAGAAACCAGAGAGGTGCTGTGTTTTGTTGACAGCCGACTGGAAGGCTGAGGTTACGTCCAGCACGCCAGAAATTTCTTTTAAACACCTTCGGCTTACAAAGCATCTATGGAACTATAAGCACGAGAGGCTCTGGTTGCAATGGGGTGGCATTCGTCCTGGGAACACAGGCTCTCCTCCAGGACGTGGCTCGGCAGATCATATAACCGGTGTCTGCAGAGGGACGGAAGCAGCAGCGCTGCCTGCAGTGGGGTTTCACCTTGCTGAGAGCACGCCTGTCCTCCAGGCTGCAGGGGACAAGGATAATTTCAATTTATATATATTTGCATTGTTTGTTTATATAATATGAATTTATATAGCACCACGGTGCCATGCCTACCCTGCTACCAATACTCAAACTAAGCAACTTAACGTTATTTTTGGTCTCTCTACACCAGGCTGTGTAGTCTGTGCTGTGACTGTGGGGCAGATATATCCCATTACCATTTTTTTTACACCATTTTTTAATGCAGATCAGGAGAAGTTTGCATTAGATTACACGTTTGGCTGTTGAGGGAATTGATGTTAGTCTTCTGTAAGAAAAGTGCCTTGCTACAGCACAGCGGGTTGATGAAGTAACTAAAACAATACAAAACCACCGGGAAACACATTAAATGGATTAAGACTTGGCTAACTTTGTGCCTCAAATATAATTATAAACAGAGAAATTTTCTTTGAGTGGGTGTGTGTTTGGGGAGATCCCATAGGGACTGATTCTTGGCTCTACACTAACGTAGTTTATCAGCAACTTGGAAAGAAAGAAAAAAAAAAAACTTTAAATCATTACCGACAAATTTTTCAGATGAGCCGAAGGTTGGGAGAATGGTAAAGAGCCGGAACAGAGGTCAGTGAAACAAATGAGTAAGTGGTAGTCTGGAGGTAAGCAAGTACAGCCAAACGGAGTCACAAGATCAGAGAACGAAGACGGTATTTGCCTGGTGGGGGTTGAAGCAGTGGAAAGCCTTGACCGAAAAAGGCTCGCAAGTCACGGTGAGCAACCAGCTGACCATGAACTGACCCGATCTGTGTACGTACAAGCAGAGGAAATCCAAGGGGAAGAGGAGGATTATGTTGTCTGAGTATCCTCCCCTCTCCAGACCGCTGCCAACACATCGTGCCCTCCTCTTGCATCCAGGAAACAAGCAGGAGGTTGGCAAGAATGTACACGGGACTGAGAAGGATGACTTCCAGGGAGGCATTTTAGAAGCTTAGTCTGTTTAGCTAGTCAAAAGAAAGCTAAGGGGTGGCTAGACATTCATCCAAGTGCCTCCAGGGAGAAATCCAGTACCAGAAGTCATCTAGGGTCTAGCAAACAGGAACGTCCCATGCCACCAGACCTGGGGCTTTCCCAACTCCCACACCAGGTGCAAGCCTTGCCTCCACAGGTGAGGAACACATCGACCTTTGTCTCAAAGAGAAATTCCAGTGCCTGGACAAAGTAAGAGCTGCAGCATGCTCCGGCAGGTCTCTGCCAGGGACCCGGAGCCTGTTGCACACCGCAGAACTCCCCGGCTTTGGAGTGTGAACGTGGCCAAAGAATTTGGGTCCAGGATCCTCCGGCTCTGTTTTCATTCTGTGGTTTTCATCTTCGTTCTGATCCCGGTGCCAAAGAAATGTTGCATTGTTTGAGAGATTTGAATCTGGTGGCCCAGCCTGTCTCAGAACAAGCGCTTTCAAAGCTCCTGTCTAATCTCTGGAGGGAGAAGAAGCTAAAAACCAAGAGACGAGGGGAGCAGGCTCGGGCAAGAAAACTGCTGTGCCTTCTCCCCCCAAAAATGAAGGAAGAATTATGCATTGACCAGTCTGAGCAAGAGAAAAATGGAAGGGTTGGAGAGCAGCAGCACTTTGTAATGCACTACATGAGAAAGACATTAAAAAATAATGGGCATTTACTGCACCCATATCTCAGCGGCTCTCATTTCCATGGTCCTACCTGCTCCTTTGGGACACCTCTTATCCCGTCCCTTCAAAGGCCAGTAGCCAAACGTGACGGTATAAGGAAGGTCAGAAGGGGGTGGCTAAAATCAGGCTGAATCCATCTGGCTGCAGATTCTGCCTTAGTGCAATCCCTCCCTTTCCTTTTTTTTTTTTTTTTCCTTTTTTTTTTTTTTTCCTTCAGCTCTACTGGGAGATGCTTGGAAGCACAAAGAGGGGAAAAATAACCGGTGAATATGTAACAGGAACAATTCGTTCTTGGATTCAGAGCTGTCTGTGGACAATAGCAAGCCAGTGTTTCGAGTGAAATATTTGACTAGCAATCCCGACGAGGAGTATGGAATAATTAATACCTGGATGTGATACACCAGGGCGTGGAAAGTTGGAAGTGGGTGTAGCAACGTGGGAGCATGGCAGTATGTGAGAAAAGCCCACGTCTTTGGAGGTAGCTTTTCATGGGGGAGCAAGTTGTGGAAAAAGTGCAGGAAGAACAAGCTGGATGCTTTAGCACACATTTTAAGTGTCTTTAAAACATTACAAGAAAGTGCTAAAAAAAGATAAAAATCCGGTATTTTGCAAGCAATCACAATGCTGGCTGCATATTTTTAATTGCAGCAAATTATTGACTTGCTTGAGCTTTACAAAACATTGGTGAAACTCGTTACACTTAAGAACAATTGCGTGGGCTACTTCAATATTCAAACACTGGTGAATAAACAAGCATTGTTCTGTATTAAGTTTTCAACAAATTGTTGCTTCTGCTGGTTGAACCTTGTGTTCGTTGCAAAGATTACTTTCTTATGGCATTTCTAAAAGCTAATGTGCAAGCGCAACATGTAATTTGAGGTCCTTTCAGTTAATTGCCCACACAGCTGAATTCTGCAAAACTCCTCAATTACAAAAAAAGGCAAAATCCGAGCTGTTTGTTTATTTTCCCTTCAGCGGGAGCGAGGCTTTCTGCTAATCAGTGACTGCAGCTGAAATGAATTCATCATCACAACGGTAAAACAAGTAGTGCATTCATTTAGCAGCACGTTAGGCTGTGCATACATTTCAGCCCCTTTGCAATGTGGTTGCTATGGCATTTGGGGCTGGCGGTGAAGATGACGGGAGATTCTCAACATAAATGCCAAACCGCGCTGTAATATATGTTGGAGTGACCTGCTATTAATTCGGTGGCTGCTCTTTTATCATGAAAAACAGATCAGCTCAACTTCCCCTCCAAGAATGGATGCGAAATGTGAACCAGCAGTGGCTAAAGGAGCATAAATCACGTGAAAAACTTTAAAGGTTGCGTTTGTGTGTTACTGGGGCTTTCTGAAACCATAAAAGGATTATAAGCAAATGGCAAGACGGGACAGTCTGCGCTGAGAAGTTGGGCTGTGCACCTGCCCGTGGACTTCGTTCTAGCAGTTTCATCTTGCCATAAAATGCGAGGGTTGTCAGGAATTTGTGTTAACTTAAATACGTGGCTGTAATCCCCTAAGAGTTTTTTTTTCTATGGGGCTGTGAAACCTGTAGCAGAGACGGGTATTTCTTTGGTCCCATGCTCTTTATTTACAGAGAATCTGGCAGCTTGTTTTTCTTAACTTCAGGAAGAATCAAATAAAAGCAAACCTTTTTCATGGCCCTTTTCCTTAGGACTGTGTCATCTTTGTGCTAGGGGCTGGGGCTTGTGAAGCCATTCTCCATACACATATGTGTTATGTTCTCCTTACGTGAGCTACTGAGCGTCTTCGGGCAGGGATGGATAACTTCGGTGGAGCTGCTGCTGTTGTTTCAATTATCCGTGCCTTTAACAGAGGTTACGGGCTACTTCCAGTTATATTAACTCTAACACAGCTCTAAGACAGTCCCGTGAATGAAAAATAAATAATTTTATAGCAGATTTGTGTTTTCTGCCCCAGATTAGCAATCCCGGGAGCATCCTGTCTGGGCCGTCCCAGCGGCTGGTGCCTTCGTGCTCAGTGGGAAGGTGACGGCCTTCCTGCTGGGCACACGTTTCTGACACCGCTCCGGAGGGGAGTATCAATGGGAATTCAGAGTACGCTGGCACCGGGCTCTCAAACCTGAGCTTCCGTGATGCTTGCGGCAGGCTGCCCTATGGTGAGAGAGACGCTCATTAAGCCACTGCCTGCTGGTCGCCTTGGCAAGTAAAATGCTGCCTGAAATAAGGTTAGCAGAGGATGCGAAACTGGCTTTTAGGTGCGAAGGCTTGTCTTCTCGTCTTCCCTGCATTGTTTTCTGCCCTGCAGGTCCTGACAAAGGTCACAGCTGGCGACGTGGCCGTTTCCGTCAGCCCCCGACCCCATAACGAGCCAGCACGGAGAATACTGGGGCCATTTACTGAGAACTCCCGGGCTCTGTGCACAGGGGCAGCCAGAGTTTCTCTTGTTCTGTAGAGCAATTTCAGCTCATCTGGCATTTTTCATTCAAGAGCATTAACCTACAGTCTAATATAATTATGCACTATATGCTCTTAAATTTTTATTTAGTTACACGCACTCGAGAGCAAATGGTCTCTTTTTCCCTTGGTATATCCACATAACTGCTTTCAGCGTTAATGGGATTTACAGGGGTTTATCAAGTGATAATCAAAGCCTATTCTTCAGCCTCTGCTAACATTTACTGTGTAATTTCCTGCTCTCCCAACGCACGGGGAGTATAACTACGCACTATTAAGTGCAACGCAACAAGGGGAAAAAAAGCATTTAAGGTCAACGCTCAGCTTTGCCCGTGCTGCTGTTGGAAACCCGTTAGACACACAGCTCTTTTTGAAGAGTTGTGATAAATCACACAGAATGAAGCAAATCAAAGGGAAAACTGTTTTACAAGTCAGGCTCCATGTGGATCTGCGAAGGATGGTCCTTTGTGGCACCTGGGTGAGCAGAACTCTTTGTAGGAGCCCCACAGGCGGCGTGTTTGAGGTTGGAGGGACCATACAGCACCTTGCTCTTGCTCGGAGGGGAATATATGAAGAAGACAACTCCAGCTGGACTGATTCAACCTATTGTTAGGTGCCTGCAGCCTCCTGCCAGGCAGGCGTGAAGCAACAAGTCCTTCAAGCTCTGCTGCCTCTGCTCTTCAGTGCCCAGAGGAACCGCTGCCGGCGGGTGTGCACCAGGCTCCTCGCAGCCCTGCTCCTTCCTTCAGGGCAGAAAAAGCCACGTTCTGACCCGTGCCATTGAGCCGCAGCCAGTTCTGCGGGGTTTTTAAAATAAAACCTGTTTGAATCTCTTCTTAATGCCGGTACATTTTAACGCTTGGAGGGCTGAAGTTTGCAGCATGATCTTTCTTTCTTTGCAGGAAAACAGGCACAGAAACACATAGTCTGGATATATTTTATACATATTTTCAGTTTAGGGGCTCACTATTGCTCTCCAGCCATTTCTTATGTGCCACAGCATGTGGAAGGGAAGCTGAATGGGAAGGGAGTATGGAAACACAAGCAATTTTAATAACTGCTAATACAAATTCTAGCCACATGCTTAGCCGCCTCCCAGAGCAAATCAGATTAGCTTCAGCAATAACACCTCACAGATCTTGGTTCATTGGAAAAATTGTAAAAAACCTTGCACAGGCTTTGCACAGGCTCAACCTGGGTTGGTGCTGCCGAGTGACCGCCGCCAGCTCGCCGCGGCTCGGAGGACGGGCACACCTCTACTGCTGGTGCTTGATGGAGCCACCGTGCACTTGCTTTTATCCAGGGACTGAAAGAAAATAGGAGACAGGGTTGGTTTTTTCACTTTCGTAGTGGAAAACTTGCCTGCTCTAAGGGGAACATCACGCAGGCTCAGCTGCAGGCAGATAGAGCCAGCGGCATCCCACACACATACCAACACATGCACCGGGAGCGTACACAACATGCAAACACCCTGAAATCCCAAATAAATATCTCGAAAATCAGTTGTGCTCCGGGGGAAAGAAGGGGCCTGCCCACACACAGAATTAAGAAGTTAATTAGCGTTTAAATATTTCCTTGCAGCTTTGGCACTGTTGCTGCTTCGATGAGTATAAAACCAGCAAGAGCACGGTGACCGAATGGGAGAGGAATGGTGCTGGGTTTCAGTGGGCTGAGATAAATGATAAACACAAAGCATGCAGGTGAACTGTGCATGCTTTTTATTACAGCTTTAATATGGTATGGTTGGCAACTGAGGGAAAAACATGCCCGAAAACGCTTATTCATTTTGATCTAGCAGCGACCTTTTAGTATGGCCCCCTGCAGGGGGGACGAGCTACTTGTGGTCTTCTGTAAAAAGGATGAAGGAAGAGGTACTTCAAGATCACAGAAAATCAAGGCTCAGCCACGGGGAAACATGATTTCACCCTGTATATCACCAGACGTGATGAGCTATTCATTTTGATACCTTCCCATGCGTGACCTCACGGTGCGATGTGTTTCATTGGGTCTGCCACGAAGATTCATCCATCACCTGCAGTTATAGAAGAATGTGGTATCTCTATTGAGGCTGGCAGTGGAGAGACAAAAGACTGCTTACCCATTCCTGCAGTCATTCAGCTATTTATCATAGAACCGTAAAGTCATAGAATCGTAAAATCAGAATATACCAGGTTGGAAGGAACCCACAAAGTCCAACTCCTGGCTCCACACAGGACTAGCTAAAAATTAAACCCATCTACCCATTTGGGACAGAGTTTAAGACAGGTGGGAAGTGATAGGATGTGAGAAAACTGTCTCAAGTTGCAACTGGGAACGTTTAGATTGGATATTGGAAATAATTTCTTCACAGAGAGTGGTGAGGTGCTGGGACAGGGAAGTGGTGGAGCCCCCATCCCTGGAGGTATTTAAGAGATGTGGCACTAAGGTTTAGTGATGGGACTCGGTTGGTCAAGTCGATGGTTGGACTTGATGGTGTTGAAGGTCTTTTTCAACCTAGATGATTCCGTGATTCGATGATTTTGTTCATTTGATGATTTGATTCAGCTCTTCGAGTGCCACCAGCAGGCAGCTAAAACAGTAATGGGGGAACCAGTGGTGTCCGAGGTGCCCTGCTGGTGGTTTTGCCCTGCACTTACTGTTACTGTGCAACTCCCAGTGTGAATAGACGGATGGTGGGAAGGAGTATGGGTTTATACTTCTCTCTCCACAGCTTAGGCTTTTGGATTTGCCTTTTTTTTGAAAAGTTTTTCAACTCATAGGTTTTTAACTTCTAGCCGGAGTTTCCACGTTGCCTCCGAGGCAGAGCAGTTTCACTTCAGGTATTGAAGCTATACATTCTTCTTTTCAGGTCTCTAGGGGTATGAGGTGTTTCTGCTTCCAGAAATGTGTCTAGCATGTCAAAACGGAAAGATCTTTGCATTATCATTTTTAAAAAGGTGATGAGAAGGTTTCCAGACTGAAGCACTCTACAATCAGAATATGCACGTACAAAGGTAGGAGTCTAGCAGAGCTTTACATAGGACCAAAGCTTTATAGGAACGTACAAGAAAGATGGAGAGGAGAAACATCGCCCCTTTAAAGCTTACTAATTGCTGCCTGCATTACAGTTGTGACAGCCTAACATTTTACAGCTCGTTTCTCTTAACAGTTGATAAATGGTTTGGTTTTATGTGCTATTCCTTGTCTCGAGAAGTTCACTTGCATCAACAAGAATAAGATGAACGTTCCCCGAGCGCAGCTGCAGCAAGGCAGCTGGCTGCCATCGATCCTATTAAATTCATCTCTCCTGCTTCTCTTCCAGCTTTGCCACGGACTCATTTTCTGACCTTAATCGTGATGTTTTACCTGTTGAGGTGGCACCTGACTCACTGGTAGACAGAATGCTTCTTACCTTAGCTATCCACTTAGCTCAGTCGATAATGTGCTTTGAGCTCTTCAGATGAAACACCCAGAAGTGCAGGTGTTATTGAAACACACGGGTGGATAAAGCAGCCTCTCTGGAAAGGACTCTCATGTTCTCGACTGTCCTTGGCACGTTCTGGACACTCAGGGCTGAACGTTTTCATTCAGACACAGAGCGACGGGTCAGCAATGAGAATGTTCCTTTGATCTATTTTATTAGAAACAGGTATTTCCATTTCACTCTGATTAAGAGGTAAATTAATAAAGAGGTTTTGTTTTTTTTTTTTCTCCCTTCTGGCTTCTGAAATTGATATGCATGGTTCTGAGTATTTATCTAGAAACTTTTAACTATACTTAAGAAAACTGTGCAATGTTTGAGAACC
Organism: Anser anser; assembly: GCF_964211835.1. Taxonomy (NCBI): domain Eukaryota; kingdom Metazoa; phylum Chordata; class Aves; order Anseriformes; family Anatidae; genus Anser; species Anser anser. Next base: position 4,221,289 of record NC_139721.1, read on the forward strand.
CTGACTTTTTTTTTTTTAGCCAGATTTTCTCTACAGCCCAGGTCCCAGTGCAGCCCCCAAAGAGCTGTACCGATACAGCAGCATGAGGCTGGAGTGAAAAGCAAAGGACGAGCATAATTTGAGTATCGCCATTGAAGACTCAGCATCTTAAAACCAAAGCACAAAGGATTCTGTCTATCATCAGGGAAACGACAAGCTTGAGAAGACAGAGGAAGCTCAATTTGTCTGCCACGGTGAATGATCCCTGGCTGCTATGCAAGGAAGTGCAAAGCAGCGATGTGCATGGTTTGTAAAATTCCTTCCTTTATTTATTTATTTTTGAGGGTGTACGTCTTTTTAGGAGGGTGTTGGAGGACTTTATGGGAGAAAGGGAGACAAACCCACAGAACTGTTTGTACGATCCCCAGGGAGTGGTTTTTGGAGCGAACAAACCTAAACACTACAGTTAGTTTTTATTTCAGAGGGAAGCATCTGACCGAATCCCAAGGACAGCTGGGACTGAACCGATGTTTATGCACTGTGGATGCTCAAGGGAGAGGACCCAAAAGTGAATGGGGAGCCGAGCTATTTAGGAGGGTGGAGGCACCTTAAAGGGAAAGAGGGGAACCGGTTGCCAAGAAACTACCTTGGGAAAAAAGCAAACACAAACAACTCCATGGATAAACGTAGGGTGGAGGCTGAAAGGAGGCTTCTGACTCGTGGCTAGCTTACTGTACACCCTAGGACTGGGAAGTTAACTGTTTTGTGGTTGAGTTCGGCCAATTCAGGATGAGGCTCACGCCACAAGGCAGCTGGGGCTGGGGCAGTGCTGATTCACAAGCTTCCTTTCAGACCCAGCCTCCTCTGTAGGATGGTCCTAATCGATGTGGTGCCACCCTTTCCTCAGCACAGGTCCCCAGGTCTGAGTATTTCCCTTTATAGAAATAATAGTAAATATTAAATAACAGCACCGATGTAAAAATAAATAAATAAAATAATAAAACCACATAAAATATGCTTTTGGAATGAAAACATAAGATAAAGGGCTTGCTCCCCAGTTGGGATGGACAGGGCCAGTTCTCACTTCTGTGGCCACGTTATAGGAACGAAGGATTTGATTCAGGTCAAATTAATCACCAAAAAAGGGCTTGATCTCTGTTTGGACCAGGAGTATCATTAGCTCCTTCCTTATTCTGCTCTTCCAAAATACTTACTGCTGGAGGAAAAAGGATGAATCACTGCAAATATTTGGCTGGTTTAGCAGTAGTAAAAGCCTCTCTCCTATAGTAATCTCTTCCTCTGTGGGCTCACTTCAACTTATTTTAGCTCATGAATGAACGTATCAAGCACATCTCTTGAAATTCAAGAGATAAATACTTTAATTTAGAATGAAAGGGCAAAATAATGAAGGAGTCTTGATCTACATACCTAAAAATAAACATGACGAAGTCTGTTTTTTCAGGGCATCGAATATTCCACAGGTGACTTTCCTGTAATTCTAGTATTTGACGCTACAGCTGCAGTGTAAGAAAGGCAACAGAAGCCAAATGGACTGTGCATCAGTCCTTATTTATTGTCGAAAATAGTCTAGTATTTTTGTTATTTTTACTGAAGGAACATTGTTCGGCACAGTAGCTTAAAATAACACTGCTATTGCTAATGAATTTGTTCTTTTAATTTTTGTTTCCTGTGGAGCATTTCTCAGGCTGAGATTGGGGGCATGCAGGGACTGCATCCATCCACACAAAAACCTGGGCTGCAAACTTTCTTATAGTTTCTGCTAGAAATAAATAGAAAACACTCCAAGTCTTCACCAGCTCTAGAGAAAAGGTATTCTCTCTACTGCAAGGAAATTGCAAATAAAATTTAAATTCCTTAAGTTTTATTGACAATATCCATATATTTTATCTAAACGTAACATTTCTATTTTTTCCCACAGGCACAGTGACACTGCTTTCAGACAGTTCAGTGGTTAAGTGTCTCACTTACCATATCAAAGAAAGCCTCCTAAGATAGTAATTCTGTGTACAAAACATTGAAAGTTACCTTTTTTGTAATAGAAGATATTTCAGGAAGGCTAAAGAATTGTTTTGAAACTTTCCAATTCACAAAGAGGACTCCAGTGGCAAGACTGTAGATCGAAATATTTGATATCAACAACAATCATAAAAAAAATATAAAAATATTTGCTATCAACAAAATATTTCATATCAACAACAATGATATCAACAATTAATAACTGGTTTTATTAAAATCTGAAGTTTTGTAAAAGAAGAGAAGTAATTTATACCAAAGTCCAGCAGTACTTAAAAGACATGAGCATGTTTTACTGGGTTATGGTAAAAAAAAGCTGCCATCAGTCTTCAGAAAAAAAAATAATAATAATAAAATGACTTTGGAATTAATGTAAAGAATCTATAAGGTCGGTCCCAGCTATATAAATAACATTGCTAAGTGAAACTGTGTGTGGCTTGGCCAACTGAAAATGGAACTGGAAGCTGGGAACCCTGAAGGGACTTTCAGTAAGTTATTTCTCCTTTTCTATTTATAATTTCTGGATTATAATAATTCCCTACAGTACACGTACGCATTTTGCAGAGCTTCAGGGTTGGTCTAAAGGCCGCTGAAGTCAACTGGAGATTTGCTGCTGATCTTGGGGTTGCCTCCCAGGTGGGAGACGCCAGGCACTGTGCACCTTCACCCCGCACCTGCAGCAGCCGGAGCGTCGCTGTGGCAGACCAGCACGGGGCTGGCACAGCAGATGTGATAGTGCATGGACTGCCTTTGTACCTTCTGTGGTTTCACCCCTTTGGATGACTCTGCTTGCGGATCGGGGAGAGGAACCTAAAATATAGGTATTCGTTTCCCTTACTTTTATCTTCTGTAGTCAGCTGATGCTCTAAGCACCCAGGAAGGTCCGTAAAAATTTCATCGGTAACTTCAGAACATGATGCAGGTGACTGCAGACATATAATTCAAGGCGAGATGATGCACACTCTCCCCTCCTTTGACTTGATTCGCTCAAAGACACCCCCCCCCCCTTAGAGATGCCTCACTCAGATCAGTTCTGCCGCATCTTTTGGGAAGGCTTTTTGGAAATGTTGCATCCCGCGAAGCAAAGGGCCTGTTTGCTCCCAACGAGGATGGAGAGGGGGGAAATGAAAAAGCTTTGCATGGCTCTGTGCCTTCCGTTATCTGGACGAAATGCTGCAAACAGCCTAATGTTTCTTTGTTTGCCTACCCAGACGTTTCAACCGGTGGCTCTGCAGCTGCTTCAGAGTTTCCGAGCTGGTCACTGCAACACCACGATATGCTCAAGGAGCTCTTTCTTTTCTTACTAAATCATAATAATGACCAAAAGCATAAATATTCCCAAAATATCGTATGTTTCTCGAAAGATTTACATATGATGTTCAACACATAACTTAAGGAAAATAATGTTCTCTGCAAATATTAGGATTTTCATTGGCACCTGGCTACAAGCCATGAATTTTATTTCTATTCCTGACCTCAATACCTGTGAGTTTCTGTTTTCAGACGAATTGCAGGGCTCTCCTCACTACGGCAAAGGGGAACCACTAAGTACATCTAAAGACAATTTGTTTTTTAAGCATGAAATCTCTCAAACATCTTAACAGCCTTTATTTTTTCCTACATTCCGGACACGTTCCTGATTTAAATCATAGCAAAAGACAGCACTGGGGGAACTAATAGCAGGAGCTTGAAAAACCTCTACACTTGTGGTACCTGCTTGGTACATAATTAACACCAACAAATAAGAAAGGCCGACAGAGGAGCTGATCTAGCAACATCAAAAGAACACAGTAAGGAAACATTTGCTCCTCCGTTATGCACAACCCCACTCCGTCCCTGGAACTCTAGAAGTTTTTTTTCTAAGCTACAAATAAGAAGGTTGGGAAAACAACAACTGTACATAAAAAGAGAAGAAAGCCTAGCTTCTACACTTGATCTTGAACGTTCAGACAGCTTCATCCTCCTAGCTGTGACACCCAGTGTCTTGCCTAGCTAAGGAATTACTACGCCTAATTTACAGACTGGAACTGGGGGCATCAAAACCCTAAATGACATTAAACCCCACGGGAAGCTGATAGCAGAAAAAAACCCTAACACTGCACTGCTTGTTCTTCTAACTTGCAAACTCTGACATATCCTCTATGTTTATTATGCTGATAAGTAATACTCTTATAAAGTTTATAGTGATATGCAAAAAATATGTTTTTAAATAAATAAGGAGGAATAATCCACAGCTGATTTATGAGACCATTTTCTTTCCTGCATACCAAAACGGCCAGATAACTTTCTAGAGAGGCAGGCGTCCATAAGAAAGATATGTTTGGCTCTTGGAGAAAGAGAAAGCCATAACTGAGTACATTTGCTGTTGTTTTTTGTCTCCTGCTGTTTCTCAAGCAGCCTTTACTTGAAGCAATATTCTGTTTCAAAGCTAGATAGTCACACTTTTAAACTGGTTCAATAAAAATTAAAACTATTACACTCTTTCTGGGGTAGAGTAACATTTTCAAGAACAAATTTCTATTCAAAGATGTGTTATAGATGTTTCAGCTGCTGTCAATTTGCTTTTCTATAGCTTCTAGTGACTTGCAACAACGCGAGATTGCCACAAAGAGCAAGAAACTTCATGCAATCTTTCTGCTACAGTAATTGGTTTCAGAATAAGGGAACCTGAGAGAAATATTTGTGTTTTCCGGTGCTTGCCATATCAATCTAAAATGGCACACAACCTGAGGATATAGAAGAACATAACTGTTAAAGAATGCGGTCTATTCTTCAGGAGTTATTGATAAGAGTTGAGTTGGAAGGGACCTACAAAACATGAACTCACTCCTGTGTGTGCCGTAATCAACTCATTTAGTCCTCCAAAGCAAAGCACGCAAATTTAAATCCAGCCAGAGGTTTTCTCTCTTCCTTTTTTGATGCAATACTTTTCCTACAAAGTGCAGAAACTCAGGCGTAGCACTGAGGTACTCACATACTACGGCACTTCACAGAGCACCTTCAAAACAGGCAGAGATGTTGAGCCTGTGCTGAGAAAACCAGTAGGTAGAACTAAGTGTGTCTGGTGGCAAAAAAGACACTACTGAAAATCTCTCTTCATCGATATACTGCGAGTACATACACTCCAGTGAACGTCAGCCAGCACTGAAGGAATACAGAATAAAATATTTGTGAGTTGGACAATCCTGCAAAGCAAGTATTTTCTGATGCATCACCATCTTGTAAACATATCTGCTATGATAATTAACTCCACATTTTATCTGTCGTAGAGGCTCTATTCAAAAACTTTGTGCATGAGTGGTATCCTTTCTCTTCAGTATCTTAAATTATAGTAAACTATCAGTTTGTAATTAGGCAACTGAAGAGCATGGACCTGAATTCAAGAAAATCACAGTCTTTTTTTTTTAATTCTATTCTTATTTCAGCTTTCAAAGCAGTACAGGATGAAAAAATTAGAGGAACAACAGAAGCCTTCTACCTAGATATGCTCCTTCAGGCTGACTTAAACTTATGAGGTCATTTATTCAGTGGTTCCCAAATAATGACTTCATTCAGACAGCAGGGACTCCCGCTGCAGCCATCATAGAATAAATTCATGCAGGTCAGCAATATCTTGACCATAACTTAAAGTAATCGTTTTTTAACAAGAGGAAAATGTAATGTAAGGGGATTGTCTCTGAATACAGGATCAGAAGATTTGCCCCAGTCTGTTGTGGAAGTGCAGAGAAAGAAAAAATTTCCATTGCCACAGTTTTAGGGAGGATGGGGAGAACCCTAAAACTCAGAGGAAAGGCATATGGAACAAGCACCAGTCCTGTACACCATTCCAAAAATCCAAACCAAAATGGCATCAAAGTCATCACGATTCTGGGACAGACCACACGATGACTGGTCACATTGCCACAACTCTCAGAAGTCCGTCTACCTAGAATTAAAAATCAGGTTGATAACAAAGCTGGAGATACTACAACTGAATAAACAGAGTGGAAAATAAGGGAAGTATTCAAAGACTCAATACTCACAAAAATTCAAAATCATTCACTGAATATGAGACTGGCCAGAATAGACCATCAACATCCAAAAAAAAAAAAAGTCTTCCCACTTAATGTATTTCCCTCTGTGTTCGAAAATAAATCTACAGAAAATTATTCTCAGATGTCTAAAATGTTGTTTAAACAACAGTGAGGATTACAGAAAGGAGAGTTTTTGTTTTTGTTTTTCCATTTGCTCAAATCCTGAGAAATAAATAAAAGAAAAAAGGACAACTTTTCTCCAAGGTGGTCATCTAGACTGGACCACCATAGGTGTCCAGAAGTAATATTAGCTAATCTTATCAGAAACAGATAAGGCTTAACTGAGTCTTAAAATTAAGGAAGTCAACCTATTCCTCAGCAGCCACCCCTGATTTCCTTCCTGGCTGGACGGCTGTCCCGTGGGCCCGGTGTCGCTCTGGCGATCGGGAGGATTAGATCTATACGTTCACATCTGACTGCCAGAAGTGTGCTGAAATTTGCGTTAAGTACAAGAACTCCTTTGATCAAAACATGGCATACATTTTACACATCAAGGCGCTCTACAGGAGAAGCGTAAGCTTACCAAAGCAGCTGCAGGGATTTGGGGAGGAGGGATTTGACAGAGAACAGAGTGATGACATCGCTGTCACAGTTTCTGCAAAAGGCTGATTTGATCTGATTAATAACAAAGGCGCAGGACTGCATGAGGACAAAATATAAAAAAAAAAAAAGGTGTTTTAAGACCAGTTTGACAACTACAAACATCAGGCTTGTGGGCTGGTTGGAACTGGAAGGCTGTACCTTCACTGGGAAAGCCACCAAGGGCTCTGTGGCTCCGACCCCGAGTATCCCGAAAGCACGCGCTCCTCAGTCCCCCTTCTCTTCCACGTCTGTCTGAGAAAAGCGTGCAACATAGTTAAAGGCATCAAAATGGTAGAAAAATGGTGTTTGTTTGTTTGTTTGTTTGTTTCCCATTGGGAAATCTAGGAAGATTATTATTGTGCTTCTAATTAAGACATTAACATTTGCTTTGGAGGTTGTAGTTAATAACGGCAGCTCATCAAGAGGGTCCCCCGGCCACTAATTAGTTTTTTCCACACCAAATTTTCAACCTGAATTTTCCCTTCCTATTCCTGTATAGTTAGGTCAATTTCCCTTGGAATTTTCCTTCTTTGGGTTTCTTTATTATTATTATTTTTAGTAAATCAGAAATACTTCTTTTGGTGCCTTTCCATTCAGTTTATAGTCTAGACACTGTCCAGAGATGCCAATATAATGTTTTGCTTATTTTTTTAAATTAAGGGAGAAGCTGAAGATGTTCATTTTGACATTACTAACATTCTGATGCCTTACATTGTGCAAGACAGTCGGTCCAAACCCTAAGGCTGCACATACCACTGTGCCCCTAATTCCTGTAACGCTCATCCTCCACCTGTGTGAAATTATTCACTGGTAAACATAGGACCAGACCCCTCAAGATAATCCGTGCCACTGACCCTATTGATAAAAAATGAAAAATCTCACATGAGAAAAACATTGCAGCATCGGGTTTGCAGCAGATTGCAAGTCTAGTAAGATGGGCATTGTCATGTTTCCTATATCTACCTTATAAAAAAGATATCTACTACCTACTTTTATTTAACCAACGTCAGAGTACTGAGTAGACATCTTGTGTATGCAGTTGAAGACTTCTTCATTTAGGGTTGATTCAAAGGATTTTAAAAAGCATCTTTTCCTCCTATGATGAAGGACGTAACTGTGTATTTTGTGAAATATTTAACGTCTTGCCATTTTCTCCTTTTTTCTAAATCCTCCTGCATTTCATTGTCACAGCTTGAATTAGCCCTGCAGTTCAGAGCTACCTGTCTCTCACAAGCCTGATCACTCTGGTTGTTTTAATGAATATTTACCATCCTGCAGTAAAGCTGAAGACGCCTGACTGCAGCTGTGCTCCAAAACACCGGAAAGGACTGGGTCTTTTTAAAGCTATTACCCCAGCTCCATCGTTCAATAAAAGACAATACATGCTACACTATAATGAAGTTTCCTATCTTTTTGTTTATACCAGTGCAGCACAGGTTTAATAACTGCTGTAAATTGAATGAGATAATGGCGTGGACTAGACGAATAATAACATTAGTATTCAACTGAATGCCTTACCTCAATATTAATTGTTCAGTAATGACTTACAGAGGATAGTCTCATTTCCACCTACCAAAAACCTCTGTGGAGACAGAGCTGGCAAGCAAATTATTTTACTTTTCTGTACAAATTTTCAAGATATAGAAGAAAACAATAATCTCAGAAGCCCAAGGTGCAAGTCATATCTCATAAAAGGTCATCTGTGTAAAGATTTAGGCCCATTACCTCAACTCTCCAGTAGTCAGTTGAGAAAAATAGATCCAATCAGAGAGGGATTCATTGTTTTCTCAGTAGGTAGGATGGGCGAACTTCTGAAGTGCCTGTCTTTCTCAAATGCAATTATTAGTTTGGATGAGAACCTAGAGTTAGAGGGGGAAAAAAGGCAGCTACAAAGATTTGAAAACTAATGCCTTATTGTCCATACAGAAACCATGACTATCATCCTACTAATGCGTGATGAATTTCTGCTGAAGCTTTTATTCTGGATTAACTATTTAACTTGTCATTGGATTTAAACTTGAACATATCTCCCCTCTCACTGCTGAGAGCTTCAGTCAACAACTTTTATGGAACTTCCTCTACAATTGAATAAAAATTGCATTCGGTAAGGTGAGAAAGATTTCCCATCAAGTGTTTTATCAAAATAGGCATGTTGCTGAACGCTTCTGTTTTAATAAATTTTTTGCTGATGGACAAAGCAACAAGAAGCCAACAAAAAGTAATCTCACTAGGACATAAAACAAACACTTTTCAGGAATTGGTAGAAGCCATCAATTTGATATTCATGCCTGACAAATATGGTGGCTTTCTACAGCAGGGTTATTACAGCGTTGGTTGATAAGAGAAGAGCAACTGATGTCATCTACCTGGACTTGTGCAAAGCATTCAACACCATCCCACACGATATCCTTGTCTCTAAATTGGAGAGACATGGATTTGATGGACGGACCACTCAGGTAAGGAATTGGCTGGGTGGTCACACTCAAAGACTTGTGGTCAATGGCTCAGCGTCCACGTGGAGATCAGTAATGGGTGGTGTTCCTCAGGGGTCAGTACTGGGACCACTGTTGTTTAACATCTTTGTAGGCGACATGGATAATGGATTGAGTGTACCCTCGGCAAGTTTGCCGATGACACAGAACTGTGTGATGTGGTCAACACACTGAAGGAAAGGGATGCCATCCAGAGGGACCTGGGCAGGCCTGAGAGGTTTTGGTTGATGAGAAGTTCAACATGAGCTGGAAACGTACGCTTGCACGTTGTATGTAAGCACCGTATCCTGGGCTGCATCAAAAGAAGTGTGGCCAGCGGGTCAAGGGAGGTGATTGTCCCCCTCTACTCTGCTCTCATTAGACCTCACTTGGAGTACTGCATCTGTAAAATGGGGAGAATTGGTATACTGATGTTTCCCAGAGAATCTGCAGAAGATGAAGTTATAAATACTCAGGAATAGTAATAATTTATTAGAGCATAGATAATAGAGCATTTATTAGTCATAATTTATTACTATTTGTTTGAAAAGCTACCTGAAACAAGAATGTTTATTAAACCTGTGTATCAAAACAATAGATTCACAGATTCACAGATTTCTCTAGGTTGGAAGAGACCTCAAGATCATCGAGTCCAACCTCCGACCTAACACTAAGTACTCCACTAAACCATATCCCTAAGCTCTACATCTAAACTTCTTTTAAAGACCTCCAGGGATGGTGACTCCACCACCTCCCTGGGCAGCCCGTTCCAATGCTTAATAACCCTTTCGGTAAAGAAGTACTTCCTAACATCCAACCTAAAACTCCCCTGTCGCAACTTTAGCCCATTCCCCCTCGTCCTGTCACTAGGCACGTGGGAGAATAGACCAACCCCCACCTCTCTACAGCCTCCTTTCAGGTAACTGTAGAGAGCGATGAGGTCGCCCCTGAGCCTCCTCTTCTCCAGGCTGAACAAGCCCAGCTCCCTCAGCCGCTCCTCGTAAGACTTGTTCTCCAGACCCCTCACAAGCTTGGTCGCCCTTCTCTGGACTCGCTCGAGCACGTCCATGTCCTTCCTGTAGCGAGGGGCCCAAAACTGAACACAGTACTCGAGGTGCGGCCTCACCAGAGCCGAGTACAGGGGCACAATCACTTCCCTCGACCTGCTGGCCACACTGCTTCTTATACAGGCCAGGATGCTGTTGGCCTTCTTGGCCACCTGAGCACACTGCTGGCTCATATTCAGCCGACTATCCACCAATACTCCCAGGTCCTTCTCGGCCAGGCAGCTTTCCAGCCACTCATCTCCCAGCCTGTAGCTCTGCTTGGGGTTGTTGCAGCCCAGGTGCAGGACAAATAGGATGTACTATGTGTCATGAGAAATACGTATTGCTACTATCTTATATGCTAAAGATACAGCCCTGGAGAAGAGCTATTTGCTTTCAGGCCTGTTCAGCCAGTGAACAATGTATGAATGTGGCAACTCAAATACTGTCTCAACTTATCACTGTAAAAAATGGCGATAACTATATCCTCTTCACAAGTTTGTTTGGAGGCTAGTGCACTATGACATCTTTGGATGAAGGCTAAGACAAAAGGAAACAATAATTGGGATCAAATGCTTGGAGGGTCATTTAGTGCAATTCCCTGTTATCACTGGTAAAAATATCATAAAAATTTATGAAGATCCATTTTCCCTTTCCAGTAATGTACCTCCACTCCTTTCCCCGCCTATTACACAAAATATGCTTCTGTTTTTACTCATACATTTCCTTCCATTTTTAATATCCCAGTCCCCAAGAGCATCCAATTTTTCCTGTGTGTTACTGTGAACATCCTCTTTATTGATGTCTCCCAACTTTCTGTCATCAGTAATTTTAATTAGCGCATTTCTACCTTTTTTGGCAAGAGCATCACTAGTGATCCCCAGACCAATAATTATAAAATAACTGAAATCACTCTTCCTTCCTTCCTTCCTTCTTTCATTTCTGCATAGTGGTCCAGCTTCAGCTGAAAGGGTAGAGTGTATCAGCTATCCTGTCTAGCCTACAGCCTGCTGAGCCAAGGATTCCCAGGAGGCTGACAGATTCATGTACAAACCTCACGAGCTAAGGAAGCCACTGCATCTCCCATTTTTTTGGCAGCCTATCTAATGGCCCAGCTCTTCTATAAAAGGTTGACGGTAACGCTGCACCTGTATTTAAAAGTTTCTAGGACTTATTTTTATACGGTGCTCAATGCATTTGTATCGTGTTCAGAGCTTACCTGATAGATTGGCTTCCACAGGGGCTTGGGACATTTCAGTTGGGATTCACCCGATTTGAAGTAGCTATTTACAATCTAAGCATCTATTTGTTTAGCATGGCTCCCTTGTTTCCTTATAGTACCTGGAAAGCTAATCAACCCAGTCAGTGAGGTTTAGAGCATGACTTGTCTTGCCCTAAAGTAAACCACCGATGTTTGATCTGATGAGTCACCCTAAATTCCATTGACTGTATCAACTGGTGCTCCATCGATGACAAAGAAAACCCAGCCAACTAGCTCAGCTGTAGATATACGCTCCCACCGAAGCATCCTATTTCCCATTTCCAGACACAGAGGCAACTTCCACAGAGGTAAGAGCTCGGGACCTGCTCGAGCTGGGTCTGCCTGGGCTGCCCAGGCTCAACTGACACTAAAGGCAAGAGATGTAATAATAAGGATTTTTAAAGTGGCTGCTTCAGACTTCAGTTGTTAAATACACCCAATGGCTGACAAGCATGCAAACACTGTCGCCACGCTTAAGTATTTCCTTGAAAAAAAATATTCTGTCTTGATGCCCTGACAGGGCTACTAAGATGATTAGAGGACTGGAGCACCATCGTATGAGGACAGGCTGAGAGAACTGGGCCTGGTTAGCCTGGAAAAGAGAAGTCTGAGGGAAAACCTCATCAATGTGTATAAATATCTGAGGGGAGGGTGTCAAGAGGATGGAGCCAGTCGCTTTTCAGTTGTGCCCAGTGACAGGACAAGAGGACGAGGTACTCTTAAGTACCCATGCCCAACCATCAGCCAACACTACAAATCCACCATTAAACCATGTCCCTAAGCACCATGTACACACATCCCTTAAATACTTCCAGGGGTGGGGACTCCACCACTTCCCTGTGCAGCCTGTCCCAGTGCCTAACCACCCTTTCTGTGAAGAAATTCTTCCCGATATCTAATCTAAACCTCCTCTGGCATAATCTAAGGCAGTTTCCTTGTGCCCTTTCACTTGTCACCTGAGAAAAGAGACTGACACCCAGCTGGCTACAACCCTCTTTTCAGGTAGTTGTAGAGAGCAATGAGGTTAGGGCTACAAAGATGGTGAAGGGCCTAGAGGCGAAGACGTACGAGGAGCGGCTGAGGTCACTTGGTCTGTTCAGCCTGGAAAAGAGGAGGCTGAAAGGAAGCCTCATTGCAGTGTACAGCTTCCTCATGAGGGGGAGCGGAGGGGCAGGCGCCGATCTATTCTCTCTGGTGACCAGCGATAGGACCTGAGGGAATGGTGTCAAGTTGTGACAGGGGAGGTTCAGGCTGGATATCTTCACGGTTGTCACGCACTGGAACAGGCTCCCCAGGGACGTAGTCACAGCACCAAGCCTGTCAGTGTGTAAGAAGCGTTTGGACTGTTCTCTTAGTCATACGGTCTGAATTTCTGGGTAGACCTGTGTGGTGCCAGGAGTTGGACCCAATGATGCTTGTAGGTCCCTTTCAACTCGGGACATTCTACGAGGTCTCCCTTCAGCCTCCTTTTCTCCAGGCTAAACCCTGGTTCTCTCAGTTGCTCCTCATGCTATGTTTTCTAGTCCCTTCACGCCTTTTCTTTGTACACTCTCCAGCCACTCAGTATCTTTCTTGTAATAAAACAAACATAGACACAGTGAGAACACCGGCTGAGCGTGGAGAGCTGCCACCGACACTCAGGAGGGAGGACACAGGCTTAAACCTCCCTCCTCCCCGACCTCACCCCCTTTTATTCCCCCCCAAACCCTCTGTGCCCTGTGGGGCCACGAGGAAGCATCGATCCCCCGAAGCCCCCCAAGAGGGGGCTGCCTCCACCTGAGGCCCCGGCGCTTGCGCGGGCTGGGCGAGGCGAGGCTCTCCCCCTCCTGGGGGCGAAGGGAGGCAGCCGGACCCCCTTCCCTTCGCTTCCCTTTCCCTTCCCCTTCCCCTCCCCTCCTTCCCCGCGGCCATGTTAGTGCGGGGAAGGAGAGGGCAGCCGCGCATCCCATGGTGCAGCGCGCCGGGAGGGCGGGGGAGAGGCCTGGGGTGGCCGGGGCAGGGAGGGAGGCTGCGGGCGGGGGGGGGGCAGAAGGGAGGAGGCTGCCGCCCGCCCCGCCGCGCAGAGCCACCGAGAGCGGGGCTGGCAGGACGAGTTCACGGCTTCCTCCTCCTCCTCTTCCTCCTCCTCCTCTTCCTCCCCGCCTGCTCGCTCGCCGCCCCTCCTCCGGGCCAGCCGGCCGGAGGCGGCTGCCCGCAGCGCGGTGAGTGCTGGCGGCTGGGGGGGGGGGGGGGACGCAGACATAAGGGGCCAGGCGGCCTTAACTTACATAACGGGCACTGGGGGGGCCCTGGGGGGGGCGAGGAAGAGGAGGGAGGGGGAGGAAGGAGGAGAGAAACCCCCCTTTTCCCTCCCCTTCTTTCCGCGTAGGGGGCGGCAGCGGCACCCGGGGGGGAGAGCAGTGGGAGGGGAGGCTGCCTTGGGGAGGGGGGAAGAACAGGAGACCCCCCCTGGGGTACCCCTATCCCCCCTTGGGGCACCCGTACCCATCTGTGGGGCACCCCCACACCCCCTGGGGTACCCCCAGACCCCCAGGGGGACCCACACATCCCCATTCCTTCCCCCCTCCCCCCCCCCCTCCTCCCGGAGCCCATAGCGGGGGGCTGCGGGCGAAGCCGCTTCCCTGCCCCGCTGGGCGGCTCGGGGGGGACGCGGCGTGGAAGGGAAAAAGGGGAAAGGGGGAGAGGTGAGCTGCTGCATCGCCCTTCCCTCCTTCTCCTTCCCTCCTTCTCCTCGTCCCCTGCTCCTTCTCCTCGCCCCCTTCCCTCCCTCCGTCCCCCGGGGCCGGTCCCAGCGGATGCTGCGGGACGCGGGGCCGGGCGGAGCGGGCCGGTCCCTAAAGTAAACAAAGGGGAAGGGAAGGAAAAGAAAGGGAAAAAAGGAAAGGGAGGAGGACGACGAGGGGGGGGTGGTGGTGGCCCCTCGGCCGCCCGGCTCGCCCCTTCCTCCCCGCAAGCCGTGCTGGGGGAGCCCTGGTCGCCTCACGGAGGCTGGGGTGGGAGCGCAGGGGGAGCGGTGGAGGTTTCTTTCTCCTCTGCTTTTTTTGTCTTTTGGGTTTGGGGCTTTTTGTTCCGTGCCTGCGCCCGCTGGAGAGCGGGGTTGGGTACGGGGAGAAGCGGCGGCAGCCCCCCTGGTCCTGCAGGCAGGGGTAGGATTTTGGGGGCAGGGGATAACGGGGAGCAGACCCCTCAGCCTGCCTTCGGGTCCGCCACGCGAGTTGCGTCGGAGCCTTTGCGGTGCGTGGAGAAATTTGATTTCTTCCTTTGATTCTTCCCTTTCGTAAACCTGGTTTTACACTACACAGAGCGTTGACTTCTGCAGCTGTAACCGAGTGTCTCTGCTCCGTTCCCGGCTCTCCTTTTGGGACGCACGCTGCACAATGCCCGTTCTCATCCGTTCTCCTCCCAAACTTCCTTTACTCAGATGATGCTGTTTTGGAGTGGGGGGTTGTCTTCCTATTTGGTTTTTTCCCCCCCCCCTCCTTTCTTCTATTTCTGGCTGAAAGGCTGTGCTTCACTGTGTTGCTTCTGTGTTAGCCGACTTGCCCTCGGTCTCGTCGAAGTGCCCTGAAAGCCGAGCGTGTCCTGCAGGCCCCAGCACCACGGTCAGGCTGGTGCAGCGTCAGCCCGCGGCCCCGTTTTCGGCCGGTTGACGAGAATAATTGCAGTGCCGTACCGCAGGCACCGAACAAAAAAGTTCTCTTGAAAGGAGAAACGCGTGGGGATTCCTATTGAAGTAAATGGGAATAGTGGGATTTAATGCGGTGGCTTAAAAGTGGTGTTGCAGTGCCCCTTAAAAACACAGGTTATTTTAGTCTTTGGTCGTTTAAAACTTCTTTTTTTTTTTTGTGCTGAGTGGAAAAGTCCCGCATTCCTCGCAGCTAATCTGCCTTTAGCATCTCTGATTTTATTAAACCTGGGTAAGGTCAAGAGCGCAGCTGGACGGGGGCCAGCAAATCCGGTTACGTAGTCATTGAGAACAGCGTGTTATCTTATTGGTGTTGTCCGTGTCCAAAATTCCACCGCTTCCTTTCTCCACCCATCTCCTTTTTTGTTACCTCCAAAATCGGGCTGTTACCCCGCCGCATCCCGGTGCGGGGACGCCTTTGTCCACCCAGTGGGGTTTGCAGGATGAAGAGTACAGCCTTTGGATTTCTTAAAGCAGGGTTTATAGCAGGGAGTCTGTAAAGAACTTGTGTGTGTGTATTTGAGGTTGCAGCTCGTGGAATAAATTCAATGGAGGTGTAAAATTTGGGGTATTATAGACAAAAAAAAAAAAAAAAAAAAACCAAGGAGGGAGGATGCACTTGCCTACCTGCTGGAAAACATTTTCTCTCGCAGGACCGTAAACTCTTCTGGCTATTAAAAAAGAGGAAAATGGTACAGAAACTAATCTGCCTTGTTCATTTAAAATCTGCTTTTTATAGATTGATGTTGAGCTCAGATTGATGCTTGTGTTGGTTGACCTGTTATCTTTGGGGAAGGTTGAAGCGTACGCGTGAAAGGAAGATGGCATTGTGCTTATTTGCCAGAAAGCTCAAACCTCTTCAGCTTAGGGTATTATTAAAAGCGTTACGCGCGTGGAGGTGACGTAGCATTCAACTGGTAGTGTCAGTACCGGAGTACTTCTCCCAGAAATGAATATTAGAATAGCACTCTCTGTCTCGAGTGTGGAATTGGCTGAAATAGCTTCAAAAAAAACTGGTTTAGATTCTAGATTTTGAGCATACTGATGCAACCTCGCTTCAAAGTAGTTGCTTGTTGTGGAAAGGGCTTTTTAAATATAATGGTTTACCGCGCTATGACTAACACTTGAAAGGGGGAAACCTTGGTTTTGTGAATTCCACCAAGCTCTCAGATGTGTGGGGGGATGATAGGCACGAAGAGAAGAGGAGGAGTTCGTGGAAATGAAGTAGTGAGCCGGGTGGGTTTGATGGTTCAGCAGATTATCTTCTGTTTTGGATCTATAAACGTGTTTTTTTTTTCTGAAGAGGGTAACTCCAGAAGCTGAGCATCTCTGGAAAACAAGAAGTTACTTCGTGCTATTTGCATAGCAAGATGTGTTTTCTCCCCCTCGCAGTCACTGCAGCGCATGGCAGCGCTGCCTGTAGTATGCTACAGCATTCATGATGCTAACAGCCTGTTCCCATCCTTCCTCTGCCCCGGGATTTGTGGAAAAGTCTTTTTCACCACGACAAAGAGCTTTCTGTGCTCTCAAAGTGTAGTTTTGCAGCAACCCCACGTGCTCTATGTTCCTAAATCCCTGTGTATGCATTCACCTGCGGGTTTTTGGCTGGTACCTGCGGTGGTGTTTAAAAAAAAAAGTAATGTTTTGCAGAATACTGGTAATGCGTACATTCAAACGTTGTCTGGTTTTAGTTTTGCATGATTTCTTGTCCTAATTAGAACATCTGTAGCTTTAAACATGATATAGGTTGTTGTATACTGTGCCTTCAAGTTACTGCGTTCTGGATAAATTTCAGTAAATCACTGGAAGGTATTTAAAAACGATACTGGGAATTCATACTTTTTTTTCTTTTATGCTACAACTGCCACTCTAGAGTGCTAGCAGTGAAATCTGGGGGTTTTATTTGCTTCTTACCAGTAAGCTTAGGATTTTGCATTTCAGGCAGCTTTCAATGGAAATGCAAGCGTGTGACTGATAGCTGCCTCCATCACATGAGGTTCCCAGCCTAAATCTGGGTTCCCTCTCATCCCATGCTAGCGTAGCTCTCATGTTTTGAGCACCACTGCTGGGTAACTTGAAAACGTGGACATATTGACTGAGTTTCTTGAAAAGGTTTTAATTAGAGGCCGGGATTTAATAACTGCAACAAACAAATTCTTGCTGTATCGTTCCGATCTCTTGGATGGAGTGACGGTAGAAATGATGTAAGAACTCTCTAGAGTTTTAAATATATTTATTTAGCACTCGAACTTCAGTGGTTCTTGCGTCCCTGAATGGTAACTTGTGCGGGATAGTCATTTTGCATTAAAATTGTCTGAAAAAAAGCAGACCTAAATGCATATTAAGGGAAGATTGCAGCTCGTAAATTGCTAGCTATTTCAGGTGAGTCTCTTGATCTGTGTACGGCTGCATTTAGGAACCTCTGATGGCCGGTGTGTTGTACCACAGTACGCAGCCACTGGTTTATGGTGTCTGTCAGAAAGATGGGAAGGTGAAAGAATGAGAAATTCAGCTGAGAGAGAGCGTGATAATGGATAGCTGGCTTTAAGTAGCCTTTTAACGGAGAGGAAGAACTGCTGTGGATCTGAGCAAACAGCTTTCTAAAAGCTCCTGTCTTTTCGTGTCAGTGTTCCCTCTTCAGGCAGTGGTTGATGGCTAATCAGATGAACTGCTGAAGACAGTGTTTATTTAGGAACTGAGCATCTTAAAAAGCTCGGGTTTGTACTGCAGGCTTAAATCTTCCTTTTTCCTCTCCCTTTCCTTTGTAAGTTTGTGGTATTTCTACCGTGAAATCTTCCTAAGGTGGTTTGCTGGTTGCTCAGCATTTAGGGTTCCTGACGCTCTGTGTCTTGCTTCCAGCGTGGCTTTTGAGTAGGTCTTTGTGAATAGAAAGTGATTTTGTATTTTTAAAATAAATAAATAAAAATAAAATGGCTTGGTTTGATTTCCTCCACTTGTATTAAAGCAGCCCCAAGAGACCGTTTTGATTACCCCAGAGGGTCGTGCTGCGAGGTGTGCAAGCTACTAAAACCTGCAAGGGGATGGTTTGGAAGCTTTTTCAGAGGGATGTGCTGGTGGATGGAGGAAGATGACACTGGCAATCACGTATATGGAAGAAATTATATCTGAGCATAGTCAGAGGTGGGATGAGAACCACTGAAACTCACCCGTCTGGCTGACAGTGCTTGAAATTTGGAGATGCACGAGGAAGAAATGGGAGAATAGTCTCCGAAATTTGGTCTGTAAGGTTTGTTAGCAATATCTGCCGAGTAAAAATCAAAATGGAAGAGGTAAATAAAAGCTGAAGGCTTTGTTAGAGACCCTCTAATTGTTCTCTTGTGTCAGCGTTAATGGTGGGTACATCTAAGTCTTCCTCAGATCCGCAGCAGCCCACAGCTGAGCTGATTAAAAAAACCTCTCCTGTATCGGATTTCCTTTGTACCCTATGACTTCAAGGCTTTTTTCCCCCTCTAACTCTGTGCATTGGGTTACCTGGGTGTCTTTTATTGTGCTCAGCACAGGAAGGGCATGTAGGATGCATGCAAATAGTTGTGCAGATCCCTCCTGCACCGAAGCATTGCTGCTTTTTTCCTTTGGCTGGGAACAGGGACTGGCAAGCTCGGGGCTGTCTTGTTTTGCTGCAGGGCTCCAACTTCATACGGTGTAATACAGGTCAGTTCCGAGCTTTATCCTTAAGATTAATCTCAACCCTTTCCCCCCGTTGGAGCTGTAATTCAACTCATTTTGCAACCCTGGATTAATTTCCTTCCTTTTAATGGGAAGTGCATGAGCAAAAGGTGTGCATCGGTTGTCCAGGAGGCAGCACTGGGAGCTCGCACGTTCTTTGCCCTGCTCTCCCTCTTGGTAAGTTGATCGAGCAGTAGACTTAGAAGCAATAATGTGTACGGGAGCATCCTTGAAGTGCTGCCCGTCTCGTTTCCATCACGGATTGTAGAGGTTGGTATGATAGAGCCAGAGCTGCTGGGGACGGTGAGGAAGAGGTCGGAGGGCTCTGCTGACTGGTAACTGCTCCTGCTTCCTGCTGCCATCCTGTTATTTTTATTTTTTATTGTTTACCCTCGCATGAAAACGTGCGATTCCTGCTTTTGTTTTAATTTGTTTTGGGGGAGGGGAGCAGGAGCAGACCACGTCAGGCTATTAAATGCCTTTGGAAGGCAGAGATCGTTTTTCTTTTAGTCCCGTTAAAGTTCCTGGGAAGGATTTGAACCAGCAGATGGGGTTTTTGTTTGTTTTGTTTTTGTTTTTGTTTTTTTTTTTCCTTTTTGAGTGTAGGAAGGAGGAGCTCCTGCTCTTTCCTGTCGTCTTGCTGCTCAGATAGCGAATAATTTGATTGCAGGGGAGTAGCAGAAGTCTAATTTAGCAAAAGCTCAAAATGAGCCCAGTGATGTATTTTGTGGATTTGAATGCATCTCTTTAACCGGGGACCGAGCTTCCTTCCTGACTCTTTCTTAATGCTGCAGAGTGTTTACTGATGTAAGCCGTGGGACGTACAACAGCCAGCAAGGTTCAGCTACACTTCATATTTTATTTCCTGGAGATGCCTCAATAAACAGGTTCAAGATCACTGCTAACAAATTAGTGAAGTACTGAAGGTACAGTAACAGACTCCTCATAAATCCCCACGTCTGATGATCTTTACAAGAGAATTTCCTCTTACTGACTTTAGCCAATTTTTAAAATTCTGTGAAATGTAGGGTGAAAGCATATAACCCGCTGCCATTCTCATGTTTTTACATAGGTGTGTTCGTGGTTTCCTTCTTTGTCCCTTTGTGCTCTGGTTTAGAGCACTGAAGTTCGTATCTCCTGTTTTTTTTCTCTAGTAAAAGTTAGTACGTAAAGGGGAAAAACGAAGTTAGTGTTTTAAAGGAGCACAGTTCCTTTTTACTCCTGTTCAGCTAACCAAGCCGTCTCCCAGCTTTTATTTCTGCTGTTTCTAAGACGCTTTTCTTCAGGCAGAAATTCCTTTTGCTTGGGGCTGAATGCTCTCGTGGTCCTTTTATGCCCGCTTTTATTTCAGGTTTTAGCAGTCTCCTTCGTCCTGTTTTTCTGTTTTTCTTCACTGACGCTCTTCTGTAGCAGCAGCTGCTGAAGGCAGGGATATTTCTTCGCAGTTGATCTGACGATCTAGGCAGTGGCATACAGAAGAAACGTCTGCAGCAGGTACCTCCAGAGCTGCTCGAACGTACTCTTTGTAGAGATTTAAACTCGGTACTTGTTGCGTTTTGCTTTAGCCCTTATCTCCCTTTCCTCGTGCCCTCCCCAGGCTAGTTCCAGAACGTGATCGAGGTGTTCTTGTATTCTTGCCAGTGCTTGCTAAGGCTCCTGATAGCACTGGTTTTGCTAACCGCTGGTGGAAGGAGATAGCAAGCACTGATATAACCGCAGTACTGCAAGTCAGGAGGTGAGATTTTTTTTCTCCGCCTCTTCTCTGGCTTATTTTTTTTTTCTTCTGATTTTGGCTAGACTGATTGAACTTCCGGACCGTCGTTTGCTCCTGTTTAAAGTAAGGACACTGCTATGCTCAGGCTTCGTCTGCAGGCGTGTAAACTCATGGCGATTCCGAAGTGCTTTCTGTTAGAGGGGCTCGAAGTACCCCTCGCCATGAATTTGGATGAAAGCTGGTCAGTTCGGGTGCTGTTACTGCTAGGCAAGAGCCTTGACGTGGCTGTCTCAATAAATTCACGTTGTTAACCTTTCACAATAACCGACTTGGAACCACCTCGCGCTTTATGTAACAAATAGGAGCAAAAGCAGGTTGATTATATGGGGAAAAAAGCCACAGGTTGGAGGGCTTTAACCTCAAAGCTCCATATTCATCATATGCAAGACTGTTTAATTTCATTGCTTTTTTAAACTGTATTTTTCTATTGCTAGCTTTCAGCCAGGAAACCTTTGCACACTGACATGTAAGTTTCTGTTGCTCTCAGTAAAGTTTTTTGCAAATATTACAAGTCATAGTTTCTGTTCTTACCCTTCTGTTAACAGCACCGTTAGAGGAACATTGTTAATGGAGAAGTAATTCTAATTTTTATCAGTTCTCACTTTCTACTTCAGGCTTAAGCACCGTGTCCTGGAGACTTCTAGATCCCAGTTGGTTTATGAACCATCTTTTCATTTTCATTTTACTTTATAAAAATCAGGAAGCTGACTGTTTTCTGTACTTGTTTTGGTGCCTCTCTTCCTACTCGGAGTGCACGCTGGATTTTGTTGTTCAAGTGTCCACTTAAAGCGCGCTTTTCAAGTTCTGCAAAAGCTGAGTGAGCGTGGATGTGTCTTAGTTGGTTCTCAGTTTATCACCTTTTTTTTTTTGTAGCGTGGCAAAGACGGACGTGCTCTCCTGTGATGTCTCAAGGGCTGAACACTTGGAATAACCATTCAGCTGAATCCAGTATTGGTGGGATTTAGGGATAATGCTGTGTTCGTTTGGGGCACCGTGCAGCAAGAAAGGGTTTTTCCTCCCTTTTGGATGCTTTCAGTAACTAATCAGATAGCTGAAGTACATGATGTGTAAAAATGGAACAGTAAGGTGTTGATGTTTTCTCTCCTTGTATTCTACAGGTATTCATGTGCATTAGGCTACTACAAGGAAGAAGAAAGTAAGGGCTTGTGGGGGCTCACACGAGAGATTGTTGACTTAAATGGGGGAGGAAAACTTTTAATGCTAAGAATAATAAAGCACTGAAATGGGTTAGGGAGGGGACTCTTGTCACTGACAGTCTCTAAGGGCAAGTTGGGCACCTGTCAGGAAGGAGATGCTGTTTATCCCTGCCTCAGGAGCAGCAGATGGATGTGAGACACTCGAGTCCTACCCAGCCCTGATTTTGGTGACAGTAATAGGTAACGAACATGGGGTTTGTTAACTTCCAGGTTTCCACTGGTGGTCGATGTAGTTGGCAGTAACCCCACCAACTCGTAGCTTTCTCTGAGCTCCTTAGCAAGCCCTCTCCTGCTACTTTGCAGCTTTGGGGGAGATCTGTTGCAGGCAAAGCGTCTTGTATTTGCTTTGTGCACTGCTGTTCTCACGGCTGTAAAGCTCAGAAGAAGGAAAGAAGATCCTTTGCATAAACGAAATTGTCATGCTTTTCTGTAAATGCAGATGTTACCTGGATATGGCTGGAAAAACAGAACTGCAGGCTGGTTACTGACCCTGAAACAATCAGTTTAGTTTGGTTGTACATTTACAAATTCCAGGAAAGTGCTGCTAAAGCGCATGAGCAAGCAGTAGAGTGCTCTTGGACAATTTCTCTCATTCTTTTTGGTATTGCCCTTCATTTAATGCGTGTGTTTTATTGCATGCTAATAAACTGAATCTTTTTATTTCAGAAAAATAGTCTGGAAACTGAACATTTTCTTTTTTTTATCTCTATCTTTCACTCTTTAATGCGATAGCTTGCATTTTGATGTTGCACCAGTAGGCTTCCTCTTAATTGTAACTTACGTGAATGCGTTTTAAAGCAAGTCAAAATATTTCCCAGCATTTTGTCAAGGAAGGAGTAAGTAACTGCTGAGACTGGGAAACAGAATGAAGTGATCTTTAGTGAAAGCGTGTATGGAGACAAACTGCAACGTGGTCTGCGTGTCTGTCTGTATTTGCTGCAGTAGTTATGGCACATCCTGCGTTTGAGGTGTTCCTCGTGAAAATAAAGAGTAAACTCATTGATCTAAGAGCTTTTTAAACCCCAAGTGGAAATTTAGAGGTGGAAGCTGCGTGAATTAACGCTCTAGTGCTACACCTGAGCTTTCAGGGAGCCTTCAAGCCAAGGAGCAGAGCTAATCGCGTTCCCTTGTGTGATGCAGGACCCGGTGATCTGGCAGGGATTTCAACAATTAAAAGGTGACGTGGAGGCAAGGGGAAGCCTCTTCCTCATCATCTGTATTAAATTCTGTTTAATCAACTTATAAAAGCACCCAGTCATGCTGAATCTTCATTATCAGGGCAATCTAATATTAATTTCTGATTTACGTGGCCTTGCTGTTTGTCGTTGCATTTGTAAGCTGTGTGATTTTGGGGTGGGGGAATATCACCTCCAAGGAGGAGGACAGCAGTGCTGCAGTATATTCCATAACGCACACGTACACAAAGTGTTTTGGGTATATTAATTAGTCAATTTTCAGAAAAAATCAATTTCCAGAAGTGAATAGTATTCCTTTTATTTCTATTTTTATGGCACAGATTAAGGATTGATGTTAAGAGAAATCGTGTGGAGGGGTATATGGCATTTGTTTCTTCTGTAGGAATATTCTGACCTGTTTCTTGGTGGCTTTGTGAATATTAGATGGGGTTTATTACTCATATTTCTCAGGTTGTGGAAGGAAACAACACAGTCATTGCCCCTATAAAACTTAGTCGAAGAGTGGAGTTGAAAGGAGGAGAGGGATGTAACGCCAGATGCGCCTCTCTTCCATACCCTGCCTAGGGTTCGTCTCTGTACTTTCTTTATATAAGAAATGTGCTTTAGTTTTCTGGCTATCGTTACCTTGTTCCCCGAAGTTTATTGCCTCCATGAAATAAAGAAATATGCTTGGTTGTTCATGAAGGAGATCAGATGCCGTTCGAAGGAGATGGTGTGTGGCACAGAAGATGAACTCCTCCGATGAGGATTTAAAGTTTACTTGTGGCACGGGCTACAAAGCCTCCACTTCTTCAGCCTTAGAAGGGGGTGAGTTCCTTTGTGTATCGGCAGTGCCGCTTGTCTCGTGCTGTTCTGGGCTTCCAGCAGCTGGGTTTGTGCCTTGCTCTGCGTTCAGTGAAAGAGGAGAGGCAGTTTGTAGGACAGGAGTGCAGATCACTGGCTTCATCTTACAACTGAATCAGCTTTTTCTTCCCTTAAAGGCAAACAAAACCTTTCAACTGCTTCATAATCTGCGAAGAGTATTGAGCGCAGGAGCTTCCCTTCCTAGGAAACAAACTTTGGAGTTTTGTAACGTATTTATCTTTTTTTTTTTTTGAAGATAAATGGGGATTGCATTGAGGCTCTTCCTCTTGAGTCTTTCAAAGTCTGTTGCAAGAGGAATTTCACTGTAGCTGGAAGGGGGAACAGGAGCATCGGTTGTACTCCAGCAAGCAAAAGGTCAGAGAGCAGAGGGTGAGGGCTGCAGCAAGTTAGGAAAATAAATGCACGTAAAGCCCGTGGTGCTTTGATACCTTCCTCTTAAAGCTGTTAAAAGTGAAATAAAGCATGGCCGTGTGGGTTGCTGTGTTGAGATCTGCTGTGGAAAGGCAAGGTGAAAGCAGCGAGTTGTGACAAAGCACTTGAAGGACAGGCAGGAGGAATTGGGGGACCTGGTGGCCACGTGCGTGTGACATCAGTGCTTAAAGCACAGCTCTCACTTGGGGTATGGTAGCTTTTGGGCTGAGGCTGTCGTGCAGCACTGCTGAGTGTTGTTATTATGGTCAGAAGGGAGAGGTTTGGTTCGATGTTAAAGCTTTATCGACATAGCTGACGCGTGATGGCTCATAGGGATAAGAGCCGATAGCAAGTACGGGCTCCTTTGGTTTGTGGCAGCTTTAATGTGCTGGGGTGTGAGTTCCTACTCAAGTTTGCCCTTTATCCCCCAGTTAATGGCTCTGACGAGCTGGCTACGTGCCTGTGCGGAGCTGCTGGTGGAGGGGCTGAGTGGCCACAGCACCACGTCCTGTGCTGACACGCTTTTGGGTCCAACGAGTCCGCTCCAAATCCTCTTTATGGACTGGATTCTTCTGCTGCCCGAGCCACGAGCAGCACTAAGATCAAGTTAGTGCTTGTACCTTGTACACCAATTACCCTGAAAAACAAATTCTTTTAGTGCTCCAGGCAGGTCCATTGCCCCTACTGCTCCAGGCGTGGAGGAGCTGTGCATGTACAGCTGTTTGCACAAGGTCCAGGAGAGCATCTGAAAACCCGTATGTACCATATAACTAGCAAGAATAATATCACAAAACTATGATAACTAAGACTCATCTCTAATAAAAAAAGACTCATCTCTAATAAAGAATTACTTGTGTCCAGAAATTGGCGTTACTGCTCTTTCCCTGCGTTGGCATAGCTCTTGAAATCTTTCCCATCTGGCGTGATTGTTTGTGGAGCTGTCCTGCAACTTACAGTACTGCCAAACAGCATCATCAGAAACCTGATCTGATTGTTGTAAGGCTATAAATGCTTCACGTATAACGATAAAGATGTTGCACCGTGCCAAAATTTGCTCTGCTGTTGCGGATCAGAGGTGGAAGGGGAGGTAAATCAGTAATGGCTGCTCGGCATTTGTCCATCGTTAGTTTTGTCAGGCTTGGGCTAATAGATCATTGGAAGGTTCAAGGAAGCATAAGGGTTGAGTTCCACACCTAAAAGATGTTTTTAAGATTTTTTTTTTCTTGGATGTTACCAATTAGCTTGTTTGTAGTAGTGTGTTTGGTCAAGAGGTCAAGCTGGAGAGAGACTGGCAGACAAAAACCTGAAGTTTTAGGCAGTGAATTTGGAGGTTTAGGTCCCCATGTAAGATGCTTTGTCTTTTAATTGAAAAAGCAGGTTAAATTGTGGGTGGTTTTAAAGAGGAAAATGAGGTAAAACAGTAATAGATAAAACATTAAAAAGAAGTAAGGAAACGAAAGTGGAGCAAATGGAGGACTTTCAGCCAGTTGGAAGAAGTATGAAAAGGACTGGTTTTCCACCAGGAAGAAGTGTGTTAATGTTTAAATATTGTCAGTTTATTGAAAGCCTTCCCTTGGGGAGAAAGGCAGAGAAATTCCCAAATCTATGAAAAGTTCCGTCCTAATTTTTTCACGGCAAATATATTTGCTGTGCTTTTGTTTTAGGCAAACCATTTTGGCAAAAATGCATGGATTTTCTTTTGAAGTTGAAATACAAGCACTGCATTTCAATTAACCCAAACCTTTTTTTTTATGTTAAGTCTGATATTGACCACCTTAGAAGTTTTGGGTGTTTATCCCAGCCAGAAGGAGACTAAGAGATGCTTTTTAAGAGTTACAAGTGGTGGAAGCTGAGTTGAGCGCAGAAGAGATCTCATCAGCTCTTGCTTTCTGAAGCGAAGCAAACCAGTAAGCAGCGGTGACTGTAGAAAATCAATGGGATAACCTGCGTGGAGAGTCTGTTACGCTCGTAAGCGTCTGCGTTTATCGATGGCTAAACAATTAAAATAAAATTTTTCTAGTATTTGTGTTCGGTGCATTTTTGAGGTTGGTTGTGAGTACCTCCCAAGCATTACACACTATTATTTTAACAAATGCTTTACGGATACCATTGACGTAATTTCCCAGAGCGGAGAAAGGTCATTACTATCAGCCTTGGGAGTTAAAAGTAGCTTTTGCCATATCAGAGAGAGTCTTTCTTAAAGCAAATCAATACTTGCACGGACTTCTCAGTCTGCGAAACAGTCTCGTGAGGAATTTCCCTTTTCGTAGAGGATGTAAGAACTTGTCGTGATGTCATTCCCATTGTGTTCGTCGTTGGTGTTCCCGCAACTTGTCCCAAATCATGACTAATTCCCTAAAAATACTCTGAGCAGACACGAGCTGTCATTTGCCACTCAGGCTGGAGGAGGTGGTGGGACAGCTGGCTGCCTCGGCAGATTCTGCGCTGACTTTGAAGTCAGCGTTCAGAGGTAGCTGGTTCCTGTTACGCTCTCGCTGGGGAAAAACAGGTGCTGGGAGTAGGTGAGTAGGGGTTTTGCTTCAGCTTTTTGAGGGGTAGGGACAAACATCGGTGGAGGGGAAGGAACATCTCCCCTCTGCCTTCCTCGTACCAGGTGAGACGTCTTTCCTGGCGAAGTCATGCATCAGAAGGAGCAAAAACGCGAGTTGCACCAGGCACACCTTGCACCACTGCATAAAGTCGGTACACTGCTGGGTTCACACCGGCCTGGCCACGTTCCTTATTCCCCCATGGCAGCTTCTTGCTTAATTTTTAACGTAGGCACAACAGCTTCGTCGGGAAAGGTTAAAATTCAGACCCGAGTTCTGCAAAGCGTTCTCAGTGTGCTGCCAGCGCGTGTAAATGGGGTGAGGAAGAGGCAGCACGCCTTGTTTTCCCTTACTTCGCGTATGTCCAGACACTGAAATTCTCATGGCTGTTCGTGTAGAAATTGCAAGTAGTTTGATTTTTCTCATTTTTTTTCAATTTATTATAGCACAGACTAATGCTTCAAGTGGAATTTTTGTGCTGTTTTCTTATTTAGAAGAATGCAAGCTCCTTTGCAGTCTCTTCAGTGTTTTTGTTGTGTGTTAGTTTATCTTGTGGAAATCTTTCGGTGGCCTTTGTGTGTGAAATGGCTGAAGTAGCTAAGGTGAATAAAGGTTCAGAAACAGTTCTTAAAAATTGATTTCTCCGTGCTCAGTACTGCCTTTGTCCCTGTAGCACGCGTTCGTTCAAAAGGCAAAAGAGCAAAAAAAAACAACCAGCAAAATAGCAGAAAACTCTGCAGACAACTCAGCTCCGCGGAGTGCTTTCAGTTTGAGCATTTCCTTTAAGAAAAAAACAAAACAATTCTTTCTGGACAGTGTTACGTGTGTATTTTGAACTGTATCTGCATGCATTTATTACTTCAGCTAAAAAATGGCTTGGCTGTCCTGCGATGCACATACCCCGGGGAAATAAATGCTTTTCGCTAGGTCCTCCCCCACGTGCTTTTTTCTTTCAGGAAAGCACTCTTTCTAATTCTAGATTTGAATGCTGCTATCGTTTTTTTGTATCACTGATCAAAATTTTTAGTACTGGCTGCATTGTTGTTAATTTAATGGTTTAAATGTATGTTAGCTAGATTAAAAGTTCGTTTCAGAATCCTCTAACCCCTTCCGCTCCTCAAAATACCGAAGTCATCCAATTAGTTAAGTTCCGAATGTACGAAACGTACAAGATGAATGGCAGCTTGCTTTGTAAGGTGTCTGTCTTCAGTTCAAATGTCAGCCTCCTGGCTTCTCCCACTGCTTTTCTGGGGTCTTTCTAAGGGCTTGCAGGTGAATAACTTGGGAAGTGGGGTATCTACTACACACCGTTTCAGCGGAGAATTATCTTGTCTTCATACAAGAACATCACTTAGCTGCGTTCTGTTTCTATGGGATACTTGTCTACTTTGATGTTAAGAAAATAACCTAATCAACTCTAAATGTTCTTTTCAGATTTCATGTTTCATCTGATGTTGAGCACCTACTGCTGAGAGCTGGAAAGTCTACTTAAGGTAGGTAGAACAGCTGATGATTTCGCTCTTACAAGGTTGTGTGCTGGATAAAATGGTCTACGTTGTCTTTTTTGTTCTTTTGGTTTTGTTCTTTCCTTGTAATTATGGTTGAAAATCTTGATTTTTGAACAGTAGCATTACATAGAGTTTCTTGGTATGTTTCTTTCCATGAGCCTTTTAAAACTGGCCTTTCTCTGACTTTCTGATAGCCCCTGCATAGCCTTTCCATTCAGCCTGAGTACCGAGGTATAGGCACGCACAGTAACTTATTGTGCTTGGGAGGAATTTGTAAGGTGGCTTCTCGCCTACCAAAATCGCTTAGCTGGAAATTGGCCGGCCAGACTGACATCCTGGCTCTGGAGCAAATGGTAATGGTTCTTTGTTTTCATGTTCTTCTTTTCTGTAGTAGATAAAAGTTTGTCTTAGGCAAAATCTTCACTGTAGGGGGACTTGACCTAATCTTAAGTAGTTGAGCTATAAGCAGGAGCAGAGAATTTGGGTAAGCACAGTATTCTTTGTACTATAGGACTCCTTTTTTATTATTTTTGATTCCTTCTGACTTGCCTTTCATAAAGTCAATGGTTACATTTGCAAACTTCAATTTTATTACTCACCGTACTTGGAGTTTTTCTGACTTCTGCTTTTATGCTGCTGATGTGTGGATGTTTAGAATATTCGTTCATCTGAATGTAGCTAGAAGAATTTGTTGGATCCATTTTTAATTTTTTCCATGATTGCTCGCTTTCTCCAGCGTTCTCTGTAGTTGCTGGTTTGTGAGCTTGCATTACAGGATTTATCTTTATTTTCTGTAGCACAGGCTTTGGCATGTAACAAAACTCATCTCTTGCCACTTCAGAAACACTTTTGCATATAACTTCTTGATGTGGAGAACCTTATTTAAAAAAAAAAAAAACTATCACCTGTTTTAGACGAGGTTAGTATTCTCCTTGCCTGGGTTAGAATATACCTGGTAGCAAAGGAGATGTGGCTAGCATTTTGCATGGACTAGGTCCCTGGGGGACTTCAGACTTACCTTGCAGTTCAACTGGTGTATTGCCTCTGGCGTATAAAAAGCTCTCCTGGATCTCTGTATATTCATCTTCTGGAAACAGAGGGTCACTTATTGTCTCGTGACTGTCTAAATTTGTAGTCGTAGATGTCTTTAATCTTTAGTAGCTTTTTTTTTTTTTGCATAATTTGTTATTCCATGAGTGGTGTGCATGCTAGCCTTTCTTAAATTTTCAACTTTATGGTGACTAATTGCTTCTCCTTTCTAATTCATTCCTTCCCTTTTCTGGTTGGGGATGCTGCTTGTGTGTACTATACAGATGATACAGTAGGTGGAATTCCTTGGAAAAACTTCCATTGCTCCAAGGAATAAATAGTGGCTTCAAAACCAGTTGGTCTCAGCTCTGTCACCTTAACTAGAAAAACTTGAAGCACTTTAGTTTGGGGGGAGAAAAAAAGCACCACCACTAGTACTTTTTTTCAATTAAGACCAAAATTTGTCTTAATTCAGATTCAGCATGATATATAATGGTTTGGATGAGACGCCAGACAAAACTTATTTCTTTTAACATGGAAAATTAGTAGTATGGGAAATAGAGAAAAGAAAAGGGAGGGGCTCACAAAACAGGGCACCCACCTCTTGACTTTTTCAGCCCTGTGATTTCAGGTTTTCTTACGCTTCTTCCTTTTGTTTGACCTTTTAAAAGGAACAGCTACTACTGTCGTGATGTCACGGGCAAAAAGCACACTTGTATGTTTTGTGAACTGAAGCCATTTGTTCTTTGGAATACATAGTTTGTAAAGGATTGAAGTGAGTCATATCCTGGTAAAACCATGACAACTAAGTATTTATGAGTTTGTTAGGTAAATAACTTGCAGTACCTTCCTAGATAAGGCTTCAGAGAAAACCAGCCCTGTGAATAACAAGGTTTTGAAATGTAATGGCAAATAAGAAAAAACAGCAAGAGATATTAAATGTAAATTGCAAGGATTTCTGATTTGTGAGGTTAACACTGAAGTATGTGTGTTTGTTTTCTGGCTGGGGATTTGGTAGGAGGAAGAGATTAGCAATACTTACTCTTTGGAAATGGTATTGTATGTGCAAATACTGGAATGACAGTTCCAGTACCGGATCTCCTGCGATGTTAAAGACCATTACTGTGAACTGTATATTCAACTTGTCAGAATTTAAGCTCCTACCATGTTCCACGGTAGTCTTTACATTACACAATCATTCACTTCGTTCCACAGAACCACTACCTCGTTTGGTACCAAAACATATTTTGTCTATTTTTTGCTGTTTTCAAGCCCTTCTGTGACTGAATGGATTTTTTTGTGCTAAATTTGCAATGGCAGTGTCTGCTTTACCCTTTCATTTTACATTCTGGTTAGTATGGATGGAGTCACAGAATCTAGGATCAAATAATTTGATTTTCAGTCCCTACTCAGACGTGCCATTTTTTGTTGTTGTAGCACTTAAAATTTGCATTCAAAGCAGATCTCTCACTGACTTGAATAGCACCTGAAGTACTTGTCAGTTCTGTATTTAACCCCCAGGGAATCAAGGCATGTGTCTGAAAGAGAAACACGTGGTGACTGTGGAAAGCTGAACTAAATGACTCTGTTAACATCATCCAGAAACCTGAATGTGTAGATGACACTAATTGCTTCAGCTCATGAAGCTTTGTCTTCTTCCTGATGCACATTATTTACTCTGATTATTTATTAGCAAATGTAGAAGACATGTATCAGAAAGGAGGGATTATGAGCAACAGTTTGGCTTGATAACTGATTTATTCCTCAGGCAAATCTTCATGCACTGGATTGGCACAGGTATGGGTATATATTGTGTATTCATTTTCAAAGATGATGGACAGCCAGTGGCAGTAGGTGGTGCTAGCACTTCCACCTATAAAGCAATTTCCAAAAAACGTTCTCCTGATTATATCCCTACTGCAGGCGACATCGGATGCTTTCCAGCATTCTAGTCTTTTTGCCTTCACTGGAATTAAACTGGTATTTGACAAACAACCTTGTTGTACCTTTCATGCTACTCATTTAAAAGCAGCGTGGTAGACTGAGAAATAAGGATTCTTATTTATTTCTTGCAGTAAGAAATGTTTCTCTTATAAAATGTAAATATATCCACGTTTTCTCTGTTTTGAGTGTTTTGCCTGGAATCACGTTCTAACTTGTAGAATTAAAGAATCCCTTCTTGATATAAAAGCTGTTTCCAAAGATTTCAGTTTGCACTTAAAGCTATAAGGAATAACCACTATCGTTAAGTGTCAGGATAATTAATTAACTTATAGTGCTTTGAGCCAATAACACCTATGTGCTTATAGCTCCTCCTGGCTTCTGAAAGTGGAATTTTGCTGGGCTCGCCGTCTGATTTATTCTTCTGGTCTTTTGGGGCCATTGAAGAAAGATCATCTTCCACTAGGTTTGTAGTCAACTTTGAACTCTTCCAAGCAGGCTGGGTTCACAAGTGTGCATGAGTTGACCGGCGGTGTGGTGCAGAAAGTGTTCTTCTCACTGGCTGGATCCTTTTTGTTCTTGATCCATGTTGGCAGATGTCATCAGAGCACTCACTATGCACAGTGTTGAAAGCAATGACCTTGAACTTAACAAACACAATCCGTGCCGTGTGATGCTTAGTGCCTTCCTGATTTCTCTCTCCAAGCCTTCGCTCAGGATCGCTGCTGTTCATGAGGGTGTCCCCCCAGAGCAACTGTTGTTTTATACGTGGAAGTAAGTGGGTTGGGAGGAAATAAATTTAAGCGCTTTCTCCTTAGTTGTCTCGTCCCTCAGTGGAGTTTTATAAAACCTCAGCCTGTCTGGATTACCAGGGAAAACATTACCGAGGTAGAATGAAGTAGGGTTTTTCATCTTCCCTCTGGAGGTGCCAGAGGTCTTCTGGACACCAAAACGAATGATTTGTTTTGCCTGCTAGCTCTTCTGGTAGGTGCGAGTAGGGAAGTATGCAGCAGAAAATAATGCTTGTGAGTCTATAAATAGTATTCCTTTGTAGCAGAACTTGGATGGATCTGTAGGAGTACATCCTGACAATGCCAGGAATAGCCGTGTAACGCTGCTGTTGTAACTTTCCAGACTGTTTAAATTACAGATTTCCGAATGACTGACTTGGTTAAACATCCATAAGGCTCACCCCTGGCTCCATCAGGGCATCAGCCTGTCCACTGCAGCGCTATTTCAGCTTGGAAATGCTGAAACCTGTTCACAAAATAAATGCTGCTGCTTGTCTTGGGGCAACTAATTTTTTCTTAATCCCAGCCCTGCAAGTACGTACCTGTCTGGATTTGTGTAACCACGCTGACCTGCTCGCATCAGTAAGAGTATCTGAAGTCAAGCGTGCCTGTACACGTTTTTCGGAATGATGACTCCCGTGCTGAACTATTGCGGTGGTAGGCTCTTATTTGTACTTGTAATGAAGGTGGATGTTATCCATTTCCTTGTCTTAAAAGGCAAACTAATTCTGGTCCCCTCTGGTTATTCTGCTCCACCCCACTAGTGTATTTACCACTTCTCTAAAAATAGATGTGTTGCTCTTGGGGATTCGGGGTTGCGTTTGCAGTAAGGTTTGCTGTAGCTGTTTCTGTAAGAACACTTACCTAGCTGATAATGTCTAATTGTCCTTTGATGCTGTATTTTGCTGAAGAGGTTAAAAATCTGTACTGGCTGTTACTTGCTGCAGGAAATGCCCCGGACTGACACTGGTCTAGGAAAGCTTCTGAAAGCAGCAGGATATTCTGAGTCATTTGCTCAGACATTCTTGGACAAATTAATGATGATGTGCTTTGCATTGCTGGTTGGTGGACTTTAACCCTAGAGGATGTCCAAGCTTCAGACATTTCAGTGGCTCAACTCAGCATCAGCCTTTGAGCGCACCTTGGAGTGTGTTTTAACTGTCTGCTTGTAAAAAAAAAAAAAAATAATAATAAAAAATTGGGAAGTTTTGGAGAGCATCAAAAAGACCAAAATTCAAACCAGACCATAATCTTTCCAAGACTTGAAAGTATCTGTTTTAACCTATAATCTTAGTTTGGCGTGCCAGGCTTCCCATTACCTTTCCTGATTCTGTTTGTGAATGGTTTAGCATCTGGAGCTGTAGTTGTAGCACAAAGGGTAATGAGTGCCCTTGTGCTACAGAGATCGCATACCAAATATAAGGAAAGGAAAACTAGTGGACACAAAGGTACTGACAAGTCATAAAATACTGTGTGATGGGGCAAATACTGGCTAGCTTGATAGGCAGCAGGACCAGCAAGTGGCAAGCCAGGGATTTGTTTGTATGCTCAGTAGTAAAGGAAATACCTGCGTTATTTTCTGGCAGATGCTCGTGGAGAGCTCCTCTGACAAGATGCAGTCTTGAGTATGCTTCCTGAGATGTTTACTAGCAGTGCCTGAGATGCAGAGAAATTCATCCTTCAAGAAATCCAGGGTTTATAAATACTGTGCCGTGCTGGACGTGGAAACTGGACCCAATGTTCTAGCCAAATCCTTATCAGCATTGTATAAATGGAAGTCATTCCTCATGAAAAAGGCATCCCTTTTTCATAAGTCCTAGTGTAATAGTTAACTTTTATTTTCCCCTCCTTCTCTCAGTAGTTGCACTGGTTCTTGTTCACTTTTGATTGACTGAAACCTCCAAATTATATTACATGGAATTGTTGTCCTGCCGATAATCTCATTTTGTATATGCATGGTTAGCTATTCCTCCGTAGGTGAAGATCATGTCTTCTCATCCGTCTGTAAGACACAAAACCATTATAAGTGAACAGCCGGTTTATTTCAAATTCAGTGAATCCTTTTAAATCAGCCTAACTTCCCTTTATGGCTAGGAACGTAAAGATAACTTTGACAATTCTCTTACTTCTTTGGGACCTTGAGTTTCATAATTCTTCCTAATGCATCATAAATCTTTGGCTGCTAGTTTCTTGTGAAACAAAATGCTTTGAGTTTAGCTAAGCTTATAGTTGAGTAGAATATACTTACGAAAAGCTTTCCTCTATTGCCCATTCTTGTGCTGCTAGCCATCTCTATTTAAAATGTTCCAGCTAAGCGATGGAGTCTTGGGCCGGTGGATTTGTAGACCAGAAGTGTTGCCCGCAGTTAGCGGAAATGGTGCTGTGTTTTCACGTGCTTGAATTAATTTCATGAAATCCATTTACGGTAGCAGGAATTGGCAGAAA
This sequence comes from Anser anser, assembly GCF_964211835.1. Lineage (NCBI taxonomy): Eukaryota > Metazoa > Chordata > Aves > Anseriformes > Anatidae > Anser > Anser anser. The sequence continues at coordinate 4,255,832 of NC_139721.1, forward strand.
TTGTGATTTCTTCCTGATTACATCTTGTGCTAGTCACGAATGCTGCTAGCTCAGGAATAGAGTAGATGACTGTCAGAAGCGATGTGAATTTTGTTTCCTTCTTACTGGAAGCTATTAATTTTGTACTTTTTTTTGTTCTGTGGCAAGATGTAGAGCAGGCAACTCGAATTCCCTGGGCAGGATTCTGGACTCGTGCAGCTTGGGCAGTGTTTCCTTGTGAAGAAGAATGAGAGGACCTGAGAAGACCATAACAGGGTAGCAGTCTATAACTGAGCCCATAAATGAATGCATTAAATTAGATTACAGTGCTCTTTACCAAGAGGACAAAGAGGGATCACCTAACAGAAGTTATGATCAATGGCTATTCCAGGTATCGCTAAAATACGTCCCTTAAGGACGTGTGGAACCTGCTCACAGCTGTATTGTGAAAGGTGCAGCCTTTAAATCACTAACCGAGATTCCTGTTGAAAACAAAAGGTCATTTCTTATTTTAGTATAATAGTATCAGGCACGTGGAAAGGAAAAGGGCACTTTAAAAGTCACGGTTGTCAACAGGGCTCCAAGTTTGGCATTCCAGGTTATATTTGTATTTGTTGTAAGCAGGTGGTCGTGTCGTCATTTCTCTCTTCCAGGATCAGTACAGTTGGCTTAACTTTCAGGATGGGACAATAAAAGCCTGACGGTATCTTGGTAGGTATTAAGGTCCAAAGAAATTTGGGTAGCTGTGAACAAAAAGTCCTTTCCTTTCAGCCTGTTTCTTTCTTGCTGAAGTCGTTTAAGAATAGAAATGTCCAAAAGGAACGATAGGCTTTTTCTAGTAATATTAACACTCAAAATGTATTTTTGACTTTCTCCTGTTTCTGGAGGTCTCTTGATGTTGTTTTGTTTATAGTCCCGGTGCTGGGAGTCTGAATGGTATTGTATCATAGCTATTTTAAGCAGAGCAGTTCAGGTTGTACTCATCTGCCTTTAATGTATGCTGACTCATACAAATCATCTTTCATATACATTTGAGTTGGTTTCTTATGGTGAATAATTTACTGTACAGACCTCTTCAAAATAACTTTTCTCTTTGAAAAACAAACAGGATATTAACTTGCACCTCCTTTTTGCATGGTGGTAGAGGCTATGTACTAATCCTTGTTTGATACCTTAAATTAGGTTGAACACAGGAAGTAAAAATGCTGGTTTTTTGGGATTGGGCTAGTTCTAAAGAATAATTTCTCCTTAAAAAAAAAAAAGTCTTGACTTACAAGACTTCATAGGTGAGAAGCAGGTGATGTTGCCCTCTTGCAGAGACTAACTAGGCTGTTGCACATCACAAACTCATCCTTGTGTTGAGGAGTGCAAAGTAGCAAGTCGGTCTTTTTATCCTATCAAATGAATACAAATCCACGTATGAGAATAAAGTTTGACGGAGTAGCCTTTTTTTTTCACTTTGCAGGTTTGTGTGCTTGTGGTTGTGCCAGTCCGAATGGATTTGTGCCTCTTCATGGCCATCGGCTTGCATGCGTTTGCCCTTGCTTTGCTTTGGGTCATTCCTAGCTCTCTGCTCTGCTCCTCAAGGCTGCTAGTTCCTTGAATATATTGAACAGATGTGACCCTAAACAGGGTGTTCTCTACATCATTTGGGGAGAGACGTGGTTTTTTTTGAGGCCCGCTTTCTCCAGGAGGTTTTGTATTTGTATAAGTAGTCAATGAAGACTCAGACGTCGGGGGGATGGAGACAATCTGGGCTTCAGTTCCGAGGTTTCCTGTTAATAAAGTTTGAAGAGAAGCCAAGCAAAGCTACCTGGAAGATTTGTGCTTTTTTTTTGTAATGTAGGATGTGTGGAAATGTATGTATATGGTGTGAGATTTTTCACACCAGTTACTTTCCCTGTTTCTTGAAAGAAAATGAGAAGAGTTGGAGTTGTATACTAAATCCGGAGTTCCAGCAACATAAAAAATGACAGGATCCTGATACTAATACAAGAAATTCGTACTTCATGACATTTCTTTTGTTAACAAACACTTAGCTTTGGAGACATAAAGTCAGTAAATGCTGGAAAGGGAGAGAAGGACATAAGGAACCCAGTGAGTTGCATTGCTTAATGTACCGATGGTGTCTGTATCCATAGCAATGACAGCAAAAGGACCTGCACAGGATGCTGCTGCCATCACTCTGATAACTCTATTCCAGCAGGATGAGTAATGTGGGTCAGAAGATGCTGCTTTAGCTTTTCTAAACCTCCCACTTGAAGGTATTCTCATACAAAGAAAATCTGTGGTGGCTACGTTGGGTGGAGCACCATGGATTTAAAAGGAGCTGAAAGGCACAAATGCTGAACTACAGTTACGCCTTCCACATTAACACTTGTAATGCAAGTTTTGTATCCCCAAATTCTTAAACAGTGGGCAAAGTGCGGAGGTATTAAGGTGGGGAGGGAAGGTTGCAGTGAATCAGAATGCTCGTCCGTTTTTAAGTACAAGATTACATCATCCCTTCTTCATTCAAGTTCCTCATCTATTTTGTATTTTTAAAGAAAATAAATATTAGATTTGCCTCAGAGCTGTACTGTTTTTGTTAGGAGAAATTAATTTCTGTATTATTTGTGTAAGTTAGTTGGAATTTACTTCCAATTTGTTACTTGAGGATGAACTTCATTCCCTTTCTTCAAAGTAATTTTTTCAAGAGGAATTTGCAGGAACCTGGGAACACTTGAAAAGCAATTTCTAGGAGAGGTCCAACGCTTGCTCTCTGGTTTAGAATTTTTGCTTTCATGGGAGTTATTAGAAGACTATAGAATTTGAACAAAACACTTGGTTCTTTTGTGTATGGTAGAGCTGTAATTTTTCTGAGTCAAGTGGCAGCACTGGAAGATTGCAGCAAACCTGATTTCAGTTAATCTGGGTTTTCACCTCTGCAGCATCTATATTTTCTGTACTGCTGGTTGATGGCTTAATTGAGGTCATATGTAGTCTGTTCTTGAAATTATGGTAATTCTGATGGGTTTTTATTCTTACTCTTGCCTCTTACTGAAATTGCCTGAAACATGTTTGGGAGCGAGGGCATGTCCTGATTTGTCTGAGAGCTCTCAAATTTCAGAAGAATGCAGAAATTTGAAGGAGGGGGGCAGCTGGGGATGTGAGCAGCCCGAGGACAAGGAAATCTATCCGGGCTTGTTGTTCTCCCTACAGTAGAAAAAGAAGTAGGAGGAAAAAATTTTGTTTTTGGAGTTTTGGAGCATGCAATTAGTGGCATGTATGTGCCGTTTATAACTTAAATGGGTGGTTGTTTACAGATTGTGTTTCAACCTTTTTTATTTAAATATCCCCTGCTTTTAACAATGTATAATGCACGCTGGCTTTTATTTCATTATTGATAAAATATCTACAAAGCGTGGATAATCTCCCCCAATATTATTCACTCCTGCACTGGCTGCAAATTAAGTATTGATTTTATGCATTGCTGTTTTTAAACTTAAAGGCACTCGTGAATTGTGGTTAATTGATCTGCAACTCCATACTTCAATACACGGTGGTGGTTCTGGAAGCCAGACATCTGAATTACAGACTGCTTTCTGTTTTGCAGCTTCAGTTCACGTGTTTCACTGATTGCACCGACATGAGGCTAGCTTGGTTTTGCTCTGCAAGTTGCTCTCTGAAAGGTTTGGTGTAAATATGGAGGGGGGAAAAAAGAGCAGGAGAAAATAAGAAATAGGCAACTACTAACTGGTTTTCTAAAGTGACACTGACGGTACTTGCATGAAACACACTTGGAAACATCACACTTGTCATTCATATTGTCCATCTCCTGAAGTTCAGTTTCCCAGAAAATTCAAAAGTCAGATCTCAATTTTCTAGAGCTTTCCATCACAGATTTTGGTATGTAGCTATTAATCAGAGCTGCAACCCGGTGCACAAATGTTCCCAACATACGTTTGTGCTGAGTCTCCCTCTCTTCGCTTATACACGTGAATTAAACAATTGTTGTCATCCCTCATTTTTTTTAATGAGGTTTTATCCCTAAAATAATAATAATACATTTTTGGGGCTCTTGTATGAGTATCACATGAGTGATTTTAATCTCGTATTGCTCCTTAAAATACTTTGATGCGCGTTCTTGTTTTGTTCTTAATCAACGCTGCCATTACTTGTCTTTCATTTGAACGGCATAGCTGTCTTTATGGGGTGCTGGGGTGGAGGTCCACCGGGTCTTGGTCATTCCATAAAATTCAAAAGCCCCCCAGGAACTCTGCCTAGTAGAAGGCAGCAGCTGCAAAGAGCCGCGTCCTACCCGGATCTCTCTCATCTCTAACTTAGATGGGCCAATAAAAGTTAAGATAAAAGTTAACGTAACGCAATGAGGTTGCCTCAGCTCTTGAGCAGGTAGAATGGGGATTACTTGTTTGTTCTTTCATCTGCGAAATGCGAGGAAAACGGGGAATTAAGTCCTGCAGAGGCATAAATTTTGGAAGCCTGAATACAACCAAGTCTTTAGTTTTTTGTCTAGCTTGGTGTTCTTGTACTTCAGGAAAGAGATGGGGGGGGCTTGGATCTTTGTTCTTAGTATTAACTTTGAAAAGTCAAACAAGATTTTTTTTTTTAACTTTCCAGAAATAGATGTTCTGGATGCTTGTCAGATAGATAAAACTTGGATGTTCCTGTATTCATGGTAGTACTTTGGGAAGGGGCCTGTGAGTGGGTCATGGCAAGCCACTGCTGCCTCTGTGGCCTTGAAATGGCACTTCATGATTTTGGGAACAGGGTCTAGTTATTTTGTCTACTTTGGATTTTAGAACTACATATCATTACCAAGCCTACTGACATTACTGATGGTCTATAGACATGTGTGAAGAGGTCTTCGTTAGAAAAGTCTGTTGGAAAAACTAGATTTTTTTTTTGTATTGCTTTTTCTGAGGTGACCTACATGAGTTTAAGCTAGTCAATTGTAATTGTGCATCACTGGGATAAGCCAAGGTAACTTGCACCAGGTGATGCCCTTCTGTGCACAGAAACTCTTTTGTATGGGATGAAACTACTAAAAGTCAAGGTCTGTACCACCCGTGACATCGCATTCCCCTTCTCTCCATGGTCTTGTTCTTGAGAATAATAGAATCACCGTCCTTGAATATCCTGGATTTGAAGGGACCCACAAGAATTATTGAGTCCAACTCCTGGCTCCACACTGTTCTTTCTATATTATATATCATAGAATGAATATATATATGTATATATAAAATATTATGCTTGCAAGTAAAATGCGTTGTTAAGTAGCTTGCTTTCCTAAATAATTAGGCTTGAACTGCCGACCACCTCTGTTATGCTCTTTGACATTATTTTTGACCATAAGCTGGTTCTTGCCAAATTGAGCACAGCGGCAGAAGCTTCAAAACAGCTGAGCAGAGCTGTTGGTCTCAGGCCAGCAGCTGTCCCACCAGCGTGCACCCATGGTGTCCCTGTGGTATATTTGACGTTTTGAACCAGGTGGAGCTGTTTGTAGAACCACAGAACGGTTTGAGGTGGAAGGGGACCCTCTGGTCACCCTTGTGGCCCTACTCTGGACCTGCTCTAACAGGTCCACCTCTTTCTTGTGCTGGAAGCCGTCGTGGGAGGCATCCTGCCCTTCTGTTGTGTTGACTGCACCACTCAGCTTGGTGTCCTCTGCAGACTTGCTGAGGGTGCACTCAAGCCCCCATCTCAGCCATTAATGAAGATGATAAACCAGCCCTAGTCCCAGTACGGACTCCTGAGAGATACCACTTGTTGATGATCTCCACGTAGGCATTGAATCATGGAATCATTAAGGTTGGAAAAGACCTCCAAGACCATCTGGTCCAACCACCCCCCTACCACCAATGTCACCCACTAAACCATGTCCCCAAGCACCACGTCCAACCTTTCCTTGAACACCCCCAGGGACGGTGACTCCACCACCTCCCTGGGCAACCCGTCCCAATGCCTGACTGCTCTTTCTGAGAAGAAATGTCTCCTCGTTTCCAACCTGAACCTCCCCTGGCACTACTTGAGGCTATTCCCTCTAGTCCTATCACTGGTTACCTGTGAGAAGAGCAGATTGAGCCACTGACTACAACCCTCTGGATGAGGCCATCCAGCCAAATCTGACGGCTAGTGAGAAGGTGAGCTGGGGGGAGATGCTCGTGAAGCAAGGAGAAGGGTGTTCTGGTTACTGCGGTGGTGGAGAGTACACAGTATGCAGGAAATAATCCTATATTAATCTGTTCACAACAGCTTCTCAATTTAAAACATGCTGTAGTTAGCCATTTTGAAGTAAAATTGTGCCGGAAACATGTAAGAAGCTCTTGCGGTCCGAGGTATCTTGTTAAGCACCATGCTATGCCATTCATTTGCATCTTAGTCAGGATTTTTAAATTTAGAGACTTTTTTCAGACTTTTTCAGTTTTCCTTCAGTGTATTTAAAACAAAAAATACACCATAAAGAAGAGGACTTGACTACTGGTGAAGCAGGAAGTAAGTCTGAAATGTTACAAAGATGAACAATAATGGAATGGTATTCGTATGGCTAAATGTTGGTGCCTCCATGTGTGGTGCACTCGTCTGAGCCACTCTAGACACAAGTAGGGGGTGATTTGTGCAGTAGGACAGGAGGAGGAAATAACGAGTTGGAGTTGCTGGTTTTAGAACAATTCTCAGGAAGGGAAAAGCCTTAGGGCTGTGTGCTTCAAGCAGTACCGGCTAGAGGTGTGAGACTGGTTAATGGAGAACTTGTAGGATATTGGTTTCAGGCTGTAGGTTTTTCAGGGAGACGTGTAATTAATTGCACCGGGGTGTGTGTGAATTTGTTCTAAAAGATTCTGCTGATTCCAGCCTTGCTGGATGTGCTGGGGAATGCCTGCAGGCGCTGACTGCCAGATCCGCTACGGCAATGGGAAATGTGCTCTGCTCTCCTGCAGGTCAGTGTTGTCTGGCTTACCCCAAAGCCTTCTAGCCGAGGTCTTTCCGTCCTGTGGGCAGAGGGAGAGGCTCCCTAAGGTTCGTTCTGGCCTCGTGATTCAGGAATTGAGAAGGAGGAGGTAGATGGACTTCCCTTTGACTGCGTTCATTTGGCAGCAGGGTTAACATCCCTGTGACTTAGACCGAAAATAATGCTTTCATTCTGAGCTTCCTTGTTTGTTCTAGCTTTCCGTATCCTGTTATTAACAACTTGGGCATTTTTTTTTCCTGTGCAGTGCTGCAACAGACAAATACAAAGTAGAAATTACTTCAACTCCAGTTCCATGAGATATTGTTAGTGTATGCAGGCTGAAATTCCTTTGTGCTGTCAAAAATGCTTAATTTGCAGAACGATGAAATATCAACTCTAGCAGAGCTAACACTAGAATAAGTATGCGCTGTAGTTCTTTAGTTTTATCTCTTTCTGCATACCAGCAGAAGGTGTACGCATTCAGGGTCTCCTGAAGTACTGCTCTCCTCTTGCAGTAGCTGGACGGCTTTGTGCCAGAACAGCTCAGCAGTTTTGAGCAAATTCAAGTTCATGTTCACTCTGAACTTGACTAGATCTTGAAAGAGCTTGCATTGAAAATGTGTGGTGTTTTTTTTTTGGTAATAATTACTGGAAAATTAAATAAGGTTTTTAATTTGGACCTTTAAACCATTTTCTTTCTCATTTCTGTTTCAAGCTTGAACTTGAATGATTTTCCTGAGCATGAGTTTTAGGGTACCTTCGGCGGGAAGTCAGAAAGGGAGGGTTGAAGAGACGAGATCTTGATGTCCTCAATGCTGCTTCAATATTTACTGAATTTTAATTTTTAATAAACCTGGCGTATGTACTCTCCTATCCTCCATAAAGTGCAGGTATTTTTATGTCTTTGAAATACTTTAATCTGCTAGGAATAAATAGCGTTTCGTACACGATAATGCAAAAAACTAGATCATGGCTTAATAAAAGTACTTTTTTTTTTAATGTTGCCAAGGTTAAATGTGCATGAAACAACTGTCAGTTCTGTTCTTCATAATTGCTCTGACCAAGTGTAATTCTTTCTTCTTGCTGCTGGTGAGATTTGGTGGCATCCAACAGACAAAGTTGGGTAAGGAGCAGAGAAGGCTGAATAGATATTTTTGCTGATCTTTCTTCCATAATTAGTTAATTATTCCATTATTACTTATTATGCTTCTGTTATCAGCTATTCAATTAGTTAATTTACTAATTAAGGAAAAGGAAAAGCTTTTTAGAGAATACTCCTTGAATAGCTTGTCCTTGTTAGGAAGATGTGAGCTGTTATTGTTGTTCTTTTTACGTTGTTTGATGGTTGGTTGGCTTTTTTAGGCAACCAGTGATGGGATAACCAATAAACTATAATATTAGCGAAGAATTTAAAAAGCTTATCGCTGTTTTTTTCTTGATGTAGCAGCCACAGTAAAGCCTGTAATTTCTTACACATTGCATTGTGGTAGGGAAGATGTACGTTATGTTGTCTTTCAGCCCTCATTGCTGAGGAGAAAGCACACATCTTTTCTGTATGCTTCTTTGCAGTCTTGATTTTTTTTTTGTGTAGAAAACACTTGTTCACCATGACCAACCTACACGTGACTGTACCATGTGTGCTTATATAATTAGGATCCGTGGCCCTTCTCTATTTATCCTTCAAGGAAGACATGATCTCTTTATTTATGCCAATGTGTGTTCTAGCTAATTTGCTTGCTAATAAGGAATCATTATACGTCAGCAGTATGTGTAATCAGCATTAGTATTGCATCTTACATATCAACTAAGCAAGTTCAGGAAAGATGTGATCGTACGAGTGTATGCACTGTATGATCCCTTTGCATAAAGGGAGAAAAGCTGTTACTGAAATATTTGGCTATGTACTCTTTAAACGAAACAGTACTGTTTCTGAACATCAGCAGAAATAGCAAACTTCAGACAGACTTCTTTTGAGGCATTTTTTGTCAGAAAAATATTTTTTCTGCAAAATCAAGTCCAGATACAAACTGTGCTAGACAGTCAATTTTAAATAGACCTGTAACATTCTAGTATTTCAATAGTTCCCAATATAAGGCAAGTTGGAGTTATATAGGGACCGTAGCAGTCTTTAGCAAAGAAAATAAGGATCATTTTTCATGAACAGTACTCCATCAGGATTCCTTTCCCCGCTGCTGCCCTTCGGGTTGGCCTGTTAATTATTTGTGAGGAAAATCAGTCTGACAGCACCGAAGGCAGAAGCGTCCACTTCATCGTACAGATAGCGGCAGGGCTACAGTGCGATGAGAAGAGCTGCCCCTCGGAGAGCCAGCTCCTGTCTCAACGCCGTACCCTTGGGGGTACGTACCCTTGGGGCTGCCCAGGAGGTAGGCATCATCCTGCAGCACGTCCACGTCCAGCTTCGTGACGTTCTCCGTGGGCCTCCATGCATTCTGCTATGTCAACTGCCGTTGCCTTTCATTGTTTTGGGGGATAATCAGATGAAATCCCACCTTGATACGTTTTTGAGGAGGATCGTGAGCTGATTGTCCCATCAGAGTCAGCAGGGATTTGGATCTGGAACTCGTTCAGTTCTGAGCCATGCGTTTATCCAACTTGCCGTGGCCTGGAACCTACACGGGAGAAATAAAATAGATATAAACTAATAGTTGCCTTTGTCCTTGTTCCATCTCCCTAACGTCAGTGGAGTCTGCATGGCATCAAATATTTTATGCAGCTTGACTTTAAATATTGCAGTCGTGGCTTGTGTAGGAGGCACAGTCTGAGTTAGCTGCTGGGGAGGTAATTACAGCGTTAACCAAAAAAACCCACAGCTTTTGTAGACCCAGGATTGAGTCTGCAGAATATAGAGTTTGTAGCATATCTGATGTTTATCTGCCTCCCAAGATGGTAGTGAGTCTTGAATCTTTCTGCAAATATTTCTGGTGGTCTTAATCTGCTTTATGCCAGAGGCAGAGAGAAATAACGCATTCAATTTTGTCAAATTAAGTTTTTACTGCGCATTTAAATTGATTAAATAACGCAGCAGATTAAAGGGAGAAATACTATCTTAAATTGCATTTCAGGACCGATAGCATCTTAATGATGCTAAGCCGAAGTTTTTTTCAGTGGGCTTGTGGATATGAGAACCCATTAATCATGCACGCTAGACTTCGGGTGCTACCGTATTAGAAATAAACTGGCTCGCTCACTTGGCTGATGTGAGTAATGGCCACGTTTGGAAGTCGCTGCAAACAGAAGACGGAAGCCGCCCGCGTGTTGTGTTCTGTCAAGCCAACTGGGGCTCTCGTTTGATCGTGTTCTTGCCGAGAACAGACGTGTTGGGGGTTTTCCTTTGACACGAACAACAGCGTCTTTCGAGAGTCGCTCTCCGACAGCTACATGACAGAGCCAATTAGGAGAAGAAAGCCTGTCTCGTGTTGTGTACTGAAATCCTTCTGGCTGCGGCCTTGTTCCCCCACCACCCTTTTTTTTTTCTTCTTAATCTAGTTTTCATCAGTCATCTATTGGTGTCTTTGTCCTGGTGTATGTGTGTATTTCCTTGTCGTGTTTCTCTGCATGTAGGTCCTCCCTACCTCACCTGTCATCTTTTTTTTTTTTTGCTGTCTTAATTTGTCCTCCATTTCTTTTTCCAGCTGGAAAACTGTATAAAAGGTGACAGAAGCAGAGCTGAAGCTAGGGGAAAAACTTCTCCCTAGCATCTACCTTGCATGAAGGGGGAACCACCCTACACAAATGCAGTTATTATTAAACATAGCCCCCCCCCCCCCCCCCCGAAAAATGTTTTATGTTTTAAATGAATGTATAGCTCAGACTATTCTTTTACTACTTGTGATTTGCCATCTTTATTTCTTTCACCTATTTAAGACCTTGACATAGGATCTGTGCCTTTTTGGCTTAAAATAATTACGTATGTTTGTGTAACAATAGAAATAATAATGAAAGTTAACAAGAAAAACATTACCATATGTTGTCTAGTCTCTGACAAATAATTTAACCTAGGTGGTTCTTGAAACAACCTTCCTTTCTTTGTGATCTAGGTCTTTAAAAGCTTGTTGTTGTATGTATTTTACAGCACCAGCATTGCATTTTGCAGCATGTTGTGCCTCCAAACAGCAAAGTAGTTCGAAGGCTTGTAATCTGTCCCTGGTAAGAAGTGCTAAGGCTTGCTGAAATAACATTAAAGGAGTTATCCTTATGCCTGTGGTGGTAAATTTATTGGAAGCCTGTCTGGCACGCTGAGCAGGCTGCCTTTGGTTCCCTGTTATTTCGTCCGTTGTTAGGACCTCGAAGCTGTTATGTCTCGCTGGAGGAGCAATTTCCCAGTGCAAAAGCCCTAAGCCGTGTGCTTGTGGAAATGCCCGTTCGTTGCAGAGATGTTATGCTTTGAGAATCAGCTCTGAGTGTAGCTAAGGTTTTCTCCGTCCATAGTATCACTCTTAAGCTAAGTAAGGCATCAGTATTCTCATTAAAATAGGTTTAATTTTGTGCATTGGAGCAGGCTTCTGTACAGAGCAAAACTTTAGCAGCTGCTGTCAAGCTTCCTTTGAATGCCTTGCAGGAATCCCATTGAAATGAATAAAACTCTTATTTTTGACATTAGGTAAGTTGGTCTTTTCATGCATTAACTACATAACAGCCCTTTTTAGGTAGGTACAACGCGTGAGCAGAGATGATAAGCTGTTAAACTCCTGACAAACTGCTGTGTGTGTGTTCTTCCACTGAAACGTTGTCTCTTGAATTTTTTTTTTTTTACTTCTCCTTCCCTCCGTGCCCGTTGCATTGATTTCCTTCAGCCTTCTTTCACTCAAATGTCCTGTAACTTTAATTCTAGCTTCAGAAAAACTGCCGGAACAATGGAATCCGTGTGTGGGCCATAGCCATGGAAACAGCATAATTTTACAGTGGTGGAACATGAAGGGAAATGACTCTCCCAACTTTCTAAGAATTTAAGTCTTTTCCCAAAAAAAAAAAAAAAAAAAGGCTTGCAAAATACCATTCCGGTATTCAGAAAAGAAATTTTCAGTGTTTTTTTTTTTAACGTTGTTAGTCTTTTACTCTAAATCTTCTTAACCAGTTATCCTTAGAAAACCAAGAGAACAGTATTCTTACACATTGTTTTCTGGGATCTCTGGCTCTGGGGGAATTATTTTTGAGTTTCCTGCCTTGAAATACTTTCTTCTAATTATCTTCCATTATTTTTGTGTCCTTGGTGTTCACTTCTGTACCCCAAAATATATATATATTATTCTGAAGCACCTCCATGCTCGTACTGAGTTCCTGTTATACCTGCAGCAGCTGTTCTGGCACGCAGTGCTGGTTTGTATTTTAGCACAAGAATTACAAAATCCTGTCACCTTTTGAAAATGTGGGTGACTTGTGTCAGAACACCGCATGTCACGAGGCCATCATGTAAAATGACAAGGGAGGGAATTTTAATCATAGCAGGCAATGTCAAGCCTATGTTTAAAAAGAAAAAAAATCCTCTAAACGTATTGCTTTCAGGAAGAAACACTCTGTAGTACAAATGAGGAGGGGAGAGGTAGATGTGTGTCGAGTACAAGTCTGCTGTTTTCCCTAAGCTTGCCTGAGGGCCTGAATTGGTTGGTTCATAAAAATGTCACAGGATTTCCACCAGGATTACATGATCGCAGGTCAGTGCTGGAGACACTCCTGTTATATCTGAACCACTGCCAGCACACAGATGTCCCTCCTTACACATCCTGAGCATTTTTAAAGTTTCCTGGGCTTGTTCGGAGTTAAGCACAATCTCTTTTTGCTATAAGCCACGAAAATGTAAGATCATTCCTATAACGTAGCTGACCTACCCTCCAAACACTGCTTCCAGTTGAATAGGCATCCCTGCAGGTCAGCCCTAAAGCCTGCAGGTGCCCTACATCTGCACAGAGCTGCGGTGGGGACTTCAGGACCACGAGAGACCCTGCTGGATGAGGCTGGTGATCCTGCAGCCCAGCATCGTGCTTCAGCGACAACAAAACATGCTGTTTAAATGGTTTATGGATGTTCCAGTCCCTTGGAACTCGCCGAGGCTACCTGCTTCTGTGCAGGCACTTGAGGGAGCTCGCTGCTGGAGCCAGCTGTGCTCCTATCTGTCTGAAGCTATCTCCAGTACTTCCTTCAGATGCCTCCTACTCCTCATATTGGCAGGATTTGATGAGCAGGGGCGCTGCATTGATACTTTCATTTTTTCCTCTTTATCCTTGCTTGTAAGCTGTGGCTGTACTCTGTGAGTCTCATGTCCTTCCAGCAGGGGGGTCCCAGATCATTTTGTCTGTCCTCACATGGCAGCTGCTCCATCCCTTCCCTGAACCTTCTTCAACTCCAGGATGCATTTTCTCAGGTGCAGAGGCCAGAACCGAATGCAAGATGCCTTATTGTTTTATATAGCAACGTCTTTAAGTACCACGTTTTCAGTGCCCTTCCTAATGATACGCAATGCTTTATTGCCTTTTTGTTGTTGTTGTTGGCTACTGCCCTTGTTGGAGCTGATGATTTCAGAGAAAACAGTCAGCAGTGACTCAGACTTCCTCCTGCAGTTGGAACTGCAGAAAGTGTAAGTGGTAAGTGTGATTGAGGTATTGCTCAGAAAATTTTCCCCTAGATGCATTACATCACATCCATGGCGAAGTACGTCTGCTACTTTTTGGTAACTTGCTTCGTTTTGTGAGGTCCTTCTGGAGTTTCTTCCTGGTAGCACGGTATTTGCATACCCCCAAGAGCTTAATAGTACCTGTAGACTTGCAGGTTTGTTATCCATCTTGTTAGACATAAAACCAGTTCTTAGGGGACCTTGCTCCTGAGTCTTTATCTCTGTTTACCGTAGGCAAAAGAGTATTGAGATAAGAATAAATTCTTTACCTGAGTTGCTCTGTAACTCTGTAAGTAATGCTAACGATCCCATCTGCCCTGAGTAACCATGGAGTTTTTAGTGCTTGTAACCTCCTTGAATATAGCTTCCACCATTTTTTTTTCATTTAATTTCTTATCACTCAGTATGCCCGCTCTAAAATTTGGCCACCAGTGGCTGGATAGGTAGCTCTGTGGATACGCTCAATTACGTTGTGCAAATTAATTTGAAGTTTCCAGGTGCCTGCTCTTTTAGATGAGGGCAGAATTCAGCTGAAATGAAGGAAAATGCAAGTGGGTTACTCACTATCTCAATCGGAATTTGGGCTTTTTTCTTTTTAATTCAAAAAACTAGCATTCAACAACCAAGCCAAGTGATTTACGAGGAGCGTCTCCTTCAGTGGGAGAGGGGTAATTGTTATTGGAAACTGCTGAAAGACTTTTGTAGATGCTGGAAACTAAGGAGACTAAATATTGCTTTTGTTTTTAAATCACAGTAGGTGAGAAGCAGAAGGCAGGTACAAGCAGAAGGTTGGGGGCAGTGAGAATAATGCCACAGTTAATTAGCTACGGATTTGTCAATTTGTCAGTTATGGAAATAAATATAAACTGAACACGTTCCTGAGATATAGGACAAGTTGACGCTTGTGTTTCTGTAATAGGATATTTTGCTTATGCATGATATTGTTTTAAGCTGTCTGAAGTATGGCAGATAGGTGGTGATGATACCGTAAATATATCATACCTGTTCTGTCAACCAAACCATCTCAAAAAAAAAAAAAAAGGTAATGTTCTGTGCAGTATGGCAGTTGGCCTTCTAATTTTTCCTTACCTTAATTTTGTGTTGCATTTACGATTCAGAGACAGCAGCGTGCATTAAAACTAATAAATTGTAAAACAGACCTTCTCGAAATACAATACAGAATGTGCACATTTCCTGAGGAGGGTCTAATAGCGGTTCATTCTTGGCTGTTCGCTCATTAACCTTTTCAACAGACGTAGATGAAAGCATTAAGTCATTACTGCTGATACTCACAGTTGAAACAAGGATTTAAACGAAGTTAATAAAGGATTACAGCGCAACCTGGGTCTCCTACGAAGTAGGGTTGAAAACAAAAGCCGTGTGGTTTTATACACTGTATTTCCTCTGATTTGGTGAAAGGACAAAAAGTGTGGGCAAGTTGGGTGGATGGAAGAGTCTGTCCTATATTATTCGGCTGTTTCTATGCTTAAGGCAAATGCAATAAATACGTCAATGGGGAAAAAACTAAAAACACCTTAGACTGTGGGTGACGTACAAATACTGTGTCAGGTACTGGTATCTGCAGATCAGAGGTGCTACTGAAAGCAAAAATAGTGTGAGATCTGTAAGGATGATCAAAGGTTTAGAGAAACGGGCCTCTATAGTGAAACACTTCTGTCTCTCATTCTGCGCAGCTAATGTAAAAAGAGTTCTTGTTGAGTTGATCTTTAACCTAAAATTGCCTTAATGGGAAATGATATAATAAAGGGCTGCTACCATTCAGCTCTGCAGACTGCTGAATTAGAAGTAGGTTACATTGAGGTTAGAAATAAGGTATGAACTTTCAACAGTGAATGAAAATATATGGAAAAATTAACCATTGGTTACTGTAGATTTTGCATGGGAATTTAATCATGTTGTAAAAACTCCTTAACAGCTTTTCCTTACTGGATATGCTGCAAGAATGAACTAATAGTAGTTCCAGTGTCTTTGCCTGATGGATCAGATGGCCACGGAGTAATAAAAGAATCATAGAATATCCCAATTGGAAGGGACCAACAAGTCCCCACAAGTTGAGTTGGATCATCGAGTCCAACTTCTGGGTCCCCAAAGGACCACCCAAAAAAATCCGACCATATTTCTGAGTGTTGTCCAAACGCTTCTCGATCTCCATCAGTCTCGGGCCTGTCCCAGTACCCGACCACCTCTGGGTGCAGAACCGTTCCCTAACCCCCAGCCTGACCCTCCCCTGTCCCAGCTCCATGCCCTCCCCTCGGGTCCTGTCGCTGTCCCCAGGGAGCAGAGCTCAGCGCCTGCCCCTCCGCTCCCCTCGTGAGGGAGCTGCAGGCCGCCATGAGGCCTCCCCTCGGCCTGCTCTGCTCTGGCCTGAACAAACCAAGGGATCTTTTCGTAGAAGGAAATGAAGTTTGTTAGAAGTGACCTTCCCCTAGGGAACCCATGTTGGCTCTCACCAATGACTGCATTGTCCTTCAGGTGTTTTTCACAAATTCCTTGATTTAACTCATTTTCAATAAATCCTTGAGCGTCACAACAAATGTCAATTTATGATGGTTTTTTAAGGTTGTTTGTATCACAGTATCACAGTATCACAGATTTCTAGGTTGGAAGAGACCTCAAGATCATCGAGTCCAACCTCCGACCTAACACTAAGTACTCCACTAAACCATATCCCTAAGCTCTACATCTAAACGTCTTTTAAAGACCTCCAGGGATGGTGACTCCACCACCTCCCTGGGCAGCCCGTTCCAATGCTTAATAACCCTTTCGGTAAAGAAGTACTTCCTAACATCCAACCTAAAACTCCCCTGTCGCAACTTTCGCCCATTCCCCTTTGTCCTGTCACCAGGCATGTGGGAGAACAGACCAACCCCCACCTCTCTACAGCCTCCTTTCAGGTAACTGTAGAGAGCGATGAGGTCGCCCCTGAGCCTCCTCTTCTCCAGGCTGAACAAGCCCAGCTCCCTCAGCCGCTCCTCGTAAGACTTGTTCTCCAGACCCCTCACCAGCTTCGTTGCCCTTCTCTGGACTCGCTCGAGCACGTCCATGTCCTTCCTGTAGCGAGGGGCCCAAAACTGAACACAGTACTCGAGGTGCGGCCTCACCAGAGCCGAGTACAGGGGCACAATCACTTCCCTAGCCCTGCTGGCCACACTGCTTCTTATACAGGCCAGGATGCTGTTGGCCTTCTTGGCCACCTGAGCACACTGCTGGCTCATATTCAGCCGACTATCAACCAATACTCCCAGGTCCTTCTCTGCCAGGCAGCTTTCCAGCCACTCATCTCCCAGCCTGTAGCTCTGCTTGGGGTTGTTGCGCCCCAGGTGCAGGACCCGGCACTTGGCCTTGTTGAACTTCATACAGTTGACCTCAGCCCATCGCTCCAGCCTATCCAGATCCTCCTGCAGAGCCTTCCTGCCCTCGAGCAGATCGACACACGCACTTAGCTTGGTGTCATCTGCAAACTTACTGAGGGTGCACTGGACGCCCTCATCCAGATCATCGATAAAGATACTAAAGAGGACCGGCCCCAGTACCAAGCCCTGGGGGACACCACTAGTGACCGGCCTCCAACCAGATTTGACTCCATTCACCACAACTCTCTGGACCCGGCTATCCAGCCAGTTTCTAACCCAGCGAAGCATACGCGCTTGTGTTCTATGCTTAATTGTTTACACTTTAAAAATGAAAACCTAGACAATGAAATCTAAGCTTCATCAAAGATTAGAGGAGCATCCATCCACAGGTCCCCTTTGCCTGTCAGCGAGCAGTAGGAAGGGAGGCTTCAGGGCTGTTGAATGCAGCCTTTGAGGCACCATCGTGCAGGATCAGTCACGGGAAGGCTAAATGCTGAATACGCAAATGTATTCCTAAATGCTTTTTGGTACCGGTAGGTAAATAAGCAAATCGCATTTGAAGTTGTGGCTGTAATATTCCTCGTTCAGCTGGAGGGCTGGTTGCTGAAGGACACGTCCTGCTTCGCTTCCTGGAGCTTGGGAGCTTGTGGTCTGCGGTTCCTCGCATGCTGAGAGCCCATGTTCCTCGCAGGAATGAGAGATCGGTTCGTGAACCGAATAGCTGAACACTTTTCAAGGGGATACTGTTAGGTTAGTCTGCTATTGCTACAGTAAAACAGGATTGAATTTCTTGTGGTCGTCTGCTTGCCGCGGCTCTGGAAAGAGATCTGTGCCTGCAGCCTGGGTAAGTGTGTGAGCCTCTGTCATGGCCCGTGGAGCCATATTCTCATCTTACCATGGGACAGGAACACAAAGCTCACAAAATATTCCTGGTTTTGATGATTAGATGTTACTCTTGGAAAGAAGGAAGTTAAATTGTGGCTCCATTTCCAAGAAAGCATTTGAGGAAAGTCTGCAGTGCAAAATGCATGGTTTCATTCAAAACAATTTTTTTATTTAAACTTTTTTTTTTTTTTAAAGAAGTGTTACAAATATATGAATCCCTTGGAGTGCTGGATATCATAGAAAACGCTACTTGTTGACTGGATCAGCAAAGCCTGTGTGAGGACTGTACTGCCGCAGACCATCCCAACGGGTATAGAAGTAACAGTAGTATTCCTTCTTTAAAATGAAGTCCTTCTGTGAATTCATGTAGCTAATTGATTTACTTAGCAAGATTTTTGGCTGAGGAACTGTATTTCGTAGCACCTCTAACGTTGTTACAGATTCTTTCCTGTTCTATTATTGTTACCTGTGTCTAGTGTTACAGAAAGTGATTGGAAATGACCTCTTGAAGCCATCTCGTTCCTTCATCCTTCCACTATCTATCTAGGATTAAAAACAGTTTTCCTTGAGAAGTAGCGTACCTTTGCTAGGTATATAAAAGGCGCTGGAAAAAAAATATGGTCTAAAGTTTATTTTTCTTTTTGCCTATGTAATAACTGGCAGTTTGTTTCTATTTAGTAGCATGGTAAGTAAGAACATAAACGCAGAACGTGACTGATTTGCTTGGAAGTAGCAGTAGAAAGAGAAATACATGAAATCTGAATGTTTTTTAAATACGCTTTGAAGAAAATGTTTGGAACAGATGGGAACGTACGGTTGGCTCGTGTTACCTAGCTGTAAACGTGGTGCACGTGCCAGTTCATGGGCGTTCAGGAAACAAGTTGCGGGAGACAGGTCAGTGCAAACCTCCAGTGGGGGGGGTCCTCACCGACAGAACAGCTCCTGGAAATGGAAGTAAAATGCTCTTGTCTCTGGACTCTTGCAGTCACACACAAGGTTAGGAGCCTAACTTTTGTTTTCCCTCTTCCTAAGCTCAGCAGCGAATGACTTTCTCCTTTATAGAGATGTGAATGGTATAATGTGCTTTGTGTAATGTGTAATTTGTGTAATGCAAGGGATCGTAGTGAGCTCAGATTCCCAGCAGCGGCTGATGGGCAGAGGTCTGGCCTGGCAGCCCGGTGTGTGGGGCTGTGTTGTTCTAGTAGGGTGGCAGGGTGAGGTGTTTGCACTCTGGGAAGCATCAAGTGGGGCTGTGTGAGCTCGGCTCCGCTCCAGGAAGTGAGAAATGAGGGAAAACTGGGGGGCGACACTGGGGAGGGGAACTCAAAAAGGGAAATCTTTTTGCACAGCAAAGAAAACAGGTGTGTAAACATGATCTGAAATGAGTAGCTGGCTGAATGCATAGTCTGTTTACTTCTCAATGAATTAAGTCTTTAAAACGCTGTCAGAACCCACTAGTCTTTTTTCAGTGTTAGATGTTAAATGAAAAACTGTATTCAGAGAATAAGCTTAAAAAGTTTCAAGCCAGAAAAGAT
The DNA here is from genome assembly GCF_964211835.1 of Anser anser. Lineage (NCBI taxonomy): Eukaryota > Metazoa > Chordata > Aves > Anseriformes > Anatidae > Anser > Anser anser. Next base: position 4,275,182 of record NC_139721.1, read on the forward strand.
GAGAGTGCGCTGGGGAGATGGGGTAGGCCCAACGGTAAGAAACATCATGGAATTTAATCTTCAAAATTTGTGATGCAGCTGCAACTAATAAAAATGCATGAAGGTAATGAAGTAAGTAACATTTACTGCTGTGGTTCCTGCGTGCACAGTGACCACAAAGCGTGGAACTGGTACTTCTGTTTGCAATCGTGACAGTGTTTGCTTCGTTTTTCGCTATTATGAGTTGATGTTTCTTAGCAGTTGCTGTTTTCCGGAGTTAAGATGCATTAGCCTATGGAAGACCTTGGGCTTGATGGAAATCTTTGAAAAATACGATACAAGCAACTCGCTAAGTGCACTGATGCAATTTTCAGTTGACTGATGTGACCTTCAGGCTTCAGTTTCTTTTGGCCTACTTGTTTTTAACTCTAGTGTGTGCGTGTCAATTAATCTTGGAAAACAGTCTCAGTGTTAGAAGAACGTGGACTTTTGCAAGAAGCCGCTGAGTATACTTGTCCCGGAGGTGCAGCATCTCTTCACTTAATGCATTTACAGAACTAATTTGCAGTGGAACTTGGAAGTGCTAAATCATTACAGTCGTGGACTTCAGTATAGCAGCAGATCTGATCTGCTGGGTCCTAGGGAGGTTGGTGGGACCTACCTGCGCGCAGATGCCTTCGCACGGGGATAGCACAGAGGAAGAAGCAACTCAGAAGTTGGGGACAAACACACAAGTATCACAAGCAACTCGTTAAGTTAAAGTCACGTGTGTGTCCTAGACACAGAGCTTTCCCTCGAGCTGTTTGAAATTGCTTGGCTAAGTTCAGAGGATGTAAATTAACGTTTTCTGCATATCTCTGTGGTATGATAATGTATTTATCTGGCGGCCGTGTTTACCATTGTTTTCTTGCGATCTGTTGTGGAGGCACAAGTAATCAAATGGGCTGCTTCAGGAGTAATAAATGCTGTGATAAAAATTTTCCAGTACATCAAGGGCTATAAGGAAACTTTAATGCAGCTTTTAGTTTTTTATGGTAAATTAAATTTTCAGTTTTCTTTATAAATTTAAGTATAAACGGAATTTAGAGATTAGTTTCCATCACGGTAGAAAAATTAAAATCAAATGTAATGCTTTCTGCTCTGCAGTCTTACTCTAGGTTATTTACTCGAGTGGCCAGGGTTGTTTGTGTGGTCTTAGTGACAAGCAGAAATTGTTTTGTCTTTATCCAAAAAAAAAGTGTGGGGGGAAACTACCAAACCTATATGTAAACAGGCGGGCAGACAGGTGTGACGTTTCGCTTGATTCATTAGATTTTACAAGTTAATTATAGCTTCAACATTTTTCTGCCAGAAGGAAGCTCCCTTCCTTGTACACTGATGTGTGCTCGATGCAGAAGCTGTTGCAGGAGGCGACTTGAGGCTTTTCCTTCCTGCGGTTCGTGCAGCTTCTTCCTGCCTGCCTTTCTCCTATCTAAAGGCATTTCTGACCACATCAGCTCGTTTTGTCCATAAGCAGACAGCATGGTGAGCAGCTCTTCGATGTAACTTAACTGACTTTCAGACTTTTTGTTCTGCCGGAACAAAGCATGCAATGTTTTCTCTGCTCTTTCGGGTGTCCTGTTGCTATTTTTGTTTGGCATTTTAAGTGTGGTTTAGCTTTGTTTTGCTTCTTCACCGTTCCTCAGAGTACTGAAGTTCGGTTTTGAAATTTTCGGGAGGCTGCCTTTAGGTTTTCTTTCCAAGTGTAATCCTCTTTGGTATTCAAGTTTTGCCATTTTTTGCAGCTGCAAACGTGGCTTATAAATGAAAGCAAGCATGATGTTACGAGTCTGGCAGTGAGAGCAGGGCTACGTTTATTAAGCCTTGTTATTTCTTCTAATAGGTACCAATGCAGTGACCGTCTGCCCTGATAATCTCTGAATTTGTTCCAGTTGCTACACCTATTGATGAAGTTCAACTTCCACTGGGCTTTTGTACCCAGAACAGGGATTTTGTTACTCAATATTGCTGTTGCCTTTTGACCAAGCAACTATGTAGACCTTTTTTCATAGTTCAGTTTAGTTTATTTGTTTTCTTCCTACTTTCCCATATTTGTATTTATTTCAGTTTTCATTAACCCCTCGGTGCTTGTCCCCTGTCCTCATCCTTACTGACCTGGAGTAACTCTTGCTTTCTCATTCTGGGTGGGTTGTAGTTTCTCTTCTGAGCCTGGTCAGCACCTCCAGTCCCATGGGCGGATCACATAGATTTGAGATGACAGATGTAGGAAAACCAGGCAGAAGGAATATAATGAGTTATAATTTATATTATTGCCTGTTCACGTATTTACATTGATGTTTACTCTTTTTAAGGTATCATTTTTTAATACGGTCTATTTAGACTGAACTAGTGGTTTTTGTAAGGTCGATTGTAGTTCAAGACAGCCTTGACTTTTACTATGAAAATGTTCAGCAGCTGTGTCTTGTGACTCAGAGAGTGGCAAAGTCCTCCTTTCTTGGAGTATTGCTTCTCGTGTTCCAAGCCTGGTCGTTTGTAAGGTTTCTTTGGTAAGGTTTATATGGTCTGTTCTCTAAAGGGTTAAGAATAAAGAAAATAATAATGCCCTCTTCATATGCCAAGAGTAACCCTGACACTTCTAACACTGAAATTATATAGGTAATAATAGAGAAATGCATATGTAACATGAATTTGTACGTAGTGACTGGTATTCTGCTGTAATAATTACCCTCACTGCTTAGTGTCATCTTTATCCTTCAATTAGGCGGGCAAAACATAATCTTGTTAATGAACAGGGTGAGACAAGGGAAATGCTTCTGACTTGCAGGTGGCATGCCTAGCAGCTAGCAAATTGCTTCAGATAATGGGCTTTATTAGGCAAGTACAGCTTTGCAGAAAAGTGATTAGGCTGCTTCAGTTGCAGGGCTATTTTCCCTTCTGCTTCTAAATGTATTTCTTTATCGTTACAGATATTTCAAGACATTCCTTGCCAGCAGGTAAGTTCTCTTCTTTCATTTATGTCTTGATGTGACAGCAAGCAGCGTTCAGAGGCTCGCTTGCAATACAGCAGTGCTTTTATATAATCAGAGTATCGGTTCGTACCGGTCCTGCCGTGGCACTTAGTCACGCGGGGACCTGAGGTAATGCTAAGGTCCAAACAAGACCTGTTGAGGTCCAGAGACTTTCCAATTCAGATGGTGTATTTTGACAAGAGGAGGAGGTAACTGGAATATATGCAGTTGTTAAATATGCATGTGATGTGGTTAACGTTTAAAAAAGCACGGCGTGTGATAAAGCTGTCAGAACAGCAGCGGTATTGGTGGTGGTGGATCGGAGGGACAGCCTGCAGGGAGGTGGATGGTGGTTTACGGTTGGCAGGACTCTCCCCAGATGATAGCGGGGATGGTAAGGGACAAGTTCACCTGCCCAGGGTTGCAGGTGACTGTGGCGGAGCTGGAAATATTTCTTTGTTAAACCCCGTGTCTCACCATCAGTGTTCTTTTTTTTCCAAAAATAATAATAATTTAAAAACAGTATAAATTGACTAGCGCTGTGGGCCCAAGTGTTTGCCATGGAGCTCAGGATGAGGGTGGTTTTTCATTGTTTGCTCTCACAGTGTGTCGTCTGTGTCCCCCAACATGAGTAACTGAGGGGACAGCCTCTGTTTGAAACGTGACTTTTCCATTAACAGCACGGTTTACTCAAAGCTGAGCAAGTTTTGGGCTGGATATTTGTTATCAGGCCTGCTGCCTGTTGGCCTTACTCTTGGTTGGTGATTTTTCTTAAGTATCCTTTCTGTTATTTCTTCTTGCTGAAGTATGCTTCATATCTATCCATAAAGTGTCTTTATATAGTGAATATCTGAAGTGCAGTGGTATGTATTTATTATGTATATTATTCGGAATCTGCTCTGGAGGTACTTGCTTATTCCCATTTGAATCGAATGACCATTTCAATGAAAAGCTTGACAAATTATCTGTTGTACAGTCTTTCCCCAAGAGCTTGAATGTGGCTGCTCTGAGAAGGAATCGTGCTTGCTTGGAGGAGGGAAGAGAGCTCTAAATCTGGAGAAAGTTGTTTTCCTTTCGGGGAAGGTGTACCTTTAAAAGGATGTGAGAATGCTGAGAGCAGTTGTCAGGAAGGCAAGTACTCGTGGAGGATGCTGCAAAATGTTTGGTGAGGCTGTGGCAAGCTCTGGGTATCGTGTTGTTCTGAGTTTCCATTCGGGACTCAAAGATTTTGTCTGCTGCTGTGAATCTGAGTCACAACGAGATTATTCCTTTCAATTTGTGTATGTGCAGGGGGCTGTCCCGGTTGCAATTCCGAGTGCAATTTTAGCTGTGACATTGAATACTGATAGAAGGCAAATAATTGTCCAGGATTTTGAAATGGTAACCTTTTTCTGCGGTAAGGTACGGGGATTTTATATAGGTTACAAAAGCTGTACACCGTAGCTTGACTGTAGCAAGGATTTAACAATACTCATAGGTAAGGAAATTAAGGGAACTTGTTTTAAAAACATACTTAAGGTGTTTTCAGAAGAAAAGAATGCTTGGAAAGGAGTCCCACAGAGGTCTGACTTGTCCTGTGGTATTACAATAGCTTCATTAATGGCCATGATGGTGGACTTAATGTACTTATTCAATTTACAAGTGACAGCAGTATAAAAAGGGCTACAAGCACACTGGAGGATGGGATTAAAACTCAACAGAAACTTGACAAACTGGAGAAATAGCCAGGATGAAAGATACAAAGCATTTGAATAAAGATGCATTCGAATAAATTCTGCATTTAGGTGGAGAGCTTTAATTGTTGTTCTGTCACCAGAACTCATATTTGCAGAACTTCACTTTCTTTTCTGGGTGCCACTTTTAACAGATGCCGATAGAAATGCTCTCACTTCCGCCTCCTGTGTTTTAGTACTCAACTTTGCATTGTAATCCACTGAAAGTTTTTTCGGCACTTGAAGACTTTGCAGTTGCAAGGAGGGTATTTAGAATGGTCTTAGTTACAGTGCCTTGTTCAAGGTTGTGTTGCACGTAAGTTCGTTGTGGTCAGTGGTATACCAAAGTCATCCGGAAAACTTCCTCTTCACTTCGGTTTCATAACAAACTCTTGTGGTATGAATAATTGCTTGTGTGCTGCTCAAGGTATTGGTTGACTGGCCGCTGGTTAAATCATTGCTAGGGAGTTGCCCTACACGAATCTGTGTCACTGCTTTGACGTCTAGGTAACTTCTGTGTTTTATTACCTTTTAACAGAGCCCATACATATGATCGTAGAGGGTTTCTGCTATGTGAGCCATTAGGGACTTGGAAGGAAATGTGCTAAAATATCATAATTTCAAAGCCAGATAGAGAACAAAGTGTTCTTGTCTATATGTGAAGCTATCCTTGAATACGGGTGTGTTCATAGTATGCCTGGAGGAATGAAAGGCTAGCTTCCTTTGGTAAATGCAATTAAACTTTTGTCCGTTTGGCACTGTTGGAATTAAAAATAATCCCTCCTGGATTTTATTCCCCTCTGAATTTAAAACAGGTATAGTATTAGTGATGTAAGTGGCTGTTCTTAAGCCTTGGTCCTTTGTTCTTGATACTGTAGTGCAAATAAGTATTCATTACTAGAATCAAGAAATAGTAAGAAAGCAAGAAAATGTGTATTACGGGACTACATCAGATAGTTACAGAATAATGAGAAATGAACATATACTGGGTTTCTAGTTGGAAATGGAGCAAAGCATTTTCCCAGAATGGAATCTTAAATGCGGATGTTCTCTCCTTGAAGACTCTCTTCAGAGATACTCTGGTGAGTTGAGTGGTGTTCTCCTAGCGTAAAGTATTGAAAAGTGAATAGGAAATGAGTTATCTTGTCTGCATAGCTGAATTCCAGAGGTGCGCTATATTTGAGGTCTGTCCAATGTTTTTGGGTGGATTTTGTGATGCACAGCATAGAATTTAGGTAAGTACCATCCACACAGAGCCATTGTTATCTTGAAATAGTAAATGGCTTTGGAACTAGCTTTAGTTCCATGTGACCAGAAAAAAAACCTATAAAAATGAAGTGATACGTCTTCAACTCAGCCTAACAATGTTGCTCTTCCTGAATTAAAAAAAATGTTTTCCTTCCGTCATTCGTTAGTGTGTTCCTTCTTACAGAAAGCCTGCTGGTGATACCTTTAGTTAAACCAGATTCATCCCCTGGAACCCTCCACAGAAACACACTGCCTCAAAAAAACCTGCTGCTGCTTTTTCTGTTAGCTACCAGCTACGAGGCAGGGTGTTCAATGCTGTGCTGTGTAGCCGGATCCTTCTTATCCTAAATCTACACCTGCTGTCTGATGTATTTGCATATAGCAACCTGAAATGCAACAGTGCTTTTCAGACTTGAGGGGAAAAAAGAAGCAGGGTTACTTTCTATGATGTTAAAAGACGAAAAATTAAAAGTCGGTTTTGAGGAATAGCCAGGTGAAGTTGCAGTAGCAAGAACTGACAAATTGATGAAAAGCAGAATTCTTAAAAATAAATGTTCCCGCTTAATACAGTGGGTAATAAATTCTGCAGAGATTATTCATATAGCTGAGAACAAACTCAGTATTACTAGCAGAGAACTGTTGTCAATGTCGCCGTTTAAAGCACAAATGAATAACCAACTGTGGACTCAAAAGTAAATAAGTACAAAATAGTGGCCTTTTGATTTGTCGCTTCGATTCTAAAGAAGTGAAAGTGAACTGTGCTAGAGACTGTAGGCAGTTCCTCTCGCTGCTCGTGTCACATTGCCTGTTGTACGGTGCCTAAGGGGGTATGCAAGGAAACCTGCACCAGCTGTTTCATTACAGTAGTTTCAATACCTTTGGAAAATCAGGATTTTCTTCAAGGAATTTTTGAAAATTTTATCTAGATTTCTGCTTCTTTTCCAACAGTATTCAATTTACTAAATTAAATAAAACAGTATTAACATTTTAAATGTATTTTTCATATGTTTGTAATATCTCTGGTTGTAAGTTTTTACTTTGTGTTTAGATGAGGCACTCATACAAATGAAAAAACAAGGAATTAGCAATTTTCAGTCTATAATAAGCTAGTGTTGTCATGTCAGAATAGTTGTCTGCATGCCCCTTGAAGTTTGGAAGTCCCAAGAAAGCTTTTTCTTCTTTTGATACAAGCGTACTTTATAATTTTAATTCTTTCTCCACCGTTGAGGAATGTGCTATATCTGGACTTCCAAATACTGTATCGCAAAGCTCCTATTCCTTTTGGATGAGAATTATTGCTGATAAAACTTAATTGTCACCTTGAAGAAATTTCCTTTGCCTATTGTATGCTAAATCTTCCTTCTTTAAAATTTCCTTGTGTACTTCTAATAATCTAATTCTCTGTGCTCATAAAATACCTTTTGCTACTGTTACATACCTCTGACACTCCGTAAAGCAATGTATCTATCCTTTGTCTGCTGCTGTGAGGTGTCTGGTTTTTTGTATTGAACACTTTTGGGATGTGAGGAGAAGACAACAAAAACTTTGAAATTCAATATTTGCAAGCCTTTTTAATGAAGCTTCCTATGCTCATTTTGGCTGCTCTTTTGACACTGCCCTCTCCCACCCTTCCCTTTGCCCCCATCCGTATCTTGTAGCTCATGTCCAAACAATTCAAAAGCAACAGCATGGTTTTGATTAAAAGATAACTTCCTGAGTGAGTAGAGTTGAGGTGATGAGACATACTGAACACCTCACTGAAATCTAGGTGGCTTAGCGTTTCTTCTTTTTCCTTTAGAAAATGTTGTTAATCTTTTATTTGTTGTGGCTGGTCTCCACCTGGACTTCAAGCTGTTGGTCACAAGCTGTTGAGTCTGACAGTCTGGACTGTTTTCGGTTTGTCTCAATGTCCATTTATTTCGTCCGTGCTTCATCAGTTTGTCTACGAAGATGTTGTCAAAGGGAGGCAGTGCTGAAAGCTTTGCTGAAGTAAAGATAAACAACATCCCCTTGTCCACCAAGCTAGCCCATTCATCATAGAAGTCTATCAGGTTGGTCAGGAATGATAGACCTCCATCACTTGTGCCTGGAAGCTATCAACAGACTCCAGAAACCCTTGGGATTTGCTGTACCCTGCTGCATTGACCCTCCAGCAGATACCAGGGTGGTTAGTTCCCCGTGATGACCACGGCCTGCTTATTCCAGTTCTGTCCTTCCGTATCTCTTGCTGCACTCCTTGTTAGATATCCTTTTTGATCAGTTCTTCACCCGGTTATCATCTGTGCCCTCCGTCATTTCTAGTTTCAAGCTCTTCTCACCAAGTTGGCCAGCCTGTTGGTAAAGATGCTTTTGCCTCACTTTGTAAGGTGGATCCCTTCTCTCCCAAGAAGTCTTCAATCCTCAGAGAGGATCCCAGCCAAAACCCTGTCGCCAACACCAGCTGTGCAACCTTTTATTGACCCACAAGATCCATCTACTCCTCAAGCCATTGCTCTTCTCAGTAGTATCAGAAGAAACAGAAAAGGACAAGTGCTTGTAGCATCAGTAAACTAGGGGTAGCCTTATATGTAATTATCAAAGCGAAATAATTGGCTTGTGTTTGCAAGTAAGTCTATGGTTCGTCAGTGATGGTTAGCTAAGGCAGTAATTCATTATTCCCTCCTGAAGACATTCCATCAGCAAAATGCTGGTGAGCATTAATTTGATATTGTTTAGAGGCAACAATGTCACTTCATCAAACCAACCTGAAAAGCTACCAAGATCTGGTTTGCTTATTTTGAGATTGGTTTAGGGCATTACTGGCTTTGTTATAGCCCATGAAAATACAGCCTAACGTAAAGTTAATTATTTGGAAATAAAGAGAGAATCTTTCTTTTGTAACAGGGTGTGGAAAGGGGGAAGACTATCTGCAATGACAGATCTAGGAGTCTTTATTTTTTAAAAAAATGCAGGATAAATATTAGTTGCTGCTGCTTCTCCTTTAAAATGTTGGTTTGGTAGAGGTCATTTAGAAAGTAAACTGCAATAAGCTGGTGTATAAAGTCTTGTTTTTAATGTTTTTTTCTGACCTTGGGATCTATATTTGTATTTACACTTATATGTTGGTGCTGTACATTCTGTAAATGTAACTTATGTGCCTCTGAACATGCCAGAGTTTTACTGAACAGTAATAAATTCTATGTATGGCTATAGATGTAGATAAACTTGGTTTTTGAAAAAAAAATGTTATTCATATAAACACTTCCATAAGAGATTCTTAAACTTCGGTATCTGTAGTACCAGCAGTGTAAAAATGTAGTTTAAGAGGCTCTTCCATCTGTGTGTGGCAGCCAGACTGTGCTCGAAGGTTATGTTTGGCATCTCAGTCTTGCACTGAAGGGACAGAAGAAAAAGAATAGAAGGAAAAAGGTTTCAGCATAGGGTATTGAATTTTGGGGATAAAAGTCAGAACTGGGAGTAGCGTGGCACCCCTGGTAACTGGTTTAGTCTGTTTTGATGCTCAAAGTGAAATTCAATGCATTTATCGCTTGATTAATGCACTATGACAGGACTGCATGAAAATGTAGGGAGTAGGAGTTGATGACGTGAAAAGTCCTTCTAGTCCTATGCTTCGTGTTCCTGTAAACATTAGCAAGCTGGTTTAGTAGTCTGATAACTTTAAAAAAGCAAACAATGAAAGAAAACAAAAGCCTGCAGCAGTTGAGCACATTCCTGTAGTGCTTCCTGTCTAGCTCCCAAGATTTTGGGGGGACACACAGTTAGGATTGTTCTTGATTCTCTGCAACCACCTGGACGTGGAAGAATTCCAGAAGTGAAGGATATGCCATATACGAAGCCAAAGGCACGTTGCTGAGTGTTATTCAAGTGGCATACTTGATCTGGATCTAAAGTGGAATTTTGTCTGGACTCTACCAGCGTTACAGAAACATGAGATTTCTCACATTTCTGCAGGAAAAACTGGTTTTTGGCCTCAGGGGAGTAGCTGTGTAATGAATGCTGTTGTGCTTCTCAGAAGTGAAGGTTGGACTCTGGTGGAAGTGGAGCTGGTGCACTCGTTTCAAGTGGGTCCCTTTGCAAAGACCTGACCAAGCATCCCTGTTCCAGCTTGATGGAGCAAACCCTGCTGGAATGAGACATCCTGATAGTAGCAGAGTATGCAAAAATTGTTTCCCATTTTGTTACACATACTGTGTGCTAACAGTGAACTAATTGTCAGTGCTATTTTAGAGCATCAGCCAGAGGGAGTTGCTTTTAAATTGAAAGATGGGCTGTAGTTGCTCTAAGAAGAGCGTGCCTCCTCATTTACCCTGGGACACTGTACAGCTGCAAACTCTAAGGGAACTTCTTAAGGCTGTTTGGTAAGGAGTTAGGAACTTAAGGGATTTGTTTGCTGTAGGGTGGGTTTTTCTGAGTTTGTAAAAATTTGTTTGAAAGTCAAGGCAGGAGGTAGGTAGCTGAGAGAACTGGAAAATTCACCTATCTCCTTAAAGGACGAAAAAAAAGATGTAAAAGCAGAGCCAGCCTTGCAAGTGAAGGATGGTGAGCTATTCAGGCATTAGGGTATGGTGTATGAGAGACTGTGTTGCTTCTTTACAGCATGAAACCTTTGGTGGCAGCTGTTGAAAGTGTCTTGTAATGGTGCAGAACACAGTAAGAAAAACATGAAATTCTGAAAGCTAAAGAAATTAATAATTACAGTACATAAACAGGTATACTTTATCTTGCAAGCAGTATCATGCTTATGCCCATAACACATTTACTCTGTTTTTAATAAGGCTACTCCACAGAAAAGTACAATTTCTGCTAATTTCTGTAACCACTTCAGCTCCTGTAGTTCTTCAAACTCATAGAAATAATACACAGAACGGATTTCTCTTAAACGACACACCATGTTGGTTTCCTGTCCAGTTATATTTGCATCTCATATTGTAGCTTTCTGCTGCAGAAGCAACCGAGATGACTAAACCTTGATGAATTTTTTGAGATGTTACTTTTCTTTTCCCTCTAAAAAAACTCAAAAGTATGGAAAAGGAGCATTCTTCCTATCCCTCCGCTTTGTCAAGATGTTGACATAATCTTTCTGGATTTCGGTAAAGCTTTTGATCTTGTCTCTCACAGTGTCCTTCTGGACAAGATGACCAGAATGCAGTTAGATAAAAGCATAATATGATGGGTGAACAACTGGCTGATGGGTCAGGCCAAGAAGGTTCTTGTAAATGGCGTAACGTTGGGATTGTGACCTGTTGCTAGTAGGGTTCCCCAGGGCTCCATTTTTAGGACCAGCCCTCTTCAGTGTTTTCATGCACGATTTTGGATGTAGGATGTGGAGGGTTTTTAGAGCAAGTCCACAGATGATACCAAAATTGGGTGGACCTGTTGATTCCATCAAGGGTGGTGAGGCCTTGCAGAGATCTGGACAAATTAGAGGGGTGGGCAGTCACCAACAACATAAAGTTTAACAAGAGCAAGTGCTGGGTTCTGCACCTGGGAAGGGGCAACCCTGGTTATACGTACACACTGAGGGACGAGGTGCTGGAGAGCAGCCTAACGGGGAGGGATCTGGGGTTTTGGTCAACAGCAAGCTGAACATGAGCCAGCAGCATGCCTTGGCGGCCAGAAGGGCCAACCATACCCTGGGGTGTGTCAAGCACAGCATCGCTAGTCGGTCGAGGGAAGGAATGGTCCTGCTCTGTTCTGTGCTGGTGTGGCCTCACCTCAAGTCCTGTGTGCACTTTTGGGTGTCACAATATAAAGAGGACATAAAACTGTTAGAGAGTGTCCAAAGGAGGGCTGCAAAGATGGTGAAGGGTCTTGAGAGGAAGATGTGTGAGGAACAGCTGAGGTCGCTTGGTTTGTTCAGCCCAGAGCAGAGCAGGCCGAGGGGAGGCCTCATGGCGGCCTGCAGCTCCCTCACGAGGGGAGCGGAGGGGCAGGCGCTGAGCTCTGCTCTCTGGGGACAGCGACAGGACCCGAGGGAACGGCATGGAGCTGGGACAGGGGAGGGTCAGGCTGGGTGTGAGGGAAAGGTTCTGCACCCAGAGGTGGTCGGGCACTGGGACAGGCTCCCCAGGGCAGTGGTCACAGCGCCGAGCCTGCAGGAGTTCAAGGCTTGTTTAGACAACGCTCTCAGACATGTAGTCTGATTTTTTTTGGGTGGTCTTCTGGGGACCCAGGAGTTGGATTTGATCATCCTTGTGGGTCCCTTCCAACTCAGGATATTCTGGGATTCTAAGATACCTGTGGAATTGGGCACAATTAGCAGTGTGTTTTGATGAGACCTGAAACTTGCTTGGATGTGCGTGCTATACTGTCCAAGTATGTTAGTACCTAAGGTTTTGATAGAAGCAAATATGAAGTAAAGGAGGGGTGGGGATGACGGCATTACTGAAAGAAGGATTCTGGAAATCAGGTTGGATCTTGTGTAGTTGTTTATATAAAATATTAGTTGTTTGTGTTTTTTTTTTCTGCAAGACCTGAGTTGGGAGTGGTTTGGGATCGTCTCCCAAAATACACATAAGCTTGTTTGAAGTAGGACATCATGGGCCACAGTGAACTAAGAGGAAAAACATTACGTGGTTGAACTTTTATCAGACTTTGTTATAAGTTACGCCTAAAATGATCGTAAATGAAAGACTATATGAGAATTCCTGCTGATTGCTCCCTGGTCAACTATGCATCCTCCAAGAGGAGGATTAAATGGTTTTGTTAAGCTTCTAAAACTTTAGACCTTATGATACAGAAAGGTATAGGGTGGGATGTTAGACATAGTCGTGATGATTGAGGTTCTGGAAACATCAGCAGTTGAATTACTAACATTTTGTAATGTACAACTTGTTTTATAAGGGTTTTAAATTGAAATTTGGAGGACAGTGATGAGCTTTGTTGAACAACCTTCCTCTTTCAAAGCCTGAGGGGAAGAGGAAGTTTGTCCTTCCTACCCTCAAGACAGAAACAACTAGACATAAGTCATTTAACCTATGAAGGTGACCTATTAAGATGGCAGTTTCATAGATACTTCTGCAATTTAAAAATTCTTACTCTCCCGTCATTTCAGAATGCTTAAACTTCTCTACCAGCAGTTTGACTGCATTCTGTTCTCCATGTGCTGCCACCAAGACAAGGACTGTGATCTTCCTCTGTTTATGCATTCACTGGTTTTTGTCTCGGTCTCTCGTTGCATAAAAACCTTAACATCATGACTAGGTTGAAAGGCATCAAATGGGATTGTGGAGACGAATGCCACAGGTTTTTTGGAAGTGGTGTTTGACAGCTCGCTACTAGACAAGCGATGAGTTCTTGGCCTTGTCAGATGCTGTTATGTGCTGACAGCATTGCTCCTGTGACGTTTGGTGATGTAGGTCATTCAGGTTGCTGTCAGGTTTTTTAATGTTGTGTCTACCATTGCAAGACACTGGATATTTATTTAATATCCCTTTCCGTAGATCTGAAGAAGGGCTGTGCCTCAAAAAGTTCTCAGCTGTATCACTTGGTCTTGCACTTTTTGGTTTTGCTTATTTTAATTTGTATTACAACGTTTTTGACTGTCTTTCACTTCATTGAAATGCCGCCTTTTACGTGTAGTTGTCCTCAAGTCGCTGGATAAAGTTAATTACACTTACAAGTCAGTTGAATTTGGAGCTACAGTGGAGAGATGGTGTGGGTCTGCTTGTAAACGTACGTGTTGCAGAAGGACGCAGGCTAGGGGCAATTGCTGTCTTTGAAACAGTTTTACCCAGTGTTACAGCTTGTTAACGAACCCCACGTGGGCTTTATTTCACAGTGACATCCCGGAAGCCTTTTTACAACTGAGCAATACATAGTTGTATTTTCTGGGCACTTTGGTTTAGAGTTTACAGGCACTTCCGTGGGTAAGCCTGTTTGATAGAACAGTGCAGTTTTGTCTAATTGGAGCAACAAATGAGTTTATATAAGGTGGTAGATTTTGCATCGAATAAAAGGTTTTGTGTTACCCGAGGACAACCTTTGATCCCCATAACGGAGCGGATAATGCCTCATGCAAACACCAGTAAACTTTCAAGGAGCTGCTTCTCAGGTAGTCAGAGACACAGGAGAAAGTTCCTGTAAAGTGAATGGCACTTCTCGGTAGAAAATTGTAAGGGGGGAATGGTTGAAGTGAACAGGAGTTGATTTTTTTTGTGTGTGTGGTTTAGGGCCTATGCTACAGCTGACTTTACTGAGGTTGTGATAAAAAAAAAAAAAGTTAAACTCAATTTTTTTTTTTTGAATTTCTCATGCAACAGTTCTGACCCCAAATTATGCTAATGGAAGAGGAAAAGGTGTATTTGTGCAGCTTTTCTTATATTTTAAATATACATTATTCTTTGCTTGATAGGTTAGGCACAGAATTTGCTTGCTTAAGCAGCCTTAACATTTGCGTTTATAAAACTTTAATTAAGGAGACATTATGTAAAAATTAATTTTTAATTTCCTGCTTTCTTAGGCTTGAAGGATGTCAACACTGGCTTGACTAGTCTAACACGGAAACATTAAAGTTAGACGGGTGTTTATCGTAGCCTGTAAGTGTTTATTTACACGTGGAAATTATTTGTGCTACTCTCATCCTTCAGTAAGAAATACATTACTAACCATTCCACCAGATTTTTAAAAATGTAAATGGAATAATGGTGCATTATTGCAGAGTTTTTTTTTCCATTTGCGATTGCGTTCAGTGATTTGAAAGTCTGAGGAATTGCTAATGTTATATTTGTGTTTTATGTAATGCTGTGAGTCTTTGGAAATTACGTGCTTTCTTCTGAGGTGCAGTGATACATAAACTAGACACAACTCTTAGTTGTAAACATCTTTTTATCATGCATTTTTTTTTTTGGTAAGCTGTTGTTCTAGCTGTGTATTTAGCATCTGGAGGAGAAGCTGGTAGGACGAGGGAAACATGTCCAGGCTATGCCATTTCTGGTGAATTAATTGGACCCTCTGTGGCTGCGTAGCTTTCTGTTGTATAACTGGTTATTAGATAGATGAGAGAAAAATCAGCCCAGATACGAGCAGGCACTTCAGAGACTTGCTGATCCCTAACCAACTTCTTTTTCCTCTATCGCCTCTTGGAAGATGTGACCAATTATTTCTCGTTTACCTTTGAATTAATGAAGAGGGGTTTTCAGGAGCGTCTGTAAGGTCAACTGATCCACTCACGCATCCCTTCCACAGAACAAAAGTGATCCTTGCAGAATGAGTCTCCATTAAACAGCATCAAAGGGGGGGGTTCTCCCCCTTGAGGTACTTTCTGCTGTGTTTACCCCATAACCGGAGCCTTTTCCCCACAGAGGAAGCTTTTGTAAGGTTCTGATGACCGTTCTGGATAGCTTTGTGTCTCGCTCCTTCTCCCCATCCAAACTGGAAGAGAAAAGCAGTGCAACTGGTAAGCACGGGGAGCAGAATGATCAGACTTGATTTTGCCTTAAAGGAAGGAGCAGGAGGTGCAGGGTTGGCTCTTTTCTCCTCTTAGCTTTCCAGCTCACCATCAAGCACATTTCTGCTTTGTGGAAGCACTGGAATCGTGAAGGAACTTCTCAAAGACATCTTGAGGACAACAATAGGGTTTTTGGTAAACAACCTTGAATCCAAAGAGGCAGAAGATTGGAATCAGGGCCCTAAGGAAGGAGTAATTTTAAAACATTCTCGGATTTCATGGTGCTGCCTTTATATTTCTCTGCAATAAGCCTTCACAAAAGTAAATGGAAGGAAGTGGGAGAGTATGAGGGGGCTAGTCCACCCACAAGAAAATCTGCTGTGACTTTGATGCCTGCAAATTAATGCAACCCATGTGGGTTTAAAAAATGGCTAGTCTTTATTTATGGAACAATAAAAATAAAGTTAACTCAGTGGTCCTTCTAACATCTGGCGTCTTAACAGCATGGGCCAAGACACTGCATGTTGCTCAACGTCAGAGGATCCTTTGGGAAGGGGAAGTATGGGAAACTTCAGAGTATTTTGCTCCTTCTCTCTCCCAGCGTCCTGCCCAGTTTCCTTTCCCCAGGTATTTTTATAATGGACTATAACAGAGGTATTTTGGTAACAGTATATGAAACACAGCCATGGGAACCAAGGAGGACTTGCATCTCAAAAAGAGATACAAATGCTACTGCAAAATGTAGTTTAGAGGATACTGATGCCAACTAGGTGCTCACGGCATGGTGAGGATGTGTTACTTAAATAAGCACTTCCCAGGAATCGTGGCCTTAGATGCTTTCTACTAATAAAGCTCACCAAGCGCAGGAAGAGACCAAGGAATTAATTCAACGTTGGGTTGAATTTATGCTAGAAAAATGTCTGAAGCAGAGAGATGAAAAATAGTTTATAATCTGGAATGAATTTCATTGGGATGCTAGTATCTTCCTCTGGGCAGCTGCAGCACCAGGGTGTGAATCCTGCAGTGTGTTCCCTCCTTGTCCTGGCTATCAGCTGGCCCAGGCTGAAGCTCGGAGGTGTCTTTCGCTGTGTCATATGAGCTGAAATCTCAAGCATCCTCAAAACAGAGCAAGAAATCCTAAAGCAGGATCTGCTTTATGGAGTGAAGACTAACGTTGAAGACTAAATTCCCAAATCCACATTTCTTGAGAACTTTCCAAAAGAGAACTGATCTTACCGGTAGTTTGCTTTGCTCTTTTTTTTTTTTTTGCCTTTTTTAAAGGATGATACATTTAGGTACCAGGGCATCCCAAGAAGATCTCCATTACAGTCCTTGCAGAATTGAGCACACCCACAAATAATTACAGTAATTGAAGAAACTGTAAGGGGTAAGCTTGAGGGGGTGCAGATCAGTAAAAATTACGCTGCAGTTTCACTCTTTGGAGAGCATTGCTGCTGAATTCTAGGAACAAACATGGAAAAGCAAATGAATTAGGATGCAGAAGATTGTCACGTGAGCAACGAACATGTTTTAATTGTTAAAACAGTCGTGAGGCACTTTAGCTTTACAGGCTGCTCTGCAGTTCTCAGTAAAAAAGCATTTGCAGCTTAACAAAACAAAACCCTCCATTTTTCATGAGGGCAAATTTGGTTTGGGAACTGTTTTTTTTTTTTTTAACTGGCAAAATGAATGCAATGAAGAAATGTTCTTTCCCTCTTTTAAATCAATATGCAGATCTTCTTAAAATAAACGTGCTTGTTCTCAACCAGTTCCTACTGGAGTGATGAGCAGTATCCCAGAAAGTGGCTAAGACTGGGAATGGTCAAGTCCAAAAAAATAAAATAATGTTGATAGGATTCTTGTGCTCTAGGCTGCACCTTTTTGTTTCATCTAACAAGCAAAAATACTGCTCTCTTCTCACTGTTGGAAGGAGAGCCCTGGTGCTGGTATGCTCGTCTGGCAGCTGAGATGTTGCAGCAGAGGAACCGAAAAAGAAGGTTTTTATTCTGCTGTTGAACTCTGCCTTAAGATAGACCCATGGACTTCCTTCAGAGTTTCTGAGTACTGAGTTTAGTTTGGTTTCTCTGGGCAAAGAAACTTCTTGATGTAGCTGTGTCCTGCTGCCCATCCCAACAGTGCTCAAACTTGTCAGCCAGTTTGATCAAAATTTGATGAACAGAGATACTAACTGATGGGGAAATAAAACTGCTCTTTAACCCTTTGTTCCACGAGGCTTTGTTATTTTTGCAGCTGGCTTCTCCGGGAGACGGGATCAGCCCTTCAGGCAAAATGAAAACAACAAACCAAATGCTGTGATACAACCCAAAAGCTTCTGACTTCTCTCCTTTGCCTTCAGAGAGCTGATGCTGATACTCTGAAGCCTGGAAACTAGGCTGGCATTGGGCAACTGAAGTCGTTGTCACCGTGCAAAACATAAAAATAAAAACATCAAAATCCTGACTCAAATTTCCTTGGAAGCAAAATGTCATTTCCTGGCTGAGGGTCGTGGGCTTTCTAGGCTATTACTGGGGCACTCTGAGGTTTTCTGGTTACAATGTGTATTTTATGAGAATGCCCCTTCCTTCTGTATGTTCTTAGTATGAACAGATACATTTTTTTAATAGTTTTTTTTTTTTTTAGTATTTTTTGTAATAGCCGTTAGCATCATTGCTTACACAGTGAGCGCAACGCAGGTACTATCGATATATGTCAGCAGGCGTATCTAACACGAGAAGAACAAATGTTCGTGTTCCACAAGCCTGGTTTCTGACAAATGGTCCTTACCTCAGTAAACGGTTTAATCTGATTGGCACTACTTAAAACAGGTGATTTTACGTTAATGGTACTCAGACACCTACTTGGTGTGCAGTATTTGTAAAATGTTGCAAATACTTTTTCAATTTCTTTTTACTTTGTGCCTTATCTTCTGCTTTGCATCACCCCCCCCCCCCCCCAAAAACAAACAAACAAAAACAAAAAAAAAAACAGCAACCTGTAGGTTTGGGGTTTCTGCCTTTATCCAGAACACAAAGTTTACTCTTTGGGCTTTTTTGTACTGAAAAACTAGCAGTGGTGTTTGAAAGAGGAGAAAGAGCTTGTGTCTACTAGGTACTTTTTACAATAATAAATAGAAAAGGTGTAATTAAAAGAAAATACCCCCTAGCATCAAGGAAGCGATTGGCTGATTTTGACAGTCTGTCTATTCAGAGTACGAAATACCTGGTTAAATTGTAAAACTGAAGAGAAGAGCTCGCAGGCCGTGCAGTACTTTGCATTCACCTTGACTTCGTAGCGCGGTATTACAGCAGGGAGGTACGTCCTTGCCGAGAAGGATCGTCGCGCTCGTCTCATCAGTAAGGAGAGCTGCAAGGAGCAGACAGCATCTCTTGGCACTGGGATTGATAGTCTGTACCAGTTTCATCTGAAAAGTGGAAA